>NC_140505.1:48819642-49442142 GCF_964339955.1 Pipistrellus hanaki
GCTAATCTTCCATTCTCAAAGAGTTCATTCTAGCACTGACTCCAAGGCTCTGCTATTTTTTCCAAGTCAAACTGGGCTCAGAGATGGTTCATGGAGATCTTTGCTGGGGGGATTAGCTGGCCTGAAGACTATGGAGTTCAAGGCATCCTAAGAGCTGGTTCCAAGGTATTAAAATAAAATGGAAAGCCAACTATACAGTCCAATAGACTTTCCAACACACTGTTATTTGAGGAAAAGTAGCCTCAAATGTGACAGTGGGGTCAATTCAGAAAATATGAAACTCAGTGTACTGGCCTCGAACTGTGGGTCACAGATAGCATGCAGCTGAGTGCCTAATAGCTGGTTCCCTAAACACAATTTATATAACTTTATTTAAGGGTCCAATACCTTGTTAAAAAGTTAAATGGTGTTAGTCTAACAATATCTGAGAGGGAAAATGAGTGTTCTTCGCCCCCCTGAGGATAACCTGTCAACTTGCTTTGATAATATTTTACCTATCTCTTCTTCATTATCCCCACATTTTTATCTTAAATACCTTTTCTTCAATGATTTCTCCTCCTAGTCATTTAAATTGCTCTGAGTTCTTTCTTCCAATTCTGTTGCATCTGCAAGTTAGCATGCTTCCTTTTTCTTTTTCAATGCTAAACACTTTCAAATAATGATTGTACCCTTAATGGCTTTGCTTCCCTTTCTGTTGTCACTTGATATAATTTGACTTTGACCCTTACAAGTTTCCTTAAAGTGACACTCCAATAAAGTTACCATGGGTTTTCCGAATTTCAAATTCAATTATATTTTTATTTATAATCCTAATTCTGCAGTATATGTACCAACTCTTCATCTACAATGCCCTTCAACAGCTGGCTTTCATAATACCACCTCTTCAGTGGTTTCTTCCCTTTTTGACTATAAATATTTTTATTCCCCAGGGGGTGATGTCTAATCTTAGCCTGTTTTTGGAATGTTCTCATTCTGAAATAATCTCATTAAATGCCAGAGACTCAGTCTTCACACTCCTCTGTAGACAAAACTTATTTACAGGTATAGGCTTGACTTTTCCTCTAGTTCCAAGCAAATCCTAATATATAAAGAGCCAGAGTCCGTCACAACCTAAATGACTGAACGGATGACTGAACAGCAGGCTCCATTAATAAGGGGATGGCTAACAGGGGAACCAGGGACTCTCAGGCACTGATGAATCCATGGCAGCAGTGACTTGTGAGGTGAGAAGGCAGACCGCTTGGTCCCTCCTTCTGGCCCTCCAATCAATCGGTGGTGGAGGCAGGGTGGAACTGGGGACTTGCTCCTTTAGTAGTCTTGCAGATTCAATCTCCAGAGGACAGGCCAGGCACCAAGGGGCCAGCTGCTGGCCTCCTGGAACTTGGCCTCCGGCACTGTGGCTACTTCCCCTCCTTAGACACCCCACAAGGAAGAAAGGATACCAGCAGCACCTGCAGGGGTGGCCAGCGATTACCGCTCTCCCTGTGCTTCCTTCAGGTCACTCCATCTGGGCCCCGCCCGCCCCACTCCAGATGAAGTGTGAGCACTGCACACAGAAGGAGGTGTGAGTAGATAGCATACAGGCAATTAAGTTCAAAAGATTTTGGACTTAATGGTCTGTGTGCTATCTATCCTTTCCCTCATTGGCCTGTTGGTTTGTTCCTCTCTAAGTATTTCCTCAACAAACTTGCAAAAGGAGCAGATACTAACAGGGATGGTCCATTAAGACTAATTAAAGCCATTAAAATTAATTTTGTTTGGATATTTCTTGGAAAATGTGTGACTCCCTTTGAGATCTTTTTTTAAAATTTTTAAAAAAATATATTTTATTGATTTTTTTTTACAGAGAGGAAGGGAGGGAGATAGAGAGCTAGAAACATCGATGTAAGAGAAACATCGACCAGCTGCCTTTGCACACCCTCCACCGGGGATGTGCCCACAACCAATGTACATGCCTTTGACCGGAATCGAACCGGGGACCTTTCAGTCCGCATACCCACAACTCTACCGCTGAGCCAAACCGGTTTCAGCTCCCTTTGAGATCTTTGATGCTGGGGGCTGTGATGCAGTGTGACACAGTGGCTTCCCTCCCCACCCAATGCTGCAGGCCTGGCACCAGATTTTAGGGGCTCTAACCCTCTCACTGCTCAGCTCATCATCAAAGCTGCACCTCCAACCTTTTCTTCCTCCTTCTCCCCTTTTTCCCGCTCCTCCTCCTCTTCTTCCCCCTCCTTCTCCCTTATCCTCCGCCTCCTCTTTCTCTTTGATCTTTAGCTCAAATTTTCCTTTCAAAAAACAAAAATGCTATTTCAGATTTTTAAAAAGATGTGAACAAACACAAAACAACACCTTTTGTAAGACTCCACTTATATAAATTGTGTGGAATAGGCAAAGGGATAGAGAGAAAGCAGATCAGGGGTTCCCAGGGGCAGGAGGAGTGGGGAGTGATTACTGTTGGAGCAGGGTTTCCTTTTGAGGTCATGGAACATCCTGTAACCAGACAGTGCTGATGTACACAGCATCGTGAATGTACTTCATGATCAGGAAGGGCACCATTTAAAACAGAACTATAACTTTATTATTTAAAAGGGAATATAGAATGGCAAAATTAATGCCAAAGACAGAAAAAGGAAAATAATAAAAGCCAAACTGACACAAATCTCCAAACTAATAAAAATATCAAAAAAGAAAAATGGCCATGGAGAACATAAAAACAAGATAAGAACAATAAAGAAAACAGAAATATCAGGGAGTGGGGGGAAAACAAGCTTTCCCCTTGAGACAGGCTGAGGGCAATCAACCAGCAGCCCTTGTGTAGGCTCCTCCAGAGGCAGCTGCTCCTCTGAGGCAGGAACCATGAAGGGTCCCGGGGAGGGTTCTTCTTCCAGCGCTGGTGGGGCCTCCATTGTGTCTGGGGCCGGCCCTGCCTCCACAGCTGCAGCTGGAGAGGCTGCTGGAGGTGGAACGGACTCTGGAAGTGCCCACCCCTCCAGCACTGCCTCCAGCTCTGCCTCCAGCTCTGCCTCCAGCTCTGCCTCCAGCTCTGCCTCCAGCTCTGCCTCCAGCTCTGCCTCCAGCTCTGCCTCCAGCTCCGCAAGATAGACTTCAGATGTTACTGGAGGAGCCTCCTCTGCCCCCTGGGCTGGTGCTAGAGAGGTGAGAGGAGAGAAGGTCACCCATGTGCCAGCATTCCCTTGTGCCCCCCAAACACAGAACACAACCAGAGCCCAGGACCCACCACAGGATGCCCTCCCACCCAACGTCCAGCAGGCGGGTGGTCTGAGGCCAGTCTGCTCCTTGCCAGGCTCTGGGGGTGCTCCCTGTGTGTCTGGCAGCAATCCCTCCCAATAAGCTCACAGGGACCTCCCCACCCATTCCACCCCAGCACTCCACCTTCTCACCCTCGGGCTCTGCCTCCTGGGGCTCAGGGTCTTCTGGCCTGGTGTGATTACAACAGCCACAGCACTGCAGCACCGAGTCAAAAAGTGCCATCCACCTGTTGGGACTGAGTGGCTTCGAGGTTGGAGGCTTGTGAGGCCTGTGTGGCTGTGGCTCAGGTGGAGGAGTCCATGTCCCTGCACCCATGGGCCCTGGCTCCCCAGACCCCCAGGTGGCCACACGCACTTCAGGCCTGCTCTGGCCCTCAGTGGTGTGGCTCACCGGCCCCTCCCTGCTGGGCGTGGGGCGGGGGTCTTCATGGACCAGCTGCGGCTCCTCCTTGACCAGCTGTGGCCTCTCCTTGGCCAGGGTTGAGCTCTGCAATGACAGTGATCTCAGCTGACTGGGAGGACTCAGGCCTGGCCCTGCTCACTGCTGCTTCTGCCCTCTGGGCCTTCTGCTCCTGGATCGGGTCCAGCCCGGTGTCTACATACACATCCACCCAGAGGAAATGAGACACACCTCCAGGGCTCAGGATAGACCTCAGGCAGAGGGTGCCACCCACACTCCACATCCACCCAGCCAGCCTTGGCCTGGTGTGTGAACATCACTGGTCCTTACCCCCAAACCCAGCCTGTTCCTGTTCTGGACAGACCCTCCCCAGGTGAACACCCCTCCACCCCTCACCCCCCAAACACACGGGGAAGGGACATGGGGCTGCTCAGTGGGATCAGAGTGGTGGCCTGGCCCCAGCAAACCTCCTGTGTGACCTCTGTGCGGCGCCGGGAGAAGGGCCACCGGCATCCTTTGCGCTGAGTCCGGATCCAGCGGCGGCCACGACTGGACACACTCTCCTCACTGCCTCTCTGGAGGCCTCGGTCTCGGGACACGGGGAGACAACACGAAAACATGGTGTCCTCTCCGCTGTCTCTGTCCGAGTGAGAGGGAGGGCAGTTATAGAATGTGGCTGCCTGGTTACCAGGGTTCCGGGCTCTGTTTGGGCTCCATCGTCAGGAAGTGAGGTCACGGGCTGGGTCCCCTGCCCAAGCACCTCCTCAGACATGACCTCACTTCCTCACTGCTGTCCTTCTGGCTGCCATCTTCTATTTTTTTTTTTTTCTTCATATGGTTATCTTTTATCAAAGTGCATAAAATTTATAACATGTTTAATTCAGGACACTTTTGAGAATGGAAAAATATTACTATTGATCATACCAGAACAACTGGCATCACTCTTTGAAAATTTGATCCTTTTATGAGTACTTGTTTTGTTATCTATTCCCTTTTTGCTGCATTTTTATCCATTCAAACTATGTTAAGCTTTAAGTATTGCTTCAAATTGGGCAAGGTTAATTAATTTTTATAAACCATTTTATATTGATACTCTGAAATATCTCCTTCCACAGAACCGTGTCTTAATTCACTAGAGAGACAATAGTGTCTTTTTTAAAATTTGAATCATTAGATGTCTTAGTTATTCAGGATGAGTCAGACAGGGTTAATAAAATGTTAACTGGTTTTTTGATCCTAGTGCTCTAGAATGTATCACACCTGAGTCATTTTGTTAAGGGTCCTATGCTGATCAGAGTAATACAGGTTCTGTATCTTCTATAGAGAACATAAGAATCACTTTTTAAAAACATACTTATTTTATGTTTTTTTAAAGGATAAATTTCTAGGATTTTTGAAGTGATATTATTCATCTTGTCCCCCAATATTTCTCATACTCTCATTTGACCAAATGATCCCACTTGTATTTTCTGGCGTATAAGACGACCAGGTGTATAAGACGACCCCCTAATTTTACAGTTAAAACATAGGTTTAGGCCTATATTCGCTGTATAAGACTACCCCCCACTTCCAAGGCAACACCAGTTTTTTTTTTAATAGACCGCCTCTCTGACTCTGGCCAATCTGAGCAGGCTTTTCACTAGAACACAGTCGTCGTCTTATACACCGGAAAATACAGTATCCTAAGAAACCCAAACCACCAATTAGAAAAAAATATAAGCACCCCTATATTAATAGCAGCACAATTTACAGTAGCTAAAATTTGGAAACAGCCCAAGTGCCCATCAGCAGATAATTGAATAAAAAGTCCCTGGTACATTTATGCAATGGAATACTACTATGTGGTGATGAAAAGAAAAACTCCTACCATTTGCAACAATATGGATCGAGCTGTGGAGTATTATGTCAGCAAAATAAGCCAGTCAGAGGAAGATAAGTATCATAAGATCTCACTCATATGTGGAATCTAATGAACAAAATAAAGTGATGAACAAAGTAGATCCAGAGACATAGAATCATGGAACAGACTAACAAATTTCATAGGGGAGGAGAGGAAGGAAGGTGGTGGGGAAAGGGAGGTAGGGGAAGATTAACCAGGAAACTTATATGCATATATGTATATCCAATTGACACAGATAATAGTGTGGTAAAGGCCTGGGAGGAGCTGATGCAGGGTAGAGGGACTCAATGGGAAACACACACACACAAAATAAATAAATAAACAAACAAACAAATAAATATAAACAAAAAACAACCAAGGGGACATCTGTAATACTATCTATCTATAATAATAAAAGGGTAATATACTAAGTGGACCGGATGTCATTCTGGACACCCTTCCTGACAAATTGGGCCCCGGGAGAAGCCAGCCCAGGTCTGGGTGCCTGCGGTCAGCCAGAGGGAGGGAAGCCTAGGTCTTGGTTGCCTGTGGCTAGCCAGAGGAGGAAAGTCTGAGTCCTGGGTGTGGGGGCCAAGGCAGAGGCAGTTAGCATTAATAAGGCAGGCAGGCAAACAGTTAGAGGCAATCAGGCAGGCAGGATAGTGGTTAAGGGTGATCAGGCAGGCAGGTGAGCAGTTAGGAGCCAGCAGTCCCGGATTTCGAGTGAGATATTGACTGCTGGTTTAGGTCAGATCCCACAGTCCAGGCAGAAGGACCCCAACTGATGCCGAATCCATCCACTTCGCCTCTAGTCAACAATAATGAATTTAAAAAATGTATGCTTCCTAATGTGAAAGACTTTCCAGCCTTGACAGCAGACTACTTGCATAAATCAAGGTGGTATGTTTTAGGAGGACTCTCTCAGTGTTTCAGTAGTATCCTGATTTTGCTCTCCATATTGTATAATTCCAAGTTGTTCAAGCTGTTAAAATTAGAAAGAACCCAGTCTCTACAAATCTACTTTATTTAATTATAAGAGAGAATCTTTGGCTCCCAGAGCAAAGAACTCCTGATAAGCCTTCCAGGATTAAATGGAGAGTTGGTGGACATCTGAAATTATAAGAAGAGAAGCCACATCGTTTAATTATTTCCTTACCATTTGATAGAGTGTACCAAATTACCACCTTGACTTTGTATGAAATGTGTTAATCTTACATTTTTAATGTTTTAATCATGCAAGCATCAATGTATTTAAATTTAGCAGGCTTAGACAGAAATTCATTTTACTAAAAAAGATCTTTTTTGATAATGTACTTAATTATTTGTGTGAGTACAGGAGCCAACCTATAATGGAGCACCTAAAAAGTGCAGATAAGAGAAATGATTTTGACTCGTCAGTGTGTGTTTTTTAAAACTTTCATCGAGAGCAATTGCACTTAAATCATGAAAGAGCTCTTATATGATACACCTCTTCAGAAGATTAATTTAATCATGATTATTATATCAAAATACAGTTATTTTGCAAGAAATTTGATTTCTCTTTCTTAAAAAATAACAAGGTGCTCCACACACTATACAGTATACACATCCCTATATATGTGTCTGTTTGCTGTATGTGAGGTAATGCAAAGAGTTTTTAATCTCCAATAAGTTCTGCAAAATGATAACTGCTCAATAACACTTATTAAAGTAAAATTTCTCTTTACATTTCACTTAACTATTGAACAGAACCAGTAGTTTAACCATACAAACTCTAACTGCTTTAAGAATACACTGCTAAATGTTCATGATCAGTAGATAAATATCTAGCAAATATTTATGTAGTTATCAAATGTTATTCATGGTTACAAAAATAATCATTTGTTTTATTCCAAACTTGTTTACCATACCTGTACTTATAATTTTAACTACAAAACATTAATATGAGTAACCGAGATATCATTAGGAAAAAAATAAATATATTTTAGAAAGATATTATAAAATGTAGTTATAAGACACAATAAGAACAAAATAATATGTGCACATGTTTGTATTTTAAGTAAAGCATCTTAGATTTATACTTTAAGTAATGTGATTTGTGATTTTTATATTAAAATTTATGATTCTGCACTCTAAACAATCATAAAACTAGTTTTTAATCAGCAAGCTATAGTAATCTCAAATATTTTAAACAAAAGTGTCTAACATAGACACTTTTCTTATGTATCTTATTCTTTTTCTAGTAAATCTAGTATTTTTCAGGTCCAAAAAATTAGGCTGCTAGTACATTATATAAAAAATAAAATGTGAGTTAATGGAGGTCCATGGCTAATTTACAATGTCACAGCATTGGAAAAACAACAAGAAAAACATTTTCAAAGCACATTATAGAAAACACATTTTAATTTATGTCTAAAGTTCCTCAGTATATAAATACTAAAAAAATTTGTCAATCACTTTCATTGTAAAATTATTTTATAAAATTATTTGTTTTAATTTTATATAACATTGGCACATCATCTGCATAATACAGAATAACTTATAGAACTCAAGGTTGCATATTTATTTATTTATATCCTTTCTCCTTTCTCTACAACAAAATTACTCAGATTGCTTCTTCTACTGTAAGAGTGAGTAATTGGCACTAAGCATACCCTTTACAAGAAATATGCTTTTCCTCTATATTTCAAAATATATCTAATGCTGAGGAAACAGAAATTCAGAATATAAGAAACTATCATTGCCAATCATCCACTGGATCAGCAATGTCAGGTGTAATGACATAATTCCCTGTACAGTTATCAGTCTCACTATTGAATTGACAGCAAAGTGGCTAATCCTATCTAATAAAAGAGTAATATGGAGATTGACTATCATTCCAACACACAAGATGGCTGCCCCCATGTGATCAAAGATCCTGCCCCCCATGTGGACACAAGATGGTCACCACAAGCTGGATAGCAAGGGAGGGTAGTTGGGAGAGACCAGGTCTGCAAGGGAGGGCAGTTGGGGGTGACCAGGCCGGCAGAGGAGGGAAGTTGGAGGCAAATAGGCTGGCAGAGGAGCAGTTAGACATCAATCAGGTTGGCATGGGAGTGGTTAGGGGGTGATCAGGCTGGTAGGCAGAAGTGGTTAGGGGCAATCAGGAAGGCAGGCAGGTGAGTTGTTGGGACCCAGCAGTCCTGGATTGTGAGAGGGATGGCTGACTGCCCATTTAGACCCCATCGCAACGGGCAGTTTAATATCCCTCAAGGTGTCCCAGATTGGAGAGGGTGCAGGCTGGGCTGAGGGACATCATCACCCCCCCACCCCTGTGCATGAATTTCATGCACTGGGCCTCTAGTGTAGAGATAAAAGCAGATGTTGGTGGACAGTCTAAATAAAGAAGTAGTTACTACACTTCTTAATTGCAATGCATCTGAATGTTTACTGTTCAAGTTTCTGTTTCAGTCAATATTATCACAGATAAAATCTCTAGAACCCCAGTAGGTTGTTGCAGTGAAGAGTCAGGCAAACGCCCTCATGAGGAGGGGCTATGTAAGCCTATTGAAGGAGGAAGAGATACTTAACTGCATCAAAACACATGAGAAGTGCTGCCATAAGGAAGGCCATCTCAGCAGGGAAGAGAATTTATCATAGTTTTATCCAACTTGGGGGAAGTAGACTAACCCAACACTAGCATCCTTTAGACATCTGTTTCAGGAAAGGGAGGGGAGACAGCTGAGAAATCCTTGGAAAGATCACAGCCCAGGGACACAGGCCTACTGACAAATTTATAACCCTAAGAAAATTTGTAAACAGTAAGAAAAGATAACAGCACTTCAGTTCCCTCTGCATGTGACCACCGCATCAATAGACCTGGAGTGTGGTAACAGCTGATTATAGGGACAAGAATGGCTAGATGCACATACAACTTAAGGAGGAGGTTTTAGGGAAACAACAAAGACAAGAGGGGGGACACAAATAAGAACATGAGAGAAAATGAAAGCCTCTGACATCTATAGGTCCAGTAAATATGAGTCAAAACCCAATTTCTACCCAGATTCATGTGAAACCTTACACTATAAAACCATTTACCTCCATCCCTATTACCTAATACAAAAAAACAACACAAAACAACAACAACAAGGTATGCTTAGAGACAAGAAAAAATATAGCCTGAAAAGACAGAACAAAGATCAGAAACAGATATGACACAGATTTTGTAATTATCACATAGGGAATTTAAAATAACTGTGATTAATTTGTTCAGGGCTCTATAAAGAAAATTAGACATATACAACCAAAATAATTTTAAAAATTTATGCAAAAACTTGTAAACAAATTTCACAGCAGCATTATTGATGACCAGAATGGTGAGCTAAGGTGTTTTTCACAGTGTCTTGTCTCACAACTCTGAAGAATGAGCTCTGTGGACCAGAAAACATAAGCAAAAGTGTGGGAAATTTATTACAAGCAGATTTAGACTCCCCTCGTGGGGAGGGGGGCAGTAATAGCCTTCCCATTAAAGCCTTGTGGTCCAGGGTTATATATTTGCCATAAGCCTGCTCTGTGTCTACCAGTGTCATCACCTGATTCCCTCAGTTGTTCTTGGCCAGTAACGGACCTGAACTTTCCCTGTTTCTATGTGTTCTTCCCCTGTTCCTATGCTGAACTTTCCCTGTTTCTGTGTGTTCTGTCTCTGTTCCTCTGCTGAACTTTCCCTGTTTCTATGTGTTCCTACAGGCTGTCCCTTGTTTTCCTATGCCTCCCACTTTGAGTCCAGAAACATTTTATTATTTCTGCTTGGTTGGGTCCTGTGGTTAGGCTGTGTCAGCCCCTGCCTGTATTCCACCTATCTTTGTTTTCCACTGGACCCCTGCCTGCATTTCAAGTTAACCCTCTCATTATCATAATAAATAAAAAGTGCAATGAGGGGAGGGGGCAATGGTAAGATATGTACACAAATAATAATTTAATTAAAAAAATAAAATAAAATAAAAATAAAACCTTCCTCACTCACCTGCACCTTGAGGAGACAGTGAAACCAGTCAAAGGCCTACGACGACCTTCATCACTGACTCTTTGGAGTTCCATTGCTCACCACTCCCCGTCTCGCTGGGCCTGGCACACACAGGAGGCCTTCCAAGAAGAGGAGCTGGACCTAATCAGATTAATGTGTGACTCTGAACTCTTGGGCCAGGTCTTTATTCAAAAAGAGATGAATTTCAAATCCCCATTCCTCTGTCCAAGACTCTGGCTATAACACAGCAGGTGTCTGGAAGCAGGGCAGGTCTGAAAAAAAAAAAGTGCAATGATGTTTCAGTTACTGACAGATCACTTATATAACCGTGGTACTATAACAGTATAATGGAGCTGAAAATTCCTACCACCTAGTGATATACATTAACATACTGTACACTGTACAGGCTTGCAATAGGCTATGTCATAATGGGTGTGTTGTAGGCTATACAATCTAGATTTGAGTCAGTATACCCTGTCATATGTGTCTAATGATGAAATCACATAATGAAACATTTTTTTTAGAACATGAAGTGGTGTATGACTAAATGTTTGTTTAATTTGTATGGAATATTCTATCGTTTACCTTCATAACACCCATTCTCTTCTATACTATAAAAAGTGAAGTACAATTTTGTTTGGGAAAGCAATGTATCTAGTTAAAAATCCCCTCAAAGTAAGAAAACATGGAGATCTCAAAAGACTTGGAGGGAGAGTGGAGTTTGACATTGAGAGTAAGTGGAGGGCTGAGAGTAAGGGGTTAGTATTAGATCTGAATTGTAGATTGGTCTTGAGTCCTGTTTCCTTACAGACATTGAAGTTAACATTGATGTGGAATGCTGTGGCTGCTCAAGGGCACATACCTGGGTTGTGGGTTCTCTTGGGAGGCAACTATTGTAGTTGATATGCTTCTTATGCTTGTTTCTCTCTCTCTCTCTCTCTCTCTCTCTCTCTCTCTCTCTCTCTCTCTCTCTCTCTCTCTCTCCTCCTTCTTTTTCCTTTCCACTATCCCTGAAAAGCAACGGAAATAATATATCCGCAGGTGAGAGTATTAACAAACAAACAAACAAACAAACAAAAAACCAATAGCAGAATTAAAATTACCTTTGTGACAAGACAAAACAAACCAATGAGATGGAAAAACTAAATCAGTGATATGGTAGTTATATGATACAAATTAGTAAATATATAGGTGATGATCAGTATAGATACAAAAAGACAGAATGATTGGGCTAAAGAAAAAAAAAATTGAATTGTGTATTAAGATAATGGACCTTCCCAGGATAAATGCCAGGAATATGGATAATTCATGCAAATAAACAAATCTCTGAACTAGTAAAGGATAATAATATTTTTTCCTTCAAAGTAATAAATAATACTGCCTGGAAAAATATCACAAAATGTAAGTGTAATAAAAATGTTTAATAATATTAACAATATATGTATTAAAAAGATTTTTTCATTAATTATAAATATCTGTAATGTGCCAATTGTAAAAGAAGTATAAGAAAATGGCAAATATACCATAGAATGCACAGAAAGGAAAATACAAATGTCTTATTAACATAGGAAAAGATGAACAATGTCAAGTACAAATGCATATGATGAAAAATTTTCTAAAAAGTATTTGTTCTTACTATGAGTGGTAAATATCTAAATGTTTTCTGGGTATTGTGTTTTTGAGTGTGTAAATTTAGGAGTTCCTACAAAAAAATGAGGATAAATTGACAAGTCATTATTCACACTCTTTAAGGAATAGCACATTAAATAAAATTAGAAATTTCTTTTATGAGGGCTAGACTATATAGAAAATAAAAATGAGAGGTTGCAATAAAATATTTTATCTTAATGATTTTAAAGAATATTTCAAAAACAGTTCTAGAAGAACATAAATTTAAATATTCATTGAAATGATGGAGAGCATTATGCTAAGTGAAATAAGCCAGGCAGAGAGGATAAATATCACATGATGTCATTCATTTGTGGTATATAATGAACAACATAAACTGATGAACAAAAACAGTTCCAGAGACAAAGAAATTAGAGACAAAGAAATAAGAATGTCAAACCTCAGGGAAGGTAGGGGATGGTGGGTTAAAGGGGAGACTCAACCAAAGGACTTATATGCATGCATATAAGCCTAATCAATGAACACAGACACCAGGGAAGTGGGGGCAGGAATGGGGGGTGGGAGGTAATGGGGGAATAAGGACACCTATGTAATACCTTAATCAATAAAGAAATTTAAAAAAAAGAAATTATGGAAATAATATGAAAATCAAATAATTGTTCAAAAAACTCTATAAAGGATCCATTGTGTTCAAGTCACTTTTAAAAGATAACTTTATTGAGCATGTTAATTAAATTTTATGATACATATACTTTTAAATACTTAAATGTTATTATAAGCAAATATCTCTTTTATATTCTTTTGTAAAATATATTTTATTGATTTTAGAGAGGGAGAGGGAGAGAGAAAAATCAATAATGAGAGAGAATAATTGATTGGCTCTCCTGCATGCCCCCCACTGGGGATCAAGCCCACAACCCAGGCATGTGCCCTTGGCTGTAATCAAACCTAGGACCTTTCAGGGTGACGCTCTATCCATTGAGCTAAACAAGCCAGGGCTATTTTTTTTATTCTTAAATGGATATTATAACAAATCAACCTTTTTTCTCCTTCACATTTCAACTATAGTACATTTGTAAATGAGCACATTAGCAAGAAAATGATTACTCAAAGTGGCAAACAATTTTATATTGGGAAGATAAGGTTACACATCAATAGTATAAAAGATAAAAGTTATAAAAATATTTTGTTTTGATTTTATATAATCATCATTCTGTTTCTTTGGTATATAACTAATTTTTTTATGACAAAGAAAAAAGAAGGCTAAGAAATTCACATTTGTCACTATTGGTCAATATTTCACTTTATAGAACTCATTTTTCCTAAACAAATTTTAAAACTAAATGATCTATTATCGTAGTGTGGTGTTAAATATAGTAAAAATTATGCAGGGTAGGGCAAAAGTAAGTTTATACTTGTGAGTACTTGAAACACAGAGTTTATTCTTGTATTATTATTTATTAATCATCATATTATTTTCCAAACAACTGTAAACTTACTTTGCCCCATCCTGTTTATATAAAATGAATAGCAAGTGCATAACTTATTCAGTTTTAATTGTACACAATTAGTTTTGAGTTAACAAAACATATTTATCATTGTGAGAATATTTTGCATACTTTATTTTTAAAGAAACACATCAAGGTGAGTATATTGAAATTTATGTCAAATGCCAGATATAAAAATTATCAATTTTATTTTTATTATACCTGAAAAAAATTGACCTATCCCATAAAAATTGACCTGTCCTATATAATCCTACCAAGTTAAGTGGCTAAAATAGCTTTTCTATTAAAATCCCTGGGTCTGCATTCTGGCCTGACCTTTGCTCTCTTTCCTTGACGTGAATTGTGACTGCAGCACAAGGACTGCTGGCATGCTTCCCGCGTTTGACCCTTGACTCAACAATTGCTGCCTGGGAATTAGGTTTCCAAACTATATTAGCAAGGGTCATACCTGGGCAGGAAAGAACAAATTGGGAACAAGTCCTTTCTAATGAAACTGTAACACAAAACAAGTCTGAAGACAGAGGTTGCCCCGTGAAAGAGAAAAGACTCAAACAGCAAGAAAAATAAAACTATTACTCAAACGCGCCTGTGATCTCAGCTGGGGCTTCAGGGCTCAGAGACATAACCATGTCTTATCTTCACATGTTAAGTAAAATCTTTATATTCATAATATTTATGAATTTGTTTCTTTGTTGGTCAGATTTTCTTTAATAAATGATCTGAAATACGTAGGTATATTTTTCAGGATAACCTAGTTTTCTCGTATATCGAACTACTGACTATTATCATATATAATAAAAGGCTAATATGCAAATAGGCTAAATGGCAGAATGACTGGTCTCTATGACATGCATTGGCCACCAGGAGGCAGATACTCAATGCAGGAGCTGCCCCCTGGTGATCAGGGCACTATCACAGGGGGAGCACCACTCAGCCAGAAGCCAGGCTTACAGCTGGTGAGTGCAGTGGCGGTGGTGAGAGCCTCTGGTTTAGGCCTGTTACCAAAACCATCAGTTGGATATCTCCCAAGAGCTTCCAGGCTGTGAGAGGGCACAGGCGAGGCAGAGGAACCCCCCAGAAGGCACGAATTTTGTGCACCAGGCCTCTAGTTCCTAAATAATATTTTACTGAACATTGTATTTACAAGGTTTCCCTAACTCTAAATCCAAGCAAACTTATGCTTATATAAAAATTAGAGGTCCAGTGCACAAAATTGCATGAGACCCTTCAATGCACTTCCTGATGACTGGTCATTTGGTCATCACAGTGTTAGTCTTTTAAAATATAGATACATTACCAACACATTCACATAAATATACACATACAGTGAAGCCATTTTTCAATTAAGCCAAATTATACCCATCTAAATCTCAGGTAAAAATTATTTTTAAATATATTTTATTGATTTTTTTTATAGAAAGGAAGGGATAGAGATAGAGAGCTAGAAACATAGATGAGAGATAAACATCAATCAGCTGCCTCCTGCACACCCCCTACTGGGGATGTGCCCACAACCAAGGTACATGTCCTTGACTAGAATCGAACCCTGGGATTCTTCAGTCTGCAGGCTGGTCCTCTATCCACTGAGCCAAAGCAGTTAGGACCCAGTTAGCAATTTTTTTATTTGGCTGTTCTTTAAGAATTCATGTTTCTGGCACTTAATTCTATTTTCCCCCCTCCTACTATGTAGCCTATTGTAATAACCTTTCAAATACCTTTTTTTTTTTTCCAATTAGTTGCTTTTCTAAGAGTTGGGCTTTTAACTCTGTGACCTGACAAACAGTGCATAGTATGTATTAATAACTCTTACATGTGATAAACAAATAGGTCTAACTCCTTCAATGTAAACCAGTGTTATAATAAAGGAGGAAAATATGTTATCTTATAACCTTGAGGGATAGCATAAATTAGAATGGCTAGGCAAAAGCATCCTATATAATAAAAGCTTAATATACAAATTGTCCCCTTGACTGGGAGTTCGACCAGGAGTTTGACCACTCACTATGACATGTGCTGATCTCCAGGGGTCAGTGCAGAACATGGCAGACATTGGTGGCATGACACTGGCAGTGGGCGGCAGTGGAGGTGCTGTGAGCCCTGATGGGCCCAACAAGAGTGGGATGGTGGAGCAGATGAGCGGGCAGCATCAGGCCAAGATAGGTGTGATCTGGGGCCTGATCACCCCACTGATCACTCCATAGATAGTGTGCAGCAGTGGAAGTGGGGGGTGGGGCTGCCACCTAGCTCCCAGGCACTGAGGGAGCCGGGCAGGTGGTTTGGCCCTAACTGATCACTCTACAGACAGTTACCAGTGGCTGACAGACTCTGATTGCCTGACTGGGATTGGCCTCCAGGCTGGGAAAGGGAACTGGGAGTGAGTGGTGGTGACCAACCTCCTGCAGTGTTCAGATAGAAGGCTACAACCTCTCACTGGCTACCTGGGAGTGGGCATGATGGGAACGGAGGTGCAGTGAGAATGTAGAGTCCCCACTGACCTCACTCTCATCCCCCCTGCTATTCTCCCTGGAGACTCCAGAGGTCATGTATCTGGGAAGACCCCACTCTCATGTGCTGGGTGCCTGCCAGGAAACTGCCCCACACTCGCACGGTCTCTTCCAGGTGAGCTGGGCCACAGCTACGGGGACTGCAGAGGTCAGTTGGGCTCCCTGTGGGTTTGCACAGGAGCAGGTCTGCTAGACTCTATGCAGTGCCACTGGGTGGCTAAGAGACCCACACTGTGCCACAGCCCGCAGTGTTGGACCACGCTCACCACATCTCCAAGTGGGGACTCAGATGTCATGACTCAGACAGAGGGGTGTGGGTGGGGGGCCGGGGGCTCAGGTGCTGCCAATGGCTCAGAAGTCAGCTGGGACCTGCATTTCCATGCCAGATGCTCATGCTTCGGTTGTGAGCCAGGCCTAGGGGCCACATCTATGCACGAATTTTGTGCACTGGGCCTCTAGTTTAAACATAAGATGAAGCATGATCAGAAATTTTTATGGGTACTAAATTTTTGAATTGAATAAAAATGTTAACTTTGGCTATGCAAGAGAAAAATATTCTAAGTAAGGGTTTGGGAAAATTAATAGACTGGTAAAAAGATTTGGGAAATATTTATAAATGGATATATATATATATATATATATATATACACACACTCATATATATATTTATATATGAATTGTAAGATGACACATTCCCTTTGAAATGTGAAGATAAATCTGAGATCTTCAAAGTTTTTAAATAATAGTAATTATAAAAAAGAATCTACATAGTGTCTTACTAGACCTTGCTGATAAAAGTAAATAAAAGTAAAGCAACGAAGTTGGGTGACGACAGTGAGTATGTTAAAATAAGGATCTCCAAAATGTAACACTGAGTAGGAAATATGTGTCATTTGAGTAAATATACTACACTTTTTTTTTTATCCTTGCAAATGGTCAAATTTAACTTATTGACATATAGTCTGGGCATAAGCATTAGGATATCCATAGAATTTTCAAGGATAATGATACTATAAAAAGAACCATACAAAAAACAAATCACAAAACACCAAAGCTGTGCAACAAATGTTTTAATTTCTCTTTAAACACGAAATGTCCATATTCCAACAAGTGGAATAATAGGAGACATCATAACTTTCTGGACAAGCATTTGAAGAAATCAGGTCTCAAAACACTCCAGATCATGGACTTGGGAGGTGGGTAACAAGCGAAATGGACACTATGATTTCGCCAGTTTATAGCTTAGAGAGAGAGAGAGTTTCCACAAGGCAGCGTAGGGAAAGGGCACCAAGTAACATATTGGGCTCACAAAACTGAACTGAGAAACAGAGCACAACAAAGAAACTAGAATTCTCAGGGCAGATGTACACTGAGGCCACAGGAGCACAAAAAGAGAAATCTGAAGATTCACAAGGCACCCTTGATCTCATCCACATGAGAAAAACACCTGCGTAAGGAGCGAGATTGTCACTGAGGACTTGATTTCCCTTTCCCCCCGATAATTTTATGTTAAAATTAGTCAACTTTCTTGCTTGTAAGTGTAATTCATTTATTTCTAACTTTCTTATGCCTACTATTATGTCAGTACCTGTATGTCTTTTATTTCCCCCTATCATCTACACATCATTTAGAGTTTTGTTACTTCTCCAAAGAATTTAATATACTGGGATGTTTAAATCCAATATAATTCTATGAATTAGAATTGAACAACCATTGATTTTATATATATTTATATAAAACCAATGGTTGTTCTATATATATATATATATATATATATATATATATATATATCCTTTAAAATCCCAATATTTAAGATTTGATTGCTCTAAAAATAAAATTTTGTTAAGCTATATATTGAACATCAATTTAACCATAGTATATAAATATAACACACAACACACTACCTAATAACTGAATATTCTTTGGAGGGTAAGTCTGTTACTCCGTTTTCTCATTTGGAAGTGGGTATGATGAAAGAAATTATTTCCTAGGAATGTCATGAAGAATAAAAGAAATAATATAGAATCAAAACAAGGCAACTGTTATCTATGATATTAATACTATGTTAGTGAGAGTCCTTAAACATCCATATCTTATTTAAAGTTTTATTTTTTTATGCCATCCTTAGGAAGTCATGTAAAAGCAAAAGACACTTTTTAACTTTCTAGTGCCTAAAGCTGACAGCTTTTTAGGAACCCACTACACACATACTAGTACTAGTACTTTCAAACCTGCCAGTACATCTTAGCTACAGATTAACCAGGCTTTTTATCTCCATTCATCCTCAGGTCAGGTGCATACTTGACTTTAGAGGAAGGCATCAAAATCACCTGTGAGCACCTGATTTTCAAAAAGATCCCTCCCTTCTCTCCTACCTTTAGCCTTTCACATCTGGTACTTAAGTTTTTATCTTATCATTTGTCTTCTAAAACTTACGTTACACAATTGTGCCTGCCCTGGTCTCTAATTGAGCCCCAAAGGTCAATGATACAGACTTAGGGGCAACAAGCAATGGCTTTATAATAATAATATTGTTCCCAGACAAATAAAACCTGCCTTTACTAAAAATATTTTTCCTCTCTTTTCATTTATCTAAGAGGTTCTTGTTCTTCTGATTCTTTCCTTATCATTTTCCTGAATTGCACCCTTAAACTAATTTTTGCTAATGAAATATTACATGCAAAACTCACAGTGAATCTTAAGTAACATTGAGTAAGAAATATACATAGAAATGTTATTTAAATTTTGAACCTCCCAAAAATTCCTTTTATTTTTTAGATTTTCTTTTCTCTTTATCATTGGAAATTTTTATACCTGGATGTTTATTATAATCCATTGAAAACAAGAGAGAGGACAAGTTGTGTTGGAAAAATATTCCACATTAATTTACCATAGATAATTTTTATAAATGTATTCATTACTCTCATGATCTAATGATTTCTAAGATTATATTTACCAGTGTAGACACTGTTTTATTTTAAAATGTTCACAGAAAAACTGAGATGCAGGGATTGTTACCATTCCATTTTATTCGGAGGAATCTCCCTGATGAGGAATTGGACACTCAGCACATAATAGAAATATTATCTGACCCCGGGCAGTTATACTCAAGGCTCGGCACTGACTCTTATACTCTATTTACACATTTGTAGTTTCTGGTTTTCTCTGAACAAAATCAAGATAATTTCCAAAACATAGAATAGACAAAAGCCAAGTGGAATAAAAATTATTTTAAAAATAATTAAAATTTAATTATATTAAATATTAATCTTTATATAAATCACTAAAGTATATGTTCAGTTCCCTTTTTTTTCTATTCAGATAGAATCCTAATGCATTTGCTAGTATTTTGAAATCCATATGACTCATGTTTATATGTGTGAATTTAAGATAATTTATTTTCTTCACATAAGTTCATATTATTTTTTAATCCTCACCTAGGAATATGTTTTTATTTTTAAGTATGCTTTTTCTTTCAATTTTTATTTAACATTTTTAAATTTTACATTATTGCAACATTAAAAAAAAACAAACATTTTTTCCCTACCTTTTGCCACCTCTACCCATCCTTGCCTCTCCCATCCTTTGTCTTCCCAAAACTATTGGCTATGTTCATGCTGGTATCCTTTAGGGAGGAAAAGAAAGAGAAAGATCCATGAGAGAGAGAAAAACATCCGTGGGCTGACTCCCACATGCCCCCTATTGTGGGTCAAGGGCATAACCTGGCACATCCCTTCACCAGAATCCAACCCTTAAAGTCCGAGTGCATGGTGCTTGAAAATAACAGGTAACTAACTGCCTTGTGATATTACTGGTAGTCATATTTGGCTTTTATGAAAAATTTTAAATTCATGCCCAACACTGAGGGTTTAATAGACTGAAGAAATAGACTTTATGTGTGTTTTCCACCGTTTAATTATTAGTATCTCAAAAATGAAATTACACATACTTAAGAAATAAAATGGTGATTTACTTTGTTCTAAATCTTATATTTGGATTATTGTACAGCACACATGTAATTATTAATTTTATAATTGAGTAATACTGATTTTTTCCCTGTAAAGAATTAAATAAAAGCAGATGGTGAATAAGCATTAGCAGGATTTCCCATTAAGAATATGATAGCTTAGATATTTTGCTTCTTTGCTGAAAGTACTTTCTGTTTTTTTTCTAAGGATGGTATTGCTACTGTGTTGTTACTTATAGGGAAAAATTTTAATGAAGCACAATTTTAAAATGAAAATAAATAAGAGAAGAGTCAAAAAATTGTTATTTTGGGCAAATAATATACTTGTCAATGGAAAAAAGTATTAGTAATTTTTCAGGGAGTTTTAAAAAATAATTAAGCCAGACAGCTGGTTTTTCAAGATAAACCATTAGATCAGTATTAGTAGTAAAGGATTAAAACATTGGGGAAAGGGGATGTGTTATCTCACAAAATTTGCCAGGATTTTGTTGGTGTACATGTGTGCGCCTTGTGTGTGTGTTTGTGTGTGTGTGTGTGTGTTTTGCTTCCTGTTGGCTTGCTTTTTTGGGGAATATATTAAAAATGTTAACTGATATAATATACAAAATTAAATAAAGTTGTATAAGGTTCACTGATATTAAGAAAAAATGCTAAGATATAATTCAAAGAAATAAAACCAGACCTAAACATATGGTGATACATCTTATCTATGAATAAGGAAAATGTGAATACTTTTCAAATTAATTTATATATTAAGCTTAACCTCCATCAAACCCCCAAGGGGATTACTCATGAAAGTAATCAAAAGTTCATAAGAAATTTTATAGCACAAGAATAGAGAAAAGCAGCTATTAAAAGAAGCCAAAACAGAAATTCTACCTAGTTCTACAAAATACCAAGATATAATATAGATAAATAATAATTGAGATAGAGAAATATTATTGTGGGAAAACCCACAGAACATGGAAATAGATGATTTATTTAGAAACTTGGTATGTATATATGAAAAATTGGTATATAATACAATTGTCATTTCATATAAATGCAGCAGTACAGGACTATACAAGATGTTATTGCAATATAGAAGCACATACTAGTACAGTGAAATATGAAATTATTATTTATTTCAACCCTTATGCAAAAGTCAATTCAAAATAAATGAACATCAAAATCAAAAAACCAGATATGGAACAGAAAACATTATAGTGCCACCCTGGCCAGTGGTTAGAGCATCAGCCTGCACACTGAAGAGTGGCAGGTTCCATTCCCCATCAGGAGCATGTACCTGCTCCACCCGGTCTACAGGAGGAAACTGGTTGATGTGTGCCTCTCACATCGATGTTTCTTTCTCTATCTTTCTTTCCCACCTCCCTCCCTCCCTTTCACTCTCTAAAAAAAAAAAAAAAGAAAGAAAAGATAGAAAAAGAAAAGAAATGGAAGAAGGAAGGAAAAATATCCTCTGTTGAGGATTAAACAAATAAACATTATAGTGTCAAAATATAATATTTTTCCCTTAAGACACAAAAGCACTTAAAATGTATAGTCCAAAGAGAAAACTGTGTGCAATGTGAAAACTGATATTAATACAGCAAATTAAGACTTTCAAAAGAACAAAACTTTGTGCATATAATAGTGCACAAAGATGAAGTGAAAGATGTTATTCTAAAACATGAAATTAAGTTTTAATGTCTATAAAAATGAACATTCCTACACATCCACATGAGAAAGATAAGCATTGCCTATGCTAACACATTATTTGTTTTACAGAATAAATAATATAAATCCCAATAAATAGATTATAAAAATATTTAAGATAATCAGTATTCAAGTAAATAAAATATAAATCAACAATTTATCATTTTCACTGCCAGACAAAAAGAATCACCTAGAAGTGTGATAATTTGGGATTAACATTTTTTTGAATCTGATGTTCTACATGCTTACATTCATATGTATGTATGGTTTTGATTAGAATTGTAATCACTTATGGGCATTTTAAAGAGCAATGTGGAATACATTTAATCATGATGCTTCTTGAGCTAAATAGGAGTAAAGCAAGTATTAGGAAAACTATCCTGGTATTTATATATAAAATTGATGGTTCAGAAGTTATAAAAGTAATTGATTAGGACATATTATCAAACTATTGGAAGTTAATGGTGTGATTAATAGGGTCATAAATAGAAATGGAAAAATATTGGATCCTGAATTCCTTACAATAGTGAAATGAAGACAATTTGGTGCCTAACTGATTATGTTTTGCAAAGAAACACAGAATGTTATGAGCAATACTGGATTTCTCATTTGAGTCATAAGGAAAATGGTTCTACCCAGGAAAATATTAGAATTCTTCATATTGTAACTCCAACATACATACATACATACATGGTTGCTCTCTTTGTCCACAGGGAAAGTTTCAGAAATTAATCAGGGCTAAATATGGGTTTTTATGTGAGGAAAACATTATCCATGTTACAAGGCAATATACCAAAAATTTAGCTTTTTTCAAATACGTAGTTTTTATTATATTATTAATATATTCAGTCACTAAAACTTATGCAGTATTTTTAAAGATAAACTTCTATCATATTCTACGTTTGTACTCCCAATACTCCCAATTACTTCTTTTTTTTTCTTTCAATATGTTTAATCTCTTCAGTTCCTCCATCTTTCTTTTTATTTCTTTCCTTTTTTTTTTTCTTGGCAGTTTGACAATTTTGAAATGAAATACAAAAGCCATGAAAAAAAAAAGTGTAGTACAAGCCAATATTGTCTAAAGAGAAGAACCCAAAGACTGCAATTTCCTAGGGAACTCTGCCAAACATGATCCTTTCTGAAGATTTCTTTGTGGAACATGACTTCGGGAGTGGAAACTTTCATTTGTATGCCAGAAGCTGATGATGTGAAAGGTTAACACTCCGCACTTTCTGGGCAAAGTGTTGCGATTTGCTGCGAACTATTGACTATTCTTTGCCTGGCAGCCAGCTCTGCTTCTTTTTAAATCAGTCCTAGCAAAGTAAACTCAGTTATTGCCTTAGCAGGTTTCCTTCACTTATAACCAGGAAAGTAAAATTAAATCTTTGTATTTTGTGTGTTCATTTTTATAAACAGATACTGAATTTTAAATATATACTTTTTTATTCCAGTGAGGGAAGAAGGAGAGAGAGAAAGAGAGAGAGAGAGAGAGAGAGAGAGAGAGAGAGAGAGAGAGAGAATCATTGATCTGTTGTCTTCTGCATGTCCCACACAAGGGATGGAGCCCACAACCCAGGCATGTATCCTGACTGGGAATCAAATCATAACCTCCTGGTTCATAGTCTATGCTCAACCATTGAGTCATGCCAGCCAGGCTTTTCTTTCTATTATTTTTCTCTCCCTCCCTCTTTTTTTCTTTTTTCTAACATGTTTTAGACTGTAAGTCCCAATTGTTTGAAAATATTAGCTCAAGACTAACAGCAGTTAAAAGTAATCTTTCATCAAAAATGGAAGGAGAGACCTAACAGATTTGGCTCAGTGGAGAGAGTGTTGTCTACCTGCGGACTGAAGGGTCCCAGGTTCAATTCTGGTCAAGGGCATGTACCTTGGTTGCTGGCACATCCCCAGTAGGGAGTGTGCAGGAGGCAGCTGATTATTGTTTCTCTCTCATTGATGATTCTAACTCTCTATCCCTCTCTAAAAAATCAATAAAGATTAAAAAAATTAAAGATCTTTCTTCATTGGCATTCCTATCATTCTGTAAGCCATTGATACTCCTGTGTATTCATCTAGAAGTATAGTTTACAATAGACTTCAACTTGCAATAGGGACTTTGTGAATTTAGACATTATGTTTATATCCATCCAGCATCTAACAACAACAAAAATAAAGATAATACTTAGCAATTAAAATACTTAAAGCTAGGGACAGTTGTAAGAATGTCTCCTATTGAATTTAAAATTAAAAAGTGCCAGTTAAGTGTTTTACATTTGGAGCCAATGTTAGAATAAAATTATTTTATAACTTTTAAGTATATGAAGATTGTAAAAATTATTGTGTAAGGAAATATATGTATGACTATAGACATTCATTTACTAGAATCTATTGATTGTGATATGTACTATATGACCTTAGAAAGATCAAGCAACGTGAAATTATTTGGTAGTTCATAGATAAGAAGGAAAACAGATAAAAGCAAGAAACACAGTAACTCCTGTTAGGTCAAGTAGGAACTCAAGATTTGCATTTTTGAGCTATTAGCAGAAAACACAGACACACCTCAGTACAGACTTCTTTTTGGCCATAGAATATTTATTATATTAAATATTTAATTCTTAGGAGAAGTATTAGTGAAGTTTAAATTAAAATCAGATTTAGTGTAAAATCTGAAACTGTCTGCTACCACATAGGCACACTCTTCATTCTATGAAATTCTACAATTTCATAGTATGTCCACTAACCATCATATATTCTTGTTGTAATATGCAATCTAAGCACAAAAACAATATAATTGGGAAGTGATTTTAACATTAAGATAAGATCTTCTAAAAAGATGTATGAAATATAAACTCAATTTAATTATGTATCAATTTAGTTTGGTAAAAGAGTAATTAGATAGGATGAGATTATACATGAGCAGTTTATATAGAAGAACAAATTATTTTAAATTTTCATCTGCTTTCTTAACTATTATGTCCCCCTATTTCATGCGCCTGAAAATGTCAGAAGGATTCATTACATTACAATGTGAAAGATGTGTATTTAGAAAAATTACATGCTCCTTGTGCCTTTTCCATTTAATAGTTATATTCCTATTTGAAAATTATTCAAACTCTCTGAATTTCTGCCTTCTAAGCAGTTAAAAAAAGATAAGAAAGCCTTTATTTATATTCTTATCTTAAAGTAGAAAAAAATAGTTTAATATGTGAGTGATTTCAATGCTGAATAAATTATTAAATAGTATAGCTTAATAAAAATTCAAAATAATAACCAAGATTGAAGAAAATTTAACTAATTTTCAGTTGACATTAGATGGCCATAATGTACAAGTTGAGAATGTGAGTTTTGATTATGAACCGCTTTGATACTCAAATGAAATAAGCATACATCTCCCTTGAAAAGTGTTCAAAAACATAAAAATACTTATATGCATTTAAAAAGCTCCATATATTTTATTGCTTTATGACTTGATTCAATTTTCTCTGATAGAATATGATCATAATAGTTAAATATTATTTAATTAATTTAAAATTTGGAACATCTGGTGAATTAGGAATAGTTTGAATTGATTGAGCACCAATAATAGTTG
This sequence comes from Pipistrellus hanaki, assembly GCF_964339955.1. Taxonomy (NCBI): domain Eukaryota; kingdom Metazoa; phylum Chordata; class Mammalia; order Chiroptera; family Vespertilionidae; genus Pipistrellus; species Pipistrellus hanaki. The sequence continues at coordinate 48,845,064 of NC_140505.1, forward strand.
TAGATATTTTTTAAAATAGTAAATAATACATACAGAAAAACTTTATTTTCTTGTAATAATTATTTTATGGGAATAATAAGCAGGTAGGCACACTAAATAATCAATGGTAAATATAATAAATAAAAATAACATAGTTTTTAAAAATAATGTGAAAATTGAAGGAGTAAAGAGATTAGAAGTTCTATGGGAGTTGGAATTTTAAATGAAGTGGTTATGGTAATACTTATTTAGAAAAAGAGCCCGAAACCAGTTTGGCTCAGTGGATAGAACATCAGCCTGCGGACTGAAAGGTCCCGAGTTCGATTTTGGTCAAGGGCATGTACCTTGGTTGTGGGCACATCCCCAGTGGGGGGTGTGCAAGAGGCAGCTGATCGATGATTCTCTCTCATCAATGTTTCTAACTCTCTATCCCTCTCTCTTCCTCTCTGTAAAATATCAATAAAATATATATTTTTAAAAAAAAGAAAAAGAAAGAAGTTGAGAGGATTAACTTTATTGATTTTTTTTGAGGATTATTAATGGTTTATAAAAAGGGCAGGAATGCCATGAAGCAGAGAAAATTATTCTTTCATTTTTTTAAATTTACTTATCTTTATTGTTGAAAATGTTACAAATATCCTCTTTTTCCCCCCATGGACCCCTTCCATCCCACCCCTGTGCCCCACCCCAGGCCTTCATCACACTATTGCCTGTGTCTATGGGTTATGCATTTATGATGAAATGCACCTGTAGCTCATGAAGTGCCCTTGGGCACTTACATAAGTTTTAAACTAATTTTTTCATAGGAAGGGATTTTCCAGTTTTCTTTGTGTGTTTGGTGACCAGTAAGGAGAATAGTATGATAGAGAAAACAGTACAAGCCATGCAGAAGTAATCAGAATGCTGGGGCAAGGAAGGATCATCTTTATTTTAGTGAAAAGAATCTGAACACTCAGGAAATGAAAGTAATTTGCTCAAGATCACTTAGCTAGTGAGTGGACTGAATTATTGTTATTCCTTCAGCTTATTCTAAGTGCTTTGTTACTGTTAGATCTCAGAGAGGAGCAGGTTGGAGAGGACCTGGAGAGATTAAGCAAATAGTTTATATTCATATATGCATAACCCGTGGACACAACCGATATTGTGGGGAAGATCTGGAGTGGGGTGGGGCCTGGGTGGAGTCGAGAAAAGCATTGAAAAATGAGATGTTATTGGAAAAAAGTATATCTCATTTCCCCATTGCTAGTTACAGTGGGGTCATTGTGATACCCTTAGAAAAGCTATTTTCTGAGACATGCATGGGAGAATGCAATAGAGTAGAAAGCTTCATTTCTAAGGAATTAGATCCCTGAGTTTCCAAAGTCCCATTTCCCTTAGTCTAGTCATAGAAGAAGTGTAGTGGGGTTTCAGGAGAGCTAAAATCAGACCCAGTGTCCAGAGTTTTCCGCTCAAGTTACAGCAGGTTCCAGTACAGCATCAAGCTAGTTTCATCCCATTAGTCCATTGCATGGAACAATGCCAGGAAGCCAAGTGTGCCAAGAGGAATCCAGAGAGAGAATTTCTTTATTCAGGGAATTATAAATCCAAATATCCATATGCTCATAGTGGCCATGCCCCTTTTGGTTAACCATCTTTGTCTCCTGGTGTGACTGACAGGTAAGTACCTCCTTCTCTTTTGCCATCCCAACTTTGCTTGGTATTCTTCTATCTTCCCTTTATTGGACCCCTCCCCCAGTGTTTTGCAAAGGACATGCCTATAATCTCTAGTCTTTTCTTTGCTCCTTTCCTATTATTAAAAGCTAGTTAATTACAACTGTATCAGGTGACATCTGTCATAATGTCAGCAATAAAAATAATAATAAATGTGAAAAATAGTGGTTTGAAATTTAGAGGTCATAAATTTAGTCATGCATTTCATATTATGGGGGGAAAACACCATTTGAACATGTTTAAGTCAAACTAAAAAGAAGTGAGATGTATAAAAAAGAAGAAGACATCAAAAGTATGAGTAAGGTTTAACATTCAAGGCTCTAGGATATGAGTTTTATGAGAGAGCCACAATATTCAGTTGTGATAGATTTGCATTTCATGTCAAGTATAAACATGTGCACAGGTAATGAACAAGGATAAATGTTCCAGGGATTGAGCCATTACTTTAGTGTGGAAAGTCAGGCAGATAAATTTATGTTTCCACTGAAATCAACTAAAACTGCTGGATTAAATTTTTTAAAGCATAAACACACACACACACACAAAAAAAAAAATCAACAACAATAACAAAAGATAATCCTTTTGTATTAAAGATCTGGCAAATTAATATAGATTATTAATCAGTGTTTCAAAAATCTAAATTAAGATGCATACATACACATTGAATTCTGAAGCTGATTTTGAACAGGGAGAATCTGCCCACCTGACATGAGCCTTACATCTGGAACAAAGGACTCAGCCTTTGGCCACCAACAGTGAGAATTAAGTAGGAAATCCTCCCTGGGTAAAGCTGGGAGTAAATATTCCCACTCCCACAGGCCCAGTAAACTGCAAGAGACATGCATTATTTAACACTAAGCACAAGAAAAGCAAAACAAAATAGTGCCTGAGTAGTTGTAAAGCCTTGACCTCAAACAGATTTGTGGTACAAATTCATGTAAAAAAAACAACAACACAAAACCTCAGTCAGGAATTATGTTTCCAATGTCATGATCTTTGAGTGGCTGGGATGCCCAGCAGGATGTAAAGTAGACCACCCCTGTAAGCATTAACATATTCCCAAACGACATCATCATATCTCTGCCACATCAGTGTGTTTGTGAAGGAGTAAGGTCTGGGGCTTCCTATTCTGCCATTTTGCTGACAGCACCTGAGTTATTTTTTTCCTGGTGTGTAGCAGCACTTATTAATTATTCTGTGTAGCATTTTATTCTAGGCATATTCCATAAGGATGGCTTGCTGTGCCTAAACATTGTGTGAAAATAAAATGGCTTATGCTGAGTACCTGCTTTCCTTTGGTTTATGCTAGGCAATGACTTATATGATCAGTTTCCAGAATTTTGGAAACTAATAAACTGCCCTATTTTCCCCCACATTTGTCCATGCTTCCCCCCCCCCACAGATGATTAAATATATTATTAATAAGAATACATATTTGAATAAAGAGTCTCTTACAAATTTCTCTTTCTGCAAGTAAGTTTCATAAATCAATTTCACCATAGCATTCTTTGTTCTTTAGTTCTTTTAATTACTCAAATCTGAGGGTTATAAAACAAAAAAGGAAAGAAGAATGGGGCACACTTGCTTGATAATGAATGCTGGCTGCTTCTTTGTGTTAAATTGCTCTAATAAAGAATGAAATGGCACTTTATAGCCATTTAATTAAGAAAGGGGTACTTTACTTCTATCTCATATCACAACTTACAAAAGAGTGTCTTTAATGACACTTAAGTATTGTCAACAATTAAGAGATTGTTAAACACTCAGCCATAGCTTGTCTTGTTGCATTTGATTCATTTTACTGGCCTACTTATATTTCAATTGATTCCTTTAAGTATCTGGATATGAGCAATGCTATAATGAAGCAAAATGATAGGGGTGTAGTTATTTTGATTGGATAGGCTGTGACTTTGTTTAAAAATTAAAGGTAATCTGTAATTTAAATATACATATTTAAGCCTATTTATATTACATTATGTTTTTAAATATATTTTTATTGTTGATAGCATTAAAGATATTTCCCATTTCCTCCCCCTATTGCTCCCCTTCTCCAGGTCCCTACCCCCACTCTGCAAAAACATGACCATCTAAGTTAGAAAAGGGGTATTTGGCATGTGTGAACTAATGGCTGATTGAATTTACCACATGTAAGTATAATAGTTTCATATTCAGCTTCTCTGACTATATATATATATATATATATATATATATATATATATAGTCAGTATCACTATCATTTGACTTCCATACATACAGTGAAGAAAATAATTTCAAATTATTGTACTAGTGAACATATCAGGTAAAATAAATAAACTGAACATTAATTTCAAAAACATTGCTGAACTATCCTTTTACCAATAAGACAGATTAATCTAAGAATTAAACAGAGGTCTTTCAAAAATTAAAGCAAAGTTAGAAAGGCATATTCAAATACATAATGCCAATTTTAGCATGGGACTTTTTAAAATATTTCATTTGAAGTATATTGTTTCTATTTCTTCTTTCCATATGCACTTTGGATATGTACAGTATGTGAACACTGACTTAATTAAGGTTATTTTGAGCAGCTGAGTCAAAACTGAGATATTTGTGAAGCCAAGTGAACAGTAGACAGTTTGGTATATGAAGCTATTTAAATCAACTTCAAAAATATTCTCTCTGAAAGTACTCCTAATTTCTGATCCAAAGCTATTAAGTAAATCTATATAATTAATGTTCGTAAGGATACATCACTCCCTATTTCTATCCAAACAAGGCAAACATAAAAATGTTGAAGAAACACAAAGTTTGAGACACTATTGTCCTTAGATCATGAAAAATAGGAAAATTACCGTTGTCACAAGGTTTATGTGTTACTCTGTAAGACTATAGATGATGTTAATTAAACAATCCCCAACCTCTTTTGGCTGAACCAATAATGTATTTTATTTCAGAGGAAAACCCTAAATAAAACAAGACCGACCATAGTCAAACAGTAGTTTGGCTCTTGCTAATTGAACCTTGTTCCATCTATTAAGCATCAGTGAAAAAAATAAACCTGCAAAAATAGGATATGTGAGCATTTTACTCTTTGTAGAATAATGTATTAAAATAGATTTTGTGGCCTATTTTGAACTAGTTTAGTGATTAACTTTGTTCAAAAAGGAAATGATAAATTTTATATATATTTACATATAGTTTATAGAGACTCTCTCAAATTGTTTGATGTCAGAGACTTGCTTTTTGGTTTTCATTGTTTATGGAGCAATTTCATTATTTACAGAAATAACAATTCAGGTAATTATTTTTCTATCAGACACACCTTGTATGAGGTTCCATTCACCCAAACACTTGCCAGATTTGCCTGTTAACTATCATTGATGCACATGTTCAGTTTTTAAAGGATGAGATGGAAATTACTCATTATTCATAAATTATGTAATATTTTATAAAACGTTATTTTCCTTTTTGTCTTGTTCAGTGTTGTGAGTCATAAGCTGGCATATAGTGTCTATTTTAAGTGTATGTTAAATACGGGAAGGCAAAAGGCATATCACTTCCATTTGCTATATAATGTGAGGCTCTCTTAAACAGCACGAAACAAAATGACACGGACTTTTAGTTAGCATTCTCCCAGGTAGTTTCTTCTGTGCTGAGCCCCATGCACCAGAAGGTCAAGGTTCTTTTCCTCAGCAGGATGCCTGCAGGAAGCAGCCAATCAACATTTCTCTCTCATCGATATTTCTATCTCTTTTTCCCTCTCCCCTCCTCTCTTTGAAATAACTGAAAACACACAAAAAAATAGAAGTAATTTAAACTACTCTATAAAGAGACCGAAATAGACTTTAATGAAATAACAACCAAGCATTATTTCACGACAAAACACACAATATAAGTGTACCTAGGCCCTCCTTCAATCAATATGACTGTTAAACTGAAAGACTGAAAAAGGACTGGACAACGAAGATGTGGTACTTATACACAATGGAATACTACTCAGCCATAAGAAAGGATGAAATACTGCCATTTGCAACAACAAGGATGGATCTTGAGAATATCATGCTAAGACTGAAAAAAATAGGGAATGCTCCACCAGACACTTGAATCTATGCTGGAAGAGGAACTTACCTGTATAAAAACATAGTTAAAAAAATGTAGCCTCTTGATTCAGGTAGCTATCAGTATGATTCTTCACTATTCATTAATTTTCACAAATGTTATTACTAGTCATTATTAGTTCTTATAATAAATGAGACAATGAATGTAAAATGATTCAGGACAGAACTCCTCAGAATGCCATATTGGGGAAGCCATTCACTTCATGTCATTAAAAAATCTTATATATATGAAAAGAAATATTGATATAATTTAGTAGTTTATTTTACATTAAGAATATAATGGTTTTCCCAAGCTTTTGTGTGACCACCCACATACCCCACAAAACTTCAAATTATCATAATATAATATAACACTATATTATGTTATATTATTGGCTCTTTGTTTCTAATATTAGTTTTAAATTTTTATAATTATTAAAGAGTATTATGTATGCATATGAATGCATGTATCACATACATTTGTTTACATATGAAATTATGTATATATATTTCCAGTACACTATAGTGTCTCAAGAATTCAAAATAATATTATCACTAATGTAAAAGTTTCTAGTAATAAAATATAAATATATATAATTAAACATTTTTGAAGCACTCAAGCTGAATCACAATTTATAGTTGAATTTATGCGTATAATGTTGCTTTCTAATTTTTATAAAATGTTTTATCTTCATGCATAAAATTTATAAATATGTATAACAAAATTAGCCTCTGTACTGTCAGTTTTGAAAGCTTGTTTTTAAGGTTTTTTCATTTACTTAAATTATTCACTTATTCTCCCCACAAATATTGAAATGTGTTTATACTTCTGAATATATATTACTGTCCATAAAATTATTTATTTATATATATATATATATATATATATATATATATATATATATATATTAGAATACTTTCAAGAAGAAGATAGTAATGCAGGGCTATATTTATGAGTGTTCTATATTTTATATTTTGCTTCAAAGTTTTGCTTTTAGAATCAAAATGAATGAAACTCAAAGAAGAAATACAATAAAGTCACATTATGAATACTTAATATGAATAGTAAATATAATTTTAAATGCTCATGTATTCCATTCTAATATTGAAGAACACTATATTCAACCTCATATTGGTTAATTCAATTACTTAAAAATAAATTTATTAAAAATTTAGGACTTACATTTTGATTCTATCCTTCACTGTCTGTCTCACTGTAATATCAGACAGTAGAAATAAGTAGATTGGAATTGTGCAAAGATATTAGAGAAAAGAAAAGGTTAAACTTGAGTAGCAAAATATGTAGATAATTGTTTTCAACTTCTCTCATGGAGTTGTAAGTGGAGCTATTTGCTGACAATGACATGGTAAGCAGCAAGGTCAGAAACTTTAGGATAGAGAACAGTATTTAAAACTCCCTTGGGCAGAGATAGTTAACTTGGAAAAATGCTTAAAAGGAAATAAAGATAGTTACAGAACTTGAAACTAAGTAAATTTGCTTCCAAGATAGACAGCAAAAGTTTTGCAAATGGGTAATAATAATAGTATGGGTCAAGGATAACAGGCATCAATAAGAGCTTTCACAGCAATAAACCAAAAGTAAATAAATAAATAAATAAAACAAAGCAAGCACAGCAATTACAAAAATTAAACAAAAAATGCAGAACTTACAACTTGTTTACAATTTGCACAGCAATGGAAAAGTATTTTAGACAACAGAGGGACTTGGTGGAGAGAGTGGAGAGAATGAGTATGATGTTGATGGGAAATTCTGTAAATCCATTTACTTGTCCTCCAAACTTGCAGCACCATGTATTACTAATTGGGTGTACAGTAGTGCTCCTTTAAAGTTTAGAGAGATATCTCCAAAATAAAAATGCAAAGAAAACATATCAATATTTATTGCTTTTGGATTTTAAAGTCATGTTTTTCTTATAACCTAGAATGAAATTTACATTTTATTGAATTAAATCTTGTTTGTTTTAGCTCTTGTGTAAGATAAGATTATGTTATAACAGGACTAGTGTACCTCTATGCTTATTCCCTGGAAGGCTGGAGGTCAGGTGTTGACCCTTGGTCAAGAAAAGGATGAAATATGCAGCTGGTGCAGAACTCATCTGGGACAGTTAGAGCTAGCTTGCAAAAATTGCTTATAGATTCCAGTGCTCTGATTGGAGTTTTGATGGAACAATGTGGTCTGGGTCCACCCTGGCTTCTACTCCTGGAAAAATAAAACTCAAGTTGCAAAATCCGGTGTTGGTAAGTTATCTTTCTCAAAATGTCTTTGAATTCATGTCAGGTGGAAGTTTGTCCAATAATAAGGGCTAAGTTTGTTCACACAGAAATTCATAAACTATTACTGATCATATATTTGCCTTGCGATGCCAATATTTCAATGTAAACTAGTAATCCATCCATTTTTATATGAGATTTTATTTTGTTTTAGTACTCTTTGACATCTTTTAGCTTCTTACTGACTGTATTGCTAAAGTGAATAATTATAATTACATTTTTATTTTTATATAGTTTTATTAACCTTATAAATATTATTGCCTGTTTTATTTATTGTTTTCTTTCACTTAAAATATTATATAACTTTAAATGAGGAAACTGAACCAGTATTTCTGTATGAAATACATTCCCCAAAAATGCTTCTTATTTAAAAGTTATGCTAGATAATACCACTTTTCCTTTTCAATCCAAAAATTTAGCATTAAAAATTAATTTGAATTAATCATACTATGAATTCTTGGTCTTTGTGATACTAATTTTATTCAAGGATATTGTGGACAACTATTCTAGTGACAGTTTGGAGCTAGTTTGTTTGATTGAATGTTTATTTATTTATTTTTTGAACACACAAAAGTGTAGTGAGTCAGAAGGTAATTTTTATCAATTCAATCATGTTTTTCTTTACTATTAAAAAATGTATAGTTTTGTACTATAAACATTAAACAGATCCCAAATGAGGGACTTTTTAAAAAGAAATTTTATACAGCACTTTTGAAAATTTTAATATTATCTATCGTAAAGGTAACTGACAAGTGTAAACTTATCTCAAATTATTTGTGAAGCTAAGAGAAAAATGATTTTTACTTTTTATTTCAAAATTTCATTAGATTTCCAAAAGGGTATTGTTATTACACATTAAATTCAGATCTTACTAACGTATAAATTTAGATTATATATTTTCATAAAAGAAGGAAATAGTTTAAAAATCAGTTATTACACCAAATATCTCTTGCTTTTCCCAAAGTATTTTAATTGTGAAGTGTGCTTAAATAAGTCATCAGTAGATTTTAAGTTTTTTTGGGAAAAGTAATTTCTTTCTTTTTTAAAAAAAATATATTTTGTTGATTTTTTTACAGAGAGGAAGAGAGAGGGATAGAGTGTTAGAAAGATCCATTAGAGAGAATCATCGACCAGCACACCCCCTACAGGGGATGTGCCGGCAACCAAGGTACATGCCCTTGACCGGAATCGAACCTGAAACCTTTCAGTCTGCAGGCTGACGCTCTATCCACTGAGCCAAACCACTTAGGGCTATTCATTGTTCTTAACAGGCTTTGCAATGTCCTTGCAAACAGCTTCTGTTATGTTCTCTGTTGTTTACTCATAAGACAAAATTAGCTCTTTGCATTCAACCTTGCTCTGCTCTTAATTAACAGAAAATGCAGATATGCTAATTGAAAGATTTTGTACATAGTGCAGCAGTTTCACTTAATAATATCCTGTACCAAGCAGTAAAAATTATTAGTGTTATTAATTCTTGACCCTTGAGTAAACATTTTAAATATTCAGTGATAAATAAATAATATGCAAAAAATTTACTTCTGCTTGCTGTAGTCTAATAGCTATCTAAGGTAAACCATATGATACAGATTGGTTTGGGTTATGTTGAAATGTCTAAATAAATAAATATATTTAAAATTTCCTTTTTAACTTCTGCAATGGTCAATATTGATATTTAATCGATATTAAAAACAACCTTTGAAATTCTCAATACTTTTTAAGTGTATAAAGGTATTAAGAGACCACAAGTTTTGAAAACCTGTCATAGTGTCTCTATTAATCAAGGCAGGTAAGTACTTACAATATGCAGCTCATTATGGAAAACTGAACTGTTTTTACTTTTTATGCAGTATGAACCAAATTCTTACTTTTAGGCATTTTTCTTCTAAATTATGTAGCAGATAACTAACTACTCTTGTTGCTATGATTGTTATTAAGAGTAACTTTTATAATTGTCCATGTTCATATCTTAGTTAGCTAGATCTATTTGCTAAGGTGGGTCTCCTGTCTCCATTTCTGTTCACAAAAGCTGTCTGGCATCATGAATGTAAAGACCAATTTTAACAGTTCAAATGAAGAGAACAATTAAGATTCATTCTTCATTCCCTTCCTTTACTACTGAGTGGAGAATCCCCAGAGCATTAAATGAAACTTTTCCCATGTACTAGCAAAGGAGTACTTGTTGAAATATTGGTTTCTCCCTCATGAACAGCTAAGCAATTTGTAAGACATTGATTCTTTTCCCCAAGTGGGAATTTGACAAGCTTTGCATTCTTGTCCCTTTCTACTTTCACTGCAGTTTAGTAAACCTGTTGAGGTTTTGTAATAGCAGACTTCCAAGAGATTGTATTGTTTAGGGATTTTCCACATTGTGCTAGCTATGGAATTTTTCTAATGAAGATTATGTTAAATAGTAGTAAAATCAAATCTGGAGTTAAAACTGATGTCTCACCAAAACAGCAATTTTTTTTTTTTGGTCAGTAAAGTTTTAATTCAATAAAAAAGTAAAGACCTCCCTCACTAACTTTTGTAAATAAAGACTTTATTTCCTAGGATTATTATATATTTTTTTGCCGGTGGGGGGTGGGGGGAGAGAAGACATTAAACTGATTTCCAAAGTATCTCTACCTTCATGTATTCCTGCTAGCATTCAATGAGAGTTCCTGTAATACCACATATTTGCGAGAATATGCTGATGCTGGAGTTCTGGATTTTGGCCATTTCAACAGGACTGTAGTGGTAACTCATTGTTATTTTAACATAAATTTTCCTGATGACATATGATGTGGAGCAAGTTTTCATTATGTTTACTTGCTCTCTGCGTATACGCAGAAATGTTTCCTAAGGTCTTTTGCCCATTTTTAAAATCAGGTTATTTCTTTGTTTTGCTTTTTTTTTTTTTTTTTGAGTTTTTCAGAGTTCTTTGCCTATCCTATCTAATAAAGATGGAATATGCTGACTGACTGCCATGCCCTCACAAAGATGGCATGCCCTTAGCCAATAAGGAGGGAATATGCTAATTGCTGCCACACCCTCAAAAATGGTGGTGTCCACAGCCACAAAATGGCAGCACCCAGTCCCTTCAGCCCTGCCAGGGTGACAGGTGCGTGGCATAGTCTGGCTTACTCCCAATCAGGTCTGGCCACTCAGCTCTTTTGTCTCTGGAGTCCCCCAGGCCCCTCAGACCCCCAGCCACCCAGGGCCCACGTGAGGTGAAGGCAAGCCTCCAATGGTGGCTGCCCAGCTTCCCAGGGCTGGGCCAAGGCACAGGCAAGCCTTGGATGGGGACTGCCCGGCTGCCCAGGGCTACCCAAGGCTCAGGTAACCAGGGCTGGCAAAGGCTAGAACTGCCAGCAATGGCAGGTGTAATGAGGGCATTGCCTTCCCCTTATCCTTGAGGCCTCCTGTCCTTGAGGGCTCCCAGACTGTGGAGGGGGCAGGCTGGGATATGGGACCTCTCCTCCAATGCATTTTATACACTGAGCCTCTAATTTTAGATAAAGTACTTTATCAAATGTGTATTTTTCAAATAAGTTATTCCAGTCTATGACTTGACTTTTCATTCTATTGACTTTGCTTTTTACAGAGCAGAAGTTTCTAATTTTAAGGAATCTGTCACATCAATTATGTCTTTCATGGAATTTGCCTTTGGTGTTGTCTCTAAAAAGTCATGAACATACCCAATATCATCTATATTTTATCCTGCAGCATCTTCTAGAAGTCACTCACAACAGTTTTGTTGTTGTTGTTGTTGTTGTTGTTTATTAATCCTAATCCAAGGGTATTTTTTCCCATTGATTTTTAGAGAGAGTGAAAGGGAGTTAGGGAGAGAAGAGGAGGATCAATGTGAAAGAGAAACATTCATTGGTTCCCTCCCCCACAGTTCTCAATTGGGGCCAGGATTGAACTTGTAACCCAGAACCCATGATCTAGGCCAGGAATCAAATCACTGACCCTTTGGTGTGTGGGCCTGAAACTATAATGATTGAGTGACACTAGAGAGGGCACAATAGTCTTTTTTTAGTGTTGGTTGTTTGTTTGCTTGTTTGATTTTTTTTTTATAGTGGCAATTCTATTCTTATTCAACTTCTTAATGGTATAGAGGAAGTACAGTTCTGAAAACAGAGGTTTCTAATAGTGTAAAAGGTATTGACTAATGGCATCAGGTATCAACCAAAACCACTATGCTCAGTTAATATTTGACAAAGGAGGCACGTACATATAATGGAGTCAAGACAGTCTCTTCAGTAAATGGGGTTGGAAAAATTGGACAGATATATGTAAAAAAAAAAAGAAAAAAAAGAAACTAGACCACCAACTTACATCATACACACACACACAAAAATTAACTCAAAATGGATACAGGGCTCAGATAACCAGGGCCAGTCAAGGCTTGCTCTGCCAGCAGTGGCTGCAACGGAGGTGTGATGAGGGCATCTCCTTCCCCTGATTGCCGGGTCACCTCCCACCCCTAAGGACTCCCGGACTGTAAAAGGGGGCAGGCAGGGCTGAGGGTGGTTGGACAGACACCATCCAAGGCTTGCCTGCACATTGGGATGGCCCTGCATGGCTGCAGGGCTAAGGAGACTGGGGGGCTCCAGAAGCAAGTGCACAGACCAGCCAGAGCCACCTGGGGGTGGGCCCGGCTGTGCTATGCACCTGCCGCCCTGGGGGAGCTGAGAGGACTGGACACTGCCATCTTATGGCTGTGGGCACTATCATCTTTGTGAGAATGTGATTGTCAATTAACATATTCCTCCTTTATTAGATAGGATAATAGCCAAGATGTAGAAGCATCCCATCATTCATCAACTGAGGAATCCTATATAAAAAAAAGTGGTATGCAAATTGACTGTCACTCCAACATACAAGATGGCTGCCCCCATGTGGTCAAAGATGGCTGCCTCCATGTAGACACAAGATAGCTGTCACAAAATGGCCAGCAGGGGAGGGCAGTTGGAAGGGATCAGGCTTACAAGGGAGGGCAGTTGGGGGCGATCAAACCTGCAGGGGAGGGAAATTAGGGGTGACCAAGATGGCAGAGAAGGGAAGTTGGGGGTGACTGGGCCTGCAGGGAAGAGCAGTTGGGTGTGTGGGGGGGGGGGGCAGGCTGCAGTGGAGAACAGTTGAGGGGGGGGAACCAAGCCTGCAGGGGAGGGCAGTTGGGGGCAATCAAGATGGCAGGGGAGCAGTTAGGCATCAATCATTCTTGCATGGGATTGGTTAGAGGTGATCAGGCTGGTGGGCAGAAGTGGTTAGGGGCAATCAGGAAGGCAGACAAGTGAGCAGTTGGGAACCAGCAGTCCTGGATTGTGAGGGGTATCCCAGATTGGAGAGGGTGCAGGCTGGCCTGAGGGGCAACCCCCCCCCACCATGCATTAATTTTATTTTATTCTAGTGAATAAAATAAAATAAAATGAAATACCTCAATTTGTATCACTACATTTATATAAAATATCCAGAATATATAAATCTATTGATCCAAAAAGTAGATTAACAGTTGCCTGTGGCTGAGGTTTGAGATGGGTATACGGAATGATTGCTAATGGGTAGACTTTCTTTTGGAGGCAATTAAAATATTTTAAGATTTTGGTGATGGTTTTTAACTTTATAAAGATATTTTTTAAATTAGCTTTACCCTTTAATATGTGATTTGTATAGTATGTGAATAATATCTCAGTAAGCTTGTTATGAAGATTAAAAAAATAACAGGTGAGCCCTGGCTAGGTGGTTCAGTTGGTTAGAACATCATACCCCATACACCAAAAGATTGAGGGCTAGATTCTCAGTCAGGGCACATAACTAGGTTGAGGGTTCAACTTCCAGTAGGGTACCTATGGGACAGGAGACAACCTATTTATGCTTCTCAGCTCTCTCTCTCTCTCTCTCTCTCTCTCTCTCTCTCTCTCTCTCTCTCCCTCTCTCTCCCTCTCTCTCTCTCTCTCTCTCTCTCTTTTTCCTCTCTCTCCCTCCCCTGCCCCATTCTTTTCTCTTTAAAATCAATAAAAACATATCCTTAGGTGAGGATTAAAAAAAAATGGGCTTCTCAGTTGCACAATTCCAATAGTATTCTTTGGAAATTTTTCTTGAAAATTTGCTCTATGATATTAAAATAAACACGTTAAATTTCATTTTCTATAATTGAAAAAAAACTGACATATGCCTTGTTTTTTCAATTACATATTTATTTTAGTCTTATTTAAGATATTAAGATGTAAATAATATAGTCAAAGAGTAAAAGATATACAGTATTTTAAATGAGGATTTAGAGTCTCAGTGCATTATGTAGTTCACTCAACCTGAGTCACTTTTTATTTCCAATACATTTTACATAATCTTCTAAATTGCTTTATTGATTTACTTTAACCTTTTACAGGAGAAGGCAGTAAACTTAACATCAAAAAATGTAGGTATCATTTCTGCTTTATAATACATAAACTCTTTGACCTTTCATCATGATGCAGTGCAAAGATTAAATTTTTGTGATAAACAAGTTTTTAGTATTTGTAAAATTGGGCTATGAGTAACTATTTCATATGTTTTTTTGCTGTTGTTGATACCCAAAATTGATGTAATTCATATAAAATATGTAGTAGTGATGACCTGAATGGTGAGTCCAGGTGTTTTTCCTGGTCCTGTCTAGAGGCTCTGAAGAATGAGCTCCAAAGAACAGAAGATTTAAGCAAAAGTGTGGAGAATTTATTACAAGCAGATTCAGACTCCCCTTATGGGAGGGAGGGCAATAATGGACTTCCCCCTTGAAGCTTTGTAGTCCAGGGGTATATATTTGCTACAAGCCTGCTGCTATATCTATCCATGTCATCACCTGACTGATTCCCTCAGTTGTTCTTGCCCAGCCATGGACCTGAACTTTCCCTGTTTCTATGTGTTCTGTCTCTCTTCCTATGCTGAACTTTCTCTATTTCTGTGTGTTCTTCCCTTGTTCCTATGCTAAATGTTCCCTGTTTCTGTCTGTTCTGTCTCTGTTCCTATGCTGAACTTTCCCTGTTTCTGTGTGTTCTGTCTCTCTTCCTATGCTGAACTGTCTTTGTTTCTACACCTTGTTGCTGCAGGCCCTCCCCTGTTTTCTCATGCCTCCCGCTTTGAGTCCAGAAACATTTTATTATTTCTGCTTGGTTGTTTCCTGTGGTTAGGCTGCTCAAACTGCTGTGTCTGCCCATGCTTATATTTTCCAGTGTTCTCTTGCTCTATCTACCTGTGTTTCAACTTAACCCTCTCATTAGTATTAGAGCTTTGCATATATAAGGCAAAATATTTTTAATTTCCCTAGGAAATGTTTTTGACACTTCATTTATATTATTAATAGAACTTAAATCTCCAATTCAATTATCTCTTATGATTCTTTTCCTTATGTAATCCACCATTGGTTGAAAGATTCAATGGGGGTATTAATACACTGAGAACATAGCTATACCAACAAAAATGAAACCATCTTTATTAACATCTACTTAAATATTCAAAAGTAATACTTGAGAAAAACTGTACAAGAAAATTACATGAAGTATCATATGAGAAAATAAATAGTAATCCCATGTTCTTCTGTAAGTTATTTTTATAAATTGAAAAAAAAAAAAAAAAGAATTTCTTTTAATACCAGAAGCCCGGTGCACAAAATTTGTGCATGGGGGAAGGAGGGGTGTCCCTCAACCCAGTCTGCACCTTCTCCAATCTGGGACCCCTCGAGGAATGTCTGACTGCCTATTTAGGCCCTATCCCAGTAGGATCAGAACTAAACGGAAAGTCAAACATCCCTCTCAAAATCCAGGACTGCTGGCTCTCAACCGCTTGCCTGCCTGCCTGCCTGCCTAATTGCCCCTTACCGCTTCTGCTTGCCAGCCTGATCACCCCTAACCACTTCCCTGCCCCCTGCCACCCTGATCAACATGTAACTGCTCCACTGCCAGCCAAATTGCCTCTAATGGCCCTCCCCTGCCAGTCTGGTCACCTTTAATGGCCCTCCCCTGCCAGCCTGGTCACCCCAAACTGCTCTCCCTTGCAGGCCTGATTCTTCCCTACTGCCCTCCCCTGTTGGCCTGTTTGCCCCTAACTGCCCTCTCCTGCCAGTTGGTTGCCCCCAATACCCTCCCCTGCAGGCCTGATCCCCCCCCAACTGCCCTCCATTGCAGGACTAATCCCCCAGAACTATCCTCTCCTGCTGGCCTGACTGCCCACAACTGCCCTCCCCTACCAGACACCTTGTGGCAGCCATCTTGTGTCCACATGGGGATGGCTATCTTTGACCACATGGGGGCAGCCATCTTATGCATTGGAGTGATGGTCAATTTGCATATTAGGCCTCTTCATATAGGATTGCTGCAATCGATATGTATTTGGACAACTTTGCTTTTAATTCTTTAAAGAAAATTGTCCCCTAGAATGAGAGTGGTCTGGGACTTTGAACATGGGGCGGGGCAGGCTAGGCGAAGGAAGAGAGTACCAGGCAGGCAGCTGGTAGCCAGCAGCCACCAGAGACCCTACCAGTGCATGAATTTTGTGCACTGGGTCTCTAGTATTCATATAAATTCTCCAGTTAGTCTCTCCCCATTCCCACCTTCCCTCTGAAATTCATAAGTCTGTTCATGCTTCTATGTCTCTGAATCTATTTTGCTCATCAGTTTATTTTATTCATTAGAGTCTATATATTAGTGAGATCTTTTTTTTAAATATATATATTTTTTTAATTTTTACAGAGAGGAAGGGAGAGAGATAGAGAGCCAGAAACGTCGATGAGTGAGAGAGAAACACTGACCAGCTGCCTCCTGCACACCCCCCACCAGGGATGTGCCCACAACCAACATACATGCCCTGACCGGAATTGAACCTGGGACCCTTCAGTCCGCAGACTGATGCTCTACCACTGAGCCAAACCGTTTTTGGCAATTAGTGAGATCTTTTTAATATTTACTATATCTTAAATCTGATGAATTTTTTACACAGACAAGCTTTTATTCACGTATTTATCTATTTTATATATATATATATATATATATATATATATATATATATATATAGGCACTCATTAAATTACTTTATACTTATTGCTTACTATATATCATAAATTTATCTATTTTTGTGAACATTAAAATTTTTAAGAGAGCCCTGGCTGGTATGGTATAGTTGGTTAGGCACCTCCAGTGCACCAAAAGTTTGCTAGTTTAATTCCTGGTCCTGGTTACAGGTTCCCTGGTACGGGGCATGTAGGAGGCAGCTGATAAGTGTTCCTCTCTCACATATATTTTTCTCTCTCCCTCTTTCTTCCTCTTTCTCTAAAAAGCAATAAAAATAAAAATAAAAATTCTAGGAGAAAGAGGTATATATGTGAAAAAATAGAGCCATCACCTTTAAAAGTGCTATTATAGAAATTAAAACTTGCATAGTGGGATCTGATAAGTTCTACATGAGGTTGTCAGATAAATTTTAAATTAGGCTTTATTTTTCTTTTTACTCATTTAATGTTTTGTATAACATTTTTATTTTATCTCTATTTCTTCTCTTTATCCATGTAGATTCATTTTCCTTTCTATGTTTCTCTACATTAATATTTGTATCAGAATCTTACCATTAATCTTAGCCAATCATCCTGTATAAAATGGTGGTTTCCATTGGTCAATAATAGTTTCCATCAGAATTTTAGATCCTAATGTACCTGTGGTTGAGATATAATCACCATAATAATTTAAACAAAAATCAATGCCTCCAAATTAACTCCTCCATTGCTTACTATTTGTATATGTTAGTTTTTGCTACATAACACACCACTTAAATCATAATAAATTAAATCTTCCCAAAGTTCTGACTGAGCTGAGTGTGCCTGCTTATCTGCTCAACTTGCTCCTGCATCTGGAAGTCATACAGGACTTAAGCCAATTAGTTAATCTAGGCTGGTATGGCTAAAGCGCCTTGGCATGCATAGATTGTGCAATGGATGCAGTCCAACCTGGATTCAGGCAATACATGTAGAGTCTTAAAGATTAAACTCACTAATAAAACCAAAGATAATTTTCTCTGCTTTTAATTATCACCAGGAGCCTGAAACTCTAAGTAATAATAATAAAAAAAAATGTACCTCCAAAATGTTTTATTAGCTTAAATTTGATTAGGCCAAAACCGCTCTCTGACATCCCCTGAGGAGTCCCAGATTCAAGAGGGCAGAGGTCAGACTGAGGGACCCCACCTGTGCACAAATTTGTGCACTGGGCCTCTACTATAGGCTAAGTGACCAATTGTCTGACAATCTGACTGACTGATCAACAGCTACATATAATACACAGTGGCAATTTAAAAATAAACATTGACTTGCACATACATGATTCATATATAGCTCTCACTGGCACCAATTGCACGAGTGCGCACGAGTGCGTTTCAATCTGTCATTGTCAATCATGAATTTAATTGTTTTTGTTGACATTCTGAAGGTAAAAGAAAGTGGTGGCATATACAGAATATGTCTGAAGACCATTAATAAATCACAAGGACAAACTCTAGACATGTAGGGATAGTCCTATCTGAACCCGTTTTCGGACATGGTTGGTTATATGTTGCTTTCTCTCGAGTATAAAAAGCATGTGACATTACAGTTAATGTAAATACTTCATCACAATGGAAATTAGTCAAGCACTCTGAAAGTGTTTTTACTCTTACTATGGTATACAGGGAAGTATTAGAATAATTTTAATCAATTTATCAGTCATTGTTTTTATCAATGTTATTTTTATATAATGTTTTTGTTGTTTTTATATCATGTCTTTGTTGTTGTTATTATTTACTTATTAATCAACTACATATTATTTTCATATACATTTTAGTAATTTTCAATCATCTCTGACACTTGTATTATAGAGAAAGGGCAAGTAGCTGTATTAAAATATTTCTTCTAATTAATTTCCTGTCAATGTGCATGAATCTGTGCACCAGGACACTAATAAGTTATAAGTTTCAGGCAAGGTTTTCTATTCCTCTGGCACTTAATCAGAACAACTTGATAAATAAATTATGCCAGTTGAAAATTCTTTGTAAAAACAAAAACAAACAAACAAAAAAGTGTCTGGGTATCCTCAGTGCTGGGGATCAGCAAGATTAGATTCTTGCCTCTTGGAGAAAAGAATACAACAGGAGAGACAGAGACCAATGGCAATAAGCAACCGAGTTTTATTATAAGCAGAAGTTCATCTGAGCGAGGTTCAGATGTTGAGCTACAGGGAGGTTCCAGTGCCATGAATGGGGATAGACAGAAAGAGAGAAACATCAATGTGAGGGAGTTGCATCAATTGGTTGCCTCCCAGATGTACCCCAACTGGGTCTGGGATGGAGCCTGCAGCCTAGGTACTGCCCTTCACCAGTATTAAACCCTTCAATCTGTTGGCCAGCACTCTATCCACTGAGCCAAACAGGGGAGGGCTCATGCTTAGTCTTAATCCTTTCATACCATTCCTCTTACCTGCTGGGATTTCCAGAATTTTGTTTGCCTGCAGGCATCTTGTAAGATCTTCCCTTTTGGTTCTGGGAGTCATTTTAACTACATTTCTTTCTCCCTATTTTTGTCTAACTGTGATGATTATTTTTAACTCCCCTCTGTTTTCTTCAAGCATGATCGGCATCCTGTTCCTGTTCTGCTCATCTCTATCTAACTGCCTATTCTAACATGGGGGTCAACAGGGGAGTTTCAGGCCTTAGACAACACATAACAAGTTCAACTGATCTTATCTTGGCTGAGATTCAATAAACAGACTTGTAAGCATCCCCAGAGATCAATATACTTTTTTCCCCCCAGTCCTTCTGTAAATCAATTATATAGACTGCATGTAATCACAAGCTACATGTGGCTTTTGAATACTTCACATGTGGTTGGTGGAAGTGCAGAATTAAATATTATTTACTTTATATTTAATATAAATTAATATAAAGTTTATTAGCCACATGTGGGTAATGACTATGATACTGGATAGCAAAATCTGATTATTTGCAGTATGATGGCTATATATATATATATATATATATATATATATATATATATATATATAAAATACACATATATATTACTACACATGCAAAAAAACACACAAGTAAACCTCTAAAACCCCAAATGTTTTACTGTATTATTAAAACGTGTGTTTGAAGAAGAATATCCAAAGATCATTTCCTAATGGTCTCAGTATAAGCTTTGTCTGTATTCCATGTACTGTTATATGATTGTTTCTCTTATCTAAAGAGAAATATACTGTATATTTATCTTTTAGAGATTCTATCTGAAAAGCTGCATATGCTTATATTTGGAGTGGGTCATACATTTGTTTACTCTTTACCTGTCCTTGTTTGATAACATTAACAATTTTTAAGCATTGATACCTAAATATAAATCCATTTTATTCCTGTAGACTTTCTTTTGACTCTTGGCTCAGAATTTTTAGTATAAATAATTCATGAAGTTTTTTTTTTTCTTTTTAATTCTGGGCTGAGGATATATTTTTATTGATTTTAGAAGAAACAAAGGGGAGAGAGAGAAACATCAGTGTGAGAGAAAAACATCAATTCGTTGCTTCCCTCACTTGTCCTGACTGGGGATTCAACCTGAGACCTAGGTATGTGCCCTGACCA
Source organism: Pipistrellus hanaki (assembly GCF_964339955.1). Classification (NCBI taxonomy): domain Eukaryota; kingdom Metazoa; phylum Chordata; class Mammalia; order Chiroptera; family Vespertilionidae; genus Pipistrellus; species Pipistrellus hanaki. Next base: position 48,865,736 of record NC_140505.1, read on the forward strand.
AGAATCCAACCCAAACTTTTTGGTGAAAGGCATGACATTCCAACCAACTGAGACATCCAGCCAGGGCTCATGATCATTTTTTGTACAATTTATAGAACAGGGAAAAGCAAAAGGATAACTCCAAAATATAAAGAGCCTGTATTGTCAAATGAGGTATTGGTTTTAAAAGTTTCAGTTTACTAAACATTCTAGCTCAAATTTGTTCATAATCATGTTTAAGTTTGTAAATTATTTTACTTCTTTTTCACTATTGACATTTTAACTTTATTAGAGGTATTCACAGAGTGGGTGGATATAAACATTAATTTATTGTTAAATAACTCTATTTCTTTCTCTGGTTAATTAGCTTTTATCAGATGAATGTCTTTTGGGATTTAATTAAATCTCTAAATCCTTTTGATCATCAAAAGCAGTATTATCAAAGGTTCTGTTGAGATAAGTCAAATTAATCTTATCAATTATACCAGCTCTGCACCAACTGCAGTTAAATTCTGGATATATTTATATTATTAACAAAAATAAGTTGGTTAGAATTAAACATAGTATGTAAGCAGACTTCCTGATATAAACAACTTCCGTTCATATACCAAATGCTAACTTAAATTAAGTTGTAATTTAAGGGGGGAAAAATCTCAGTTATTCTAGATTCCAAACTGATTTAGGCATAGCTGTATGCCTATTTTCCCTTCATTGTTTCTTAAGATCATGCTATATGGTTAGCAATCAACACCAAGTAAAACTTAGTTTTGTGCATGCCAGGAAGCTTCTCATAGGCCCTGTTGGTGAACATTGGAGCTTAGAAATTGACCACAGGTCATCACAAAGATGACTGCGCCTACAGCCAATCAGGAGGGAATAAATTAATTGACTGCCAAACCCTCAAATATGGCGGCGCCCATAGCCACAAGATGTTGGTGCCCAGTCCCCTCAGCGCAGCCAGAGCAGCAGGTTTATAATAAGGCCAGGCCCACCCCCAGGCAGCCCTGGCCTTGCCATGGACCTTCCTCTGAGTCCCCCAGTCCCCTCAGATCCCTTGCCACCAAGGGCCAGCCTGAGACACAGGTAACCAGGGCCAGCCATTGCTCCCTGCAATGGCAGCAGCAGAGGTGTGAAGAGACTGTAGGGATATGGATGCTCACATTGTTTCTGATGAGGCTTCAAAGGGAAAAGGACTATGCTTCTGAACACTGAAGGAAAGAGGAGCTTTCTTAAAAGGTGGGAAAGAACTTGTGTTCTAGTTTTTTGTGGAGAGTAGAACTGGTAAGTGATTAACTTGAATATTTAGCTGAGGAAATTTCTTTGCACAATTTTGAAGGCACTACCTAATTTTTTATTTTGCTTACATAAATTTACATAAGCAGAGAAACATACATTGAAGAAGAAATTGTTAAACATAAAGTAACCAGAATTTGAAAATTTGGAAAATTCTCAACCTAGCCATATTGTAAAAAATAGAAAGCATGTTCTACACCAAAGAAACTCAATGGTGCCAAAACCTATTTGACTCAGAGCATCGGCCTGTGGACTGAAAGGTCCCAGGTTCGATTCTGGTCAAGGGCATGTGCCTTGGTTGTGGGCACATCCCCAGTGCGGGGGGTATGCAGGAGGTTGATGTTTCTCCCTCATTGATGTTTCTAGCTCTCTGTCTCTCTCCCTTCTTCTCTGTAAAAAATCAATAAAATATATTAAAAAACAAAACAAAACAAAAAAACCCTCAATGATGTGGCCAGGGGGGGGAAATGGCTATAAAGAGATTATAGATGTCATTAATGGATCCAATCAATCATTACTGGAGAAGTGCTTCTACTGAAGAGGACAGAGACAAAAAAAAAAAAAAAGTGAAGAAAGGCTATTGGATTTCTGAGATTCTATAGGTCAGACCAATAGAGCTGTCTTAAAACATGTTATCCTTCATGAAAAAAGATTTATATATATATATAGATATAGATATATATATAGATATAGATATGGATATGGATATGGATATGGATATGGATATAGATATAGATATAGATATAGATATAGATATAGATAGATATGGATATGGATATGGATATGGATATGGATATGGATATGGATATGGATATAGATATAGATAGATATAGATATAGATATAGATATGGATATGGATATGGATATGGATATGGATATAGATATAGATATAGATAGATATAGATATAGATAGATATAGATATAGATATAGATATAGATATAGATATAGATATAGATATAGATATAGATATAGATATAGATATAGATATATAATATATATATATATCCCAAAGGCAGTGATTCCACTGCCATGATGGACGTAGAGGAACAGATATAGGGGACAGACCTGTCTTCCTCTTAGGCCCTTGGGCAGAGCTTTCATTCCGGGCCCTGTGGTAGGGCTAACGCCCAGTGCCACAGGGACAGCACTTCTGACTATGGCCAGGGAAGTAAGGCCACCGTCCCTACTGGTGCAGAAGATGGTCTTGTTACCAAAGTGGGTCTGGAGGACAGAGCGTTAAATCAAAGAGGATTATTCACAAGCTGTAAAATATAATGGAATTTGACCCTGGACTGTTAGGCCTGTAGGTTAGAGCCTGGTAGGCCAAGGTTGCAGGTTCAATCCACAGTCAGGCCACGTGCAATAAACAACCAATGAATATATAAATAAGTAGAATCTCTCTCTCTCTCTCTCTCTCTCTCTCTCTCTCTCAAATAATAATTTAAAATAATTAAATTAATGAATTTACCTTGTAAGGATTCAAATTTGCTTGGGACTCTATAACCCTTTTTTTTTTCTCCCAATTTATCTCTTTTGGAATGGAAATTTCTACCCTATTTTCATTCGAAAATGCCTTTCTATTCTATTTTTGAAATTTAGTTTTTGCTGGTCTACCAGATTCACAGGTGACGAGGAATTGTCCCAGAATGAATCACACTTCAAAGCTCAATTATACCTGACTTAGATATTTAAATTATCTTTTACTCTTAGAATTTATTCTTGAATGGGTTAGGAATTTGGGGACTATTGGTGAGTTGAATACATATTACATACAAGAAGGATATAAATTTTGTGGGCAAAAGGTGGAAGTGTATGGGGCCAAATTGTTTATCCCAGAAATTTATATATTAAAATAAGAATCTGTAGTATCTCATAAAGTGACAGTATCTGGAGAAAGTTTCTTTAAAGAGGTAATTGAGGTAAGATGAGGGGGTCTTTTGTGGGGCTTAATCCAAAATGTCTTGTACCTTTAAGAAAATGTGAGACACACCAGACATGAGTACACAGAGTGGAAAGACCATGTGAGGACAGCTAATCAGATGACCATCTGCAAGCCAAATTAGAGGTCTCAGAAGATAGCTAAACTGCTGACATCATGATCTCCAACTTCCAACTAGCAGAACTGTGAGGAAATAAATTTCATTTGTTTAAGCTACACAGTTTGGGCTATTTTCTTATGGCAGACCTAGTGAATTATTATAGTGACAAAATGGAAATTGTCTGAGTAGTAGAAAGTGGCAAAAACCATAAAACATGCAAAAATCTATTGTATGCTTTGCCCTATTTAAGATAGTGATTCCCAGCAAATTAATGAATTATCAACTACTTTAAGACAAAATGCAAGTTTGTTCCTCCCATGTTCAAAAATATTTAAAATATCAATTGTAAGTAACATATAAATTAAGGTGTAGAAACGTTAATTTATATATAGTAGTTGCAGAATAAAGGAATTATTGAAAATTTGCCTTATATGAAAAATATAGTCTATCTTGATTTATTTATATAATGAACACTTGAAGTCATTATTTGGTAAAACATTTCTTGGTGTTTTATGAGGTTATATTTGCCTAATTAAAAAAATTCTAAATAAATACAGGATTGAAAAAGTAACCTATAAGTTAAATAGTTTTGTGCAATTATAAATAATATTTCACATAAAATTACCCACTTTCATTTATTGATTACAGATAATGAAAATCCTTATTGGCTTTGCCTTGAGAGAAATTTTATTTATAATGATTTTGGATGCAGATAAGCTTGACAAAATTTCAGGGCTGTCATATGTGAACAGAATGCTCTCAATCTTTATGACAGTAAACTGAGATTTAAGGATGATACATCCAATATTATTGTGAAGATTAATATAGATAGATACAAAGTTGTATAACAACTGATATGTAATCTTCAAGGCATGATTTCCAAAGCTTTACATAGTTAATATCAGCCTTCTATTTAATAAGCGGTCAATTATTTTTAATTAAAGTTTTTAAATTTATTAAGCAAAACACTTCAGTCTGATCAATTCTTCATTATTATTTAGTTGATCCATCATTAATTCCTAATCAAATTGTAATCTGCCCATTACTCTCAATGTAAAATGTTGTGTTTTCTTGCCTCAATCCTAATTCATGTCTGATATGCCCTCCTTATTTGCTTCTTTGCTTGTGAAGGATAGTAAAATATGCCATGTCCAAATATGCCTCTTTGACATAAGAATTATTTTGAGAAACTGCAGAGGCCAGAGAAACTCTAAAAGCAGAAGTTACCCTTGTGTAAGGGAAATTTACATTAGAAAGGGGGCTTCTCCCAGGAGGAGAGCTAGTAGCAAAGATCACTTTTCTTTTCCAGAGAGACATATGTGCACAGTTGGGAAACTTTTGTTTCCCAATGGTTGAGTGTCCGCCCGTGAACCAGGAGGTCACCAGTCTGATTTCCAATCAGGGCACATGGCCAGTTGGGGGCTCAATCCCAGATAGGATGCTTGCAGGAGGCAGTCAATCAATGTTTCTCTCTCATCAATGTTTCTAACTCTACCATGCTCCCGTTCTCTCTAAAATCAATGAAAACATGTTTTAAATAAGTAAATCAAATTACTCTTCAAATAAATTTTACTAAATAACCTGTATTAGTTCTGAACTAGCTTTCTAAGGCCAACATGGAGCTACTCTTACCTAGGGTGCCACGTCAGTAAACCAAAAGTTAGATAACTTCCATGTCCCTGTAAATGCTCACCTTGACTAGAAATGCAATATATTTAGCCAGTCAGTCCCCATACACAAAGCTAATGCTGGGCCTTCTCACACTAAGCATGGTGGACGATGTGGCCCCTGCCAACCAGATATTTTCTGTTCTTCTCCATTGTTTTGTCCTCTTTATCCACTAAAGCTTTCTGCCTTCTGACCCATGATGTAGTAGTCCTGACTCGAGGTTGTTTTATTGAGCAGAGTTATTTCTTTCCCAGCACTTGTCCAGATGGATTCCAAGAATAAAGCCACAGACAAAAAATGGTAGGTGAAAATTACTGAAAGTTTATTGAAATCAAAGTTTACCTCTAAAACCTTAGTTCTAAATTCTAAGCCTTTAATTCTGTCCATCTTGGTGCAGAGGGGCCACACAAGGAAGGTCCTCTAAGTTCCTAATCCTAAAACTGTCCCTCCTGGATGGGGCCACAACGGAGGGTAACACTGCTTTCTTTGTCCTGTGGCATTAAATAGGCTAGAGCTCCTCCTTTTCTACTGTGGGATCTGCACGTTTCCTCATTTGGTCATGTGATCTGTTTAGGTTGGAGTCACTTTTGATTTATCCTGTGTTTTTCTCCCAGTTGTGCTGGCAGAGATGTCTTATAGCTTTTCCAGCTGCTCAGTTCAGGGCTACTGTTGGTCTAATTTATGGTCACTTTAATTGCTCAGGCCATAGATATTCCTGTCTGTCCTTGGTTTATGGCTGTTTTAATTGCTCAGACCAGAAATATTTCCATCTACCTGTGGCATTTCTCTATCCTCTGTACAAGTAAGATAAGCACCTTGTTGTCTTCAAGTCTCCATCTATGTATTACTCCCCCACTCCTCATTCCCTAAACCTTTCTAATTAAACTAGCTAGCTAACCCTTTTAGTTCTCTGAAAGACTATCCACTTCATGAAGTGTTTGTACAGGATGTTTTTATTAACAATTGGTTGCAGGCTAATTGTTATATATGTCGAGTTTTCTTCATTCAACCAAACATTTTTTTAATAAATGTTTATGGTTGAAAGTATTACATATGTCCCATGTTCTCCCCCATTATCTCTGTTCTCCCCCCCCTTTCCGCCCCAGGCTTTCACCATCCATTGACTGTGTCCTTAAGTTATGCACATCCTCATATGAGTTCATTGTCAATCAACAATTTTGAGCACTTCCCATTTCCAGGGCACTATTACAGGTTGAAAAATCAGTGAATTAGCAATCTAACTTCCTCATTCTCTTAGACCTTGCATCAAATTTGAAGATGTATAAAACACAAATAAACAAATTAACAACATATTTCAGATGGCTATATATGAATAAAATAGAACAAAAAATTAAACAATTTCATGGGTAGTGGTAGAGGTTAGGGAGGCTTCTGAGAAAGAGCCAAACATGAATTAGAACAAGCATTCCAAGCAGAGAGAAGAGCAATGTAAAAGCTTAAACCAAATGATCTTGACATATTCAAGGAAGAGTAAGAAAGCAACAATGCAGTCCTCATTTAAATCAAGTGCCATTCAAATGCAATTGTAGGCTTTATGGTTTCTTTTTTAAAGAGGCTTACAATAACAATTGGGGCGTGATATTGGATGTGGAGTGAAATCACTTGCATCTGTACTCAACAGACTTCAATGTGTGCTGTTGGAATTAGAGAAGACCAGTTTTCTTCACAGCTCCATTTCTGAATCAGGGAGGTTGGGACTGAAATAGAAGCAACAAAAGACTAAACCTGACCTCTTCGAGGCAGGAATCCTATTAGGACAACATCTAAAAAATTAGCAATATACCTTACCAAGTCTGTGGATGGATATCCTATATAATAAAAGTGTAATATGCAAATTATCTCTTCGACGGGAGACTGGCTGCACTCACTTCATCTCTGCCATAACTCAGGTGGACGGGGGCACATAAAGGGGCCAGAAGCCCAGGTACTACCCAGGGCCCAGAGGTCTCCTGAGACCTTCCCTTCCATACCAGATGCTCATGCTTCAATGGCCAGCCAGGCCTACGGACTGCACCCGTGCACACGAATTTCATGCACTGGACCTCTACCTTTAGTATACACACACACACACACACACTAAACAGTATATATATATATATACTGTTTTATTCTTGCCTGACTTTTATTTTATCTATGTGACTGCTTTTCTATATGAGTGGATTTTTTTTCTGTCTTTTCCTCTATTATATATTTCTCTTATGATATATGTAATTCTTCTTTATTGTTCATGATTTGTCAACTTATAGATATATCAAGATTCCTGTTGAAATTTTTTTTAGTTACACCCTGGTATCTCACTGTATTTTAGAATTGTTACACTGGGAACTGAAGAGAATACATATATATTTTAAACAGAGAATTATGAGATTAATTTCTCTGTTCTCAAAATTATAATTTAACTAATTTAGTTTAAAACGTCACTATATTTTACTTTTTTAGCTTTGTTGAATCATCAAAGATTTTAGTAAGTTAAGAATATATGGAGAAAGTGAATATATCTATCTCTGTCACATCCTTTCATTTAAAATCATTCAACAAATTATAAAATTACTGTAGCAAAAATATCCAACTGTCTCTTTCTAAATTTCATGGCATGACTTTTTAGCCTCACTTCTCAAATATATTTTCTGGACATCTCATCTACAGTTTCTCACCTTTCCCAATTGACTGTAAGTCTGAGACTTCTCACACCTGGCAAATAAGAGTTCAGGCCATGGCACAAATAATCTGTCAGTCACTTAGCCAGCAACAAGAGAAACATTGTTCATTCTCTACAAGGAGCCAAAAAAATTGAAGCCGCTAGCAACTCCTTAGTGTAATTTATGTTATCTGAGAACATACTGAATATAGTCCATGAGAAGGGGGTTCTAAATATGTTGAGTCTTGAAAAGTATACCCAACCCCCCCAAAAAAAACAACAACAAAAAAAAAATCAAAGATAGATTTTCTCTGATTATCTTTCAGTTTAACAACAGTAAGAACTGTTTTGACAAATATTCTGATAACCCTAATGGCAAACTGAAACTTTCATTATAGATACTTGTCCTATGAAGTTTAAAGAATAAAATTCAATAACTAAAAGATTTTAAGCAAATGCATGGAAACGTATTGCAAGCATATACAAACTCTTCCCTGGGGAGGGATTCCCCTCTGGGGAAAACCTGATCTCACCAAAATGGGAAAAACCTAGTCCCCTGAGTCTCTTTGTCAATGGGTTATAAATGCTCATAGTTTCTTTGTCTGTTCATCCCACTTGCTAATTGGACCTTTCCTTATTTTATGCCCCCTATATTTGTCTTAATTGGTCACTTTTCTTCCTTTTCCCTGCATGATATCAGATTCAGTTTCAAAGGTCACCTGGTGCCCCCTCTTCTTCTTCCCCTAATCTTGTAACATTTTTGTAGACAATTGGTAGCTTGGAACTGCCTCTGCTCATCACAAATGCATCTCTTTCCCATGAACCACCCCTTTTCCCTAAAACTGCCTTTCCTGTCTCTGAAATCCTCTCAATACTAAATTAGCCTAAGGAGAAAGTTTCAAGGGAAAATTGGAGGTCTATCAAACCCACATCAGCCTACCTTAATTCTAAAATTGTTAGTTATTATTATTAATAAAATTTATCTAACTGATAACATGAGACATTTTCAACTTCCACATTGTTTTAAACTTTCATGATGAAATGCATAAGGATAGAATGATCACCTTAGGCCTTATGCATTATAAGAATATAATGCAAATTATTTTCCAACACTAGAGGAATCATATGACACATTCTGGAGAATATGGAATAACTGGCTAGTAATGTTCCCCTGATGTCCTTTGGAGAAATATGCTTTTTTTCCAAGGTGCAGCTGACTCAATCTGGGTTGTTTCTTCAAAGGAAAAAAATTACTACATGCACATACACATTCCAGATGATCATTCATATTTATAAAATATATTATTAAAGTAGAAAAAGTGTAACTTTTAGCATTTGATATAGACATGTCAGTTGAATTGATAAGTTTAAAATATCCATGAATTAATACTTAAAAAACTAAATGTAGGTGATATATATATATATATATATATATATATATATAGTTAAATAAATATATATATTTAACTCCAAAGTAACTTTATTTTATTAATTTAATTAATTTAATGTAAGAAAATAAACATTACATTATATGGCAAATATTCATTTAAAAAGGGAAATTTTGTCTCAAACTTAAAAAAAAAGCACATCACAACTGACCATTTACACATATTCAAATATTTATGAACTAAGTAAAATAATTTCTGATGATGTTAATTTAGTTTGTTCTTTAAAGTTCAATATTCATTTAAATTCATTTTTCATAAAATTTGAAAGTATTATTTAAAAATTTATTGATTTAATGCATAATTTGAAACAGTACACTGAAAATAAGTTTTAAAGTTTATTTAATAAAGTTATAAGACATACTTAATTAAAATTTTAAATTCTAATAACTTCTATCATTTCATTAAAATACATTATATCTTTTGATGGTAAACTAAGGTTTTAATAGTAGAAGGCAAATATGATTATTAATTCAGTTGAATTTTTCCAAGTGTTGACATTTTATATCATTATTCTTCTAAATTAAAATAAACATAACAAGTCTAAAAAATTCTTGAATATCCAATTGTTCTTTTGAGTTAAATTAGTTGATTAATTGAAAACACACAACTGTAGATAAATTTACAATAAGAACAGTTTTGCCACAGTTAGTACTTCATAGTTCTACAAATTCTGTAATATTACAGGCAGTTTTGAAAAGTTTAACCTCTATGCCACTGCAAAAGCTCATCAACCCAACTCACTTTCCAAAAAGGATGCCTTTTTCTAAGCAATCTGCTCATACATCTAGGTGTTATTTTTAAGAATTCATAGAGAAATCCCAGATAGTATAATAGTTTTTAACAAAATTTTCAAAGCATATAAAGTATCCTATTAGATTACTTGGTTATATATATATATAAAAGCCTAAACAACTGTAAGATTGAATGACCTGTTGCTATGATCCATACTGACCACCAGTGGACAAACACTCAATCCAGGAGCTGCTTCCTCATGGTCAGTGCACTCCTATAGTCAACTTCCATAGCCCCTCCCCCTGGCCAGCCAAGAGCCAAGGGCCCCTCCCCCCACAACCGCAATTGATCCCCACTGCTGGCCAGGCTGAGGGACCACAACTGTGCACGAATTCTAAAAAAGGTCACCTGGTGTCAGGCGTCTAATATTCTAAAACCCTTTTTCTCTTTCAGGATTTTCTTTTGAGTTTTGCATGAATGTTGACAGATCCTGACATTCTGTGCTAAATATACCTTAATGGTGTTTTATGCAATATGGAGACTTGGGAAATAAAAGTGACAAAAGAAGCAGGACATCACTGTGAGAAATATAATTTGTATTAACATATTTCAAGCCTGACTTATCCAGAATCATATTAAAACCAAAATGCAGGATGTTGTTTGAGTCTGAGTTATTGTCTCATGAAATAAATAAAAATAAATAAAGTCACAGACAAAAATGATTAATGGAACCAAAGTTTATTGGGAGAGGCTAGTCCTGGAAAAGGAGCAGCTGGGGTTCCAGGAGAAGGACAGTGTCCAGCAGGGGTCTTCAAACTACGGCCCGCGGGCCACATGCAGCCCCCAGGGGAGTCTGATCCTGCCCGCCAGGTTTTTTGGGCAGTGAGCGCAGCCGAGGTGTTACAGTAGGAATTAGTAGTTCATATAGTCTGGCCCTCCAGCTCTCTGAGGGACCGTGATCTGGCCCCCACTTTAAAAAGTTTGAAGACCCCTGGTCCAGAGCGTCCTTTACATGTTACAGCTGGAAGTAGTTTAACATCCAAGCTCATTAAAGTATTTAGTCCATGTGTGGAGGCCCACATGACCATAAGCCACGTGGGTGCAGGGATGTGCTCCCCACCACAGGAAGGAACATCAGGAACCCATGGCATGCTGTGCCGAGGAGAAGAGAGAGGACAAGAGGAAGCACAGGCCTTTCAATTTAGGGAGTGAACACAGCCTTGCTAGCTCCTGATTGGTCTTTTAAAATAATTCTGCCTAAATAATATTCTTGGGATTGGTTATATGCCCCATTGTCTTGTGATTGGTTATCTGCAAGTTGCCTGTCTTAACAACATCCAAACTTTTTAAAGTTCATGTCTCTGGCACCTGTGCCCTTCCTTCCCTGCCCATTTGGGATATCTTAGTAATTCAACCTAGTTTTACTTCCTCCTACCCCACCCCCATGGTCTCTATTCCTGTCTACCTATCTCCCTCTGTCTCCTCAAAATCAATATGTCAAGAGTGTTAAACCAATTGGTTCTGGATCCCATGTAAAGGGTTCCCAATTTAATGAGGCATGGCAACATAGGGTGATGAAAAAAGGCAGTTGATATATTAACAAGGTTCCATTACTATCAAGGCCCTGTAGAACCTCTTTGATCATTTTTTTAATCACCTTTCATAAAAACAATAACAGAACAAGGAAATTTATGAAAAACTCCAGACTTTTTCTGCAAGATGAAAATGCAGCATCGTATATATAGTAAGCAAAAACTCTGAAGAACTAAACTATATATTTTAGTGCATTTTGTATGTTTCTGATCCAGGAAGAAAGTTTCTCCTCCTTGTACACAATAGCATATTTCTTAAGCTCTTTCTTATCAATTATTAGACAGTTGTAAGCTTACAGAAAATACCATTCAATGGAACAGTTTCTACTTGGGATTACAGTAGAATAATTATACTTAGAGGTAATTCTTGCTCTCAGAGAAGGATACCAAGGTTTTCTCCCTTCACCTCTTAGACCCAATTCCAATGAGAAAGAACAGAGACCAGGATAAAGACAACGATACAGCCAAGTTTCTGACTGATAATTTCATTGGACTGGGTATATGACAATGTTATGTTTGGCAATTGCTGGCCTTTCTTGAGATCTTATTTGTTTAATCTTTCTCATTTTAATTGTAGAGGAAAGTTGTGCTATGGAATTGGGGGAAGAAAAAAAAAATTCTTATAATAAATAAACCAGAGGTGCTAAAGGAATCCTTAAGCCTAACCTGTAGCAGAGGATATCTATTAGGACTAATTACCCTATAAAAATGTTTTGGGCTACAGTGTTATATACTAATCAACAAGCCTTACCATTTGAGATAGCATGGAGGGACCTAGAGAGTATGATGCTAAGCAAAATAAGCCAGTCAGAGAAAGACAAGTATCACATGACCTCACTTAATTGTGGAATCCAATGAACAAAATAAACTAACAAACAAAATAGGTCCAGAAGCATGAATGCATGGAGCAGACTGACATATCTCAAAGAGTAGGGAGGAGGAGAGAGGAGCAGAAAATAACCAAATAATTTATATGCAAATATGCATAGTCCATGGACAGAGATAATAGTGTGGTGAAGGCCTGGTGTGGGGTGAGAGCTTCGATGGGAAAAAATAGGGGACATCTGTTATTCTTTCAACAATAAGGATAAGTTTAAGAAACAACAAAAAACATGCCTGAATCTTGGGGTCTCTGTGCTCTCTATGACTTTCTTAGAAATAGCCCAACTTTGACTGGAGCTTTTGAATGAATTCAGAATTCAATTGGGGAAATTCTCAATAATGAAAAATAAAATTGCAAAATACAACCTCAGTTGCCCTTCTCCAATTTTTAATGTTTATCTCCAAGCAAGATAAGCTCCTCAGCATGGTTGTTGAGCACCTGCTGTTTAATACTGTCAGCACTCAGACCACTCTTGATGTGATTTACAGCACAGAAAACATTTCTGAATGTAGCCTTTGGAAAAATTATTCTATATGCCTATCAAGCAGCACAGACACAATTGGGTGCCTCCTTCTTGAGCCACCCCTTCTTGGAATTCTTCATATCATATTCTTCTAACATGCCCCTGCCTCTATGACATAACTCATCACCTACCACTGCTTTTGATGCTTCTTCAATATTCCCATTTAACTCCAAGATTAACCACCAGTCTTTTTCAGCCCTAAAGGAAGAAAAATATTTTATCATACAGACAACATGTAGATTTGCCTAACAAATTTTAAATTCTTACAATAACTTAGTCCAAGCTGCCATCATGTCTTGGGAAACTGCAATAATTTTGTAACTAACCTTCCTGCATCCATACTTTATTTAAAGTATTAAAACTAAAAATAGTAAAAAAAAAAAAAAAAGAAAGAAAATTGATCATATTGATCCTCCATTCATTGCTCCTAAAATAGTAAACAATATCCACACCAAAACCTGACTTACAAAACCATGCATGCTTATTTGTCATCATTCTGTCAATGTAGTCTCTATCTCAAAATATATTTTTGTCCTGTACTCACCCTTCTTGGGATGACATGAGATGACACAATGCCTATGTGACAAAATTTGAGGTGCTACAGAAAAACTGGCACAAATTTCATTTTCCTTCTTCACAATTTCACAGATATATTTTTTTTTCTTACTGTAGATTTTAACATCCTCAGCATATGATGTTTTTTTCTTTCCTGAATTTGAGAACTTTCACCTGTTCACTTATAGAAAGCACTTTATGGCTTCTCTTCGGCATGTCCAGATTGCCAGCATCACTACTTTTCTGCCTTGGGACCGACCATTAGTAAGCGAAATAAGGGATCCCTGAACACAAGCACTGGAATAGGGTGACTTTGATCTGGAAAAAAAAGTTAAAAACAAAATAAACACATGGACTTTTTTTTAGTACCTTTAATATTCCATGCTCCTTGATGACTGAGCAATTGGGCCTATGTTGTCAGCCCCAGACCTCAGGCTCATTTTCACACCTCACTTTCACTCTTCATTTATCAGCTCAAGACTTATTTACTCTGAAATGTCCTCTACGCTTCTTTGAAAACATTATGTTTCCCTATAAACATAACTATATAAGATGTTTAATGCATTGTTTAGGGAGATTTTTGTGATATATGATAAAGGACTCATAAAGGACAAAGAACTCTATAAAACAAGAATAAAATAGCAAGCAGTTACATTTTAAAATGTGCAAGAGATCTGAACAGACACCTTACCAAATCAGGTAAACAGTTGGCAAGCAAAAACAGGAAAAGGAGCTTGGCATCTTTTGTGTTTAGAAATTGGCAACTAAATAAACAATGAGATACAACAACAGGTTAGGCCAACAGATTAGGATATCTAAAATTATAAAACAAGAACAAAACAAAACAAAAAGAAAACAGAATATAATTTTGGGAGACTGCATGAAGCAATAGGTACTCTCATTAATTGCTAGTAGAACTGTAGGTTCAAACACTTTGGAAGACAGTTTGACAGTTCCTGACAAAGCTAAACATAGTCTTATCATATAATCTGACAATCAATCACACTTCTAGGCTTTTCTCCAAGTGAATTTAAAACTTCTATCTGCACAACACCTGCATTTGAACGCCTATAATAACTTAATATGTTATAGCCCCAAATTGGAAACATAATGTCTTCATAAAAATAAATACACAAACTGTGGCATATCTGAACAATAAGAAATTATTAGGCAATTAAAAAATAAGCTATCTACTTATTTAAAAATATAGATAGATCATATTGTTGTGTGAAATAAGCAATAATAATATTATAATTACAAATATATGACATTCTTAAAAAGGTAAAACTATAGTAATGGTAAAAAATATAGATATTAACAAATGTCGTTGATTTGTGAAGAGTGGAAGAGAGTTGATTAGATGAAACACATAATTTTTAAATCAGTGAAACTATAGTTAACCCTTGAACATTTTCAAAAAATGTTTATTTTACTGTGTACATTATATAAAACACTTAAAATTGTATTCTCCCACATACTTATATGTCTAAAATTCATTTTAGTAGACAATTTTTCAGACTTTTACTTGAATGAAAATCTGCTTTTATACCTGGGGTCTAGATATGTAGATACAGGAATATAAATCAATTTCATGATACAATTATTTCTTTCATTATTTTAATTTTTCATATTTAATATTCAAGTGGGGTTTTCATTGACTATTCCTGTTTTCAAAATACATAGTGAAAATATCATTTGCCTTGACTTGAAAAAAACCTTCACTTTCCCACTTTTCCCTGACTCTCAGTTCTTACCCATGACTCCTCAGGATCCAGTAACTGATTTGATTTAGTGCTATGGCCTTGTCCTTATTATTTGGGGAAATTTTTGTATGACATATTGCTAAGGATTAATTAGCTAGCTTAAGATAGGAACAGGGCGGGGAGGGAATGAAAAGCAGCCCGACCAGAGTAGCTGGGAAAGCCATAAGGGGTAATAGATTATCTCTGGCAAGGACAACTGAGAGAGGGTCCATGGGAGATGAATGCATACATGGGGGTTTGGAGAAGCCAAAATTCTTACCTTACTTGTACAGAGGATAGAGGAATGTTGCAAGATAAGGGGAGAGAAAGAGGGGGCACCATATGGGCTTTGAGTTTGAAACTGATAACATGTAGCAGAATAACCAATGAGGAAAGCACAGGGATCAATTAGAAAGGGTCAGATTCGGACAAAGAACTGAAACATTTATAAACCGGAAACAAAGGAACATGAGACACATTTTCTTTGATTTTTTTTCTGAGAGAAAGAGAGAGAGAGAGAGAGAGAGAGAGAGAGAGAGAGAGAGAGAGAGAGAGAGAGAGAGAGAGAGAGAGAGACCCATGAGAAGAAGTCTGCACCTTGAACCCCATGTTTCAATATTAAATATTTTAAATGTCACCATTGAATAGCTGCATATCAGCCACAGCATTCCTTCCAGAGTAGAATGATGGGAGTTTTTCACAGCAGATGCAATTCAGAAATTATTATACTTTCAGGCAATGTGTTCGGTTACTTTTCTGCAGGTACCAGACAGCAAACTATTTTTGGTGAAAACAACCATTGGCTGTTAATAAGTTCTTATATTTTATAAACTATTTCAGGGTGAATAGAACTTTACAAGAGCTTAGTTTCATTTTGTTCATTATTGTAGATATCGTACACTGGATTCTACTGAGATAAAGAGAGATTTCCTTCGTAAACACTTCTTTAAAAACTTTATCAGGGGAAATATCAGAGGGATAACTAGGTTGGCTTTTACTTTCTTGTTAATAGTGAGACCACATATATTCAAATAAGAACCAAAACAACCAGTTCTTGACTGTTCCCAATATTTCAAGCACCATATTTGAAAAATTTCACCACCTGGAAGACCTCAACCAGTATGCAATTTGAACTCTTACAGGTTCAAGGAAGTTAAACTTGAGGCACAAATCCTAAGTCCTATTGAAAGAGTTAAAAGTCACTGAAATGTGAGGAACTTTCTCATTTTGGCTTGTCTCTTGTATTTGATTTAAAATGTTCTGTTTTGCTTTATTTGAACTTGATTTTTCCTTCTGAACTAGAACCTCAGTTGATGTAGCTCTAAAATTTATTTAATTACTAGCCTTTTGTAGTTGACCAGCATTTTTATTGAATATACTTCTTAAAATATGTAATAGTTATAATAATGTATACTGTTAGATACCATTTCCTATCTCTAAATCCAAAGATCTAGGGAATCTGGGGCGTTTTAATTCTTATTTAAATTTTACTAAGTGTAAAATTTAACTTAGTAGCACAATGTGTGACTCAGCTAATAACATACAAAATACAATGTTTATAATAAAATTATATCTATGCTAACTTCTATCACTATTAGAATAGCTATTTTCTGAAACAATAAAAAAAGTTGCTGGCAAGTTATCTACTTTTAACTTGTTATATATTTTTTGTTTTGTTTACTTATAAACCATGTTTAAACATCTCTTTAGAACCATTATTAATAATTTTGAATATGTCTTCTATTTACAGATTAATTTTTAGAGAAGAAATTGGGCAAAGTCATTATTTTAATACTAGAGGCTCAATGCACGAAATTCATGCAAGAGTAGGCTTTCCTACCTGCAGCTGCCGGCACCAGCTTCCCTCTGGCTCCCAGGACCTGGGCTTCCCTCCAGCCCCAGCTTGATCTGGAAGGACCTCAGAAGGACATTCAGTCTAATTAACATATTGCCCATTTATTATTATAGATAACTATATAAAAAAACAAATTTATATACATACATACATATATATATATATATATATATATATATATATATATATATATATATATATATATATGCCAGCAACCAGAATGCCATAACGACCAGAGCAACTGGTTGCTATGACACCCACTGTGGCCAGCCAACCAACCTCCTGTGGCCCTTCACCCCTCTGGCCCTGCTTCTGATAGCCTCACACCCCAAAAGGGGATGGGGCCAGCTGGTCAATCTCCTGAAGCCCCTCCCGCAGCCAGTTCCATTCCCTATTGGCCTGCACTTTGATCAGGGCCAGCCAGCCAACCGCCCATGATCACTCCCACAGGCCACGGCACACAATGGGGCCCCCCACCCCATTCTGGGGTGAGGCCAGCGAGCCTAGTGTCCACAGCCCCTGCCCATGGCCAAACCCACCCCCAATCAGCTCCCATCACCCCAATTGGCCCAGAGTCCCTCCCCTCAGCCACCTCCGCTGCCCATCAGCCTCCCCCACACCAATCAGGAGTGGGGCTGGCCAGTCAATCTCCCACAGCCTCTCCACCAGCCTCTGGCCCCTGTTTCCCCCATACCCCACTTGGGGGCAGGGCCAGCTGGCACACCACCCACAGTCCCTCCACATGGCTGTCCTGGCCCCCAATCAGCCATCCCACACCAATTGGGGGTGGGGCCCGCTGGACAATCATTCATGGCCCCTCCCCCTTGATTGGGTCCAATTGGGCTGGGCCAGCCAGCCAACCTCAGCCATCTCCTCTTCCTGACAGGCCTGGCCCCAGTCCACTCTGATTCATGCACTGGGCCACCAGTTACTCATAATGTATGTACAATAGCTTGCAATCTTTCCTCTGCAATGCACAGGGTATGAATAGTTCCCCCCCCCCAGTAATATGACAAATTAATAAAAGATCATGTGCTATTTGTGTATGTACATGTGAACATAGATATTTAGTTAAGAAGAATAATTCATTTGAAATAATTACAACTAGAATGACAAATTTTGTTAGAAAAATAATAATGTAAAAGGAGAAGAAAATGTTCAATGTATTGTAGATCTAATAATGTTATAAGCTAACAAATATAAATGGGTGCACTGATACAGTAAACATATTTACTAGGCATGTTATTAAGACAAGAATTATTGAGATATGATAAAGCTTTACAAAAAGATAGCAAAATAAAGCATCTATGAAAAAGCTTATATTTTTCTGAAATAATGATTATTCATAATTTTAAAAATGAAATGATATACTAAATAAGGCATTTTAATTAAGGAATATATCTGTGTTTTTTTTTCTAGTAGTGTCTGTAGACTATGTATAACTGTGTATTGCCAATACTATTTTTAGATACACTTTCTGATCAGATTTTTAGCAATGTAGAGTCTTCCTGTCTTATTTGTTAAGTCATTCTATGTGTATACAGATGGCAGAGTCAAAAGCTTGGAACATTATTTTATTTTTTAGATGTTATATGTCCTGCTGGATAACCAGTCTGTGTGATTAGTGGCTTACACATTGCAATAGTAAAAAAATGGCATAATTACAAAGCTAGGTTACTGATTATTTCCATGGTCTCCAGTGGAAATATAAACCAGTTTCCACACCCTGAAAGTCATCTACCTCTCAGCCTCACACACGGGCATCAGCCCTTGAATGGTCTCCAGAATGTCCTCATATGTCAGCTCTCGCTGTCAAACAAGTACACCAATATGCATCATACTGAAAGCCTAATGCATTCAATAGATGTAAGTGACCAGGATATTGGAAACGAAAGAGTAATGAGGAAAGAATTTATGGTCAGCACCTTTTGCTTAAGGAACTGTAAATTTTGTGTGCTGGGTGAAGATTTCATTCTTAATCTCCACTAAGGACAGGAAAGAAAAAAATAAGTAAGAAGAAGAATTAAATCCAAAAGGTGAAAATAGTTCATGTCAGCAATCCTTCCACTACATTCAGCATTACGCATTAGTCAAGCTTTTATAAAGTATGGGTACTGGCGGCATATTTGTTCTTCC
Source organism: Pipistrellus hanaki (assembly GCF_964339955.1). Taxonomy (NCBI): domain Eukaryota; kingdom Metazoa; phylum Chordata; class Mammalia; order Chiroptera; family Vespertilionidae; genus Pipistrellus; species Pipistrellus hanaki. Next base: position 48,884,841 of record NC_140505.1, read on the forward strand.
TATCTTAAATCCATTCAACTTGAAAGCATTGCTCATGTAAGATGACAGGATGACAGGCTTCTTAGATAAGAAGGAAGAAAAAAAACCTAACAAATCCGTATTTTACTAAGACCTTTTGGCACCATCTCACATGGTATTCTCATCATCATGCTTGATAAATTGCAGAATGTGCACATGAGGGTCACACCCAGATAGCGGTAATCAATGACCTTGTCAACCTCAACCTATATATTTAAAAGGCATCAAAATATTTGTCAAAGTGATATTATTTCTATATCTTACCAGAATCTCATGACAAAAAAAAAAAAAGCTTGTTCATTAAATTAGCACATGACATCAACACAAGGGAAGTGGCTACCACCTAAGAATCAACAATAGATTTTTAATGATAGTGATGATTTAAGTAAATTCTATTATAACTTCATGGAAATTTATTTTACTACTTAATAAAGGCTGAATTTACACAATTGAATGCATAATGGTAGAAACGGTTTAAATACTTCAGAAAAAAATAGCATATAATTAATAATTTATCTGTATATTTGCCCCTTATTTTCTTTTCCAGCATACCGTAGGCCTTACCTAAAACAGAATTTGGCTGGTCATCACTAATGCAAATTCTATCTGCTTCTCTATAACATACCAACAAATGCACATAAGGTATTTGAAATGCTTTCTGAAATTGTGAAGCTTCACAATGTCAAAATCTGTGATGAATTTCTTCATATTGTTTATTTTCTATATTTTAGAATTGAGAAATAATTGAGTATACTCTCTCAGATAACTAAAAAATAATATATTTTGTTGTATGTAAATAACAGGTAGGAGAATATTCTCTTTCACTGACCCCTGATGTAGAGAACAAACATCTATACAATGAGAAATTGCTTTTTTTTTTGGTCTGAGGCAACTTTTAAAATATCAGCCTCCATTGCCTTCACAACTTTATGTAATTCTGTCCCCTTGAGTACAGTCTAGGTTTAAGGATTTGCTTCTAATGAGATATGATATGACAGAAGCAGCGGGATGTTACTAAGGTTAGGTTATAAAAGGCTGAAGTGTTTGTTTTGTGCACTCTCTCAGTCTCTCTTGTATTCATCCTGAGGGATACTAGCTACCTAATTGTGAAGTAGCACTAAACAGAGAACCACCTGGCAAAGGAGCAAAGCCTGTCAATGTCTATGTAAATAAGCCTGGGTGTCTATCCCTCTCCATCACACTTTCAGGTAAACCTGCAGCTGTAGTTGCTAGCTGGAATTTTATTTCATGGTGGTTTTTGAGTCAGAGACACCTGACAAAGTGACTTCTGTAGCCTTGACCCCCAGAAACTGTGAGAAAATGCTGAGGTATTATCCAGCATCTAAAAGGGTTCAGGAATCTGGAGAAGGGCTGCATGTAAATTAATAAAGAGGCTAGAGAAGAAATATAAATTTGGAAGGCATTTTGGGGAGCTAGAGGAGACCTAGCTTCAGTAACCAAATTCTCCTAATCTTTGGACCCCTAGATTTTTTATTAACACAAATTGCCCTAAAGCAAAACAGATATGCATATCAAAGGTTAAGGTTTGGTATACAGTAGGCATTGTCAGATTGGGGGAACTGCCTTTGGCTGTTCCAGTAGCAGGCAATAACATGTAGATTTGAAATGCCCTCAGCTGTCTGGCAACAGGCAATAATATATGCAGATTTTCAGGTTTGGGGAAATGCTTTCAGCCATTCCAGCAGGCAATAATATAATTCTTCAGCCCTGCTGAATGCTCAAGATCCATCAACCATTCGATGGACTTCTTGCATTTATTATGACATGCTGGAATTAGCCTCTGACAAAATAACATATTTATTGTTAAAAACTACTGTGTGTCAATAGACAACAAATACAGATTTTATTATCAGGAAATTGCCTAAAACTTGAGAGTAGTTTTGGAACAAAGCAATGAGGTGGGATGTGGAAAACTGTTTCTGAAGAAAATGGGATCTTGAACAACAGCAAGAAAATAATTTTAGGGACTTGTGAATGGGAAAAGTTTAAGTGTAGTGGCAAGATTTATTGGGGTGAAAAGAAATAATACATCCTCAGAGATGTAGAGGGTGGTGGGCTCAAGTAGCAGCTGCCCCAAGTCCTTGCTAATCCTCTACCTATATTATTGGTTTTGGAAGCATGCAAGCTGTCTTTCAAACTGCTCAGGCTCCTACCTAGGTTTTCCTGAGGTTGTGTAAGGGTACTCCTTCTATTCAATTACTTTCCTGGATCTTTTTGAGATGTGGGGCCCTTATCTTATCCTATCCAATCCTTTACCCAGATTCCCCCCGGCTAGACTCCCCATTATGGTCACCATGTGTATTCCTACTGCACATGCCTTACAGTTCTGCCTCACCATCTGGATCTACTGGCATCTGCTTAGTAGAAGAACCTCCCTTCGGAGCCACTGCATATTCACTTAGCACATGAATATCTGCCTTATTGTTTATCATCCTCTTTCATCCTCAGCCCCTCTCCGAAGCCAGGCCAATGACCAGTTGTTTTGGGGTGATTAGAAAGCCAGTCCATCCTCTGAAGGGAGGAAAGGACATGAATTCCCCTTATAGGACAATATGGCTGTGGCCCAGAGTATTTGGGAAGCTGTCATTTTTAATTAATGCTCAGCCATTTTTCTCTCTTCTCTTTTGTTAATTAATTAAGCTCAGCCATTTTTCTCTCTTCTCTTTTGTTAGTTCCTAACTAGCTTCCTACATTAACAGTAGTTATGACTTACATTCCCTTGAACAGACTGTAGAATTGTGTACTTTGGAATATTGAAGTTGAAAGCTTGCAAGAAACTGAAGAAAATCTTATCATAAATTGAATTGTGGGAAATGATTGTTATGTTAATGGTGTAGCATTTAGGAACATTGCTACCTGCAAATATGTGGACATTACAAAATATTCTTTATGAACTGGGTGAATCACCTAAAGAGATATATGGTATTATATATAGAGAGGAAATAATATACACATCCAAATAAGAATTATATTTTGCCAAAACCGGTTTGGCTCAGTGGATAGAGCATCGGCCTGCGGGCTGAAAGGTCCCGGGTTCGATTTAGGTCAAGGGCATGTACTTTGGTTGAGGCTATATCCCCACTAGGGGGTGTGCAAGAGGCAGCTGATTGGTGATTCTCTATCATCGATGTTTCCAACTCTCTATCCCTCTCTCTTCCTCTCTGTAAAAAATCAATAAAATGTATTTTTTTTTAAAAAGAATTATATATTTCATTAAGGTGGAATAAAGAGAAAGTACAATTGAGACAGAGCTCAATGATAAAAGAAAACTTTAAAATCATTGAAAATTAGTATAAAATAAGCATATTAAATAGATGATTTTTAAATTATGAGATCAAAATCCTAATAATTTGATAGAAAACATATAAAATATTTATAAACAAGTAAAAAACAAATTTGCCTCAAAATTTACTAAAAACATAAAACAACACAATACTACTTAAGCAGATTTTGAGGTAAAAAATACTGTTAATTTCTAAATTTCTATTGAATCAGTTTATATTATTGTTAAAGAAAACCAAAATGCATGTTCAAATATTTAGTCCCAAATTTTAAATATAAATACAAATATAAATATATAAATACAAGTGATATATATATATATAATATATATATGAAACAATACTATATAATAATAATAACATATATAACACTTATAAGTGAATAAACCTGAAGTCAAAGTTAAGGATTTTTTCTTTTAGATATAACATCATAAAGTTCTATGTGTTAATACAAAGAACATAATAAATTAAACTTCCAAATAATTTGGAGATTATATTTCAAAAGATTATTTTTATAGTGGCATTGAATAATATACAGTATTATAAGAAATTGTTGTCATAAATATGATTAAGTTTATTACCAGGAAATTGAAAGAATTATCTAAAAATTATATCATTTGTTTTATATAAGTCAATTCCAAATAAATGGATTCAGTTATGATATTGGTAATCATAAACATAATAAGAGGAAGAAATATAAAATTTTAAAATAAATAAATAATAACTAAAAATTCAATATAATTTTTCCCTGGCCAAGTAACTCAGTTGGTTACAGTGTCATCCAAATATACCAGAGTTATGGGTTAGATCCCTGTCAGAGGAAATAACAAGAATCAACCAATGAAGATGTAAGTGGATGGAAAAGCAAATTGATGTGTGGTTTTGTTTTTTTTTGTTGTTGTTTTTTCTGTATCCCTTCTAGTCTCTCACTAAAATAAATAAATAAAATTCAAATAAATAAATAAATAACCAAAAATATAGTTTAATTTCAAAATAATTGAAAATGTTATGCTAATCAGAGTTCATAAGTATTTCTAAAACAAAGCAAAAAACACAAGAAGGAAAATTAAAAAATAAAACAAAATGGCAGATATAAACTCAAATATTTAAGTCTCTATAGCCAAATCACCACTGCTTTTCAAAAAAGTAGATTGCCTAATTTTATAACCTTACTTTATTACTTACTAACTGGGTAACTTGAACAAAGTAATTCAAATATTCATCTAATTTTACAAAGAATGTAGGAAAATATGTGATAATAAAAAATACTAGCCTATAGTTTTATTACATATGTAAGCTTATATATATGCATATTTATAAATACATGTGCACATATAAATATACAGGCATGTCCACATATACATATGAAAATTCACACATATTTGATATAAATATAAAAGCATATCAATATATATATAAATATGCAAATAGACCAAAGAGTGGAACAACCAAACAACTGGTCGCTATGATGTGTGCTGACCACCAGGTGGCAGAGTGCAGAACATGGCAGGGTTTGGCTGCAGCAGGATAGTGAAGCAGGTGATCGGGGATGCCAATTCAAGGTGGGGTGCCAATCGCTGTCATCTGGGTGAGCCTCTGGTGATAACTGAAAATTCTTTGATTCTGAGCATGTGGTTCCACCAGGTGCTTACATCTGTTGCCCAGCAACAGAGCTACTGCTCAGGGATTCTCCACCTCACCCTGCTCCTGAGGGGCAATCGGGGCAAGCAGCTGCTGCTCACATCTGCTGCTGGTGGCAGCCCTAATTGCTCTGCACCATCAGCAGGTGTGAGCAGGGCCAGTGCTGTTGGTGCATGGGAGCGGCTGTGGCAGGAATGGGGCTGCTGGCAGACAGGAGACCCGGAGACACAGCAGAAGAGGCCAAGGGGGGGTGCAGAGGCTGGTCCTAGACCCACCCCTCTGCCCACCACAACCTCGTGGTCCACAGTTCCTTTCAAGGTACATGAATTCGTGCACTGGACCCGAGTATAAATATAAGTTATACATTTAATATACTTCATGTTTAATATACTTGATGTCAGAAATTGATAAAAATAATTTAAATTTCTCACATTCTTTTCCTTGCTTTAGTTTGCTTATTTCTTTATCCCTGAAACACTTTTCTTATGATAACCAATGTTCTCTATGCTGTTAAATTCTGGTGACATTTAATTCCTTCCTTTTTGACATTTTCAGCAAATCTTATATTTGGAGGCTGTCCCACTTTCTTAAAATATTCTCATTCTCAACCATAAAATATACACTAATGTTTATCATCTTATAAGCTATCTTTGAATTCATTAATATTCAAAGGTCCTGCCTCCTCTTCTCACTAAACTTTAATTAGGCAATGCCTTCCATTCTCATAACATTTAAAATCTACATGTTAACGATGTTCTATCAATTTATTTCAAGATCATGCTTCCATTCTGATCTTTGCACTCAGTCATCCAGTTGTAAGACAGATATTTTCATATCTCAAACTTAGAATCTGCATTCTATACTATGGACTTTTTTTTTGCTTAACAAGTCAGTTTCAATTAAGTTATGCTATTATAGGGGAAAATATAAAAAATTTGAGTAGTTTAAAATGAAAAACTCAGATTTTTTTATACTTCTAGTATACTGGGGATGAGTACACAGTACTGTAAATTACAATCACTCCAAAACCTAGTTTCATAGAGCAGCTCCATTCTTAAATTTGAATAATAACTTCTGATGAAAAAAAAAGAGCTCTGGAGTGTTTCTCATTGATAACTGAATACCTGGGCTAGAATTATCGCCTTTTTTGGCTTAACCAACCACAAGAGGATGAGGAAAACAGCCTTATCTTCTGTGTAGAAGCAGTGGACCTCAAATTATTTGTCAAATGAACTAATTATATTCTGCATACCCAAATTAATTCTCCAGCATTACTCTCCTTTGAAATACTACCAATTTAGTCACAGAATAGTCTAAGTCTTCATCATACCATTCTCCTCCACTCTCCACAATCTGTCATAAAGTTTCTTTTAATTATATTTCCACAATGTATCATAAATATTTTCAATATACATTTATTCAACCATATTATTCTCACCATTATTTTTTCCAAACCACTAACATCTCTTAACTTGAACACTGCAGTTCTCTTATATTTCAACTTCTGGCTTATATACTTGACTCATTCAAGTACCTTCCCACATAAAAAAAACTTAGAGGCATCTTTTGAAAACTTTATTATGTAACTAAATTGATAAAGGAATTTGCAGGACTTCCAGTTGGCCTTTTATAATAAAATCATTAATTCTTCAAAAAAAAGCTATCTTCTGGTTTCAACCTGGAGAAGTCAAAAGCTAAAAAGATGTTTATTTGTTCCAACAACAAAAAGGGGGGAAAAATGAAGTTCTAAAGATCAGTGATTTTCTTCTTAGGATATATTCCTATAAGTGAGATCACTGGGGGCAAATGGCAGTTCAATTTTTAATTTCTTGAGGAAACTCCACACTGTTTTCCATAGTGGTTGTACTAATCTGTATTTCTACAAATAGTATACAAGGGATCCTTTTTCTCCATGCCCTTGCCAGTACTTGTTTTTTGATTTATTGATGGTAGCCACTCTGGCAGGTATGAGGTAGCAATTCATTGTCATTTTAATTTTCTTTTCTGATGATTAGTAATATTGATAATTATTCCATAACTCTTGGCCATTTGTATGTTCTCTTTGGAGAAGTGCCTATTGAGATCCTTTGCTCATAATTTAATTGGATTGTCTTTTTTTTGTTGAATTGTATGAGTACTTTATGTGTTTTGGACATTAACTACTTATCTGATGAATCATTGGCAAATATGTTCTCCCATATAGTGGGCTACCTTCTCATTTTAATGCTGATTTCTTTTGCTGTGCAGAAGCTTTTAGTTTTGATGTAGTCCCATTCATTTTTTTTTCTTTGTTCTTTTGCCCTAAGTGTTGTATCAGTGAAAATTTTGCTACATGAAGTTTCTGATATTTTGCTCCATTTGACTCAGTGATCTCACTTCTAGAGATATATCTAAGAAGTCTGAAACACTAATAAAAATAAAATATACATCCCCTATTTTCATATCAGTGTTATTTACAATAGCTAATATCTGGAAACAGCCCAAGTGCCCATCAGTAGATAAGTGGATAAAAAAGCTGTGATATATTTACACATGGAATACTATTCAGCTTGCAAAAAGAAGGATGTCTTACCCCTTGAGACAACATAGAGTGACCTGGGGAGTATTATGCTAAGTGAAATAAGCCAGTCAGAAAAAGACGAGCATTTCATCATCATATGTGGAATCTAATGAACAAAATAAACTGACAAACAAAACAGATTCAGAGACATGGAAACATGCAACAGACTGATAATTCTCAAAAGGAAGAAGTTGAAGGTGGGTGAAAGAGATTAACTAAGGAACTTATATGCATATATGCATAACCCATGGACATAGACATTAGTATACGGTAGTAAAGGGCTCAGGAGGGGGCAGGAGTGGGTAGGAGGGGTCAATGGGGGGAAAAAGAGAACATCTGTAATACTATCAACAATAAAGATAATTTTTTAAAAAATCAATAATTTGCTTTGACCTATATACTAGTAGAATGGTATTAGGAGAAACTGCCCTCATAGTATTTAGAGATAGGTATATGCAGGGAAAAAGATCAGGGCCCAAGCATTCAATCACTTTAGGCACACAAAAACAGAAGCCATGTAATCCAGAAGGAAGATTACACTTTTTTCTTTCTTATTAATTGCTTTTGGGTGCTTATAAGCATTGGCAATTGTGAGAGTGTGACTCTGGGAGGTCCACAGCCATAAGACAGTTCTTGTCTTGAAGAGATTTTAACCAGGAACTCCAGCAGATTCTTAAGACGGATGATGAGAATTCTCATGTTTTCATATTACACAATGTTTTACAAAGTATCATACTTTAAAAATATATTAGCTTGTAAGAACATGTAATAAATCACTTTAAAATGCAATGGGTATTTAATTTTAAGGCGTGGCTTTAACATTTATGTAAAACTTTTTTTTTTTTTTTTGTACTCGTTCAATAGAAACTTAATTGGCCACTGGGTAAAGCTAGCAATATTGGGTTACTGGTCCCCAATGTGGTAAGAGGAATATCAGAAAGATCCAGAGAAAGCTGCTTCTATGATGACTACTGGAACAGAGGAAAAGAAGTCTTATTTAGATTCAGTTTCTCTATCTCTTAGAAAAGAAAAGGTTTAATATGTATTGTGGTTATAGTCATCAAAGTCAAATCTTCTTCTGTCAGTAAATATATTTTTTTACCTCTTTTATCTTTAGTATCCCTATCCTCTTCCTCTGATAGCCAACATACTGTTGTCTATGTCTGTTAATTTTTGTTTGCTTTACTTGTTTGTCTATTTGTTGCTTTCAGTTTTATATCCTACATATGAGTGAAATCATACGATACTTGACATTTTTTCTGACTTATTTCTCTTAGTATGATATTGTCAAGATTCATCCATGTTGTCACAAATGGCACTATTCCATCTTTTCTTATGGCTAATAGTGTCTATTGTAGATATGTGTCTTATCTTCTTTATCCAATCATCTATTGAAGGACACTTCAGTTGTTTCCATGTCTTGGCCACAATGAATACATGTTTTCAAAAATTTTTTTGGTAGAGACACATAGTGGGACTGACTACCAGATCGTATTTTAACTCTATTCTTAATTTTTTTCAATATTGTTTTGCATATTGGTTGTACCAGTTTACATTTCCACCAGCATTAAATAAAGGATTCTCTTCTCCACAACCTTTCTAACACTTGTTATTACTCATCTCGTTGATAATAGCCATTCTTGGAGGTATGAGGCAATATCTCATTGGCATTTTGATTGGCACTTCCTTAATATTTAGTGAAGTTAGCATCTTTTCATATATCTGTTGGTAATTTGTATGTCTTTTGGGAGAAGCATATGTTAAGATTCTCTTCTCATTTTTTAATTGGGTTGTTTATGTGTTGTTGAATTGTATTAGTTATTTATATATTTAGAATATTAATCACTTGTTGAAGCTATTGTTTGCAAATATCTTCTCCCATTCAGCTGGTTGCCTTTTCATTTTGTTTGGATATTTATTTTTCTGTCCAGAACCTTTTTTGGCTTGATATAATACCATTCATTTATATTTGTCTTTATTTCTCATGCCCCTGGGGTCAAATTCTTAAAATCCTCACTAAATCCAATGGCCATAAATCTAGCACCTATTTTTTCTTCTATGTAATTTATCATTGCAGGTCTTATATTTAGGTTGTTGACACATTTGAGTTAATTTTTTCTATACGGGGAAAAAGAGCATTTTCGTTTTATTCTTTTGCATATCATTTCCCAATTTCCCCAATATCAGTTATTGAAAGGGCTTTCTTTTCTCTGCTGTATATTTTTGGATCCTTTGTCAAAACTTATTTGCTCATATATAAGTGGTTTTGTTTATGGGCTCTAAATCTTATTCCATTGTTCTGTGTTTGTTTTTAATAGAATCTCTAAGAAAGAATCAAATGAATTTGTAGAAATAAAAAACAGGCTGGCCAAGGTGGCTCAGTGCTTGAGCTTCAACTCATAAACCAAAGAGGTCACAGTTCAGTTTCCGGTCAGGGCACATGCCCTGATTTCAGGCTCAATTCAGTAAGTAGCATGAAAGAGGCAGCAGATGGATGATTCTCTCGAATCCTTGTTTCTATTTCTCTCTCTCTCTCTTCCTTCCTCTATCTGAAATAAATAAAAACATATTTTTAGAAAAAGAAATAAAAACAAAGTAACATAAATGAAAAACGTGTTTTATGGATTCATTAATGGACACTCATACCCAAGGAAAAATCAGTGAATTTGATCAGACATCAAAATAAATTACTCTTCTAAAACAGAAAAATTAAAAAGAATGAGAAAACCAACATCAAGAACAGAATAGCATTACAAAAGCTGTGGGGAAAAAATCAAGCATTACATCATGCAGATAATTGAAATTCACTAAGAGAAAATAGAATGATGCAGAAGACTTATGTCAAAAAATGACAGTTAACTTCCAATATTCAAGGCAGAGACCAAGTCTCCAATTCAAGAAAGCTTAGAAAGCACAAAGTAGGATAAATTCATTGGAATATTGAACTTATTTTTTTAAAATATATTTTATTGATTTTTTTTTTACAGAGAGGAAGAGAGAGGGATAGTTAGAAAGATCGATGAGAGAGAATCATCGACCAGCTGCCTCTTGCACACCCCCTACTGGGGATGTGCCTGCAACCAAGGTACATGCCCTTGATGGGAATCGAACCTGGGATCCTTCAGTGCACAGGCTGATGCTCTATCCACTGAGCCAAACTGGTTTCAGCTGAACTTATTAACTGTAATAAAGTACATACAGAACCCACCTGTGAAAAAATTGCACAAGGAGATAAAAATTAATGGGTACATATAGTCCTTTCATAGAGTATTTTACATTTTTTTTGTATTTTAGAAATTGCAAGTTGATTCCTGGAATAATTTTTTAACTTAGCATTTATAATTTTTAATTTTATTTTCTGTTCTAAAAACCACCTTTGGTTCACAGTCTGTGCTGAGGTGTAGAAGCTTGGGGATGTTTTTGGGGACTGCCTCCATAGTGGAGACAGCATGAGCTCCCTGTGTCTGTGTGTCAAGGTCTCTAAACAAAACCTGCCTTTCCTGAATACCTGTTCTAAAAAAGCCACCAGGACTTTCGGTGTCTCTGCTATGTGCATTTAATTAAAATGGCAATGACAGGAGGTGTGAATCTTCCCATGACAGTTGGGTCTTAGGCTATGGCTCACTTCTGGAAATGAATCATGTAGGTCTTACTTGAACTCCAAAAATTGTAAGCATTTTCTTTGCAACATATCATGGACATATTTATAATTTTACTTTTTTTCAGTAACTACAATTTAACTTGTTTTCCTCTCTGTATTACCGAGACTTACACTAAAGGAGTGAACATAGAGAACTGAATGTGTTTAAAGAAAACCACCTCAACCTGGAAGGCATTCAGTCAGCTTCGCTTCACTGGACAGAGGAGTTATGGATGATAGAAGTACTCCCACACTTACCCCTATGGGCCAAGATGAAGTCTGTGTGATTACAAATACATACTGCCATACCTGGATATTACCATAGGCCAAGTGGAAAAGTCAATACAGATAATTAAGAAGAAACTACCTAAGTCTTGATCATTTATGAGATTTTTTACTTGGATTTTAAGGGCATAAAAACTGAACTCCTCTTGATGCTTTTAGATGTATTGATAGTAGGTTTAATTAAGAAGTATGTAACACAAATCAAATAGTTTTATAAAAAATCTCAGATCATATTGGACAGGTTAATTGGAGTGACTTATAAATCATATATATATAGTGATTCATTGGAAAGCAATATAGTGCAGAACCAAGGATTACATATTCTAAAAGACAATTCTTCTGCTTGGATGTCTTCCATTTCTGCATACTTTCTAAGCAAAGGTTTTGATGATGTCTTGTTACAAACTATTTTTTTAAAGAGTGTCCATATAGAAAACAACCTTGGACAATAGAGATAATATTTCTATCTCCAGGGAAGATTGTAGATTTGTTTTCTGTCCAGCATGATAACATAATGTCACCATCGGCGGTAAAAATTGGCAAACATTTGCTAGCAGCTCCTTTACAGCTTGAGGTTTCTTTAGTTTATGGTTCCTCTCTTATAATGCAACTCACTATGTATATAAGAGTCCTCTACCCTCTCTGTCCTTCCATTTTGGAATCTAGGCTCAGAGAATCAAAACAAATAATGTTACTGGAGATATTGCTATTGCTGTGAATAATAGATGACACTTTTTCTCCGAACACTGACCATAATGTTTTCTATCAGCAGTCATTAAACCTACTGTCTTGCAATTAGGATAAAATCTCAGACCCTTGACAGTTTGTGACATGTAGGTGTATTCATTCATCAAAGCACAGTACATTTAATTACTGTAAATGTTACAATGGAAATCAAAACTTGAACTTAAGTGAATTTTATGATGGATGAAATATTTATTGAAAATTTATGTATAATATATACATTTAACTTTTAAATGAATCAAAAATAACTTACATTGATAGATATATAAAGAACAGCTGGGTAAATAAATGCTAAAATAAGTATTATAATATTATAATAGTAGAATCCAGCTGGTTACCAAATGGTGTTCATTGTAAAATTGTTTCCACTTTGAAAATTTCTATTGAAGTTTTTTATAATAAAATGATGTGATATTAACTGGAATTGAACCCGGGACCCTTCAGTCCGCAGACCGACGCTCTACCACTGAGCCAAACCAGTTTCGGCAAAATGATGTGATATTAAGACCGATGAGTTATTTATTCTAATATAATGCAAGATTGTATTAAACTTGACAGCAATTTGACAATATCTACTAGAAGTATTTACAACTTAGAGGGGTAGAAAAAAAAGGGCAGCCAATAGATAGACCTGTCATGCTCCTTAACTCAGGACCAGGCTGGAGATACAACAAAATTGGAGAACATCCATCTGAAATTACCAACTGATGTCCACCTGATGAAGAACAGGAAGCACATGGAGACCACTGGGAGGGTGAGGTTACCAGAGGAACTGACCTAGCTTCCAGGGATGGCAGGCCCATAAGCTGACAATGAGGAGAGATATTCCAGCTACCAGAGGGTCTGCTTCAAAGATGGAGGTCCAGAACCCAAACTGGGTTTCACAGCTTGGAGCTCCAGAGTTGAGACCAGCAGCCCATGTAACATCCAGCCATGAAAGGCAGCAGGACTTCTGGTTGTGGTGGAGTCTGGAGCCAGTGGACATGAGCCAGTCAGAGAGAAACCCTCAGTTTCAAAAAGATTGAAACCATATCAAGCATCTTCTTGAATCACAGTGGCATGGAATTAGAAACCAACTACAGTAAAACACTCAAAAACATTCAAACACTTGGAGGTTAAATAGCATGTTATTGAACCCTGAATGGGTTATAAAAGAGATCAAGGCGAAATTAAAAAATATCCTGAAAACATGAAAATGAACACCCAACAATCCCAAATTTATGGGTCACAATGAAAGCAGTCCTGAGAAGGAAGTTCATAGCATTATAGAGCTATCTCAAAAAACAACATCAATACCTTTTAATAAGCTATCTAATCCTATATTTTAGAGAATTACAAAGAGAACACCAAGAAAAGCCCAGAGTAACTAGAAGCAAGGAAATAATAAAGATCAGAGTGAAAATAAATGGCAGAGACTAAAAAAACAACTCAAAAGATCAATAAAACTAAGCTGGTTTTTTGAGAAAATAAACAAGATTGATGAACCCCTAGCCAGGCTCATCAAGAAACATAGATAGAGGACCCAAATAAACAAAGAAGTAAAGTAACAACTCACCCCACAAAACTACAAATTTCATAAAAAACATACTATGAACAACTATAGTCTAACAAACTGGAGATCCTAGAAGAAATGAATATACTCCTATAAAAATACAATGTCCCCAAACTCAATCAGGATGAATTGAGTTTGAATAAGCCAATAACTACTGATGAAATTGAAGCAGGAAAAAAAAAAAAAAAACTTCCAACAAACAAAAGCCCTAGTCCAGACATCTTCATAAGAAATTTTAACATTCAAAGAACCAACCTTAACCTTAACTCAACAAATTCAAGCTCTATCTCTGAGGCCAACATTACCCTAATTCCAAAACAAGATAAAGTCTCTACAAAGAAAGAAAATTACAGGCCTAGATCCCTGATGAACACAGAAACTAAAATCCTCAACAAAATCTTAGCAAATTATATACAACAATGCATTAAAAAGATCATACAGCATGACCAAGTGGAATATATTCTGGGGATGCAAGGCTGACACAATATTTGCAAATCAATAAATGTGATATATCACATAAACAGATTGCAAGACAAAAATCACATGATCGTATCAATTGATACAGTAAAAACATTCAACAAACTTTTTTGATTAGCAAAGTGGGAATAGAGAGAAGATAACCTCAACATAATAAAGACAATATATAACAAGCCTACAGCCAACATCATACTCAATGGACAAAACTTAAAACCATTTTCTCTAAGAATGGGAATAAGACAGAGATGTCTCCACTCTTATTCAGCATAGTACTAGAAGTCCTACCCATAGTGAACAGACAAAAACAAAACAAAACAAAACAACAACAACAACAACAACAAAAAAAACATAGGCATTTAATTGGAAAAGAAAAAGTAAAATGTCATTATTTGCAGATGACATGATATTGTACATAGAAAATCCAAAAGACTCCATAAAAACAAAACAAAACAACAACAACAACAAAACTGCTAAATTTATAAGTGAATTCAACAAAGTTGAGTATATAAAATTAATACCCAGAAACTGATGGCAATTTTATATACTAATAATGAACTCTCAGAAAGAAAAATGGAAAAAACAACAACAACAACAAAACAACAACAATCCCTTTATCATTGTTCAAGCTCTATCTATGAGGCCAACATTTCCCTAATTCCAAAACAAGATAAAGACTCTAACAAAAAAAATTAAGATACTTAGGAATAAACTTTTACCTTACCAATGAGGTAAAAGATCTGTACTCAGAAAACTACAGCAAGTTGAAAAAAGTAATAGAGGAAGATATTAACAAGTTGGAGAATATACTGTGTTCATGGATTGGTAGGATCAATATCATTAAAATGTCCAAACTACCCAAAGCAATGTAAAGATTCAATTCAATCCCTATTTAATTACCATTGGCATATTTCACAGATTTAGAACAAAAACTCCAAAAATTAATATGGAACCAAAAAAAGACCCTGAATAGATGCAGCAATCTTGAGAAGAAAGAATAAACTTGGAGGGATCACAATACCAGATATCAAGTTATACTACAAAGCCACTGTAATCAAAACAGCCTGGTACTGGCCCAAGAACAGACATATAGATCAATGAAACAGAACAGAGACTTTAGAAATCAACCAAAGCCATTATGTTCAATTAATATTTGACAAACGAGGCAAGAGCACACAATGGAGTCAAGGTGGTCTCCTGAATAAATGAATTTGAAAAAATTGGAGAAAAATGACACCAGATCATCAAGTTACAGATTATACAGAATAAACTCCAAATAGATTAAAAAAAAAAATTAAATGTAACTTGTGAAATCATAAAAAGTTTCTAAGAAACCATAAACAGGAAAATCTCAGACATATCTTATAATAATATGGTTTATTGATATATTTCCTATGGCAAAGGAGAAAATAAACAAATGGGAATACAAAAGAAAAATACCTAAAACAAAACAAAATAAAAAATAATGCACAGAGAAAGAAACCATCAACAAAATGAAAGAGAGCCTATTGCATGGCAGAACATATTTGCCAATGATACATGTGAGAATAGGTTAATTTCTAAAATATATAAGAAACTCGTACAACTTAACAAAAGTAAGACAAAAATCCAATTAAAAAATGGGCAAATGACCTAAATAGACAATTCTCAAAAGTGGACATACAGAAGGCCAATATTTTTTAATGTCAAATTGCTTTTTGCATTTTAGTCCATATGAATACAATTTTGTATGTTCATTCAGTGCACTGATTGAGCTGGATGACTTAACTTTCCTTGTCTTGCACTGCTGTCCAGCACTGATAGTTTGCCTTTCTGGCACTGAAAGAATCTTACTCCCCATCTAATACTAATAGCTAAACCAATTAAAGATCTATAGAGGCACTGAATACCAACAAGCATACTTGCTTTTAAATTTGTATCTCTCAGAGGCTCTTTTTCATTGCTAATGGGATAGATATTCTTATCTCCAGAGTTACTCATCCTATATTAGCAATGCTTTCAAGGTGAATTGATTTCAGCCTGTGAAAACAAATACATTACTCCAAGACATACTTTATTAATGCTGCTCGCATACAGCATGCCACAGTCCTAAGAGCCTGGTAATAAATAAAATGACACATGATGGGAGAAAACGCTGTTGCACCACTAAATTGGCCCAATCAGAAGACATGACACATCCAAGAAATTTTAGCAACTAAAAACTTCTAAATTTTTAATAAATGGTTGATGTTGAAATTTAAATCTACAAAACCAATGATTTATTTTCAAGCTAACTAACAATACATGTAACAAAGGGATGCTACATACACACGCACGCACACACACACGCACGCACACACACAAGCACACACTGTTCAGACTAAAGAAAATTAATAAGAGAGAAAATTGCTAAAGCAGTTAAATCAGTAATGAAATAACACAAGCCCAATTATATATCAGGTGGTATATATAAACATCTATTAAAATTAACTTAAAACAATGTTTTAATAACATTTGAAATCAAATATTTCATTTTGAAGAATGAAAAATGTACTCATTGAGTCAGTATTTACGAATAATATTTTAAGGATATGATTTGGGGAAACAGGCAGTTTCAATTAAATCTCATCAATTCTTAGAGGAAACATAATATTGACATTTTTAAAAACATTATCTACAATGCTATTTCCCAAGTCATATTACTAATCTATCATACAATGCATATGACTTACTGCCATATAGATAGTCTTTTTGATGGATCAGTAACAAATATCCAAATATTTGATATTTGAAAAAGGTTAACTATATTGATTAAAGTGATCTATAAGAGAGATTCCAAATGAACCTAGCAAAGAAATTTAAAAATTTAGATAAATGGGCATTTTCTTAGAAAAATATAATAAGTCAACTCTAATTGTAAAACAAAATAAAACAATGCAAATACAGAAAAAATGATACTTATACCCATTTGAAAGTCTTCTGTATCCTTGTCCCTCTTATCAAATGAAAGCACATTTCATTCTTCATGAAGCCTTCTTTCCCTGTATTTTAAAAATTGTGGTCAATAACTAAAACTTCAGCTTTAGATTTTTCTGGCCTCAATCAAATGCCAGTCTTCCCTGTTTCTCAAATCCAAGGGAAACAAACATAGAAATGCACTGTGCAATTTTTTGTTTTGTTTTCTTAGATGGGTGTAAAGCATCAGTCCAACCAATGCATTATTGCACTCGCACAATTATCTCTGAAGAACTTTTCTAATGACAGCATCATACAAAAATTTTTACTCACTTATGTGGATTTTAAGTTAAATTTCAAGTGGCAGAGATATTGTTCATGTAATGTCCATTTCTGTTCACCTTGAAACTAGGACTCTGAGCAAAAATATAATTTCCTGCCAATGCATTTTGGAGCTTGTTTGAGAAACAAAAGCTAGCTTGTTCTATTGTCATAGTGTCTGTGGATAAATTATTTTCTACATAATACAGCTAAATGATTTTAGAGCTTCTATCACCTAGGATACATAAGCAACTCTGTAGTCAAAAGGGTGCATAACTATATAGCACATAAAAATGAGTTAAAAATAAACCTTTGTTTTGGTAAATCACTGAGAGTTAACCCCCAGATCCATTATTCTATCCTAAATGATAGAGAATATGGTATCATTAGTGGGGTGTTTTAGTAAGAAATACATCTGAAATGCTCCAAGCTCTGTGGTTAAATGACTGAATGTAGATTTAGGACAGAAAATATATCAAAAGAATCTTGTGCCAGGAAATAAAACTAACAAGCTTTTGTCTACATCATAAAAACAAGTTTAAGTGACTCTCACAGTTCAATTAGGGAGGATTTTATATTGAGAAAAGATGTAAACATTTGGAATACATTGTGCAAAAAATCCCATGATTCTGAAATAGTATTACAAAAAGAGAAAGCAAAGTTAAAGTCTCATTTCTGAATACTGAAATTGTTTTTCACATCATCTTTTTACTCTGAAAGTAGGTAGATTATGATATGCTGTAAGTTTTTATCTTGCATTTCTACAAAGAATCTACTACATGGCAACCAAATAACCCTGGATAAAAAAAAAATCAGATGTATTTTCTATAGAAGAATGACTACTATAAATGTAGGAAAAATAGATTTAATCATAGTTTCACATAATAACTTTTGTCAAAGGGCAAGCAGACTTAAAAACAAACAAATAAACTTAAAAATATGTTGATATATTTTTTATGAAAATCTTAAAATGCATTTCAGAGTTACTTTCACCTACCTTAAATTTGTAATACAGAAATGATTTGCTAAATATGTTCAGTGTTTAATTTTTAATCATTCACATGTGGCTCTCAGATGGATTTAATCTGGGATAAGGATGTAAGCCAAAACAAGCAAAGCACCACTTGAGTCAAAGATAAACAAATGAATCAGAGGTTATCAGAATATGCATGTGGTTTAATAAACTCAGAGTGAATGAAAGTTAAAATTTAATTTGGCTGTGTATAACAAAATAACCAAGCTGAACATAGACTATATTTTCCAGATTACTATATCAAAATGGTAAATAAATGTTAGAGTGATACTTTTTTACTGAAGTGAAATTATGCTGACTAAAAAGCACACCCATGTTAAAATAAATTATTGTGTTAATTAGTAAGTACTTAATTAAATATTCATCTAACTTAGATTTTAAACATATAAACTAAAAGCTTATAAACATCAAGCAAAGCAAACTTTGTTTTGGTGAGGAATATATTCTTGCTACCTTAAAAACCTGTAAAGGTAAATTTTTAAATATTTACAGAAGTTTTGAGTAGAATGGGTGCCATAAAAGGAAAATGGAGTCATATACCTTTCCCTAAATGAAAAGAAAAGGGTGAAAATTATTTAAATATCTGATATTTAAACCAATAAAAGCATACTGGTTTAAATATCAAATATGTTTTAAAATGATTTTCTTTGTTAGAATACACAGTCATTGTGATCATATAGTAAACGTTGCTTTTAATAGGCCACGTATTAACTTTTACCTTACTATTACCTAATCTACATTATAAAAGACCAGGGGCCATCATGACCTAAATGACCAGACAGACAAATGGTCACCAGGAAGTGCATGGAGCACCTCTCAGTTCCCCCCCCTACCGCCCAAAAGCTACTATCACAGCAAGGCTTGTGCCAGTAGGCAGGACAGGAAGGTGGGGTGGTGGGTGGGGCAAGGCGCAGGTGGTGAGGTCATTAGCCTATGGGTGGGGCCTGGTTGGAGGCCTAATGACCTCACCCAAGCGGCTGCAGATCAGACCTGGAGAGAGAGACAGGGCCTGATCAGCAGCCACCAAGGTTGCTGGGGAGTCCTGGAGAGAAAGAGAGGTGGACCATATCTTTAGCTGCTGTGACTGCTACAAATCAGGCCTGGAAATAGGTTCAGAGACACTGATTGGCATAGAAACCGACCAATCAGAACCAAATCTGGGTGAATTGTGAGGAGCGAATGGCTGCGTAGGAGGCGGAACTTCTGACGCTGACTGGCATAGAAACAAATCCATGAGAACCTAATCTGGATGAATTGCAAAGGCAGAACCTAAAATGGGGGCTGAGGAGGGGTTTTAAAGGGCAAAAGCTTTTTGGTGTAAGGTGTAAGAAAACAGTTCAATTTTTAATGACCGGTTTGCCAGCATAGTGCATATGGCTAACTATCAGTCCAGATATAGGGATTATATACTTTGGTCAGCCAAGAACATCTCCTCCTGCTGAAAAAGGCTTTCCCCAATAGTATCCTATATAATCTATATATACTAAACAAAGGGTAATATGCTAATTAGACCAGATCAACTGGCCACCATTATGGCTTAATCCAGAAGGAAGTCAAGGACATCTGACTTCCTTCTGGACAAAGCCATAGTGGTGGGGGCCAAGGCAGAGGCCATTAGGAGCAATCAGGCCAGCAGGGGAGGGCAATTTGGGGTGAGATCAGGCTGGCAGGGGATGGCAGTTGTGGGCAACCAGGAGAGCAGGAGATGGCAGCTGGGGAAGAAAGCAGGCCTGGAGGTGAGGGCCATTGGAGATGACCAGGCCAGCAGGGGATGGCTGTTGGGGGTGACCTGGCTGGCAGAGGAGCTGTTAGGGGTGATCAGGCAGACAGGCAGAGGTGGTTAGGATAAGGTGACCAGACATCTTGCTTTTGGCGGGACAGTCCCGATTTTTAAGAATTTGTCCCATGTCCCTCAGCATTTTAAAAAAGTCCCGATTTTTGGAAAGAATGCACGACAAGCTAGGGAACGTTGGGAGAACGGGAAGGGAATATACGGTTTTCAGCGGCCATGTGGCTATTTAGCGAGGATATGAGTTTTATATTATTTTTGTTAATTTTATAATGTTAAACTTTAATAATAACAAATAATTGTTGAGAACTGATTATCAAGAACTGCTTATCAAAGTTTACATTGTTGATCAGTTGTTAAAATTAGACCTCCATTGTTTGGACTAAATGAACAATGGCATTTTTTGGGATTGGCCACGACAAAACATTTTGTAACCGTCTCTCAGACAATACACATCGTACTGCATGCTAGTAAGCTAGTTAAACAAGTGATGTCATTACAAACCAGCTATTCAGATAATTTAGGTAAATAATTAATTTATTTCATAAGTACATAAATTTTCTTGAATTTAGCAGACAGTACTCATATTATTTATATTTTATAGTGGCAGCAAAAAGTCTAGTGCCGGCCTTGAAAGTGACACTTATGACTATACATAATTTTTTATTTATTTATTATATTTGTAAATTGTACTTATGTTGAAATTAAAAAAAAATTACAATGCTATTTTTGCGTTCCATGAAAATTTTTGTTGTTCCATATAGACCAAATTTTTAATCAAGAACCACCCTCCCTTCAATGGTGTCCCACTTTACCAATGTTAAAATCTGGTCACCTTAGGTTAGGAGCAATCAGGCAGTCAGGCAGAGGGGTTAGAGGCAATCAGGAAATCAGATAGAATGGTTAGGTGTGAGCAGGCAGGTAGGCAGGTGAGTGGATAGGAACCAGTAGTCCCAGATTGCGAGAGAGATGTGGGACTGCTGGTTTAGGACCAATCTCACAAGGGGTACCTGATTGGAGAGGGTGCAGGCTGGGCTGAGGAAACCCCGCTGTTCACAAATTTCATGCACTGGGCCTCTAGTTATATTCATAACTCACAAAAATTCCAGCACTGTCCTCAGTAGTGGTAACCAGGCACTTTTGCTGAAGAAACTCTCATTGGTTTAATTAAAGAATATTCTGAGGTTCTAATTTGAAACTTTTGTCTTGGAAATTTTGTGAACTAACATCTTTTAAGTAATTAATTTTTCTTTTAAAACTAAGCAAAGGATATGCTAATTGCAACTAGGAACTTTAGGTATACAAAGTTAAAGCTCTGTGACACAGAGATGGGAAAAATAAGAGAGCTGATCTCAAAAAATGCAGTTAAACAAACTTTCTAAAGAATTAGTAAAGTGCTAATGTCTGGGAAAGAATAAAAGTTAAAATTTAGAAAATAGAAAATGCTCCGAGAGATAAGACCAAAGACATATTCCTATGGTGGTGGATGAGAAATGTAGACACTAATCAGCAAAATGACAGACCATGTATTCTGAACTGAAAAATAAAAAGAGTGGAAAATATTGCTCATTGCAAAGAGTGCATAATAAAGAAAATACTTTTATTGTGCTGCCATCTATGTGAGATTGAGCAGTAATTGTTGCTTCCTGATTTCATTTAAATTTGTGTTTCTTATGACATTAATGGTGTTATATGGATTATTAAAATGTTTATAATGGGTGTGAGGAAACAAGGAAGCTAGGTAGATAGGGATGGACCATTGGAAGGACAGATAGAATCAGGGAACCCAGCTGGCAGAAGTTGCTAAGACAACCCAAGTGGGTGGGGACAGAAGGGTACACATGAAAAGTGAGCTTTAACTTATATGAATGTTGTTAAGACAGTCAGCTTGCAGATAAACAATCACAAGGCAGTGAGGCTTATAACCAATCCCAAGGGTGTTACTATTCAAAATTATTTGAAAGGACCAATCATGAACTAACAGGCATATAATGGTATACCAAAAAAGCACATGCTTCCTCTCTATCCACCCTCTCCCTACCCACATTAACACTAGATTTTTTTGGTGGTGGGAGACATGATCCCCTGCTCCTACAAGGCTTGTGGCTATCTGGGACTCTATATATGGACTAATAGACACCCACCTATGACACCTGACTATAACGTACAACGGAAGCTCTGGACAGTGACTTGCTCCTGGAACTCCAGCTGCACCTTTTTCAGGCATGGCTTCTCTCAATAAACTTTGCTCCTGCTAACTGATTTTGTCTGCAACTTCATTCTTAGATTTCATGAGACAATGAAATCAGCCTCAAACCAGACATTTTTACATTTTTGTTTCAGGTGCGATCATTTTTTTTATTGAAATGTAATCAGTAGTGATTCAATATGTATATATGCATAACCTATGGACACAGACAATAGTGAAAGGAGTTTTAGAGATAAAATAGTCAGGTTTAGGGAGGGTTTTTTTTAATAATATATTTTATTGATTTTTTACAGAGAGGAAGAGAGAGGGACAGAGAATTAGAAACATCGATGAGAGAATCATCGATCAGCTGTCTCATGCCCACAACCAAAGTATATGCCCTTGACCAGAATCAAACCTGGGACCTTTCAGTCTGCAGGCCAACATTCTATCCACTGAGCCAAACCAGTTTCAGCTAGGTTTAGGTAGTTTTATAAATAAGGAGGGTCCATGGGGGAGGAATACACAGATGGAGACTTGAAGATGCCAGGTGCTTATCTTACTTGTACAGAGGATAGAGAAATGCCATAGGCAGATAGAAATATTTCCGGCCTAAGCAATTAAAAGAGCCATAAACCAAGGACAGACAGGAATATCTCTGGCCTGAGCAAGTAAAGTGACCATAAATTAGACCAACAGTAGCCCTGACCTGAGCAGCTGAAAGAGCTATAAGACACCTTTGGCAGCACAACTGGGAGAAAACCACAAGATAAATCAAAAGTGACTCCAACCTACACAGATAAGATGACCAAATGGGGAAAAGTGTGGATGTGGGGGTCATGGAAGCTGATTACAGGGCTAAGCTCCCATGGTTGAAAGTAGGGACTCAAGACTATTTAATGCCTCAAGACAGAGAAAGCAGTGATGACCCTTCTTAGGATTAGGAACTTAGAGGACCTTCCTTACCTGGCCCCTCTGCCCCTCTGCACCAAGAGGAACAGTGTTTTAGGCTTAGAATTTAGAATTAAGGTTTTAGAGGTAGTGATTGCCTGCAATAAAGTTTCTATACATCTCACCTTCCACCTTTTGTCTGGGGCTTCATTTTTTGAATTCACCTGGACAAGAACCCATGAAAGAAATCATCCTGCTCAATGAAATCACTCAAATCAATAGTGTGGTGAAAACTGAGGAAAGGAGTGGGTGCAGATTAGAAGAGGTTAATGGGAGGAATAAAAGGGGAAATCTGTAATCTATATACAGTATATAAAAGTGCAATATGCAGATCAACCTGACATCAGAACAAGGTCGACTATGATGTACACTGACCACCAAGGATCAGACGCTCAATGCAGGAGCTGGTCCCAACCCTCAGGCTCTGATCGCCCGTTGGGGAACAGGGACTGGGGGTGGGTGGCAGCAGATGCAGGTCCCATTCACCCTGCCAATAGCCCCGCACACAGCAGGTGACCAGTGACCAGAGGTGGTGGGGGGTGAGGTCAGCTGCTGACAGCTGGGGAAGATCGGCCTCAGGCCAAGCCAAGGGATTCACCCTACCTGTGCACACATTTTGTTCACCAGACCTCTAGTACTTTCAATAATAAAGATAAAATTAAAAATAAAATTAGAAAACAAATAAAAATAAATAAACTACCTATTGAAGGTTTGCTAAATAAAGTATACCATAACGTGCAAAAGAAAAAAAATAGTGATTCAAAATTATGGTGTAAATAAATGTAACCTAATTTACTTTAGTATATAGAGTTAAAATGGGTTGTGTCTGGAAAAAAAAAAAAAAGGATCAGTTATAGGTTTTAATTTTTATAAATACAAAAAGAGAAAAGGATTTTAAACTATTATGTATTAGCCCAGTGTTATTATTTTATGCTCTTTCTCTTTTATTCTTTCTTTTTTGACTTATTTTTTTGTAGGAATACTCCCTTGGGCTATTTATGTTAATCTTAAGCACTAATTATTCAGAATTCTTATCTGACAAATGCACACTCACATACCATTTGTCCCAAGGCATAGAAGCTATTTTAATGGTAATAAACAGAAATACTTCCAAGAGTAATTGACTGCTATTCTCTAATTATGTTTTATTCTATCACTTTGTTGAAAACATTTTTACTGATGCATGAAAAATATTTCAAAAGCAGGAGGCATGTTTTAAATTATGTTATTGTTTTCTGTCAAAGGTTTAGTTATTGCTTTAAATCTAGACACATGAATATTTTTGTGTCTGAGAATTATCTTTATTTCCTAGTAGTTGTATAGTGAATTAATATACATAAAATTCACAGAGAATGATTCTTTTAAAGTTTAGCTAAAATGGCTATTTAAAAACTCTTCTGTTTTTATGTACACAGATGTCCTAAGATGCTCATTTTTCATGGCAAGTTCAAAGAATCTAAGAAAATATCTATATAATTCAAAATAAATTTCAAGTATTTACAAACATAGTTTTTGAAAGTATAATAACCAAATAAATTGAAGAATGAAATATATTTTGATATAATGTTGATATTTGGAGTCATATAAATTTAAAAAAAATTACTTTGTCATAAAAATAAAACTATGATTAGTTAGAGAAACTTCCCCTACTTTTTGGTTTTCCATAAATTTCACCATGAATTCAAGGCAAACCTAAAATAAATGAATGGGTTATATAGATATAAATTTAACTGAATGTTGGCTACAGAAGATAATTTATATTTGTGTTTAAGTATATATTTCACGCTAAGTAAAGAAACTATGTTATTGGTGGAGTTCTTGGGGTGCCACAAGGCAAATAATTTCCTGAAGCCCCCATAGGAGGACGGGGTTTTGGGAAAGATTTATTGATGATGTAAAATTATGGGGATTCCCCTACAAGGCCTCATCTTGGCCAATCCCCACCATGGAAAAGTCCAACCTTGTCTTCAGCAGGGTCAGAATTAAGGCCCAGAATTTCTGCTCCATAGTAAAGTCCTGTCCAGTGCAGCATCCAGCATGTGGTGTCTGTGGCTATGCAGCTGCTTAAGGCAATACGGCTATGCAGAGAGAACAGACAAATGCATGGATTAGTGTGGGTCATGGAGCAAGAGAGAGCAAGTGAGCAAGACCAAGAAAGAGGGAACTCTTTGCCTAGGGATTTTAACTTTCCAAGATCTTTCCTACTTCTTTTTTTTTTTTTTTTTTTTTAATATATTTTATTGATTTTTTACAGAGAGGAAGAGAGAGGGATACAGAGTTAGAAACAACGATGAGGGAGAATCATCATTAGCTGCTTCTTGCACACCCCCTACTGGGGATGTGCCCTCAACCAAGGTACATGCCCATGACGGGAATTGAACCCTTCAGTCCGCAGGCCGATGCTCTATCCACTGAGCCAAACCGTTTTCGGCGATCTTTCCCACTTCTGATGGGACTCACCTCCCAGCCAACTCATTGTTTCCCCGGCTAGACTGACAGGCAAGCAACTCCCCTCCACCACCCTGACTTCCCTGTGTTGTGCCTATTGCCTCCTTCTCTCCCAACAATCCAGTATTCCCTGTGGGAGAACAACACTGTGAAGCTGTAGCTTCCTGGTGAAGCTTCCCAGATGATCATGCTTATAATATCTGGTCTCCCTCTTTCTCTCCCTGTTATTAATACTGAAAGGAGTTTTAGGAATAAAATAGGCAGGTTTAGGGAGTTGTGGAAATGAAGAGGGTCCATGGGGGAGGAAGACATAGGTGAGGGCTTGGAGCCACCAGAAGGCACACATGCACCCACAGAAAAAAAACTGCCACGCCATAAGGGGAGAGGAAGAGATCTATTCAAAGAAGATAGGGAAAAGCCGTCGGGGTATAGGGAAAGAAGGGAAACAAACTTAACAGAAGATAGAGAAATGCTGACAAATGGGAGAAAGAGGAGATATTTTCATAGGAGATAGAGAATTCTGCCAGTGAAGGGGGAGAGTGTGAGGGACCATGTGGGGTTTGAAGCTGATATTCTGCAAAAACAGTAACCAATCATAAGGGAGTATCAAGAAACAAAGAACTACAGCCTTTAAAAACTTTAGAAAAAGGAGCTTAGTGGGTTAACCCCTGGGAACTCCCTCTCCCCACCATCCCAAACACAGGAGTCTGTATTTGCTTTCAATACATTTCCACTCTTTTCATCTACCACCTTTTGTCTGTGGCTGCATTCTTGAAATCCATCTGGACAAGAACCCAGGAAAGAAATCACCCTTGCATCCTACTCAGGGAAACGACCCAAATCAATATTAACTGGCTAATTATGACAATAACACTACCACTAAAATTTCTAATAATCACTAACATAAATAGATAGCATACTTACTTATGTAATTAAATAGCCTTGGTGCCACACTAAGCATTTATATGTAATATTAATGTATTAGAAATTATGTATATTATATATAGTGAAATTTAGTTTGGCTTTTCTTTTCTGTATTGTTTCAACATACTAAAATGCTTATTCAGTGCCACATGTTTCATGCAATGAGGATGTTATGGACAATATAAGAAACTCTTTTCAAGAAGTTCATTTTGTTGTGTGCAAAAACAGGCAAAAATGTAAGGAGATAAGTAAGACAAACCTTGCTTTTGTTTGTGATTCATTCTGTCAAGAAAATAAAAGAGTGATTATATAACAGTAAGAAATTAACATTATTTTAATGATGTGACAATTACCTAAGCTAAAACATAAATAAGGATATATTCAAAATTATTAGAAGAGGGTCCCAAATGGAGAAAATGTGAAATGTAAATGACCTTTGGGAAAAACCAAAACTAGAGATTCGGGGGGGGCGGAGGGAAAGAAAGAAAAAAGAAATTTGCATGGCCTCAGGAAAATTAAAAAAAATGTATACCCAGTAATGTTCAGTGGTTAGAGCATCAGCCCACACACCACCAAAGAGTGATGTATTTGATTCCTGGTCAAGGGCACATACCTGGGTAGCAGGTTCAATCCCCAGGAAGCACATAAGCACATACAGGAAGCAACCAATATCAATGTGTCACTCTCACATCTCTCTCTCTCTCTCTCTCTCTCTCTCTCTCTCTCTCTCTCTCTCTCTCTCTCTTCCTCACCTCTTCCCTCTTTCCCTTCTACTCTCTATAAAATCAAAGGAAAAAAAATCCTTGGGTGAGTATTAAAAAAAATAAAAAATTAATTTAGCTGTGCTCTGTGGACCATATTTATATCTTTTCTCATACAAACACACACACAAACACCCCTCTATCTCACCAATTTTGATCCCTCAAACCTAAGTAAACTCTATAATAAAAACTCAAATGCTTAGAAATCAACTAATTGCTTTACTGTCTACTCAAGTTAGGTATTGAAAAACAATGTTGGGATACCATGACATTGTCCAAAACACTTAGTGAAACTATGGGAGCTGGTCCAGGAAGAGCCATTAGAGGCAGTGAAAGAAACAGAAGGCTATTTTACAGTAGTGAGGACAATACTGCTTCCATCATTCTGGAATAAATCAAATCTACCTGCCTCATCAACTCATGTGTGTGATTGATAAATTCCAACTTTTTGTGAGAATTCGAGCAAGTTTGTTTTGATTAACTTGGCATCAGTTATTTGTACAGCTGGATGAACTTTGGTGAATTTGAATTCTTATCATTGGCTTTTTGGAAAACCTCTGTACTTAAAATAAGGACCACGTTTTTACAAAAGCACGCTGGGGAGAGCTCATGAGGAGACTGGCTGAACCCTACTGGGTTGATAGTAGTCCTTTTTGATTATTAGTACCTCTTTTGTGGTATGGGCATTTTAAGGAGCACGCAGAGTAGAGGTGTGGGTAGTATATAAATATTATATATCTTGCTGGGGTTGTCCATTAAAATATAGAATTCCCATGTGCCTGGCTTATGTGTGTTAACATAAAAAACAACAACATTCAAACCTGTGAAGAATTTTGTGAGTTTATTTGAGCCAAACTGTGGACAAATTCCAGGAAGCATAATCTCAATGGATTGAGATAATGCCCTGGAGAAGGGCAGTTTTCATCTTGTTTTTTACATTACAATCAAAAGAGGGTTATCTGAAATCCATTGGTGATAAAGTAGGGAGACTGGAGCAAGCAAAGCAGGGAAACCTCTGGGATTGGATAAAAAGTAAAATGATAGACACATACTTCTTTTACTTAGATGGTGCAGGACAGCTAACAGTCAAAAATTAACTCAGTAACACTGCGGGGATTTGTGGTCTCCACATGGCAGTTCTTGTGCTTTGAGGAAAAAGAAAAATTACTTTAAAATTTCAATGACACATTATTCTAGATGAAAAAATTCAATAAATAGGCTCAGTTAAGGTAAAGATTGACCTTTGTAAAGGAAAACACTGGCCTAGGACATGAATACCCACCATAAACTGCTTTTTTTAGTTTAAAAAATATTCATTTCGCCAAAACTGGTTTGGCTCAGTGGATAGAGCTTCAGTCTGCGGACTGAAGGGTCCCAGGTTTGATTCCGGCCAAGGGCATATACGTTGGTTTCGGGCACATTCCCAGTGGGGGTTGTGCAAGAGGCAGCTGGTCAATGTATCTCTCTCATTGAGGTTTCTAGCTCTCTATCCCTCTCCCTTCCTCTCTGTGAAAAAAATCAATAAAATATATATTTTAAAAATAAATAAATAAAAAGTTTTCATTTCAGACCATCCTTGGTGGTTTCTTTAGGTCTCTCAGTTTGCAAGGCTGCCATGCAGGCTTTCTCTGTGTTAGTCAGGTTAGCAAGTGGCTTCCTTTTGTCCACGGGTGCAATAGACTGAATGTTTGTGTCCCTCTTTAAGTTCCTATGTTGAATCCTCAGTGTGATGGTGTTTGGAAGTGGGCTCCTAGGGAAATGATTATGTCAGGAGGAAGGAATCCTTATGAGTGGGATTAGCACCCATAAAAAGGATGCCCCAGAGAGAACTCCCTTGCCTTTTTAGCATGCAAGGGAATAAGAAGAATGTTTTCTGTGAGCCAGAAAGTGCTAGTTCAACTGATACTAAATCTACCCAGGCTGTGATATTGGTGCATTAATCTTGATCTTGATCTCCACTTCTGGAACTGTGAGAAATATATTTGTGTATTTTTTTAAGCCACTCAGTCTATGGCATTTTGCTACAGCATCCTGAACAGACTAGGACGCTTGGCAAATTTGAATTGCACTTAAACAATGAATATTGTATGAGACATATTTTACTGAAAAATCATTTGTTGTTTTTCTGCAATTTAATTGGGTGTAGGCATTTGTATTTGTTAAATTAGCCATCCTATCATAAAACTAACCATATCATCTAATTATGTAACCAAATTATTTAATGTTGCCTATTCTATTTCCCCAGATTTGTAGAAAAATGTTGACCCTATATTTCAGCTTGATATTTTAATATTTCATATGGCCTTTTATGTTTATTTTTCTGACATATTTTATTCACAAATTTATAGTCAGCCTTGTGAATTGTTTGTTTTCACAGAATCATATGAGGCTGAGTTGACTTGTGACAATGCTGCCTTCATATGACTGATTGGCTCACCTATCGCATTTAGAAAGAATGCCCGCATGGTTGAGATGGTGCCCTCACATTTAGTACCTAAGGAACATTTAATAATGATGAAGACGCCCTTCCACTATGGTAGGATAGTGGAAAATATCCAGTGATAAGGTGTTATCCTGAGACTAATAATAATAGAGTACTCAACTACCTGAGGCTTAACTGAGTAAAAGAGCTAAAATGAGTCACTTGACAAGAGAGAAACTGCCCAACATGGCAATACTGCAGGGATTTATCCAGGGAATGATTATACTGACCCCCTTCTTCCATTTCCCCTCCTTTCTACACACTTAACTCCTCCAGTGGTCCCATTGGCAATAACTCAATCTTTGTTCCCTATTTCCCAGGTTTTTAAGCCAAGTATAGACAGGTGGAAGGTAGATGATAGATGAAGATAGATGATACATGGTAGATGATAGATAGATAGATGATAGATAGATAGATAGATAGATAGATAGATAGATGTGAGATGGATAAGATAAACTTAACATATTAGCACAACATGGTTAAAATTTTGCCCAAATATTATGTCATTCAACAATGAGGCATTAGGGTCTAGCAGAATGCCATCTTGGATAGTAAAGTGAAATGGTGTTATTGAGTCAAACTTCTATACTTCTGAATAAATATAGCAAGTTAAATTTCATAGATTTTAAAAGGCTGTAAAAATAAAGGATTCTTCTAGCTGCCAATTAATTGTTTTAAAGGTATTTTTATATTGGAGTGAAAAAAATACACACCTGCATTGAATCCATATGTATTCCCCTACAGAATTCTGATAAAAGCGAATGATGGACTAAGCAAAAATGTCGGTAAATTAATATTATGGAATAGAAGTTTGTCATTATATTTGTGTTATAATATGGCAGCACTACTTAAATCATATATAGTAAAAAACATTATAGCTTTTAAGAAGCTTCAAGTATGTGTGTGCTTCAATGGAGTTTGGAATAAAAATTATATTGATTATATTAAAATTGCATTATACTGAGTGATTTCCACATGCTATTTTATTAGGTAGTAATAGACACGAGGACCAATTATGAGTAATTACATATAATTGACTTTGTCTATAATTCAACTTCCTCTAGCCTAGTTATTATAACTGAGTTTTACTTTTATGACATTTTAGAATCAAAGCAGCCACTAAGATACAGTTAATGTTGAGCAGAAATATTAGGGACTATTACATAAGGGGAAAAAATCACATACCAGAGAGTTACATGATAAGATATTGTTTAAGTTACCTTTTATAATTGAAGATTTGTTATATTAAATAAAACCTACTACATACACTGAATAATCAATCCCTCGTAAAGTTAAATTGGACCTGAAAGGAGCACAAGTATCATTACACATGAATCATTTTCATTGAAAAGAGGATCTGAGGTGGAAAAATCAATTTCTATGGTATTCTTGGGAATTTTAAAATTATTAACCTTCTAATAATGATTCATTCAAAGAAATGAGAAAATAATGTTAAATATTCTCATGGAATTTAGGCTAATTTTACACTATAGTCATTGCATTTTTTCTTTGTAGATTTGATAGCTCTAAGGCATTGCCTGTTTTAAAAGGAACTGAATATAATTTACTCTCCATCCCGAGGTTTTCATCTTTTATCACAATATTGCTTGGCAATTCAGTCGTGAGACATTGCTTAGGAAAAGTAGAGAAAAGGAAAGTGGAAATTACTCCTTTAATTCAGTTATTTAAATTTGTTCCTTAAATTGAAACTGCTTTGTTAAATTGAATAATAGTAAATTAAAGGTTCATCAAAAATATTCATCTAGTTTTATCCTAAATAATTTTTATAAAGCTGCAATGAGCCCTGAAAATAAGATATTTAATAGAGATTCAAACACTATACTTAACTAGGGAATTTTAAATTGAGTTGTCATAATAAACTATTTTTTTTATAACCGATAAAACCAGTCAATTCAGATTCAATTACACAGGCTCTTTCACTTCATTTCATTCATTCTTCAAAAACATGTTATTTAAAGCCTTTAAAAGTTGCAATACATGTCTTGATTTTAAAATAAGATAAGGTCAGCCAGCCAATTTCTACCTCAGAATCACAAAA
Source organism: Pipistrellus hanaki (assembly GCF_964339955.1). Classification (NCBI taxonomy): domain Eukaryota; kingdom Metazoa; phylum Chordata; class Mammalia; order Chiroptera; family Vespertilionidae; genus Pipistrellus; species Pipistrellus hanaki. The sequence goes on from NC_140505.1 coordinate 48,916,947, forward strand.
GCATGTCCATATCAAGGCATGCTGCATTTAATGTTGGTCTAACACCTGAAAGTTAAATTGGGATACTTTTGACACATATTCAATAGATGACAGATGATAACTTATTTTAAAAGATACAACTTCATATTTTCACAAAACAGCTTACAGGTTGAGCGTCTTTATATTATATATTGATGATAATGATAGCTATTACCTGTGTAGTGTGTGGTTCTCTGAACTGTTGGGCAGAGCAATTAAGCAAACGGAGTAAAATGATATACACAATTCTCTTTGATACATTTTTTATTTTTACAAACTCTTCTGAAAGTACAGGTATTGCCTTATAAACTATAATTATAGTAGACTTATTTGGTTTTTATTGCTCAGTCATAGATTAGATTATTTTACAGAAATTGGATTTCTACAAAAGTTAACATTAGTTTCCTAATGATATATGGGCAGACAGCTATGCAATTTTAGATACTGTTATAATTACCATTCTTTTCTGTTCAAAACTCTCTTTTCTCTATTAGTATATTTTTCAATAGAGATTAAAATTATAACATGGGCTGATGTTAAGAATAAAAGTTTACAAGCATGTTTAGGAACTATAGTCTCTTCATGACAAATTAGTGAGGTGCTAATGCAAAGTGGAAACAAATACTATTAAATATAATTTTCAGGTAGGTCATTAAGAAATAGAAAATATTATTATCATTACAATTCATATAATATATTGCCCCACATTGCAATTGCTATATTTGGTCTGTCTATTAACTGTGTCATTAACCCTGGAATAACACTTTATTTATTTATTTATTTATTTTATTAAATTATTATCTATGTACACATTTAAAAGGATATCCTAAAGCTCTGATTTTACTGATTATTTCCTTCCAAAATTATTATGACTCATTTGAAAGAGCATTTTGTTCATACTGAATATTAAGTTAAAAAACAAACAAAACTGACATATGTTAATATAAGATCTTGTGAATGTATCAGGCAATATCTACCAACATTTTTAATTAGTTATATATCTGAAAACTTGCTTACTAAAAAAGAAATAAAGTTTTTTTACTTAGAATCCTATATAATAAAGAGTTAATATGCAAATGGTTGTCACACCCTCGCATCAGTGCTAGGGGATCTGAGACCATGCCGGGGGACTGAGGCTGTGCCCCCACCTGGTGGGACTTGACGGGGTTGGGACTAGCTGAGTTTGGGTCTCACACAATTTTGAGGAACACACGGTGGCCAGGGACTTGACTCTGGGTCCTGCATCACTCCCCTGACTCTGACAGCAGGGAGATTTTAATATACATTTTACTAATTTTCTTTAATTGTTGACACTTCTATTACAGAAAAAAGGGCAAATAGCAATATTAAAATATTTCTGGTAATTAATTCCCTTTTAATGTTTATCAAAATTATTTCTAAAACATTGCCAAATTAATTCAAAGGGAAAAGAATAAACTTTCTTCTTTTTCAGATTGTAAAAAAAAAAAAATCCAGTGCTCCATATTGTCTAACATTCCTTGCTCTTACTTGTCATTCATTTTTTAAATATATTTTTATTGATTTCAGAGAGGTATGGAAAGAGGGAGAGAGAGATAGAAACATCAATGATGAGAAAGTGTCATTGATTGGCTGCCTCCTTCACACCTCTTACTGGGTATCTAGACTGCAATCCAGACATGTGTCCTAACTGGGAATTGAACCTTGACCTCCTGCTTCAGAGATCAATGCTCAGCTGATGGGCCATGGTAGCAGGGCCATTTTTCTTCTTTAGTGACTTTTTTTTCTGTTCTGTTTTTACTGATATTTTTAATGTATAATGTATTTTTATTATACTTACTGAGAGTTCTTTACATATCCTGGGTAAAAATTACTTATTCAGATATGAGATTTCGAAAATATTTTTCCCAGTCATTGGCTTGCTTTTATACTGTCTTAAAAAATGTCTTTAAAAGAGCAGCAGGTCTTAATTTGATGAAGTCCAATGTATTAAATTTTCTTTTAGGGATTGCTCTTTTTTGGTTTTGTACCTAAGATATCCTTTTTAAACTCGGTGTTACAAATATTGTCTCCTATAATTTCCTCTAGAAACTTTATGGTTTATAGTGAGGACTCTGCTACACTTTTTAAAAAATATGTTTTTATTGATTTAGAGAGAAAAAGGGAGAGAGATAGAGGAATAGAAACATCAATGATGATAGAGAATCATTGATCAGCTGCCTCCAATCATTTTTCCTTCTTCCTTTATGATTTGGATCTTTGGATCCCTTTATCTTCATTTAATGTGCTTCCATTCAGTATCTCCAGTAAATTGGTGAGTAGAAACAATGAGAGAGAATATCCTTGCCATGTTCTTGACATTAATGGGATATAATGTAGTCTTTCATCTTTAGGTATGATGGCACTAGCAGATTTTTTCAAAGGCTATCATGGTAAGTTTGAGGAATATTCCTTCTATTCCTGTTTTGCTGAGTTGTTTTCTGTTTTTCTTTAAATAAGGATTAGATGGACATTAACACGTGTTAGAAAGGATGAATAAAATGGAAACCCACAAAGATTGCTAGTAGAAAGTACAATAGTACAATTATTTAAAAACATACTGTGGACATTTCTTACTCATTTATATGACCAAGAAATTGCTCTCCTACATATCTATTCAGGAAAAATAAAATGTGTCTACATAAAGATTAGTGTCATGATATTCATAGCAGCATTATCAATAATATCCCATAGTGGAAACAACCTGCAAGTTCATCAACTCATGATGAATCTGAGTTGTGGGGTATCAGTTGCAATAGGAAAGAATGATAAATTGATACATGTGGAAACATGGATGAACCTTACAAACATCTGCTAAGTAAAAGAAGCAAGACACAAACAAAACATATCATGGAATTACATTTATATGAAATGCACAAAATTCATGCATGGATAGGGTCCCTAGGCCTGGCTGCCAATCAGGGCCGATCTGTAGAGCAACTGGTGGGGAGATTGGGGGTCCTGCGCTGGCACCCGCCTTGACCAGCCTGGTGTCACCTGCTCGCCAGCCCTGCCCCCCACTCCTGCTGCCACCACTCGCCTCCCTCTGTGGAGCGAAAGTGGGGTAATTGAGGGGCCCCACTGGCATCCACCTTAGCTGGACTGGGACTTGTGGGCTGGGGCCAGCTCCTGCATTGAGCATCTTCCTCCTGGTTGGCAGTGTGTGTCATAGGGACCAGTCATTATGTCAGTTGTTCTGCTGTTTAGTTGATTTGCATATTAGGCTTTTGTTATATAGGATATCCAAAAAGCTGATTTTATGGAGACAGAAAATCATGTGTTCCCATGACTAGTGATGGGAATGAAGAATGTAAATTCTTCCTTTCAGGATTATAGAAATGATCTAAAATTAGATTGTGACGATTGCTATACAACTCCTTTAGTACTAACATTCATTGTGTTATAAACTAAACAGAGGTAAATGTTATGGTGTGAATGATATCTCAATAAAAGTGTTAAAAATTTTCTGAGCTATTACTTTGAATAAGGAAATTTGCAAATGCAGAAGAAATAAGGCAAGAAAAACATAGTATTTAAATTATGGATTTATACTATAATGGATAATTGACAGAAATAAGCAAAGCAATATATCAGTATTTAAATGTGAAGGTGGCCTAAGAATATTTATAATCATAGATCTTATTAAAAATAGTGATTATTTCTATACTTGATTATATATTTGGTATGAATTCCATTTTGAAAACTTCTGCATTTTTAAAAAATATATAGTTTATTGATTTTTTACAAAGAGGAAGGGAGAGAGATAGAGAGCTAGAAAAGTCGATGAGAGAGAAACATCGACCAGCTGCCTCTTGCACACCCCCTACCGGGGATGTGCCCCCAACCAACGTACATGCCCTTGACCGGAATCAAACCTGGGACCTTTCAGTCCGCAGACCGATGCTCTACCGCTGAGCCAAACTGGTTTCAGCAACTTCTGCATTTTTAATTGTAGATATTTAACTATTTTTATAGGTACTGGGAAAATAAAATTACAAGGTGAAATTTGAATAGTTGATTTCAAATATTACTACATGGACAGTACACAAAGAAGTAAGTAGTACTATTTACTAATCCATCTTGCTCAATTAGGGTTGAGGACCAAGAACAGTTAAGATTCATGACATAATGTAGTTTTGCAAATAGCTGATCAGTTCATTCAGATGCATTAAATTAAGAATTCATAAATAAAACTTTGTGAGGGGATTTCCTATTAAGCATATAATAGAATTTATTAGTTTAAAAGGTGACTTTATTTGTGTTCTACAGTAAACATTGACTTTGAAAACAAATTTATCATGCTAATTGTATTCTGTTAGCGCTTAGACTCTCTTAAACTCTAAGTGCAAATTCATGTAAATTAGGCAAATTATTCTTTCAAAATAACTGCCTATCCTTATTTAACTAAGCCAAAACATAACATATCATGTGCTTATCTCTACTACAAAATATATTAATCACAATATGCAAACATACTCTACAAACGTTATATTAATTTGTTCATTTATTTATTTATTAATTTATGAATTTGTTCAATAATTTATTTCGTTGATATAATAATTCATTTAGTCCAAACACTTGCATTGCCATAACATTCAGAATATTCATCTTAAAAACATACTACTGAATATTGTGTAAATTTTTATTTTATATATGTTATATGGCTTATACAATGTATGTCTTTCTAGATATGCTATACTGTATATACTAAATAATTATATAAAGAGAGACACAGGTAGACATGCAGAGAGACTGGGGCAGAAAGAGAGAGACATAGAGAGGAGAAACCTTTTTCATAGTGCACCTAAAATACTGTTGTGATCTTTAAAACATATTATAGCATTTAATTTTCTATTCAAAACTCTCCTGTGACCTCTCTTTGCAGTCAGAGTAAAATCTAAAGCTCTAGTTCATGACAAGTAATTATTGCTCTTCCATTGATCATTCTCTCTGGATTCACTGACCTACTTCATATGTCTCAACCCAACACCCAGGGTCACAGCCTTTGTACTTGTTGATTTCTGACAGAAATGCTACCACAGATATCGATGTGGTTCATTACTAAACTTCCTGAGGATTCTTCACTAAACATGTTAATTCAACTATATCCAAACTACGATGCCTTGCCTTATAACATGTTCTGTTTTCTTTTACTTTAGTCTTTGTATCTCAACATATAACAGCACACAGATACCAGTTCACATTGGTAGGTAATCAAACCTGGAAGCAGAAGCTGCATTGCTATGTTATTGCAGGAGAGTCAGCTAACAGGCTATAGTGGAATCAGGCTTTCAGCCTTTGTCCTGGAGAACATTTGCCTCAAAGAAATAAATGCCAGTGCCATATATTACATGCATAATGAAATGTTGTGAGTAGCCTGTAAGACATCATTTTAATGGCTAAACTAACTTTTTGTTTGGTTGGAGTATTTTCTTGGAATTTTCTTATTATTTTTGGATATTTATGTCTGGCAATCATTTTGGTTTGTATGTTTTTCCATTGAGAATGATTATCAAGCTGAAGCCGGTTTGGCTCAGTGGATGGAGCGTCCGCCTGCGGACTGAAGGGTCCTGGGTTTGATTCCTGTCAGGGACATGTACCTTGGTTGCGGGCACATCCCCAGTGGGGGGCGTGCAGGAGGCAGCTGGTTGATGTTTCTCTATCATCGATGTTTCTAACTCTCTATCCCTCTCCCTTCCTCTCTGTAAAATATCAAAAAATATATTTAAAAAAAGAATGATTATCAACTAAAAGGAAATTATCAGTCTATAGATGGATAAAAAATACATGAAAAACACCCAGCTCAATTGAGTCAGGCTGGTTCAAAGTACATGTTGAACAGGGATTATTTTGCTTGCTTGCATACGCATGAATGCTAAGCTTTACTACAAAAGAATAAAAAAGAAAAAGAAGCAAAAAAGAGGATACATATTACTTTTGTAACATTTAAAGAGGTGGATTTCATTGTTATTATTGTTTTCTAGAGCCCCTGATTGGCCTGCAAATCAAAGACTGAGGCCCAACCTACTGGCATGACTTACAGCAGTCTGATTTTATATTATTCTAGATTATTCTAGAGGCTTGGTGCAAAAATTCACGCTTGGGTAGGGTACCTCAGGGTGGCTGGCTGAGATCGGGCCCCAGCTCACACCCCTGCCTCACAACCCCACAGCCCCACCTGGCACCCCACCTTGGCCTGGTTCCATCCCCTCACCTGCTCCACTATCCTGCCTGTGGGGTGATCAATCAGGGCCGGGCTTTCAGCCTGGCTCCCTCAGCACCTGGGATCCAGGCAGAGGCCCCACTCCCTGCCACAGCTGCTGGTCACTGTCTGTGGGGCAATTGGTGGGGCAATCAGGCCCCCACTCGCACACGCCTTAACCTGCCACTGCCAGCTCACCTGCTCCACCATCCTGCCATGTTCCCACTCTTATTGGGGCCCATCAGAGCCAGCAGTGCTTCCACTGCCAGCTGCTGCCAGCATTGCATCTCCAATACCCACCATGTTCCATGCCGCCCCTGGTGGTCAGTGCATGTCATAGCGACTGGTGGAACTCCCAGTCAAATGGGGGTAAGTTGCATATTAGGCTTTTATTATATAGGATTGGCTTAATGTACTAATCTGGATCTACAGCTTTAGGTATTTGACTAAAACGTATAGTCTTCATTGTTATTATTAAGCAGATATTAATTGGACTATTTAATTTTGAGTGAATATTTTCTATTAGGCTTTCAATTTCTCTAAATAGTGGCTCTAGTGGAATGAAAGCAACTGTTATATGGTTTTGAAGTAAATTGAAGTGCTTTCTCAAATTTACATATTCAGAAGACTACTATCATGGGCTTTTACACTTGAATTTCTGCTGTTTAGGACTGATAATTTCTTCTGTTCTAGAATAAGTTTCTTCTAAAACATATAAAGTTAACTGGTATGATTTCATGTGTTATTTCAAGACTCCTGCTGCAATTGACCCACTAAATATATATTTTTCCAATACTAAAGATATTTTAAAAGTCCAACTGCCAAAATACTAATACAATCTCTGATCCTACGATTGGGATAAACAAAAGTGAGACCTTGTAACAGGTTCTCCTTTCAGATATGACTTTTTGGGCATTGTGTATTTATGGGCAGCATAGTTAACTCCATTAGCAGTACATTGTAAGGAGCTATTATATCAGTTTTATCAGCTGCATTTGGAAGAATATTATTCACAAATAAAATGTTCCTTTCAATTTTGGTGAAATTCTACTACTGTTATATTTCAATGTTCTTTCAGAACACTTGAAATGGAGCTTCAGCCGAAACCAGTTTGGCTCAGTGGATAGAGCGTTGGCCTGTGGACTGAAAGGTCCCCGGTTCAATTCCGGTCAAGGGCATGTACCTTGGTTGTGGGTACATCCCCAGTAGGGGGTGTGCAAGAGGCAGCTGATCGATGAATCTCTTTCATTGATGTTTCTAACTCTCTCTCCCTCTCTCTTCCTCTCTGTGAAAAATCAATAAAATATATATTTATTTAAAAAAAAGAGAAAGAAATGGAGCTTCAGTTGACAACTAACTGATCCACTTCTCTATGGGCACTGTGCTTATTCAGTGTCACTGTCTATTTCAGACCAAAATGATTGCAAAGGTGAAACGTCATTAAAAAGTCAATATGTAAAATAATCTTTATTTATACTTTTGACCATATGAGAGATCTGGTAGGTAAGGCAAGCAAGGTGAATAGTTTTTAGTTATTTTTGTGAGTAGAATTATGAATCATAAACAATTGCTTAAACTTGGAGTAAAAGCTTTAACTTTGATGTTTTAATCAATAAGAGACTTCAGGGATTGATTGGATTTCACTCACCAAAATGTATTGACTTTATTGGTGTATTTTCATTGTGTTTAAAAAAATTATATATATATATATATTTTTTTTTTACAGAGAGGAAGAGAGAGAGATAGAGTTAGAAACATTGATGAGAGAGAAACATTGATCAGCTGCCTCTTCCACACCCCCTACTGGTGATGCACCTGCAACCAAGGTACATGCCTTTGACCAAAATCGTACCCGGGACCTTTCAGTCTGCAGGCCGACACTCTATCCACTGAGCCAAACCTGTTTTGGCTGTATTTTCATTGTTGATACTGTTATTTTACTTTGCTTATTTTTTAATAAGTTGAACTGTGAGTTCCATTTGTGAATAACAAGAGATGATGGAATGTGTATTGTAAACAGAAATCTGCTTCAGGATTATCTAAACAATATGAATGCATGTACAGCAAGTGTTTCTGTTTTACTTAATATGTGTTTTTGTTGTTTTTTTGGGGGTAAGGGGGGCGGATTTGTCTCTGTTGTGAAGCCCAGGATCTATTCAGAACATTGGGATAAACATGTGTGATAAGCTAATAATGGTGCAAATTGTTTTACACCCCTGCCATCAACAAGGAAGTTGTTCTCTGTTTTATTTTAAATAAGCTTTACTTATAATAAATTTATATTAAAATGAAAGTTACAGACAATACAGCATTCCTATTGTGTTCTGGCACAGAGTGTCTTCAATTTAGAGTGCTTAATTCAATTAATTACCCAACCACCCATTAAACATTTGTTGAATACCTATTAGTGTTAAGTACTAGGAATAAAAATATGAATAAAACACAACCCATATCTGTCTTTGCAAATAGAATCTTTTTTTTTCTTTATTGATTAAGGTATTAATATGTGTCCCTATTCCCCCATTACCACTATGAGGAATATATGCCAAGAAACTAGGAACACCAATCAGAAAGGATATATGCACCCCTATATTCATAGTAGCACAATTTACCATAGCTAAGATTTGGAAACAGCTTAAGTGCCCATCAGCAGATGAGTGGATTAAAAAACTGTGGTACATCCACACAATGGGATCCTACCCTGCTATAAAAAAGAAGGAACTCTTACCATTTGCAGTAGCATGGATGGACCTGGAGAGCATTATGTTAAGTGAAATAAGCCAGTCAGAGAAAGATATCACAGTGTCTTCCATAGCTAATATCTTACATTGGTGTGTAACACTTGTTCCAATTAATGAACTATGTGTGATACATTAGCATTAACTGATGTCCATATGTATTCATATTTATGGATTTTACTTTTTTCTCAGGGTTGCAAGAGTATCATACTACATTTAGTAGTCTTATGTCCTTAGATTCATCTTGGTTGTGACGGTTTCTCAGACTTGCCTTGTTTTTGATAACTTTGAGTTTGAAATGTACTGACCAAGTATTTTCTATAGTGACCCTCAATTAAGAAATCTTAATTTTTAGAGATTATGTGTCATTTTCATTATGTCATGTCAAGGAAAATATGATCATCATGACTAATGACTATTAATATTAATTGCTGATCATTTGGCTGAGGTACTACTACACTTATTTTGTTGCTTACATGATTCCAGCTCTAGCCATTGAAATCTCTTTCATGTGGCTTCCTTGTTCCATTGACATGCACCATAGTTGTGAGGTTCGTTTAAGTGTTGGCTTTCTTTCTCATCTTACATATGTCCTGCCACAGGCCTAGAATCAGCCTTTTCTCCAAGGAGCCTTGGTTTCCTTTATTAGGAAATCATACTAGAAACCATCTTCTGAGTGGTAGGTATGTTTGATGCTATTGGGATGGCATTAATTCTCTACCTTTTAGCTCACAGAATAAGGCAACATGTGGGAATATATTGGCTTGTATAAATGCACACCTATAAATATTTTAAATATATTTTTATTGATTTCAGGAAGGGAAAGGGAGATAGAATCATCAATGATGAGAGAGAACCACTGATGGACTGTCTCCTGCATGCCCCAACATGGGGATTGTGTCCCCAATCTGGGCATGAGCCCTAACAGAGAATTGGTGGATTATATCAAGGTGAATATCATAGTTGTGATATTGTATTTGTTTTGCATGGTATCACTATTGGAGAAGCAGATTGAATGCTACATGAAATTTTCCTAAGTTATTTGCTGCAACTACATGTAAATTTATACTTACCTTTCTAAAGTGTAATAAATTCATTTGAAAAATTGCAAGAGAGAAAAAAACTTCCCCTGAAAATTTACATCTTTGCAAAGTGCTTTTTTTCCTAACAGGTGGACACTCTTTCACAACTTTTTAAGAAAAGGTCCACATTTAAAAGAAAAATGGCCAAAAAATATGAATATACAGTTTACACACACACACATACACACAAAGAATATCTATAAGCCTATCAAAATATTGTTGAACTAACTTGTAATAAAATAAATAAAATATTCTATGATACACCCCAAAATAATTATTCTCAATTTATACAGAAAAAATAGAACAGTTAAAAATGCAATAATAAAATATATTTTTTTCACTATGAAGGGAATGGGAAAGGAGGATTGTAATAATGAAAGTCATATTGGATATTTAGAAAATAAATAACATGGAAATAGATTTAAACACATGTCTATCAAGGTAATATATGTGCTAATGTAAATTTTCTAAACTTAATAAAATATAAAAATTATCAGACTAGATTTAAAAAATTAAATAACATAATTTATAAAATACATACACATGTACTATATCATTATACATAAGAACTAAAAATATAGAATATATTTATCAGTTAAACATTCACCAAAAGAAAAAAAGAAATGACTATCTTAATATAAGAACACATAAGATTTATCACAAAAATGCATAAGTTAAAGGGGTTTACTATTACAATTTAAAATATTAAACACTGGCCAAAACCGGTTTGGCTCAGTGGATAGAGCGTCAGCCTGTGAACTGAAGGGTCTCAGGTTCTATTCCGGTCAGGGGCATGTACCTTGGTTGAGGGCACATCCCTAGTGGGGGGTGTGCAGGAGGCAGCTGATGGATGATTCTCTCTCATCAATGTTTCTAATTCTCTAACTCTCTTCCTCTCTGTAAAAAAATCAATAAAATATAAAAAAATAAATAAAATATTAAACACTAAGAAATCAGTATTTTAACATACCTCTCTAAAAAACTGATAAAACAAGCAAATAAATCCTTAAAAACATTACAATTTAAATATCATGGTTGTGTATTGTAGTTGATATGTGGAACACCATATTCAACATCAAAGCTTTAAAACAATTTGAGTTCATATTCTTTTAATATGTGGTGTCAAACTAGAATGCAACATTAGGAAGCTAACTTGAAAATTTCTAAAAATTTTGACATCGACTACACAAATTTTTATAATCCATGAATCAAAGAAAAAATCAGACATGAGTGAAAAATGTTTTCAATGGAATTATGAAATTCAGCATGTTAAATTGCGTGGGAATGTAGGTAAAGCATAGCTGAGAGATCATTGTTATTTTTGAAAAGCAAAGAGTGGGAACCAAAGAAAGTAGTATGTATTATAAAATATATAAATCGTGCCATGTTTATGCAATGGGATACGATAGCAATGAAAATAAGTGTAAAATTTGTATGTACTATATTATGCAGACACTAGAGTCTCTATGCATAAAATTCGTGCGCTTGGTGGGGAGGAATCCCTCAGCCCGGCCTGCACCCTCTCCCAGTCCGGGAGCCCTCGGGGAGGGTCCCACTGCTACACAGACAGTAGAGGCTCCCATCACCACCACTGAGCTTGCCAGCCAAGAGCCTGGCTTCTGGCTGATTGAGGTGCTCAACCAGAAGCCAGGCTTGCTGCTTCTTAGCACTGTCCCAGCCCCACCCCCACCCCCCCATCCACTGGTGGGGGGAGGCCAATCAGGGGCAGACTGGCCAGGGGAGGGGCCATGGGAAATTTAGGCACCACAGTCAAGCTCCATTCCCCTCTGGGGAAGGGGTTGTGCAAGAATAGCCAAGGCTGGCCTGGCAGCACAGGCTCACTGGCCCCGGCCACTGCCCACTGATCATTCTGGAAGGTTGTTCTGCTGTCTGGTCGAATTAGCATATTAGCTCTCCATTATATAGGATATTACTGAGGGGGAAAGCCACATAGCATGACACTATGGCTATTATATCTCATTAATGTTAGATTCAAAATAGTAGAAACAAATCCAGTTCTTCTTAAGGGTGTGCTGTGTGAAGGTGGATTTGGGGAGCCTTCCAGGATGCTGGGAATACTCGATATCTCCACCAGGGTGTATTCACATGGTGACCATTTTTGAAACTTCCTATCTACACACAAACACTTAAGATTTACGTATTTATGTAAATTTATGTAAATTCTATTGCAATAAAAAGTAAAGACAGCTATTCTCTCTACACTATAGCACCACTCATCCACTTGATAAAATCCGATGTTGATAACACTCTTCTTATGAGACTAAGGAAACAGTAAGTCTGATCTATTATTGCTTGGAGTATACACTGGCACAAACTTCCTGGAGGGGAAATTGGCAATATACATCAAAATTACATGTGTCTATATAGTCCCTCCCAGTGCTTTTTATGTCTGGGGATTTACTAGTATCTAATGGATATTAATGCAAATGTAAAATGACATATGCAATAGTTTATCCATTTTAGCTTTGTTTGAAACAGCAAGATATTGTCAGTAATCCAAATATCAAGCAATGAAATATTGGCTATATAAATCATGGTATATCCACAAATGTAGTAATGCACACTGCGAAAGAAAAAAGAAAGAGGAGCCGAAACCTGTTTGGCTCAATGGATAGAGCGTCGGCTTGGGGACTGAAGGGCCCCGGGTTCTATTCCGGTCAAGTGCATGCACCTTGGTTGCGGGCATATCCCCAGTAGGGGGTGTGCAAGAGACAGCTGATCGATGACTCTCTCTCATCGATGTTTCTAACTCTCTATCTCTCTCCCTTCTTCTCTGTACAAAATCAATAAAATATATTTAAAGAAAAAGAAAAAGAAAAAAAGAAAGAGGAAATATGATGGAATATACTGAATTTCCTCCAAACTAAACTGTCAGTAAAACAACAACAAAAACATATGTGGGAAACAGAGTGGCAAGTGACCTAACTTTTATATTAAAAATGAGTGAAGATAATCATCTGTTTTTGTATCTGCTTCTACAAAACTTAACATTGCAAGTATACAAAAGGAGGGGGACATTTAAGTAATTCATAGATTATTTTCAGCCATGTGAATATATTTTTTATTCCATTTTATTTTAGATGGAAAGATGGGAACTGTTCAGAGCACTAGTTTTTAATACAAAGAAAATATGTCCAAAAAGCCGGCTATTGTGTTTTGAAGTTTCAATAACAATGTGGCATAACATCTTTACTCACTACTGGTGCATTTTCTCCCTACAGACACCGCTTCAGAATTCTTTTTTTTTTTTCATATATATTTTTAATTTTTACTTATTTCAGAGAAGAAGGAAGAGGAAGAGAGAGATATAAACATCAATGATGAAAGGGAATCATTGACCGCCTGTCTCTTGCAAACCTCCCACTGGGGATTGAGCCCATACCCCGGACATGTGCCATTGACTGGAATCGAACCTGGGACCTCTCATTTCGCAGGTCGACACTTCATCCATTGAGCCAAACTGTCTAGGGCCAGAATTCTTTTATCATAAGAGTAATAATTAACCTGAAAATATTTGACATTACTGACTGAATTAAGAATGAAGGGGTGTGCTGACTGGCTGTGGTTTGTATTAGTTTAATATCTTGTCTAGTATTCTTACGTTAGATTTTGTAAGTTGTCTTTCTTCTCCTCCCACGTTTTAGACAATCAATCAGGGCCTCATGCTAGTGAGTAGCAGGAGCATAAAGTAATCCATGTTCTGCTCTCCAAACTTTGTAGCTCTGCAGAAGAAAAGGTGATGTCATTTTTATTCACAAAAGTTGCCACTTACTAAGCACGACTTATTTTCATAAGGTTGCTTCTGAATAATTCAATATAATAGAGACCCAATATTTGAAAACAGACACACAGAAACCCTAAGGATTGTTTTTATTTTTATAAAGTTTAAAGTAGTTTGAAAATTCAAGAGATAGCTTCTTTAAGAAAAATAAGTATAAAAGCAAATATAGTACCCAAAATAATAAATAAAAAATTGCCAAAGTATTTCGTTGCTTACATCAGTCTGTGGTATTCTAACTAAAATAATAATCATTTCAATTAATTTAATGGATTCTGCTAGAATTAAAGGTTATGAATAAAAATAATTCATATAAGTTATTTCCCTAAAGATCTATGTTTTTCATATTTAATCAGTTTATTTAAAAAATAGAAAATTTTAACAGCTATTTGCAGGGGGGAAAATCAATTGCAAAAGATTAAAAAATAATTTTAAGCTGTTAAAGGGGGTGTGTTATAAACAGCACGTGGGAAGGTAGATAAGCAGTGCTTCAGAGCCTAAGATGTTCAAAACTAATACACCCTAACAATTCCTGTGAACCCACCACTGTCACCACTCGCAATAGCATATGCAATAATGTTTCATAAACCGTGCATACAAGAAATCATAGGAAGTTTTATCTAATACAATTTCATTGAAATTCAGAAAATATTATGACTGAAAGTTTTTGTAATAACATAGTAAAGTGCTTCTTACAAATGGAATTTTAATGTAATCTTTTGAATATGCATTTTTCCCCAAAAGAAGGGAATAGAAATTATCATTTTTTTATTTTTTTTATTGATTATGGTCTCACATAATTGTCCTTACTCCCCCATTCCCATCCCAAACCCCTCACTAGATATGCCCCCCCAACCCCCGTTGTCCTTGGCCACTGGCTAGGCCCATATGTATGCACACAAGTTGGTTGATCTCTTCCCCTTCCCCCCATCCTCCCTTACTTTCCCTCTGAGGTTTGAGAGTCTGATCGCTGGTTCTTTTTCTCTGGGTCTGCTTGTGTTGTTCATTATTTCCTCTAGATGTGTGAGATCATGTGATCCAAGAAATACCCTTGTAAGAACCTAAACTGCAACAAGCCATAATGGTTATGCTGAGAGGCAAATGAATCAGTCTGTAGTGAGTTTCTTTCTGGGCCAACAGTTGCTGAAGGATGCCCAGGACCAAACCAGAGACGGGCAGACCTGCATTACCACCATTTGTCCATCAACCAGATCTGAAATATCATGGCTGGCATGTACAAATAAGGAACTATTTGGCATTGAAATAGAAATTATCATTTTTATGAATAATAATATCTAAGATACATGATATCTAAGGAAAATACAATTATTATGTCCTATATGTTTTAACATTAAATACATTTATTTCTTTATATACATGCTAATACGTGCACACACACACAAAATGCAGGCTGTATCATGCATTTATTACATATGTATTTGCTGAGAATATTTTATTAGTCCTAGTAGAGTATCTCTTTCAGTACTAGAGGTCACAGCAATGAAGAAAATGGATAAAACTCATTTTCTCATGCACTTCCATTTTAATGAATGGAGAAGTAAATACACAAACCAAATCTATATATATAAAAGCCTAAGTGACCAGCCAACTGGCTGACTGGTTGACTGGCCGGTAACTGTGATGTGCACTGACCACCAGAGGGCAGATGCTCAATGCAGGAGCTGCTGAGTGCCAGCAACTTAGCAAGGTGCCCTCTCACACTCCAGGACCCTTCGGGGGATGTTGGACTATCAGTTTCAGCCCAATCCCTGCAGGTCAGGCTGAGAGAGCCCACTGGTACATGAATCTGTGCACTGGGCCTCTAGTAAATTATAAGTGCAAATAAGAAAAATAAAGGAACAATGAAGAAAAAAAAATGGATTAAGGTTAATAGGAGTTTACTTTTTTTTTTTTTTTGAACTTTGCTAACAAGGAGAAAATTAATTTCATCCCATAGTTTGGATTAGAAAAATCTTAATGATTGTTTTTTGTTTTACCTTGTTTGTGTCCCTTGCTTAACCCTTGGACCAATTTAGCCTTTCCATGTGCCCAGGAAACTAAGAAAAACTGGATATCAATAAGTATAAGCTCTATCTCAAGCAGATACTGAATTTTTCATTTTATAAATGTCCCCTAATAATACATTATATAATTTGTATATCTAATGTTTTTTCTTTGTTGATTTAATTTAATTGAAAAATATTTTGTAATTTTTTTGCAGATTTAATTTTACAATTTTTGTAAGTATAATTTTTACTAATTTTAGAGAAGGAAAGATAGAGAAAAACATCAATATGAAAGAGAAAAATAGATCGGCTGCCACCTGCATGCCTCCTACTATGGAATCAACATAGGCATGAGCCCTGACAGGAATCCAATGGCAACCTTTTGGATTGCACCCAACCAACTGAGCCACACCAGCCAGGCCAAAAGAACCCTTATAATTGTTTTACACATTTTTTCTTACTTTTTACAGTACTCTTTCTTAATCACATTCAGTAATTAAAACATCCCATTTATAGACAGGCTTATGCCTTGTTTTTCATGCAATATTAATTATTTTCTAATATTGATTCTTTTTACGTTACAGGGTAACTTTTTGGTAATGATAAAAAATAATTGCTTTAGTGATCTGGATCCAGCAGCACTCTCTGTATCCTTCACCATCTTACCTGCATTCTTCCTTTATATGATACAATATTTGTAATTTACTCTTTTGTAACTTACTCTTTTATAATTTACAAACAACACATTTGCAGTACACAATTGCATCTTCAGTATGCAATCATCTTCTTTCAATGTATTAGTTCCTTATGGCAGCCATAACAAAATGCCACAAACTGGTGGCTTACCATAACAAAAATTTATTGTCTCATAGTTCTGTAGACTGATGTTCAAAATCCTGGTGTCAGCAGGCCCAGGCTCTCTCAAAAACCTGTAGCGGGACATCTTTTCTGCATCCCCTAGCTTTTAGTCATTGATGGAGTTCCTTGGCTTGCAGCTGCAATATCTCAATCTCTGACACCATTGTCACATGGCATGCTTGCCCTTGCGTCATTGTCTTCTGTTCTTCTGAGGAAGCTCCTCATATTGGACTAGGCCTCCTCCTAAAGAGCTCACGTTCATTTGCTCACATCAGCAAGGAACTTACTTCCAAATAAGGTTCACATTCTCAGGTAATGAGGTTTAGAATTTCAACATATTTTTGGAGGGGACACAATCCAACCCATAAGGCCATAGCTTTCTCTTTTGTTTCCTGTCTCTACTCAAATTATTGCTTCATCAGACTGTTCATTCCAAACGATCCATTATAAAGTAATTACCTTTTATATTGTGTGCCTTTAGTCTTATCTATTTTTTTTAGGATATGTACTGGTATACTTTACTGACAATATATTTATTTCTGATTCTGGTTATTAAACTATTTTCTGTTTTGTGTGCACTAAATATGTCTCATGGAGATAATGTGTCTCCAATAATATGGACTGCCCTGTTCATAGCAATGAGAGTAGTTCTGGAAACAGTAGATGTTCAAGAAATGGTTATAGATTTTTGGGATAAATAAAACCAGATTAAGAGGAGCATGGTTACAGATTTAATCGAATGCCCCATTCCAGTTTCAACCTTATCTTCATAATAAAACTCTGTGAATCCAACTTAATTCAGGAACAATAGCTTAAAAAATGAGAAAAGATACTATTTTAGTAATTTAACTTCTGTGTTGAGTAATGTTAAAACTATTTCATTTCAATACATCTTTGATTAAGAGAAAAGCTTAGCCTTTTTTTTTCTTCTAATTTCTGGAGGTCTTGTATAGATGAACAGTTTAGCTTTTCAACTACCTGTTATACTCATGGGCTTGTTTTATATAATGCCATTTTTTATCATTTCTTACCTGCAATTTGTCCTTTTTAATTTTTACTTTTATTATTTTTTAAATGTATTTTTATTTCATCAGAGATGAAGGGAGAGGGAGTGAGGGTAGAAACATCATTGATGTGGCCCAGCATGTGCCCTGACCAGGAATCAAACCTTGACCTCCGTTCATGCATGGGTCCACACTCAACCACTGAGCCACATCAGCCTGGCAAATGTTTTCTTTTCTTTTTGACATACTGACTTATTCTCTTTGGGCCAGTGGGTATAATTCTATTTTAATCAATGTTTCCTGTTGCATAGTGCCCAGATGTGATGATGGAAACAAGTTATTTGGAAAATGCAGAGCAGATACATAGCATGCACTCTATTTCATTTGCTATATGGTTTTTTTCTACAATGAAATTAAAATGTTGGATGAAAAGATGTGGAAGTCTGCTTTGATGTTGTTAATTAAAATTCAGACAACACATTTACAGTACACAAACAATTTATCAGGTAGGCACATTTAGAAATTGTGGGCATTAGGAAAATTATTTCTGAGTGAGTAGTGCAATAGGTGAGTAAATATGAGTTAGGCTCATATATTTTTTACATGGTATTTGCATCTTTTGTAAATTTTGAACTATTTGAAAATTAGGGGCTTTTGTACTACTCTTGTTTTTTTCTATACCCTTTTTATTTTTTCAGTGTACAAACTTATATGAATTCATTTCTCAAAGGAGTGATTAACAAAGTTTCCAGCAGATGTCAAGACTAATTGTCTTTGTTCATCATTAATTTCATATGAACTGTAAAATATGTTTCATTGTAAAAGTGATTTTGTAATTTATTAATAATTGTATATTTTAGTGCTTAATATGTGCAGAATTGGCTTACTTAGCTGTTACTCACTATATGCATAGTAATAAGATTTTATGAAAAATAGAATAAATGTTATACATATATGTATACTTTTAATTAAAATGCCTATAAATATAGATGTGTAGATGTATATATTTCAAAGCAAATGTATTCTGTTTTATTCGATCTCTCAAATTTGTAGACAACATTAAATGTATAGAGTGGGATTCATTTTACTTGCCAAAACGATGCTGGCATATGGCAATAAAGTTTATAAGGCACATTTCTGGGGTCATCTAGAAGTCAGTGAGGAAGCTTTGCTGACCTTGACTGGGTTAGTTTACATATAGGGATTTGGCCAGCTGTCTGCTTGTTTAAAATATTCTTGGTTGAGACTACTGAAGCAAGTTATTTCTGGACCGTATAACTCACATGCAATAGGCTAACCTGGAATGTTTCTATGACAATGGCAGAGGTGCAGAAAAGAGAAAGATCAATTATACATGTGCTTTTATCAGCCCTCCTTTCTATCACATTGCTAAAAATTCATTGGCCAAAGTAAGTTACAGGCTCAAGACAACCATCAGAGTAGGCTGGTATTTCAAAACCATGTGGCAAGAGGAGAGATGGAGACATGGGGTCATTTTGCCATATCCCCAAACACATTTGTGGCACATATCTTACTTATGACTGCTATTTGATCCCAGTTTATAATATAATATAATATAATATAATATAATATAATATAATATAATGCCCCACACTATCAGAATGGCTACTATAAAAAAATCAACAAATAACAAATGCTGGTGAGGATGGAAAGGAAAGGGAACCCTCGTGCACTGCTAGTGGGCATGCAGACTGGTGCAGCCACTATGGAGAACAGTATGGAGTTCCCTCAAAAAATTAAAAATGAACTGCCTTTTCACTCAGAGATCCCACTTCGGGAAATGTATCCTAAAATCTTGAAACATCAATAAAAAAAGAACATATTCATCCCTTTGTCAATGTCAGTATTATTTATATTTGTAATAGTGTCAGCAATTTTAAAAAGTGGATTTATGGACCAATAAAAATCAAGAAGTGGGGCTCTGACTGGTTTGGCTCAGTGGATAGAGCATCCGCCTGTAGACTCAAGGTCCCAGGTTTGATTCCAGTCAAGGGCATGTACCTTGGTTGCGGGCACATTCCCAGTAGGGGATGTGCAGGAGGCAGCTGATTGATGTTTCTCTCTCATCAATGTTTCTAACTCTCTCTCCCTCTCCCTTCCACTCTGTAAAAAAATCAATAAAATATGTATAAGAAAAGAACTGGTAAATATACTTAGAGTGCAATATGTTACTGATTCTTTTTTTTATATCTTTTACCTTAATAATTGATCATTAAATATAAATTTTAATAAAGTAATGATAACACCTATGCATATTAAATGTATCAGTTTCCATTGTTTAAGCTTTCACTTATACAATGACTATTATTTGAAAACCTTTACTATAGTCAAACACTGAATGATAAGTGAGAGATTAAATTGTAATTAAGATATAGATCCTTGTGTTTTTACTTAACAACTTTTCGGTTGTACATGACAGAGGATTTACCATTAAAATGTTGCTTTTCAAATGCTAAAATAAACAAACATGACCTCAGAATGCTAGAAGGTGTACTCAATTAATCATGATGCAAATGGAGAAATGTCGGTTTAATCAAGAATTTCATGCTTTTATAACTTTGTACATGTTATTTAATCTGTTTATGATAAAATTTCCTACTACATATTAGAGTAATACTAATTACTAAAACTTAGTTTGGATGTCCTCTGTGATTCATCTTTACAATCTCATAAGTTTTTTTTTTTATTCTCCTTATTAAATCATTTAATCACAAGTGTTAGTTTTAATACTGGAATCTGAAGGAAGTTTGGAAGGTAAAGGACTTTTAAAATTTTTTTTCCTTGTTTCTGCTTTCCAAACTAATTCAGTAATTGATAAATGCTTAATAGTAATGAGAAGCTGAGGATTTGGAGCCAAGTTGCAAGAATTCAAATATCACCTGCTAACTATGTAACATTACCTAAGAATTAGTTTCTCCTTTTTAATAAAGGATTTTATAATATCTGTATTATACAGATATTTTACAGATATATAAATTATACTACATAATAAATTGTAGTTAGCTACTCTTATCACATGCTAATAAGATCAGTGATATTTTTTATGAATGTGTCAAACTTACTGAAGAAAGGACAAAAGAATAAAACCTTGATTATAAACTTCTATTTTTATTAGAGTTAAGTAAAATTAAACTCTAACTTAAAAGAATATGCATTTAGAAAATAACACAGTATTTGGCTTCAATAACATTTCCAAAGGACATCCTATATAATAAAGAGGTAATATGCAAATTTACCCTCATGCCCTCGCATAAGATGGCTGCCCACAAGTGGTCAATTTGGCTGCCACAAGATGGCTGACAAGGGAGGGTAGTTTGGGGCAATCAGACTAGCAAGGGAGAGCAGTTGGGGGCGACAGGGCCTACAGGGGAGGGAGGGAAGTTGGGGAAACCAGACCTGCAGGGGAGGTCAGTTGGGGGTAATCAGGCTGGCAGTGAAGCAGTTAGGCATCAATAAGGCTGGTAGGGGATGGTTTGGAGCAATCAGCCAGGCAGACAGGCAAGTGGTTGGGAGCCAGCAGTCCAAGATTGTGAGAGGCACAACCCCTAAGGGGTCCCAAATTGGAAGGATGCAGGTTGGGCTGGGAGACACACCCTCCCAGTGCACAAATTTTGTGCACTGGGCGTCTAGTATTACTAATGAGCACATATTGAGGTATTGATATTAATCTTGAGATCTTTACTGCAAACTTGAAATATTTTCTCTTAAGCAAATAGATGTGTGAATCAATTGACATGACAGCACACAATATTCCTGAGTATATTTCATTTCAAGATAATTAATCATCTACAAAAATAAAAGCATAATATGCAAATGACCAAATGGCCGAATAGTGGAGCAACAGTCTGCACAAAGCCAGGCTCTGAGGGTCAAGGCATCAGGGCTGTGAGGGTCGAGGCAGTTGGGGCTGCAAATGTCTACCCTTGCACAGATTTTGTGCATTGGCCTCTAGTTTTTATATAATTCACCAGTTATTTGATTTTAGGAATCAAAATGATAATCACATGCATCTGTATCTCAGCATTTTCTCTAATGTTAATCAACATCTGTTACCAGCTACAAATTATAAAATGCCACACTATTTTTCTTACTATAGAAATTAATAAGTTAAAAAATATTTTTGTTATGTAAATTATTTGCAGGTAGGCTGCTTATTTAAAATTGGGCATGAATTATATCAAGTATTTGGTATTAATCACATGATCTAGAAATCAAAGCAAGTTCTGTACTTTTTTAATAGTGTAATCATTCTTAATCTGTTTTATGTACATGTATTTAGTAAACAATACTGAAATGAAATAACATTATATCCTTAATATGAATATTTATCTTATACACAATGTGTTCAGAGTTTATATGAACATTAAAAACAGTGAGGAAGCATATGGATTAAGTCAAAGCATTAAATATCCATATGGAAGCAATATTGTTAAGGTTTTAAAATGCTATGACAACAGTTTTATTGGTTTTATAAAACAATTAAATTGGCAGACCTATTTTAATACTTTCTGAAAGTTCACGTGATAGAGATCTCAACATGTTATAATAAAGAGGAATTTAAAAACATATTAATTTAGAAAAATATAAAAAGGCCAGAAATTCATTTTACATACTTTGAATTAAATCCAAACTAAGTGATCTGGTACCTTACGATATGTCTAATGCCAAATAATCTGCAAATTAGATGTGCCCTGAAACATGTAGTAATGAAAAGTCAGCATTTTCAACAAATCTGTGTGTGTCTTTTTCATCTCTATTCTTAAAGTAAAATTACTTGGGAACATGAAAATGACACTCAAAGAACTGCTATGCATGCAACTGTACTAGTTTTACTTTTTGTATTGACTTGTACATATTTTGACATTTCTCTTTTAGCAACTTAACTTTAAAAAGAGTATTAGCCTTTTTGGTACACAGTGTAAACATAATTTAAAAGTGAATTTAAATTGGGTCTTTATTAAAAAAGCAATACCTTATTTTCTTTTCAATGAAGTGTACTGCTAAATGAACACACCTCTAAAACTACAAATCTTCAAATTTGTCTGGTGGGAAACTTGAAAATAGAAATTACTTTTCTAGCTTGCAAATTGCCTTATTTGTTTTCAGAGTAGTGCTGACTTTAGAGAACAAGTCACAATCTAGTCAAGAGAAGTTGTTATTTGTCACCTGTTTTTCTGGAAACTTCCCCTACTCTTGTAAAAACTAAGGTTTAATTCCTCTCACCTTGAATCTTGGCAGCTACGAGTAGCCAGGAGTGAGCTGTGAGAATTCCCAGGTCTAGTTATCAATGCGGATGCAGCTTCGACCTTTCTTACCTGAAAGCTGACTTACAAGGTAGAGACTGACTGGCAAACTTGTTCTTTAAAGGGTCAGATATTAAATATTTTAGACTTTGCCAGACATGTGAGCTCTGTTGCAACTACTCAATGCTGCTGTAGAAGTGCTAAAGCTGCTGTAGATGATCCCTAGATGATGCAGCTTACTGTGTCCCACTAAAACCGTATGTCTGAAAAACAGAAAACTGTCCAGGTTTGGCTCATGGTTGTCAGATTTAGTAAATACAGGAAGCCCGGTTAAATGTGAATTTCAGTTAAACAACAAATACCTTTTTTAAAAAATTGTAATTCGGCCCTAGGTATAGTCTAGAATGTATTTATAAAAAGATTATTCATGTTTATCTAAAATTCAAATTTAATGGTCATATTTTTCTGGCAATTCTATTTGTGCTGTAATTTTCTGACCTATGATACAACTGCTCTCATTCATGAGAAGTGATTCTGTTGTGAGAAAATAGGATAAAATACATTGAAGAGAAATAAGACAACATGGAGAGAGAAACGTCCCGCTGGCATTCCTGTATCCCACCTGACCCCTGCCATTTCAGCTTCAGCCACAATCTGAACAACTATGAGAGTCCCTAAGCCAGAAGTCCAGATGAATCCTTGCTTATATCATGACATGCAAAACCATGAGTGATAAGAAATTGACAATAGTGATTATGTCACTAAATTCTGTGTACTTTATTGTGCAGTGATGTCAGCTGGCATATTCCTGCTACAAGATTTTTGTTTTGTGCTGCTGTGTTTTTCTTTTTTTTTTCTCTCACCATTTCTTCCCTTACTCCTGTCTGCATTGGGAATTCCATGCTGTTTGCTTATACATGAGATTTGAGATTTCATTTTTTAATCCTCATCTGAGGACATGATTAGAGAGAGGATGAGCGACAGAGAGAGAAAGAGAGAGAGAGAGAGAGAGAGAGAGAGAAAGAGAGAGAGAAAGAGAAACAATGACAATTGGTTGCCTTTTTTATGTGACCAGACCAGGGATCAAATCTGTAATTCAGGTATTTGCCCTGATGAAGAATAGGCAACCTTCCCATGCCGAGAATAACACTCAACCAATTGTCACTTCAGCTAGGCAACATGATATTTATTTATTTATTTATTTAATTAGTTAGTTAGTTAGTTACTTAGTTAGTTATTTAGTTAGCTACTAGTGGCCTGATGCACAAAGTCCATGCACGGGTGTCCTTCAGCCCAGCCTGCACCCTCTCCAATCTGGGACCCCTCAAAGGATGTTCTACTGCCAGTTTATAGGACTGGGCCTAAACCAGTAGTTGGACATTCCTCTCGCAATCTGGGACTGCTGGCTCCTAACTGCTCATCTGCCTGCCTGATTGCCCCTAACCACTCTGCCTGATGGACTGCTTGCCCCCAAATGCCCCCCAGTCAGTGTGATCACCCCCAACTGCCCTTCATGCCAGCATACTCACCCCAACTGCCCCCCCCCCGCTAGCCTGCTTGCCCCCACCTTCCCTCCCCACTGGACTGCTCGCCCCAACTGCCACTCTACTGGCCTTCTCATTCCAAACTGCCCCCCCCCCCCCTGCTGCTCTGATCACCTCCAATGGACCCACACTGATGGCTAACTCTCCCCCAACTGGCTCCTCTATTGGTCTGCTTACCCCCAACAGCCCTGCCCTCACCAGCCTGATCACTAACAACTGCCGTCCCATCCTGGCCTGATCACCCACTTGGCCTCTAACTGCCTATACCTCAGCCCTGCCACTATGGCTTTGTCCAGAAGACTATCTGGAAGGTCTCCTGGAAGGTCTCCAAGTCTAATTAGCATATTACCCTTTTATTAGTATAGATAGAGACCTGGTGCATGGTGGAGGCCAGCTGGTTTGCCCTGAAGGGTATCCCAGATCAGGGTGGGGGTCTTGCTGGGGTGACTGGCCAGTCTAAGTGAGGGTCGGAGGGTCATTTGCAGGCTAACCATTCCCCTGATGATCCAGGCTTCTAGCCCCTTCTTTTTTTCCCCCCCAGTACCTTCTTGAGCAGAGGCCAGGGCCAGCTGGAATCATGTATCAGGGATTAATCTTCTATCATTGAAACTTTGTAGCCTTAAGCAGAAGCCAGGGCAGACCAGCAAGGACAGGAAGCTTGGGTTCCTCCATCACCTGGGAAAACCCAAGCCTCCTGCTCACTCCAGCTCTGTGGCCACTACCATCTTTGTTGGATTAATTTGCATACTCTCTCTGATTGGCTGGTGGGTGTAGCGGAGGTAAGGTCAATTTGCATCTTTCTCGTTGATTAGTATAGATTATTTATTTAGTTAGTTAGTTATGGACAACTCTACTTGAAACAACCCTCAGCAAAGTTTGGTCATGGCATCAATACTTTTATATCAACTCAATCTCTACATCGTAATTTTCTTGTTCATTACCAACAGAAGTAAAACAATTGCTATTCATTGCACATTTAGATCCCCCCCACACACCCAAAATTCAAATGTCAGTGAAGTCCTCCTTTACCCCCATTTCTGAGAAGTGTATTTACAATTAAATCACTACATATAGGGATTGCTACTCAAAGTTTAATAATGTCAAGCTATAAGTGACTGTTGCTAATGGTATAAAGGCTTGACAACCATCAAATAACTCATTTCCTGCTGCAGACCATTAGGAATGTCCTTTCAGAAACAAACAGTTTTTATTATCAAGGAAGAAGAGTGGTTTTTAAATCATATTGTGCAAAACTTTCACTTGGACATTTATTAAAAATGTAGAAATCATTATTTCCAGGTGACTTCATGCTTTGAAAAAGAATTTGGAACAGGAAGATGTCAAGAATATAAATTTCCAGCATTTCCTGCTGATCAAAATTGGGAAACAGTGAAGTGAAACTGAAACACTGAGTAATCTTAGTGTTATTTTAAAAGTTTCTCATTATTTTTTATTTATTTTTCAAGTTCCTATAATTAAAATAATTATTAGCTAGCTTTCCATTCATAGCTACACACACACACACACACACACACACACACACAGAGATGTCAGGAAAAGCTTCTATTAATTTTTGAGAGTGCAGTATTGGCAGCAGGATCTGCTTCTATAAAGAATACATGATGCATGAATAATAGTTCCTGTTTATTTTATATTTATATGAAGGTGATTTGTGAACTGTAATTAGTAGAGAAATTGAAAGAATTTACTTTGGATTCTGATCTATATTATTGTTAACTGTTTTCTATACTTCATTATGTAGCTGCAAAATAAATGTCTTGAAAGTTGGTAATGTCTGAATTTTGTCTATCCATTTGTTTTTCTAACAATGAATGTAATGGAATATATTGTAAGTCAAATGACCGGTGATATCTGAACAAATGTTTATAATATTACTAATGAAAATAATAATAAAATATAGTATATCAATTCTGATATTATGCAGGTAAAGAATATGTGTATCAGGTGATAAGGCTATTTTACCACAAAGGCACTATCAAGAATAATGAACATTCTCTCCTTTTTTGTCAATTACATTTTTAACTTATGTAGGACACATATGGTTGTTAATTTTCAGAGCTAAGCTGAAGCCCAGGTGTAGACAGCACCTCAGTCTACATACTTGATATATTTGTTAAATAGAATTAATCATAAATTTTTGTGGTTTATACATCAAATTTATTTGTGCCCAAGACCATTTCTCTGCTTATCTTCATGTTTGTGTGAGTAGCCTCATTATCCAAGTCAAAAAGCCATTTAGACCAAATTTTACTTTTGAGTATTAAACCAATATTATGATCCTGGAATAAACACAACTCAACTTGGTTGTATTTTTTATTTCATGTGTTGGAGATCGAATCTGATAAAAATCTATTATTTTTTTTTGTATTGTTCATGACGTGGAATCCTGGCCTAGTTTAAGGTTTATATTTCCATTCAATCATATCTAACTTAGTTACTCTTTGATAGCTTTTTATATTTTTTCCCCAATGTCTAGTTGCTGTGCAATTCAAATTAGGTGTCGGGCATCAATACTTCCATCTTCAAACCCCTAAATCAAAAGGGATTTTGTATATTCTTCCTGAGAATCTATTGCTTTTAGGATATAAAATTAAAATAATCGTTTATTTTGGTGATATTTTATATTCTTTTTAAAAAATAAGTATCTTTATTTTTTAAAGTATTTTGGATGTCCCTCCTTTGACTTCCCTCCTTTTACAATTTTTCAGATCACTGGATTACCACAATATGATTGCATCTTTCTAAGTGTAACTGTCAAAAATAGAAAAGTACTTACAACTCAGGAGACCCCTACTGCTCTGGCTCAATCATTATCAATCATTATCTTGATAATTAAGTTCCATTTCAATTTGCTTCTTTATGAATTTTAAATAAAGGGCATTACAGCGCCAGTACTTTTCCACATTAGGTCTGGGAAGTTCACCCCACTATTGTGTATAACTCTAATGCAGTGGTATTCAACCTTTTTCATCTCATGGCACACATAAACCAAGTATTAAAATTCTGCGGCACACCACAGCGGATAGCTATTGTTGTGCTGGATGTTGTCATTTTTTTATTTGACAATATTAGGAAAAAGAAGTCATTGCCCCTGACTAAATAGTCAGGTACTGCATGTTTGAAAAATTCTTCAGCTCACCAGTGTGCCCCTTGAGGCACACTAATTGAAAATTGCTGCACTACTGCAATCATTTTTATTACATACAATGTGATAGCATAATATATCAACTTTTTCTACTTTTCAGTTGATATACAGTTGGTTTGTGGCAGCTATTATAAAACAATCTCCCCATTTTCCTCATATATGTAACCAAGAGAGGAATTTCTGCTAAGGCACATGTATACTAATCTTTACTTGCTACTTCCAAAGCTGATATTCTCACTTACACTCCCTTAAGAGCATCTGTAGTTACAAATTCCCCTACATTCTTAAAAACAGGTGGTAATTAATTTTTTTTTTAATTTAATCATTTTGGTAGGAACTAAAAATACCTCATCATAGGTTAGAATTAAATTTGTAATGATTACTTGTAATTTGGACATGTTTTCATATATTTCTTTGTCATTTGGATAATTATTGTGATATGTCCAAGTATTTTGATCATTTTTAAAATTTATGGATGTCTGTTTATAACTAACAGGTGGAATTGTTTATGTGTTCTATATAGAAGATCCATAACAGATATATGTATCACAAATATTTTCTCGTGTCTTTTAACTGTACTAAATATTTTTAATGAATCTTAATAGTAATGGTATCTCATTTTTAAGCTTTTTTAAAAAAATAAAAACGCTCTTATACATAATTTAAAAATGTTAGCCTGCTCCCAGATTTTCCTGTTATGTTCTAGAAGTTTTATTTTTTTTACAGTTAGAACAATAGTTCCTTGTTTAGTGACTAGTGAAGTTAAGTTTCTTAATTCCTATTGATATTGATATAAACTTATAACTAAATAAATATCCATTATACGAGCAATAGTAACAAAGAAAAGAGTACACAGAATCTCTCTGTATTATCTCTCTGCATTACTACTACTAACATCATTGTATGTGAATCTATAATTTCGAGGGTGGAAGGAGATTGGTGGAGATGATAGAGGAAAGAGAAGGGATAAAGGATGATGAAAAAATTATATAAAATTAAATTAAAAATACAAAAAAATCAATAATCTTTAAAAAATAATGATACTAATAGCAAACAGATTCCATAAAAAAATTTGACAGAAATTTCAAAGCATCACTTTTCATAATAGAAATACCTAAAGAGCCGTGCAACATCCACTTTTAGAATACAAATGATAAAAAGATAGTATATTTAAAGAATAAAATAGTATACAGTAGTGAAAACAAAAGGCTATCGTAACATGCTTCGGCATGGTTGGACTTTAATAGCAAAGTGAATTAAACAATTCCTACAAATATATGTTTTATTTCATATTCCATGTATCTAATTTGAAATATATATTCAAAATATAATATGTGTGCATAGATATGTGATAAGAATGTAGAGAAATCAAGATAAAAAAGAATGAAAAACATTGAAATCAAAATAGTGCTTACCGTGGGTGAGAGATGCACCTGTCAGCTTGGAGGAGGAGTACCTTGCTCTCTACAAGTTACTGTCAATACTCTAATTCTTGCATTGTAGAGTAGATTAACAGATGCTCATTATTTTAAAAATAAGTTCACAAATATATGAATTATTTATCCTATCTAATAAAAAAGTAATATGCAAATTGACTGTCACTCCAACATACAAGATGGCCACTCCTATGTGGTCAAAGATGGCCACCACAAGATAGCCTGTAGGGGAGGGCAGTTGGGGGGACCAGGCCTGCAGGTGAGGGCAGTTGGGGGGACCAGGCCTGCAGGGGAGGACTGTTGGGGGCAATAGGGCATGCAGGGAGAAGTTAGGCATCTATCAGGCTGGCAGGCAGAAGCGGTTAGGCAGGAAGGCAGGCAAGTGGTTGGGAGCCAGCAGTCCTGGATTCTGAGAGGGATGTCCGACTGCCCATTTAAACTAGCAGTCGGACACCCCTCAAGGGGTCCCAGATTGGAGAGGTTGCAGGTTGGGCTGAGGGACACACCCTCCACGTGCACAAATTTAGTGCTTCGGGCCTCTAGTAAATAATAAACAACATAGATGCTCATATATATATACAAATTAATGTGCTTTAATAATAAAGATTATGGTTAATGAAATCCTAAATTTCAACTGCATTCACTATGGATACTTTTAATAAATAAATATTCATTTTAAATCAACGCATTTAGAAGCACAATATCAAGCCTTATGATTGTCCCTTATTTCATTCAAGTTTTAAACATTAACATTTCCTCTATTGACCTGTGCATGCTGATTGTTCTCAGTACTAAATCTTTAGCCAGGAAAAAAATTATTGAACCATTAAAACAACATTACATTTTCATTAGGTTCCTAAGATAGCCTCTGAGTTTGCAATCTTTTCTAATGCTCTTAGATCTTTTTCTTAAATAACCTAATGTAAATTCATATACTCACCTACAAATATAACTTTGGTTAAGGATTCATTAATGTATACTAGGCTTATATCTAAAAAATATTAGAATTTAAGGAACATGTGTTTTATGCTTATTTCAGTGAATATTTTATTGAGATCTTTAAATTGTTCAATTTTATTTTGTCTTAGAACATTAGTGTACAATCATGAATATACATGTTGTTTCAGAAATTATCTGCAAATAAGAGTGATGTATTGAACAGAATAGTTTTTATAGTGCATGTATTGTTAACTATTTTTGTATTTTTCTTGTTTAATTACATTAAATTATTATCAGTGAATATTCAATTTCTTTTAATAATTTTCAAACAATAAGGATAGTGAAAAATTTTAACTATTTTATGTATTATTAGCTTAATCTAGAAAGAAAAATATACATACATACTCAAATAAGATTTAATTAAGTGGCAAGTATTTTAAGCTATTGGGCTAGTGCTGACTTAAAACTCTAATATTTTATTAGAGTGTGAGAGAAAAACTTTATATTAAAGATAAGATTTTGCTAATAAAAGACAGCGTTACAACAAAATCTTTATGCTTTGATGGAAAAAATATGCTTAACAGGCATATATTTCTTCTATAGTATGAATTATACATGTAGAGGAAAATGCATATATAAGAGTTTCAAATTACAAATCTCCAGGATTTCTTTGTCTAAAATAAAAGCCTTAACACTTTCCTTTACAGTCAAGAGTGATTTATAACAAGGTTTTTATGTTTAGATCCCAAGACGTTTCATTAAAAAAAAAATACCATGGGCTTAGCAGCTCTGAAATCTACTACAAAATTCAAGAACTGCCATATAAAATGCATTAAACCCATATTTGTAATATAGAGGCTTCAAATAGATCTTAAGAATAAACAAATCTACTGAAACAAGATGAAATATGGAAAAATAGTCAAAGAAATAATAAATATTAGTGTATAAAAGTGAAAATGTATGAAAGAAGACATTATAAAACAAGGGAAATATATCTGCTATATAAAAGTGAACAAAGGTAATAAGAAAAAACATAGAGAAAAATTAGGTATAAATTCTTAAAACAATCAATCAATACTATAATATAACAAAGGATAAAAGAAGTGAACAAGTATTTTCAGAGGAGAGATAAATGGATAAAAAATAGTAAAAAATACTTTAACTCACTATAAATTAATGAGTAAAAATTAAAACTTTAATGAGGTACATTTTAACATACAGGAGAATAGTATAATTTAATAAAGAAAAATAAGAAGACTGAGATAGAGTGATGGTAGGAATCTTAAAGAAATACAATAGATAGAGGAAATAAATAAGGAAGGAAGAGGTACTACCAGGTGTTCCTGTGGCTGTAAAAAGTTAGAATTCCATATTGTCAATTGGGCTGCTAATTGCTACAACAATTTGGAGAGCATTTTTTGCAACATTTAGGAAGAATGACAATGCAAGCGTTTGATTCTGAGAATTTCATTCTGAATCTAGATCTCAGAAAAGTGTGATAGATGCACAAGGAAATGATAGATAAAACTATAGATTGCAATATTGATTTTAATAGCAAAATATTGAAAACATACATACCTATCATGAGTAAAATGAACAAGTATTTTGAGATTTATATTTACAATGTCAAAATGCGTGGAGTTAAAATAAATAAAACCAGTGTTGCCCAGATGGATTTGAGTAAATGTCACAAATAACTAAGTTAAAAGCCATAAATTGCTGATGGCTATATACTAAGAGTAATAAAATCTATTTTATATATAGTTTTAAACACACAAAACTATATATATGTGTGTGTTTCGCATATACATATATATTCAAACTGTGATGATGTAATGATTTGGAACCCAGTATTGTGGTATTTTAGCTACCAATGTTATTTTTATGAATTTATATTATAAAAATAACTGTACTGCCTAGGTATAACTCAAAATATTTAAAAAATGATATAATGTTCCAATAATTTCCTCTA
This sequence comes from Pipistrellus hanaki, assembly GCF_964339955.1. NCBI lineage: Eukaryota > Metazoa > Chordata > Mammalia > Chiroptera > Vespertilionidae > Pipistrellus > Pipistrellus hanaki. Next base: position 48,948,993 of record NC_140505.1, read on the forward strand.
GTACTTTGTGTGAAATTAGCAGAAAATAAGGTTTTAGTTTGATCTATTACATTTTGGTTCAGTAGTTTTGAAAGCAAGAAAATGTTATGAGGTGTTATAATGATTATTTCCTTTGCAGAAAGAAATAAATGGATCCACCACTAAATTTAAAGAAGATTTTTTAAGGTAGTAAATGTTCACATATTTTCACACCTGAGTTTAATTTCAAATATCGCTAATTATATATTAGTCATTTTGCACAATTGCTAAGAAGTCATTAAAAAACACTATTTGAGGTTTGGATTTCTATAATCTTAACTGTTTTGCTACTTAGTATTTGCCACCTGCTAACTCATTTCCAATATATTAATCATTGTCATGTTATTAGTCTTTCTGAAAGACACGTGTTATCCCTGGCTGGGGTGGCTCAGTTTGTGGAGGGTTTCCCTATGCACCAAGAGGTCGCTGGTTTGATTGCCAATCAGGGAACCTGCCCTGGTTGTGGGCTTCATCTCTAGTAAGGGATGTGCATGAGGAAGCCAGTTGATATTTTTCTCATCGATGTTTCTTTCTCGCTCTTCCTCTCCCTCAATAAAATAGGCATTTATTAGAGGGGATTTTTTTTCTGGGAAAGGACATAAGTTATAACTACATTTATAGATATGATCTGTAGTCTTTCTTAGTATCACATACAAATGACAGCTCATATAATAACTTAAGGTTTCAAATCTAATTTGTTAGTAATCTAGAAAGCCATTTTAAGTGCTATGTGTCATATGTATTTTATCTAAATAATTATAATTTCAACTGTAAAACTAAAATTTATCATTAGAGAAAGAGTCATGAATTTGAGGTTTTTACTTTCCAACATTTTTTTTAATATCTGAAAGGCTGAAAGAAATGCTTCAGAATAATGTCATCCCCCAGAGATGCACCAAATATACAGCTACACATTGAGCAATTTCATCTCAGAGAAATTTAAGTGATGCCTGACTGATTCGTACAGCCTGGGCAACTTAGAAAATGTTTCCATTAAATAGGTAGTTAAAGCTGAGACACACTCTCACCCTAAAACCTTCCCTAAGTATTGTGCCATACAATTGGGAGGAAACCCCCAAATCTTAGCTTCTCCATGAGGAGCAAATTCTATACATTCAAGTGCACCAACTTTTAAGATTGAATCCTGTGGGATGGGCATCCAACCTGCCTGGCTCTGAAAGCTAAGAGGGGCTGCATTCATGAGACCCACAAGATTATAACAGGAAAAGACATAGTTATTAAAACAAACAAACAAACAAACAAAAAACACATTTTATTTAATTTCTACAGAGGTCGAGAGAGTTAGAAACATTGATGAGAGAGAAACACAGACCAGCTGCCTCCTGCACACCCCACTCTGGGGATGTGCCTGCAACCAAGGTACATGCCCTTGACCAGAATCCAACCTGGGACCCTTGAGTCCGCAGGCCGACACTCTATCCACCGAGCCAAACCAGATTGGGCAAGACATAGTTCTTAATAGGTATTCTCCCCAGCCATGCCTCCAGGGCTCAGTTCAGAAAACTGGGGCGTGTTAGGAAATCTATTATGAAAAAGACAAGAGACCAGAAATGCTGGCAAAATGTGGAGGAGAGGGCGCCCTTTCACACCGTTGGGAGGAGGAGATGTAAACTGGTAAAGCCAGCATGGAAAGCAGGGACTCCTCCCTTTTGCAAACATGGATGGACCAGGAAGGTATTATGCTAAATGAATTTAATCAGACAAGTACTGTATCATCTTGGCCATATGTAGTATTGGAAGAAGTGGAACACATAGAAGCACAGAGTAAAATAGTGTTTTACTCTGGGGAGATGTCAGTGAAAGGGTATACATTTTTAGAATGGCATAACCATTGTTTAACTAATGATTATCTTTGATAATACTATATTATATAATTCAATCTTACTAAGAGGATATAAATAAATTGTTCTCATAAAAATAAATTAATTAAATGTGAGATGCATGTGTTGACTCTATGGTGGGAATGTTTCCCCATGTACAGGCATATCAAATCAATAAATTTTATACTTTTTTTTACAATTTTATTTCTCAGGTATACATCAATAAAGCTGAAAAATAACAATAAATGATGTGTATATAAATAGAATTGAATAAGAGCTATAAATTAATATATATTACAATCTACTCTGTGTCACAAAACATTAGTTTGATACTTAAAATGTTATTTTTTTTTATCTGTATTCCAATTCATTTTTAACCCATACCTTAATGAAAAGCATAGATATTATAACATTATTTTTAAATTTAATGCCGGATTATATAGATACAAATTCTGTTTTATATATTCTGTAATCTATGAGAGACAATATGATCTATGACAAAGGGTATTTTAGGCAGTTATAGATTCCAATTTTGATTATTAATGAAAACTTTTCCATGGCCGAAACTGGTTTGGCTCAATGGATAGAGCGTCGGCTTGGGGACTGAAGGGACCCGGGTTCGATTCCGGTCAAGGGCATGTACCTTAGTTGCGGGCATATCCCCAGTAGGGGGTGTGCAAAAGGCAGCTGATCGATGACTCTCTCTCATCGATGTTTCTAACTCTCTATCTCTCTCCCTTCCTCTCTGTACAAAATCAATAAAATAAATTAAAAAAAAAAAAAAAAAAACTTTTCCAGCTGAAATCGGTTTGGCTCAGTGGATAAAGTGTAGGCTTGCGGACTGAAAGGTCCCAGTTCTATTCCGGTCAAGGGCATGTACCTTGGTTGCAGGCACATCCCCTGTAGTGGATGTGCAAGAAGCAGCTGATCGATGTTGCTCTCTCATCGATGTTTCTAACTCTCTATCTCTCTCTCTTCCTCTCTGTAAAAAATCAATAAAATATATTAAAAAAAAAAGAAAACTTTTCCAAATTACTTATATTAGAAATTCTCAGATTTTTAGATATTTTATTGAGTATTTTTTAAATGTATTTTTATTAATTTCAGAGAGGAAGGGAGAGGGAGAGAGAGATAGAAACATCAATGATGATAATCATTGATTGGCCACTTCCTGCACGCCCTTCTACTGGGGATGGAGCCTGCAACCCGGGCATGTGACAGGAGCAGGAATTGAACTGTGATTTCCTTGTTCATGGGTCAATGCTCTGGCAATTAAGTATTAAACTATATAATCTGTTTAATAAAAATAAATGATGTTATTGATTCATAAAGCACCCATATATCCTCAATATTATGCAAACAACTTTTCATACTATGGTTCTACTCTTTGTAGTACAATTGCAATATTTCTAGTTCTATTTTTTTTTTAACTAGAACCCTGAAATCTTTAAAGAATAAATGACAGTGTTGTGTCTTACAGTTATTATCAAACAAATTTTGAAATTAGAATATTCTAATGCAATCACTCTTTTGTCACAAACCCCAGAGTCTTTGAAAACAGAATATTTGAATCAAAATGTCATTTTCTTATGAGCAGTGGTTTTTGTTTTTACAGTTTAATGCTGCTCATGCTTAGGATAGTTCCTGACATAGTGGTTATAAAATAAATGTCAGCATATTTCACTTACTATGACTTCCCTTCAAAGGATCCAGCAGTTCAAAGAAGAGATAACTGTTTACACAACTATTACAAAATATTGCTTTGAACTGTCCTTTTTTAAATAGCATCTTCTGACTGTATGTAATTACCAGTGTAATTTTAAAATTTATAAATGTTAGTTTTGATCTTCTCACGTGTGTTAATAACAGAACCAAGCATCCAAGCATCAGAGCTTCAACTGTGTTTAATGGTCAGCCAGGAAATTATAAAGTCAGAATCATTTAACAAGTAGTTCCTGGAAACAAATATTAATAAATGGCCTATACTAACAAAAAATCAATGGGATATGGTGTATGCTACATGTTATGAAAGCTTTTTTTTCTTTTAAAGTGAATCATAGAGAGAGATAACAAGATGCTGGAGACACATATGAAAGAGAGATGTTTCAGAGGAAGCATTGTATATATTTTGACTCTCAGGGACTGGAGTGAGGATAAGTATTGACTGCAAATAGGCACATAAAAACAATTTAAGGGATGATAAAAATGTTTTATACCATGATTATGTTGCATGTTATATGATTGAATAATATTTTCTTTTTTTTTTTTTACTATATTTTTTATTGATTTCAGAAAGGAAGGAAGAGGTAGAGGGAGTAAGAGGGAGAAAGAGGGAGAAACATCAATGATGAGAGAAATCACTGATTGGCTACCTCCTACATGCCCCACACTGAGGATGAAGTCAGCAAACTGGGCATGTGCCCCGACCCAGATTCCAACGGTTACCTCCCAGTTCATAGGTCGACGCTCAACCACTGAGCCATGCCAGCCGGGCACTGCATACTTTTTAAAGAACCCAATTACCTAGTCATTTTAAAAGCAAGAATTATACTGTACAGAAATGATATGTCACATGTTTGAAAAAAATCGCCAGTTAATTGTTTTCTACAGTTAACATCTATTGTTTCATTCTCTAATTCTGGATCCCATTTTGAGATTTGATACTTTTTGTATTCCACATGGCCACATTCAATCTGCTTTCCCTCTTAGGAAATGAACACTACCTAAACTCTTTTTAGTTCTTTTTCTAAAAGATAACCTGTGGACTAAAAAAGATTACCTCAAGAAGAAGGCTACCGAGGGGGAAGCTGAGTGGAGACGGGCAAAGGAGGGGACAATGGGGACATCTGTGATAGTGTCAACAATACAAATAAAGTGAGATAAAAGAAGACTATTTTGTGAGGCTTTCATCTGTAGTCAATGCAAGAAGCAGTGCAGAGTCATCCAAAGTCAATCACAGCTGAGTCAGATTTTTTTTAAAAAGGTGATTATCATACTGAGCAAAACCATGAATTGTGCCAAATGAATTGCTATGAGACAATTGTATTTGGTACTAGTAAATTGTTTCTAGGGATGCAGAGAAGAGTTCTAAAAATATTTTAAGTAAAGGAAGAAGCATTTAATTAGTTGTGTAGCTGCTAAAGATGACTATCATTATTATAATGATAAAATTTTATATGTGTCTTCATAGAGAATCATTTCTCTTATACTATGAGACTTTTAATTAGTTTCTAATGCTCTTCTGAACCATTATACTTGGATTCTACCAATAACAAAAATGAGTAGAACAACACAGCAGAGTAGAAAACAATAATATAGCAGAGTAAAAAAAAAAAGGCAGGTATCTTCGAGTGCTAGAAAATTAAATTTTAATTTATCATGGGATTTTGGAAAAATGTACTAAGCTTTATAAAGCTTGATTTATTCATGTAGAACATAATGATAAAAATATCTCTATTATGCCAAAACCGGTTTGGCTCAGTGGTGAGTGTTGGTCTGTGGACTGAAAGGTCCCGGGTTCGATTTCGGTCAAGGGCATGTACCTTGGTTGCGGGCACATCCCCGGTGGGGGGTGTGCAGGAGGCAGCTGGTCGATGTTTCTCTCTCATCGACGTTTCTAGCTCTCTATCTCTCTCCCTTCCTCTCTGTAAAAAATCAATAAAATATATTTAAAAATATATATATCTCTATTATGAGGTTGTTGTGAAGATCATGTGAGATCATTTATAAAAACCATCAACCACTTTATTTTACAGAAATTTTAATAAACGGTACTTAATAAATCATTATTTTGTTATGAATGTGAGATACATTTTACTTCAATCATTTATATTTTCTTTAATGTGGAAATGTATTCATGTTTAACAAATACATGCAATCAATATAGGCAAAGAGCCAAAAAAAATAAAGAATAGAAAAATAATTACAATTAATTCTAGAGCTGGAAAGTATTTGTGGTAAATCACACATTTCAGGGCCATGCTGATTCTGACAAACTGCAAATAATGTGAGCACAGCTGTTGCAGAACCAGGGTTTGTGTACTAGTCTAGTACATGTTGGGGGAGGAGGTGGGAGAATGGATTACTGGTCGCAAGGTATACATATAGTTTTCCCATTTCCTAGTCGAGAAAGAATCTTATATGATCCTAATATTTTTAATAATGTAGCAATTTGACTGATATTCAAATGTAGCTGCATTTGCTCATGACAGAAGTCCATTTTTGCAGATAAAAAGCTAAGAATTATAAGCCACTCTTGCTCTTTGTCCTAACCAAAGGAGAGAAACAATATTCAGATACAAAATATCCTTTTAAAGTTTGTTCATCTTTTACTCTTCAGTACCCATATTAATTCTGAGGCAAATGTTTTAAAATTGGAGATATAAATAAAGATTATATCTGGAAATAGGTTTTTTTCCCCTCTCTTTTTTATTTTTTAAAAATATATATTTTATTGATTTTTTACAGAGATGAAGGGAGAGAGATAGAGAGCAGAAACGTCGATGAGAGAGAAACACTACCAGCTGCCTCCTGCACACCCCCTACCGGGGATGTGCCCACAACCAAGGTACATGCCCTTGACCGGAATTGAACCTGGGACTTTTCAGTCCGAAGACTGACGCTCTACCACTGCGCCAAACCAGTTTCGGCTCTCTCTCTCTCTCTCTCTCTCTCTCTCTCTCTCTCTCTCTCTCTCTCTCTCTCTCTCTCTCTCTCTCTCTCTCTTTCTTCTTTTTAAATATTTTTTACTGATTTTTAGAGAGAGAGGAAGGGAGAGGGAAAGAGAAACATCCATGTGAGGATGTGAGGGCGGAACTTCGATCGGCTCCCTCCTGCATGCTCTTATCAGGGATCAGGCTGCAACCTTTTGGTGCACAGGATGATGCCTAACCACTGAGCCAACACCTGCTAGTGCTGAAATAGTTTTGATTTGTAGCTAGTATATGTTTATAAAGGTGTCATATATACATGGCTCTGTGGAAGGGGGGAAACTGAGAAGTCTAGTGTCTACCTATCAGAGAGATATAGATGATAAAAGCTGAGAATCCAGCCACACTAACCAAGTATATGATGTTGCAAGAGGGATGGGGTGGAGGGTGGGGAGGTCTGTATATAGTAATGATAAATAGAAGGTTGTTACGATAATAATTTGATTTAGAGATTTAAAAACCATAAGATTAGATCCCAACAAAGGAATATGGTGAATGATAGGGTATCTACAAATAGTACCCAAATAATGTGAGAGAAATCTTGCATTAAAATAGAGAGCATAGGAACAGAAGAAATCTTACTAGTGATGGGCAAAGCAAGGTGCCTTTCAATCATAGATGAGTAGAAAATGTAACAGACAATCAAAAGGTGGGTCGGATTCACACACCCTATACGAAAACATTCTGGGGTATAATTTGGAAACTAGTACTGAGGTAGGCATAGTATAAATTTGGAAAATCATCACAAGACCAGTTTGAGATGAACAACAAGGGTGATGATGCAAAATCCAAAAACATGGGCTTAGGTGGTTCACAGTTTCTGTTCGTAAATACTTTGTCCATAGAACAGTGACTCTCAAAATTCATTGCACCTAAGAGGCAACTGTGACACTTCATAATGTTATAGATTTCTGGTTATCCTCCTCTGAAATTTTTATTCAGTGATCTGGAGTAGACTCAGAAATTTATTTCAAATTAATATTAAAACCTTTTTTTCCCCAGCATGTTGTCCCTGAAGCTTCAGAACATTTGAGAATGATTATTTAGATTAGAGGCTGGGAAATGCCGAAATCTTCAATTAGGTAATCTCAGAGCTGGACTCCCTTCAGAGCTTAGAAAGAGAAGGAAATAGTGATAGTAAACATGTGGCATTAGAAGGGAAGGAAACTGTGTACAAATGACTCTTAGTTCCTTGTTTTGTTAGAGACCAAACACATACATGACGATATTTGGTCTCATAAAATGGAACTTTTACATTTTTTGTCACTGAATGTTTTAAAAAGATTATTATATTTTATTGCACTTCTATCTGATGAAAAATAGCAATTATTATACTTTTTAGAGAAAACTTGTAGCTGATATATTGGCCAAGTCTTCTGATTTATTCATATATCATTAGTCACTTTCCAAAGGGAACTTTTTTTATTTTTCCATTTTCAAAGATGCAAACAAACTGAACTTCCTATTAACTGGAATAGTAGATAAAACAATTTAAAAATTCTATCTATCTATCTATCTATCATTTATCCATCATTTATCTGTGTAACTATGTACCTATTTATCTTCTATTTTGCTTTCTTTCTATCATGATTCTATCTATCTATCTAGCTGTTTATATCTGTGACCAGAATTGATTTTGAGAAAGTTAAGTGTTGGCAAGTTGTTTGTGTGATTTTTATATGCCAGGTAATCTCATATTCCTTAGTCATTTGGTTATACTATGTAATTAGTAATATTATGTTTTCAGAACAGAGGAAAGAGAGGCAGATAAGTTTCAAGTACCTTTGTCAAGATCATATAGTGTTAAAACCTGAATTTCTACCTGGAAAATCTGTCTACAAACTATAGACTTCTATTTTACAGATACAATGGAAAAAGGTCTTTCTTTGGAACTAGCAAATAGGGAGAGGGGAGTATAACAGCTATATATTAATAAAAATACAAAATAAAAGACATAGTTCTGAACTACTTGTTTACCTTATACAAATTGTATCTTTCATCTCTGGACATCATTATCTAAAATTATATATACACCAAATTTCATAGAAGGAAAATGACAAAAAGCAAAACAATTTTGTTGTGAAAAATTGTGTAATCTAAAACAGTTTCATAAAATTCTACAAGCAAAATAATCTGAATGGGTCAATAATATGTGCCAAGTACCTTTGATGATGTGAGAGGCAGGTGCTAGCAATTTTTTATTCAGTACAATATAAAGAAAATTAGCATAATCAATGGAAAAATATAGCATTACTATATAATCATCAATCGGGCAGCATCTTCCTAGGCTTAGTAATCACAACCCATTGCATAATTCATTGAGATAATTAGGCAGCACAATTTATATATTGTAGAAACCCAGTATTTTTCTTCTAAGAATTCATGGGATTCTGAGGCTCAAATTAAACTAGAGTGATTTGCAACCATCCATATTTGTACTCATGAATAGAGCAGGCACAGGAGGTAAACCTGATGATTACACATAAACACTGTCTGACATTTTGAAAAAGATAAATGCATCAATAATTACAGGCACTGTAGGTGAGTATCTCCATGCCAGACTAACAGTGGGGTTTTGCTAGTACAAAGATAATTGCTGCTGGTGGTACAGAGCACCATGAGAGATTGAGAAATTCATAACTACAAAATGAAGGCTGAAAAGGTGCCAATTTTGCAGGTTTTCCTCACTTTATTTCCTAAATATAATACATATCAAACAAGAATAAAATTCACTCATTTGTGACTTAGTGACAAAAGGGAGTTATGAAATTGCACAATTTTCATAATAAAAAGAAGGTTGGACACACTCTAATTCCCTCTGCATTTTTAATTATTCTACATTTTCAGACAATGAAAAGTTCCCATAGGGTATAGCCACACATTGTGGATCGGAAGGTCTAGAAGCCACAGCTCTGAGATCAGAACCCAATTGTCCTGATAGCAAGGTCAATGTTTTTCTTTTGTTCCCATTAATGTTATTGTTATCGATGTCCTTATTTGGATTGTGTTTCATATCTATTCATCCAATAAGTAATTTTTGAACAAGACACATGTCAAATACTATGCATTCTATTTACAGCAAAAAAGTGTCCCAGGGTATAGTAATTCAATTTTTCTTTCTCTTAGTGGTGACACTAGCAGCCTAAAAGATGCCAATAGTTGTGTTGCTTGATACCTGTGTTCTTTAGCTGAAATATATTACATTTTCACTTACTGAGTCACAGAGAGAAGCAATCAGATTATCTATCACTATGCACCTAGGATTATTTATTCTCTTGCTTCTCTGTACAAAGTCTAATCAGAATCCATCTCTCAACCCTTCTTGCTTTTAAAGACTCACATTTTTCCTTTGGAAATTATTTTCTTATATCAGAACACCCACTGTTTGTCCCAAACCACTTCTCTTAATGTTTACTTTCCCATAATAGCCCTGAGGAGAACGTAGTTCATTTGTTTGTTTGTTTTGCTTCCCCCCTGAGAATATTGTTCCTCCTGATGCATTCTCAAGGTAAGCCTTTAGTTATTCTGCTGTAAATTGAGTTCACTACATTGCAAAGGGTATGCTGACTTTCTCATTCTCTACTTCTCTACGAAATTCATTTCTTATAATAATAGCATTTTGGAGAGGGGTTATAGAAATACTGGAAAATGAAATTGTTGAAATTAATATTTCAAATGAATTTTTCTTAGTATTTTGGTACTAAGTTATGTAAGACATTAATTACTTCTGAGTGGTTGGTGGAAACATATATAGAAAGTTAAAAGAAAGTTTAAATAGGAGGTCAAGTAACTTTTACATGACTTCTTGGAGGCTAGCTCATGAGCCTAATGTAATTGTATCTATATGAAAAAGGTTAAAGACAGAATATTAGTAACTCATTATTAAAAAAAGAGACAATAACATAAATCAGTTGTTGATTTATAAAGAGAAGAGAAAGTAATTTCAGAAAAAATGTCTAGCAATTTGGGGACCTACAGGATTGGAAAAGATAACCCTATTAGCTCCATCACCAAAGGAAGACGGACGTGAAAGCCATTTGAGTAATGATGTATGATTATAAAGTCATCAAAGTATTTGCTGTTTAAAGGGGATATTATAGAGAAGCAAAGAACAATAACTACAATGAATCATGTCATATCACATACAATTTGGAATCCCAGAAGTACAGATGTGTTTTGAGCTAGGTTAGTATATACATTATTTTCCCCAGCTTTGTCTACTGAAGGACCTAAAAACACTGTACATATAAATCTTATTTTAAAATAAAAGTTCATTACATGTATAAAAAACAAACAAAAGTAACTATGGATTTGAATGGAGACACAAAGAAATTCAGTAATTCCAGGTCTGCCTTTCTAAAATAAATAGGTACTTTAATAGGATTTATTAAATGCCACTTCTTTACCAACCAAAACTAAATAAATAAAATTAAAAATTAAAATAAGTAGGTTTGATTTGTGTGTATGTTACGTATCTCTTAAAAGTCTACTGGTTTTCATTGAGCAGATAAAAACACCCAATAATAGGGGGGGGAAATCAAAATTCCTGGCAAATAAATACATTTTAAAATATGTTATAGTTACTAAGTTTAAAGGGTAATGAGATAGTCTTCATTTGTAATAGCTATACAACTTAGGGTTACCTTTGTTTTCCTTTGAAAGTTTTAATGGTGCATTAATATTAACAGAAAACAAATCTAGAACATAGAACTGCCAATATAGTTTTTAAAGTATGATAATTTTCCCCTCTTCTCTGTATTCTACTTCCTATTTATCTGAAATCTTCCAGGGGAAAGATTCTCAGGTATATTCTTAAGATACAGGCTGTCAATGTAAATTGGTGAGAGTTAAAACTGTTGCACTGTTTGTGAGAGAGGAGGTTAGCTAGCTGGTCATTGAGGATATGGAGAGAAGAAAAGACAGGAGTTAATAGCTTTGTATTATAATCCTATCTACCGTGCTTCCCCGAAAATAAAACATCCTCCGAAAATAAGACCTACTTACAGGTTTCCTTCTGAGTGAAATATAAGGCAATCCCCTGAAAATAAGGCCCCCTAGGCTCTGCCTCAGAATGAAAATTAATTTACCGTAAACTGGTCCCTAGGGCCGCCCTGACTGGCATCTAGCAACCAGTGACATTACTTGGAGTCCTGATGTCACTGCTGTGTATAGGTGGAGCAGTTAGTTGTATTGCAAATGCACTGCTAGCAGACTACCTTGACAAGAAGTACTCATTTAAAGACAGTGCTATTGCTAAACATGAGAGATTTGGTCCACTGATTCTGAAAGAAATGGAGTCACAAGAAATTCACCAGGAAATTCAGGAATTGGATTGTTATGATGATGTTCCAGAAGATGATGACATGATTGTCATTGAATAAATGAGTAAATTCTTGATACTGTAGGACTCACAGTTTGTCTGGTTTGTGTTGACAAGTACCTTACTACCGTACCATATACAGGTAATAAATTTCCTTTATTTTCATTTAACAATAAATGTGTACCGTATTCTTCTTCATGGAAAAATAAGACATCCCCTGAAAATAAGACCTAGTGCATCTTTGGTAGCAAAAATTAATATAAGACACTGTCTTATTTTCGGGGAAACAGGGTAGTAAAGAGGGAATATGATAGTTGACCCTCACACCATCACAAAGATGGTGGCACACAGGCCAATAAGGAGGGAATATGCTAATTGACTGCAATGCCCTCAAAGATGGCGGTGCCCACAGCCACAAGACGGCAGCCTGGCCTTGAGGTGCACCTGCCTCTGGAGTCCCCCAGTCGCCTCAGACCCCTAGCCACCTAGGGCCTGCCCAAGGTTCAGGCAAGCCTAGGATGGTGGCTGCCCAGCTGCCCAGGGCCATCGAGTCTCAGGTAACCAGACCAGGGCTGAGGCTTGTGCTGTTGGCAGTGGCAGCAGCAGAGATATGATGAGTTCAGGTCAGGTACCAAAGAGCTAATTGCTAAGTTTAACAGAAATTCAGGTAATCTGAGCCCAATTTAGTATGGCTCAAAACAGATCGATTTCAAAACTTTGCAATGAGAGTGATATTCTTTACCATACAAGAAGTGGGCACAAGTGGTTTAAATTTACTTAATCACCATCATTTGTTTTTATGCCCTTTTCTGGTCCTCCAACTTGTATGCACTTATACTTCCAATCCTTCCTCAGAGCAAAGTACTTACATGGCCTATATTTTTCCTAAACTGTATGAATATTTTTTATACAAAGCATACAATATAAAAACAGAGCCTTCGGCCCTAACCAGTTTGGCTCAGTAGATAGAGCTTGGGCCTGGGGACTCAAGGTTCCCCGGTTCAATTCCAGTCAAGGGCATGTACCTTGGTTGCGGGAGTAACCAATTTTGGAGTGTGCAGGAGGCAGCTGATCAATGTTTCTCTCTCATCAATGTTTCTAACTCTTACCCCTCTCCCTTCCTCTCTGTAAAAAATAAATAAATAAATAAATAAATAAATAAATAAATAAATAAATACAAAACAGAGGCTTGGAAGTGGGATCTTAGCTAGCAACAGTTGGGAAGAGGAGGGATGCTCAGATGTCTTTCTGTTACAACTCAATTATTCTCTAGATATGCTCAAAATATTAACTGATTGACCAGGCTCATATCTGAACTTTATCTTGGGTTAGAAGCATACACTGGCCATGATTCAACAAGGAAGAAACCTTTTTCTTCTCTCCTCCCCATTTCATTAAGAATGTATTAATAGCCGAAACCGGTTTGGCTGAATGGATAGAGCTTTGGCTTGGGGACCGAAAGGTCCCGGGTTCGATTCTGGTCAAGGGCATGTACCTTGGTTGCGGGCATATCCCCATTAGGGGGTGTGCAAGAGGCAGCTGACCAATGACTCTCTCATCTATGTTTCTAACTCTCTATCTCTCTCCCTTTTTCACTGTACAAAATCAATAAAATATATTTTAAAAAAAAGAATGCATTAACAGATGACAGAAGTATGACCTGTCTCCTCCTCATAAATTAAGTTGAATTTAACTAAAACAGCTCTATGTTCCCCTCAGCTTGACTGAACTTCAAACTTTTCTTATCTAATTGACTCTAGGCCCCTAACCATTTTCTTAGAGCATTTACTTTAAAAAATTTGTAATTGAAAATTCTTTCTCCACAGCTTGAGATGTAAATCTTTTCTCAATCTCTTGTCAGTTTTACAACCTAGGAATAACTTTAGCTAAGACTTGAAAGTCACCCCTTTGCAATATAATCATTGAAGAAAATAGTGTCCAATCTCATAGTCTCTGTGCAAATTAGCAAATATACATGACCTAATCACATTGACAGTCTTCACTGAGACATTGTCTAGTTCATTTCCACTAGCTCACCACACCACTTAAAAACCATAGCTTTTGTTTCACTGGAACAAAGTTCATTCTCTCCCTCTTGTTGCAATTGTCTTGAATAAATTATTTCTTGCCTGTTTAACTTGCCTGGTCCAACTTTTCTTTGCTATATTTTGTTATAAATGCATAATACTTGGATAATTGATTATGTATGGCTTAATCAAAATAATTGTCCAATAATATTATGCTTCCTTTTTTTGACAAGGAAAATGTCAAAATCTTTAAAATCTTCAGTGAACATCCTCAAATTATAAACCATTTAAAATCCATTTTAGTGGCCATTTTGAACATGTTTTTTGTTGTTATAGCTGCTGCTTTATATCACAATTAGGAGGTTACAGAAAAGAATCAAATTCTTTGTATTGATTAATCTCCTAATCAATCCAAAGAATAAATCAATCAGTTTATTCTTTGGATTGATTAGTTTGAAGTCAGGGAGATAGTAGAAACAACATTATTATTTCTTTCTTTATATTAGTTCAGTGTTAAGACTGCTGAGTCATGAGTCACATCCTTTACACAGGAAGAAGTGCATTCAACTGCCAGCAAAAAAAATGCATTTCAAATTTCTTTAACCAATATAAACTTTTATTAGTCATGTTATAAGTCCAGAGATAAGTGTCTTGGGGATATTGACTGCTCAGAGGTGCTATGAAACACCTCGTCTTCCTGTTTCCTATCTCCTCTCTCTGGCATGAGCTTTTAGTTTCATGAGTGTGAAATGACTGCTTTCAATTCAGTCATTGCACTTACATTTGAAAGGCAGAAGTGCAAAGGATGTAGCAATAAATTTTGAAAGGTCAAAACAGTAAGTCTTCTCTTTTAATAAACTTTCCTGAAAGTTGACACTGACTTCAGCTCACATTTTATTAGAGTCAAGTCCTGGTCCATAAGACAAGCCCAGGCGACAAGGTAGTCTTAGAAAATATATAGTTATTCAATATCTCTGGCAAATAAAGAAAGGCGAGAAAGATGCTATCATTCGGAGTGGTCAAGCCACAAAGTCTGCTTTAATGCTTTATTTATATTTTATCAACATTTTGATATATAATGTATATTAAAATATGCACATTTTAAACATAAAATTTTGATTCACTTTCACAAATGTATATTCTCATGGAACCACAACCCACAAGAAAACATTGCCATTACCACAGACAGTTCCCTTGCACTCTAGTGCTGCAAATCCCCCAACTTTGTTATCCCAATTTAAAACTAATATAACTTCTTTCATTAAATATTATTTTTCCTACTATAGAAATTCAAATGTATAGAATTATATATCGTGCACTCTTTTTGTGTCTCGCTATTTTTACTAGAATGATTTTGAGATTTCTATAAATGAAAAACAACAATAAAAACACATTAGAAAGAATGACTTATTCTTGCGTTTGTTGCTGTATAATGGATTCAATTCTTAAAGAAACTCTTTTGCTATATCCTAGAAGCATTTTTATTGTTCTCTTTGTAAAATGACATGTTTTGCTTTCTTTTGTTCTCTTATTTAAAATTTGAATTATATGCAGAATATAAGTATTATTGGTTATTTCTTGTAGGCAAAGCACTTCAGCAATTTTAGAATCACAGGTAATTCTAGGCAATGATTCTTTGTTACAATAATGAACAAAGATAAATGGGAAAGAATTTGTTTTGTCAAAGCAGATAGTACATTTTCACACATCAACTTCTCTATATGTTTGTCACAATTACAGCTCTTTGGCTTACAATCCACAAACCGAAAATTGCTGAAATTGGCTTTGACAGGCCCCGTTAATTGGCTCCCAAGGAGCCATTATGTTCTACCTGGTGAACAGTCCGTGACACACACAACCACTTGTCCAAACCACACACAAGGCTAATTATAAAGCAGCAGGCGATATCACATGGCAACAGACCATGCACTGCTGTTAGTACATAATAATTCCATACCCATATCATCAATTATAACACTCTCTCTACCTTGAGGAAAATAGTATCATGCAGGAACGATTACTTGGGGGCCCTTTCTGAGTAGAAACCATGCTATTTTTACTGTCTTACATGACTAATTCTTCTGATTTTCCTCAGGAGGTTAGAAACCCTGTCTAGTCACCAAACATAAAAACAAAATTAAATCATGTAACAGAACAGAAACAAAGAAAAAGTCTCTTTCCGCTCTGTAGTAAGAAAAAAGAAATATGATTCAAATAATGTTTACTTGGAAGCTACTACTACTGCTAATTTTATTCGTTGTAATTTATGTTCAAATGTTTTATTTAATCTATAAATATTTCCAAAAATCCTTAATGCATCATTGCTTATAAATTTATTTTTATAAATATTTATGAGCTTGATTACTAATACTGACATATCAGAAATGTCATTGTTATCATTCTTTGGGATGATCAATTATAGTCATACAGAAGTGCTCTGTTTTAGCTTTGAAAAGTTATATAAAAACATATTTTTAAAAGCGTAATTTATCCCAGACTGAGTCTGAGAAGTAGCTCTGCTTGTTTAATTACCTTTGAAAGGAGTTTAGAGACAGGAGAGGCAGTTTGAGGGAAGGGAGTCCCTGGGAGAGGAATGTCAGAGGATGGAGTAATGTTACAGGATAAGGAGAAGGGGGCGGGGGGCCACTGGGTGGGTTTTGAAACTGATATCATGTAAGGACAAAGGGGAACGGGGTTAGTAGCCCCTTAGGAGAGCATAGGGGACATAAAATGGGGAAGGGGTCAGATTAGAAGGTAGTGAGTATACACAAAGAGCTGTCAGCATTTATGAAACCTTAGACAAAGAGGCTTCACTGCTTACCCATTTGGAAAACCCTCCCTATGTGGGAGTTTGTATATTCTTCCAACAAATTTCCACACTTTTACTAAAAAAGCCGTTTAGACCACAAATTTATTCTTCGAACTTCATGAATCAAGAACCTGCTAGGGGAGTCTGAGTTCACCAAATTCTGCGTGTCTCCTTCTTTTGACAATCAATAATAATAAAAGCATAATATGTTAATTAGATCAGGCAGCCCAACGAACTTCCAGATGTCATTCTGAACGTTCTTTTGGGTGAAACCACCATGGCAGGGGCCAAGGCAGAGGTGGTTAGGGGTGATCAGCAGGCAGGCAGGCAGAGGGGTTAGAGGCAATCAGGCAGGCAGGAGAGTGGTTAAGTGTGATCTGGGAGGCAAAGGAATGGTTAGGGGTGATCAGGCAGGCTAGCAACGACAGTTAGGGATGATCAGACAGTCAGAGTGGTTAGGGGTGATCAAGAAGGAAGGCAGGCAAGTGGTTAGGAACCAAAAGTTCTGGATTGCAAGAGGTATGCCCAAGGGATCAGGCCTAAACAGGCCATCAGACATCCCCCAATGGGTCCTGGATTGAGAGAGGGTTCAGGCCTGGCTAAGGGACCTTCCAAACTATGGATTAATTCATGCACTGAGTCTCTGTTTATTTTATAATCAGGTAGAGTTCTGTTCCAGATGTTTTTGGTTTTGGTTTGGGGTCATCTTTTCTTGGCTTTCGATTGAAAAAAAAAAAAAAGCAAACTCTTCTAAAATTTTTCTTCCTCCTTACACTGCTTTTTAAATATATATATTTTAAATTAATTATTTAAGCCACATATTTTAGGACATATTATTTTTATTTCTGCTTATTAAAATTGAGTTTAATTCTTTAATTCTTAGCTATTTTATTGGTACAAGACTTTTCTTTTTATATTCAACATGTGTAGTTTTTTTTTAATACTTTTAAAAATATATTTTATTTATGTTTTGCAGAGAGGAAGAGAGGAATAGAGAGTTAGAAACATTGATGAGAGAAAAACATCAATCAGCTGCCTTCTACACACCTCTTACTAGGGAAGTACCTGCAACAAGGTACATGCCCTTAAGCAGAATCAAACCTGGAACCCTTCAGTCCACAAGCTGATGCTCTATCCACTGAGCCAAATAGGTTAGGGCTAGACTCTTTCTTTAACTCAGTGCCTGGATCTCAGTGGGGAATATAAATGAAGACAAGAATTAATATTCATAACAAGGCACAGCTCACAAATTTTGTCTATAATAAAATGGTTTATACTCAAAACTAATTGATTCATAACTTTCAGTCATCTGTGTCTGTTCAGAAAAGTCAAAGTATATCAAAGATTTAAGTAGGCCAGTCATATATCAGTTTGCTTTATGAATGATTTTACTTCATACGTATAATTTTTCCTAAAAAATACCTTATATATTTATTATTATGTATCTTACATAATTCAGATTTTGCCTATAAAATTAACCTATAACATAAGATTTGAAGGCATATGTTTCTTTGTTTAATCAAAAGACACAAAGAAATTTTAATTTTATAAAATTGTTTCTTAAAATCCTTGACACAGTTTCTATGACTTTTTCATTATCATAAATGTTTTCATGGCAGAAGATTACTCAACTTGAGGCCATATTTCATAGACTTTAAGCCATAATCAATAATTATTTATTATATTAGCATAACTGTTGAGAAAACTTCATCAGAGAGTCGGGGAAATTTATGATTTAATGTCCAATCCCTCTTTCCATCATTTATTGGGTTGACAGTTGGAAATTTTCCAAACACTCTAAATTTGAATCTCTTCAAATGTACCTAGAGGTGGCATGTACTTTGGATCTGTTTGGATATAACTAGTTCCTTTGTATCCAAAGCAATTCAAATGCCTAGTCCTTCATGCAGATTTCATTTTGATAGAGGGCTTTTGTGTGACCAGCTGACTACACCTAATTGCTTTATCTTAAGCTGCTTAATTGCTACTACAGCTTATAAACAAACACGAACCATGGACAATGATTAAATATTTGTAAAACATGCATTTTATAAGGGGCAATAATAAAAATGTATATATTTTAAAAACTTCTACAACTTGCCCAGCTGGTGTGGCTTAGTGGTGGCTCAGTGGTGGAGCACTGATCCAGGAACCAAGAAGTTTCCAGTTCAATTCCCAGTGGGGGCCATGCAGGAGGCAGCCAATCAATGACTTCATCTCTCATCAATGTTTCGATCTCTCTATCCCTCTCCCTTCCTCTCTCTCAAAACCAATAAAAAAATATAATAAAAGAAAAACAACTGAAAACAACTACAACTGTACAGCAAAAGAAGAAGAAATAAAGGGCATTGATATATTATGGCCAATGGCCTTGAGTAGAACTATCTTCAAAACCAGCAGGGACATCATTTATCATCAGGGAAATATAAATCAAAACAGTAATGAGATATCACCTCACCCTTGTTAGGATGGCTAGTTAATATTGTGATAACTAAGTATGGTGTCAGATGGGAATGGGTAATATCTGGGGGAACACTTTGTAAAGTAATATGATTATCTAACCACTATACTGTCCACATGAATCTAATACAAAGTACCAATGGATGTAAACTACAAAAATAAATAAAGAGGAAGGTCATTTTCCAAAAAAAGGAAAAAAGAAAAGAAAAAAAAAGAAACAAAAGACTACATGTATTCGTGAGGATATGAACAAATTTTAATCCTTGTATGCTGTTGGGAATGAGTAGTGGTGCAGTCACTATGGAAAACAGTATAAAGGTGCCTCAGAATTTAAAAATAGATTTAGTAATCCCACTATTTGATATATATTCAAAATTATTGAAATTTAAGAGATATCTGTTCCCCCATGTTTATTGCAGCATTATTCACAATAGCCAAGATATGGAAACACCTCAAATGTCCATCCACTGAAGAATGGGTAAGGAAAATGTGATACATCCATACAATGGAGACCTATTCAACTAAAAAAAAAAAAAGGAAATCCTTCCATTTGTGTCCACGTGGATAAATCTTGAAGATGTTAGACACAAGAAAGACAAATACTATGATTCCATTTGAATTAGGTAATTAAGATCATCAAATTCATAGAACCAGAGAATAAAATATCAGTTATCAGGTCATGGGGGAAGGTGAAAATTATGAGTTGTTCAGTGAGTATTAAATTCCAATTATGCAAGGTGGGTTAAGTTCTAGAGATCTGCTGTAAGCTTAGTGCCCCTACCTAACTATACTGTATTTTGCACCTAAAAAATTAAGAGTAGAGCGTGTTCTTACAAAATAACCCCCCCACACACACAAACACACACACATACACGCACACACCAAAAACAAACAAACAAGAAAAAACCCTCAAAGCAAACAGGAAGGGACAGGGAAAATTTTTAAAGGTGATGGACACAACTATTACCTTGATTTCAGTGATAGTATTACAGGCACATGTGTATGTCCCAACTCACCAAATTGCATTTATTAAATATGTGTTGTTATTTGTTTATCAATTATACTTTACAAAAACTTTTATAAAAGGATAAAGTGGTAAACATGGTTTAACCAGTGGGCAGAGAATAAGTCTTTAATTATGCATTTATGTAAAAATTTATGTTTAATGTGAAATTTTAAAAACAACATTCATGCTTGCTTAAAAATTTAAGAATCCATTAATCTCATAAAATACCCAAAACAAAACCTGAATAAAACTTGATGTTTAGTTTTCTGATTAAATTAACCACATGGTTTTCACTGATTTCATGTTCTTTTCCTGTATATTTGAATATTTGTTTGCTTTAAGAGTAATAGGATAAAATTGTCAGCATGCCATCATTTGATTAAGAGTTTCTCTCTATACATGCACTTAAATACTTGTTTTAATTGTGAATCAGTAGACTCATTTTAAATGAGTAACTTAAATAATGCTTGAAATTTTATGTAATTACCTGAGAAATAGTTAAATGAAATTATAATTTTGGTATAAATAGTAAAGACATTTATTTTTGTGCTTCAATTTCACTAAATCTAAAATCAAATCCTGAAGTCACAGGAAAGTGAAAAGTTATATTTTCTCCCCCAAACAGGATAGTAAAGTAGTTACTCTGATTCCTGGTTGATTATCTTCCCACATTAATAAAAACATCTAAATGACATTTATTAATTTTCAGGAATGCATTACTGATGAAACATTCCTGTATAGTAATGCCTATTTGAAAAGAGTTTTGAGAATTGCATGTCATATAATAAAGTATCATTAATGAATATGTTACAATGTGTTGTAATACAGGAGCAAAGAACATGGGCAATACTGGAGAATTATACAAATAATGTGAAAAAATGATACATATACTTGTTATGCAAATTTTAGCAGTTAAACTTGATTTTTAATTTCTGCATCACAGAAAGTATTTTTCAAGTAAATTGATTGTAATATACATATTTAAAGTACATAGCCTCATTTGATGATTTTTTTTCAATGGAAGTGCACCCATATAGATTATACTAGTAACCAAAGAAAGAATGAAAGAGAAGCAGCACACCAGAAATCTTCTTACTTCTTTCATTCTTCCCAAAGGTAATGACTATGTGAACTTTCATGATAAATAATTTCTACTATATAAGTACATAGCCTTTCTAATATGATGTATATGAAGATTATTTTTATTTTGTGCTGATTAATGTTTCCCTGCAATAAATTTATATGTATGACTGCAGAGATATGTATGCATATGTCCCAATTTCTCTTGAATATATAACTTCAAGTGAAATACTTCAGAGTGGAATAAGGTATGCATATGTAAAGATTTAGTAAAATGTGTCAAACATTAGTTCAAATCATTTGCATTAATTTAGATTCGAATCAACAACATCTGAATGATCTAATTCTTTTATATCCCTACCTACTCTTGATATTTGTGTGTCTGTGTTAATTTTTTAAGGCACTCTGGGGGATATGTAGTGATATTGTATTGTTTTGTAATTTTCTGATGACTAAGATAATGAACTAGTCATAAGAGTCCATGACTATTTTGATATGCATTTCTGTGAAGTGATTTGTGCTCATTTTAATTAATTGATTCATATTATTTTAAATTATTTTACAGATTATATGTGTAAATGTATATATACATTAATACATACATATATTTTGTTGTTATTATTATTATTATTATTATTATTATTATTATTATTTTGTTAATCCTCACTTGAGGATATTTTCCCATTTGATTTTTAGAGAGAGTGGAAAGTTAGGAGAAGAGACAGAAAGAAACATTGATGTGAGAGAGACTCAATGATTGATTGCCTTCTGCATGAGCCCCAACCAGGGCCAGGGATCAAGCCTGCAACTGGTAAGTGCCCTTGACCAGAATGAAACCCAGACCCTTCCTTTTGCAGGCTGATACTCTATCCACTGAGCCAAACCGGCGAGGGCTACTTATATTATTGTTGCAAGGTTTTGTTGGCTAATAAATGAAGCACATTCTCCAGCTCTGCTGTCTTTTTTCCCCCTCATTCACTTGATAAACAGAAAATCTAGTTTTAAACTAGAATAGTTTATCTCTTTATATTTATCTTATTTTGTATCTTTGTAAAGAAATCTTGGCCTATAGGGGACATGAAGATTTTAAACTATGTTGTCTTCTGAAACCTTTACTAGTTTAACATTTACATTTAGGTCTAGTATATATGTAGATACCTATAAATGTGTGTATATACCCATGTATTAAATAACAATATTTCCATTTATATTTCCACTAGTTCTTGAAAAATTAACTTATTAAAATGGAATTCCTTTTTTTGTCCTCAACACTGTTCTTTAGCAAATCTCTCCCATTTTAGTGAATTGCATTGGCATATATCCAGTTCATTAAATTGAAAGCTTAATAGTTATTCATAATTTTCCATTTTTCACCTCCCCCATCGATTCCATTAGCAATTATTCTTACCCTGTCTCATTTTTATTTAACCCTCTGCATTTTCTCAGCAATTAAACTAAGAAAAGCCACTGTATTTTTCTCAAAAACGGCTTTCATTCACATTCTATTCAGCATTGCCCACCTGCAGGGAATCATCTTGAAATGTTTCTATTTGATAATGTCACTCCTCTTAAATCATTAGTGGTTTTCATTGTACTTTTTATAAAGTCGATGTTCCACAATTTCTCTACCAATGTGTTGTTGGTTGAAAATGTTATATACGCAGGAGTCAAGAGGATCACTTTGGCTTGGGTTTGTCCTGCATGATGTGGATGGCGTGTGTTAATAAGCAGTTTTTTGTCGGGTCAGGATGTCTTTTTGTTAGAGTAGCAGCTGAAAACATAAAATTAGTAGAGTTTAAGTTTTGCATCCCCCATAGTTAGTGTAATAGTTTAGTTTCTTACATCTCCAGTTTAAAAAAGAAAAAGTCATAAATTTTGTGGCTTAAGATAAAACAAATGTATTACCTTATAATATTGGATGTGAAAAAACCAAAATAATCTTAAAAGGTAAAACTAAGGTGTCAGCAGACAGAGCTGCACTTTTTCTGGAGGCTCTAGGGAGGATCCACTTCCTAGACTCAAAGCGTTCAGATTCCTTGGTGTATGGCCCCAATTCTCCATTCACAAAGCAAGCAGCGTTGAATGTTCATCACAAGCCGTCTCTCTGATTCTTTCTCCTTTGCCTCTCCTCCACTTTCAAGGACCCTTGTGATTAAATTAGGCCCAGCTGCATAATCCCACTTGAATATATTTGGAGCCCATTTTTCTGCCTCTGATAGTAGATAATCATAAATGTGTTGCTTTGGTGTTTTTTTTTTTTCAATGAGTGAACAAATTATAAATTTTCATGTAAGTACCTGGCTGTTAACTCTCCACTAAAGATGTTTATGTAAGTGTGCTGGTGACATTGCACTACTCTTAAGCATATATTCAGAATTAATAAAAATTATTTTTATTCATTCATTCTTTACTGATAATATTCTCCTTCAAACAAACAAACAAACAAACAAAAACAGAAATATCCTAACTATATAAGACAATATTACTGTGGTCAAGTTTTCATTTGGGAGGAAAATACAGCAGAAATTAATTTGACTCTTACAGAAATTATTCAAATGGTTGGTAAAATAATGGCCAACATAACAGACAACAGCATGGTGATTGCTAGAGATAAAGGTATGATGGAGGAGGTAGAGAATGGTAAAGAGGACCCTAACTGGTTTGGCTCAGTGAATGGAGTGTCAGCCTGCGGACCCAAGGCTCCCAGGTTCGATTCTGGTCAAGGGCATGTACCTTGGTTGTGAGCACATCCCCAGTGGGGGCTGTGCAGGAGGCAGCTGATTGATGTTTCTAATTCTCTATTCCTCTCCCTTCCTCTCTGTAAAAAATCAATAAAATATATATTTTTAAAAAAAGAAAAGAAAAGAAAAAGGTAAAGAGTAGGGAAGGGGATGGCAATGGAACAAGCCTTAACACAATATATAGAAGATGTATTGTAGAATTGTATATTTCAAACCTGTATAATTTTATTAAACATTGTCACATTCAATAGAAAAAAATCAGGGCCAACTCATATGACTTCTGTTTCTATTTCTTGATACACAAAATAGGGATATTATTTTTAATACTTTGCTCCTATTTATAGGAAGTATTTCATTGTGGGAAGGTGTCAATAATACTGCTAGTAGATGTTGATGATATTTTTATAGTTATTATCATTAAAGAATACCAGTCTGAAGAAAGTTATAGAGTTACAGTAATTAGGACTGTTAAAATGTCTCCACTCAGATCAATTCTTTTCATACAGTCAATGATTTGGTAACTGGTGTCTGTCAAAAGTGGACTATGAGGAAGGTCACTGAAAAGATTATCCCAGTTCTCTAAAACCCCTTCTTCTCAAATGTTGGTTTCATATCCCTTAAATATCTGCTCTGAAACAATTTACCATTTCAGCTCTGTTTAACTTCCAACAGTGGTGACTCATTCTGCTTTCTTAATCACTTCCAAAAAAGTAGTCATAATCTTCCTCAATTGCTTAGGGGAGAGGAAGCAGAACACATTTAGTCCCTTTCATCACAATTTAAATGGGATGCTGTATTATTCTGAAAAGTGGATCAACTCATGTTTATAAAAATAATTTTCAAAGGATGACAAATTAAAACACTTCTTTTTATATCTCTTCTGATAAGAATTCATTGACTCTACAAGTATTTGAAGATTGCAATAAGAGAAATGTTATAATAATTTCTATTACCAGTCCATTCTTTCTTGTTAGCCTTTTTATGTGAATTGTGAAACATCAGAAGTGTCATCAAAATTGCCTTCCTGTGTAAGCATGGATACTTTCAAATATATTTGTATTTTCACTACATTTATATGTGAAGTTTATTTCACTTTATCTGTTCTACTATTATTTATTTTATATTTGAGGGCCTTTTTATCAATTGTATTTTTAAGTTGCTTTTTGTTTGTTTTGTGCCTGAGAAGTAAATTTACATAGTTTTAAACTCACAGTGATTTGTGATTTGTGAACTTATCCTATATAATAAAATGCTTATATGCAAATTGTCCTCTCCACCGGGATTTCAACCAGAAGTTCAACCAGGAGTTTGACCAGGTGTCCGGGCAGGCAGGCCAACCACCCAAAGCTCCTCCTCATGGCCAGCCCACACCAATTGGCCCCTATCGGGGTGGGCTGGCTGGCCCCACCCATGCATGAATTCGTGCACTGAGCCCCTAGTACAAAATAATAATAATGGAAGTTCCCTGGCCTCTTCTTCTCTGAACACTATTCAACTTTTTCAAGGCAGGACTTTTTCATTGTCTCATCTGTTCTCATGCACTCAAACTGTGTGATTAAGTTCCTTCATATGTAAAGGAGAGATAAAAAAAATACTAAGTGCTTCTTAAGGTTGATGTAAAAATTAAAGGATGTACTAACTATATTAAAAAACATCAATAAAAAAGCTTTATACATTGCCTGGTCCATAAGAGAAATATAAATGGTAGTGTTTTATGTTACTTTATTATTATTATTATTATTATTATTATTATTTCTATGTGTATGCATATGATATAAAATAACAGAAACATAAAATGCATATATTTATTATGCATACCTATCTATAATTATGTACATATTATCTTATATAATAAAGAACTAATATATTAATTAGAATGGAATGCGGAATGACCTTCCAGAACAACCTTCCAGAATGATCAGTGGGGTGGGGGCCACGGGGCCGTGAGACAGCCAGGGCTGCAAGGGCTGAGCCCCTTGCACAAATTTTGTGGATTGGGCCTCTAGTATTTGTACATAATATTGGTGCCTTATTTATTAAGTAAGGATGACTCAGTTACTGAGATAGTTCTATATGAGATCTCTGTATAATTAATCTCAGTATGATTAATAAGAGATATTTTCATAACTGCACTCTCAAAGGTATCTAAATTTCTACAGTTAGTATATGACAAGCTTTGATTAAAGCTTAGTCAATTTAATTGATTGATTATTGGTTGATTAAGTATTTAATCTTTTAAACTCAGATGTTTCCAAAGATAACATTCAGGAGCATTTAACTATAAGTGCATTTTATAAATCTTTATTTTTTATAAGGTTAGTATTCAGGGTATAAAGAGAGTCGTATAGAATATATTGTAGCTAAACTTACTTCATTAATTTAAAGAGTCAGAAATTAGAGAACAACAACAAAACAAAGTACAGAAGGCCAGATAAAAACAAATAAAAAGGGAAATATTTAAAAAGTAACATAGTAGATATGACCCTCAAATATTTGTAATTTGTAATTCATTTAAAAAGAAATGATCATATACTGAAATAAAAATACTAATGTCAGGTTAGAGGAGAACAAAATTCAACTATATGCTGCAGAAAAGAAGCACTTCAAATAGAAAGACTGAAAGTAGAAGAAAGGAAAAATTTATATCATGGGAACAATAACAATAAGGAATCTTGTATAGCTATACTAGTCTTAAACAAATTAGGCTTTAAAGCATTGATATTTAGAGATAAAGAGAGGAGTATTTCAAAATGATAAATGGTTCATTATATATGTATAACAATATTAGAATTCAATGCATCCTATTATATGACTTCAACATATATAAAGCAAAAACTCAGTGAAGTAAAAGGAAAAAGTAGACAAATCCACATATCTTAATTCATTCAATAAAAATAAATTATGTATTATAAAATGTCAACATCAAATGGTAAAATTTTGAAAGTCTAAAAACTGAGCAATCTTCTACAAGTCTGAAAAATGAGTGTAAAAGCAAGCACTAATTACCAATACAAAGCTTGCAAAGGAATATCATTATAAATATCTGTCACTAGAAATTAATAAGAACATTGACTTTAAAATATTTTAAGTGAAACTAACAATATGCATGTTCATAGTATGTCAATTCTCCTTAAGGCAAGATATATAATTGAGCTTTTCATAATAAAAATCCCAACATTTAAAAATATGTATAGAAATGCAAAGAACGAAATAACAGAGAAGGGAGAAAGTTAGTTATTTGTATAGGCATCTCTCCGTAACTCCAGGAGATTGGTTCCCAGATCCGCATGGATACCAAAAGTCACTGATAAAATGGTGTAGTATTTACCTATATCCTATGCACATGCTTCCATATTCTTTAAATCATTCCTCGATTATTTACAATACCTAAAACAATGAAAATGCTGTATAAGTAGTAGTTACACTGTATTATTTAAGGAATTACAAGAAAAAAATTTGAATATTTTAGTAGAGATTCAAACACCATAGTCCTAACTACATAGTACAAGTCAGCAACAATATAAAATTTTCCCCAAATATTTTCTATCTGAGGTTGGTTGAATCCTTGTATGTGGAACCCTCAGATATGAAGGGCCAACTATATCATGCTACATATATCAAAAGCAACAGTAAACAAGAGAGGGTGATATTGTGAACAGGCAAGCAGGTAGATACACCATTGGAAAAAAACTTCCTTCATATAGTCTCTTAGGTTATTACATATGTAATAATGCGGTGCTATTGCAAAACTGTGATATCCTATACAATAAAAGCCTAATATGCTATGTCCTATCCTCCTGTCATCCATTCAACCAATCAAAGTGTAATATGGTAATGATATGCTCAGACTGCTCAACTGCTCACTATGAGGTGCACTGACCACCAGGGGCAGAAAATCCAACAGGTAAGTTAGTTTGCTGCGGGGGTCTGGCAGATAGGGTCTGAGCAAGATGGGCAAGTCATACCCCAGATACACTGGCTGGCCAAACTCCTGCATCCCTCCCTAGCACTGGTGGGGTCCCTTGGCCTGGCCTATGCCCTCTTGCAATGTGTGACCCCTCAGGGGATGTTGGAGAGCCAGTTTTGGCCCAAAGGTGCAATTATTAGATGCTATGATGTGCACTGACCACCAGGGGGCAGACACTTGATGCAGGAGCTGCCCTCTGGTGGTCAGTGTGCTCCCATAGGAGGAGTGCCACTCAGGCCGAAGCTGGGCTCATGGCTGGTGAGTGCAGTGGCAGTTGCAGGAGTCTCTCCCACCTCCAAGGCAGTGCTAAGGATGTCTGACTGATGATTTAGGCCCACGCCCTAGGCCTAAGCCATCAGTTGGACATCCCTCAAGGGCTCCCAGACTGCTAATGGATGCAGGCTGGGCTAAGGGACCCCCCACCCCCATCCCGAGTGTACAAATTTCATGCACCGGACCTCTAGTTTTCAATAAATGATAACAAGGCAATAAGATAAACTATGAGGATATTCTTGCACTCTTACCTCATACTATATACAAAAATAAATTCCAGGTGTAATATGCTAATACATTAACACACACAAAGGACACATCCATATATGATATTCATTGTGTATAAAATTTAATGAGTCAGCCCACTATATTTTAGTTTTGATTTTTGAAAAGATAAATGTACTGTAGCAATGTTTCTGATATTAATTAATAATACATATATTTTTTCATTTATTTGTTATAGATTCTTGAGGTTATCCTTAATGAGATGTTGTCATAATGTTGGTGAATAAAAATAATTTTCTATGGGGTAAATAGATGTAACTTTTAATGAAATCTAAGTTAACATTTACTGCTACAAAATTATAAACCAACAGTTCTTAGAACAAGATAAACAAAAACAAACACACACACACACACACAAAAACAAAACAAAACAAAAAACAGCATTATTATTATAGGAAGATTTACTTTGCTCTTTTTAAAATAGAACATAAATATATGTATTATAGATGTCAAGATAGACAAAAACTTGAATTTAAATTACATTATATGGTAACTGGTATGCAAATATTCATTAATGTTCATCCTTTTTTTTTTTAATCCAAACAAACACAAATTGTTAAGTGCATTGAATTCTCAAAAGCATTTGTGTCCTGTCAAGTTTTCTGCTATTGGCATGTGGCATATGGTGTTAATAAAATTTTATCAAGGCTAAATTAAAGATATTTACAGCTTATGATTATGATTTTACAAGTGTGAAGCATCAGCCAGAAGCTTGGGAGATGATTGACACAGAATTTATATATAAAAACCACCAGAATGGATGAGATGACTCAGAAAATGTAAAGAGGAAAAAGAAAAGAAAAGCTCAGGACTGGATTCTGAGGTGCTTCATAGTGGATGTTGGGTAAAATACGAGTGGCAAATGAGGTGGGAGGACAGCCCCAAGAATCTAGGGCGATTTAATCCAAGATAAGAAGAGAACCATTCTCTGTATTAAATAAAAGGTTGAGTAAAATGTGGACAAAGCCTCTAATAAAACACAGTGGTAGCCAACTTTTCATTCCCCGCTGTGGAAAGCTTATGGCACTCCTCACGAGTGGCCATGGGAAAAAGCCACATTGCAGAGTGAATGCCAAGCCTAAACTCTGCCTTTTTATAGAAAACAGTGAAAACAGAAATCAGCTATTTGCCTATGCTGCAGGGAAGAAGCAGAGACTCCTGTTCAAAGAAAAAAAACAGGTCTGATAATTGATTTAAAAAAAATAATCATGTATTTATCAATCTAATTTCTGAATTCTCTAGGAGAGAATACCTTAGAGTTTTAGATAATACTCTTAACCTAGCACAATAAAATAAAAAGTTCAATAGTTCTTCATGTGTAGGCAAAAATGTATACCCCTAATTAAAAATTCAGTGTTCTCACCATCCCATCCCAGCTTTCACTAAAAACATATCCTTCTATTATCGGTTACATGGATTCTGTAGCTATCAACTAATTACAAAGCCATGTGTATTCTTAATCAAGCTTGACACCCTCATTCTCTTTAATAACTACCAGAACTCTAGTCATTTTAATAAGCCTTTTAAATTCCAGTGTAACCATCATACAGAAAAAACACAGTAATGATAAATGGGCTCAATGAGTGATCTCAAAGAGAACATGGTATAACCACCCAGGTCAAGCAATAGAACATCAGGTGCACACCAAAAAGCCTCCCTATGACTCTTCCCCTTCACCAGATCCTATCTTCTCTCTGATAGACACAATATTAACTTCTTGTGCTTTTACCACTTTTGAGCTTTATATAAATAGAAATATAGAGTATGTATTATTTAGTGTCTGCCTTCTGTCAGTCAACACATTTGTGAGTTTCATCTATGTTATGCTTATAGCCATTTTTTATTTATTTGTATTACTGTACAGTTTTCATCTTATAAGTTTATCTACTTAAATTTGGATAATTGCAAATCATGTTGCCATTAGTATTTGTGTACATCATGAGAGTTTGTGTACGCATTTATACTAAAGTACAAACTATCTGAATGATCAGATATTAAAAAACTTAGTAGCCTACCTGGTGTAGCTCAATGGTTGAGCATCAATCTATGAGCCAGGATGCCATGGTTATATCCCTGGGTTGCCAGCTCAAGCCACAACCTGGACATGAGCCCTGAATCAAATCAGTGACCCCTCAGGTGTCTGGGTCTCTGCTCAACTAACCTGGTCACACTAGTCAGGGCTAAAAAAGATTTCTTTTTAAAAGCCACTTTATTGAGGACTGTTTACCGTGCAAAAAAAAAGTGTAGTTATAATCCAGGCTATGGAGCCTCATAATTTTTTCTGTGTAGCTACAGTGCAGATGAAGGGAAAAGTGGATTGATTGGTGAGGTATTGATAAATTAGTTGGTAGGGGAAATATTTAAAGAAGGAACAATAAACTAGAGATAACTCTGAAGAATTAAATTGAGCACATAGGCAGATGTGACCCCTACTTCCCTAAAACTAAAGGCAGTTCAGAGTTGGTGATGGGAGAAGTAGGGAAATAAAAAATAAAAATATTGTGCCTGGCCATAGTGGCTCAGTGGTTGAGCAATAACCTGTGAACCAGGAGGTAATCGTTCCTTTCCCAGTCAGGGCACAAGTCTGGGTTCTGGCCCAATCCTCTGGGGAGGTGCAGGAGCAGCCAATCAATGATTCTTTCTCATTATTGATGTTTCTATCTCTCTCTCCCTCTTCCTTTTTCTCTGAAATCAATAAAAATATGTATTTTTTAAATTGGCTATTTTAATGTAAAGAATAATGCCAAAAGCAGAATAACTCCTCATAAGTATCAATTCATATTTTCTGTCCTTTGGACCAAATGTACCATTGCCAATTTAGGATACAACTAGTTTCTTAAATCAATAGAAAACAGTAAGAAAGAAAGCAATATATCTACCCACCTGTTAAATATACGTTTTTGACAGACATTTTGTTGTTTAACTAGATGCCTGGTGCATGAAATTTAGCATCAGGCCTAAACTGGCAGTTGGAGATCCCTCTCTCTATCAGGGACCACGGCTCCTCACTGCTAACCTGCCTGCCTGATCGCCCCTAATCATCTCTGCTTGCCTGCCTGCCTGCCTGCTAGCCCCTAACCACCTCTGCCTATTGGCCTGATTGTCTCTAACTGTCCTCCCCTTCTTGGCCTGTTCACCCCTAACTGCCCTCCCCTGCCAGCCTGGTTGCCCATAACTGCCTCTGCCTAGAACCCCCCACCATCATGGCTTTGAGTAGATGTCTGGAAAACATCAAGTCTAATTAGCATATTACCATTTTATTAGTATAAAACATAAGCTTTAAGGTAGAATTGCATTAGTAAAAATGAGGAGACATTTCATTAAAAAATGTGTATTGGTTTGATATGATTCAAATCCACTTATTTATGACAAAAATCAAGTCTTTAAGAATAGGATTGCTTGCCCTAGCTGGTTTGATTCAATGGGTAGAACTGGTTTGGCTCAGTGGCTAGAGCTTCAGCCTGAGGACTGAAGGGTCCCAGTTTTAATTCTGGTCAAGGGCTTATCCCCAGTAGGGCTCATGCAGGAGGCAGCTGATCAATGATTCTCTCTCATTATTGATGTTTCTACCTCTCTTCCTCTCCTTTCCTCTCATAAATCAATAAAAATCTATTTTAAAAAATAAAAGAATAAGATTGCTTTGCTATCAAAGCCAAGTAAGGTATACCATTCATTGTCCCTGATGAAGTCTGAGCAGCTCAGTTGCTAAGTGACTTTGCTGGGTTCTTAGCAAATAAAATCCATGGAGAAGGATTTAAGCTATAAAGACCAAAAGTTGGGGAGGGAAGAGTGTTTCTGGGGTAGGAGACAGTGAGAGTCAGCGGCTGGGAGACAGGGAAGATGTGGGAATGGCCAGTGCCTGGAAGAACCAGAGGGTCGGAGATATGCAAATCTGCTGGGAGTGGGTCAGGCCCTGCACTCTGAGAGGTCAGGTCCAGAGAGAGGGCAGAGGTTCAGTTCCCAGGGATCCCCTTCCTATGAGGTTCCTCCTCCCCTTAACCCCCTAACCTGTCCATTTGTATGAAGGGAATGGGAAGCAGGTACACATGCCTGGGTGGGATGCCCCAGTCCCAGGGAGGGGAGGGGTGTTTGTATTGCTTTATTTGATTCTTCTTACATGTTGATGGGGGTGAGTGGGGACTCGTCTGCCAGACATGGTTTCCTTCTGCTTGCTCACCCGAGCTGCCCCACATGATGCCTTTTCCCTTCCTTCTCTGATGCCCTGAGCTAACACAAGTCTCCCTTTGTATTGCGTGGAGATTGTGCTCCATAGGAACCTGCCTGATCCAGTGTGGGTTGAGGTCATCCACTGTGGGAAAGGCTCAATTTCAATGAAGCTTCCACTTAGATAGGCACTGGCTGAGCCATTTGTGAAGGGTTTATCATCCCTTCTGGCTGTTTTCTTGGAAACCACAAACTCAAAGATAGCAGTGGATTGCTGCACATCCTTATATAAAATGATGATTCTCTAGGCCAGTGACTTCGACACCCCAGGCAAGTGTGGGATGTCCCTTTCTCATTGATATGATGGCACACAGCCACGTTTCACTGAGACTAGGATTTGGACTCCTACCCAGGGCCTATGCAGGGGGCTGGGATGCAGCCTGCTGATCCGGTCGTTACATGATGGCATCTCAGACAATTTGCATATTCCTCTATTATTAGTATAGATTTTTAAAACAAGTCTGGATTATAGATAACTAGAGATGCATGAAATTCATGCTCAGGGGTGGGTGTCAGTCTGCGTCCTCTGCCCGGACTGCATCCTCTCTCAATCCAGGACCCCTCAGGGAATGTCAGGCCTAAACCGGCAATCAGACATCCCTCTCACAATCTGAGATGCTGCATGCACCAGTGACCATACTTTTCATACAGGTGAAAGGCATCTTGCTGTTGTATGGGCAGCTACATTTTTTTGTCCCAGTTATAAAAAGTAGTACATAACATGATCCTTCTGAGGCAGTAGTACCATTTTCCCCTCCTTATGGGTGGAAAAACTGAAGTAGAGAGAAGTTAACTGATTGACTTTGCTACACAGTTATGAGTGTCAGAATCAGGACTGACCACAAAATGTGCAAGCCAGAGTCCATACATGTTATTACTGCATCATCGTGTTTTTTCAGTGTTAGAATAACCTTGCCAGGTTTTGATTTTTAAATCTAAAAGACTGTTCCCAATACATTGGGTAGGATTCCTAAACCTGGCTGGCGATCAAGGCCGTCTGTGGGATGACTGGCAGGCAGGGCAATCAGGGGGCCATTGCTGGCTCCTGCCTTGGCTGGCACCTGGTGCTGCCCACTGGTCAGCTCCATCCTCCCGATCACCACCACTGGTTCTCTCTCTTGGGAAGCAGACACTCAATGGAGGAGTTTCCCCTGAGGAAGGTCCTGCACTGAGATTCTACTCCCTGGTGGTCAGTGTGCATCATAGCAACCTTTTGTTCTGATGTTCAGTCAATTTTTATATTAGGGTTTTATTATATAGGACTAGAGGCCCGGTGAATGAATTTGTGCACCAGTGGGGTGCCTCAGCCTGTGGAATTGGGCTGAAAGTGGCTCTTCAACATCCCCTGAGGGGTCCCAGATTGCGAGAGGGTACAGGCCAGGCTGAGGGACCCTACTGGAGCACAATCAGGGCCGGGTAGGGATGTGGGAGGTTGGCAAGCTCCAGGGTGTGTCTGGCCCATCTCACTCAGCCCTGATTGGCTGAACCCCAGCAGCAAGCTAACCTACTGGTTGGAGCATCTGCACCCTAATGGTCAGTGCATGTCAAAGCCACTGGTCGGCCAATCAACTCTCTTCCCCTGGTGGTCAGTGCATGTCATCATGAGTGGTTGAGCAGCCTTAGCATATCATTAGCATATTATGTTTTGATTGGTTGAATATACAACTGGATGAATGTACAATTAGCATATTAGGCTTTATTATATAGGGTAATAAGGGGTAATAATATACTGCTATTAAAAGAGATTAAGTATTTTCTTTTTAATTATTTTAATATTTAAGATTTATGATATTTTCCCCATAAAATGTGATAAGTCAATATCACATATAGATTTTTTAAGTATAAGTTATGTGAATTTTACTTTTCTTTCCATGCTTCTTTCTCTGGATATGGTAGTACTCTTCCATAGTGATGTTGCAGTGTGATTACTCTGACAAAGATACATGACTCTAATTTCAAATTAGCAGTGGAGAAAGGAGTTTGGTGCTAAGGAAATAATGCATATTGTATTAAAGGTGGAGCACAATCTTTGTAGAAATGCACTATTTTTTATATTCTATTTTATATTAAAGAAAAGTATAATATCAATTCAAATATTCTGATTTCACCTCTTGGAAATGAATCAGATGGACAGAGTGAAAATTAAAGAAACAGATGTCTAGTCTAGGACATTTTCTAATTCTCATTAAATTTATGAGGTATTTTACAAAAACTCTGTATAGAGGTTTTTAAATGGTCAGCATAATGTAAAAATTTGGTTTATCTAAATACGCATCCAAAGCATAATAAAATGTTAACTTTGTGGTATTCCCCATATTGGGATATGAGGCTATAGTGTCATAAAGTAGACACTTTGAGTTGAAATTGAAATGAAATTTCATTGAGTGTAATTATTTGGTTTTTACTTTTACTGCTTCCCATGAGTATATTTCATTATTGACATAATATGTTTACATATTTTGTTTAGTTTTACATTTTTACAAAATTAATTACATCTTTTTATTGTTCATTTGACAGTTCATTTGAATAAAATGACATTGATATAAAATATTACTAAATAATTAAGAAAGCAGTGATTTGTAAAGCTTTTCTTTGCTTTTGGAAATGATATTTTAATGCCATTTGATTGCTCTAATTTTCTATAGGTACTTAAAGAATTATTAATTATGGACATAAGAAAGTTAATAATCTTCATATCATATTTTTAAATTATTTTATTTTATCTGAATTTAAAAAGTAGAATTTTACAAACATATTTTAAACTTGAAGACTGCTGAGAAGCATTTCTGTTTATTAGACTTTCTAATAGCTTAAAAATAATATATGAAAATTTATTTAATAGTGAAAATATATTTTGCCTATGGTATATCTATAAATGTGTTTGTTTACATGTAGATTTGTAAGTTTAAGAATCACTGATATATCAGCAGAACAAACTTTTGAGCTAATAACCAGCTCTATTAATGAGCTTTTCATTCTCATTAATTCTTTTTACTCAAATCAGTAGACTTTCCACACTTTGGTTCTCGTGGTTTAGGAAAGCAACTTGAGGATAACAGAAGTGCTTTCTTAATATTCCACAGTTAAGAATCTGAAGAACATTTTTATCAGCAGTTCCCACCGTTTCCTGCTCTCTCACTAAGTAATTTTTAAAGAGGAAATGTCTTATGTCTTAATTACAAAATAAGCCAGTGAGATATCAGAGGAATATCTGGTCATGAAACATATTAGTAAGAGCAATACCCTATGACATTTTTAGAATAGATGCCACAAATATTGTTCTTGTTGCATGTTTCCTGAAAAATTAGTCATGCCTATCATTACTTTGAAATTAGTGTTTTATTAACACAACACTATATGATGTTATTAACTACATTAATACACAAGCACATATTTTTCCATATTACAAAATGTTCATTAACTACCATGTTAATAGAATTAGTTTCCTTTAAATTTCCCTCTATTTTTTTTGTGTTTTTGCATTTTCAGAAACATTCTAAAAAGAGGTCCATAAGCTTCACCATACTATCAACAAGGTCCACTCCAAAACAAAATATTAAAACTCTATGAGAGGGAAGAGGGTAGGAGGGAGAGAGGGAAGGGGAAGAGGGAAAAGGGGGAAGAGGAGTAAGAGAAGGGCGGGGGAGAGGAATGGATTGGGGGAAAGCTGTGAAAATAGAGAGGAAAGCGGGACTACTGCTTCTTAAGGTCTCACTTGTCCTCACCTTCACTTAGTATCAGCAGAGGAAATATTCATGGGTAATATAACAGGTTCTAACTTTCCTTGTAAGTAGATAATGGGAAACTTCACCATTGAACCTAGCATGAGCTCTTTCCAAGGTGCTGCTCTACTGAGGGAAGCTCCTTTGTCATTTCCACATTTTCTGAGTGTATTTCTGACATGGTTGAGGGTAATAGAATTTCTGAAATATGTATTTCAACTCTCAAATTCTATGCCTAAGGAGGGAATCCTAATCTTCCCATCAGTACTTATGGATAATGTATTCATCCACTCTCTGCACTGAGAATTGTTTTGATCTTTCTGTTCTTTCTTCTCCTTTCCTTTCTCTCCTTCTCTCTCTCTCTCTCTCTCTCTCTCTCTCTCTCTCTCTCTCTCTCTCTCTCTCTCTCTCTCTCCCTCCCTTCCTCTCTCTCTCTCTCTCTCTCTCTCTCTCTCTCTCTCTCTCTCTCTCTCTCTCTCTCTCTCTCTCTCTCTCTCTCTCTCCTTCTCTCTCTCTCTTTCCTAGAGATCTCCTCCCTCTCCCTGTTCCTACCTCCAGCTTGAGCACTGTCTTTCCAACTCTCATTCTCTCTCCTCCCCCCTTACTGTTTCCTCCTCCCCAAGTTTCTCTTCTTCCTCCCTCCCTTCTTACCTCTCTACTGTCTTTTGTTTCTTTCTCTTTTATTCTTTCTCTCTCCACCACCTGAATATGATTATTCTCAGCTTAGTGTGAGCTAAATATATATTTGCAGAGACATTTTTACAAATTAACACTTAAAAAAAAACTTTATATTTCATAAACATATGCTTTATAAGTCTCTCAAAAACTGCTTTATCTGAAAAGCATCCTTTAAATAGGTGTGAATAATTTTTAAGAGGCTCCAAATATGAAACATTTCTTGAAAACTATCTCTAGAACAAATATGTTATATGCATACTACAAATAAATTCACACACATAGTTGAAGGCTTCAATTATTCATTTAGATTTTTACACATTTTCTGAGTCTGGTGCTTGCAATGAAGTCTAAGTCCCCCCTCTCCCCAATTATACATTTAAAGGAAATACAAAAATAGTATTTATCCCTCTAGGTAATGTGAAGAAATATTATTAGCATAATTATCTTCATGATAACATGATGTTCCACTATTGAATTCTTTTTTTTCATTATACGTAGATATTTATTTATTTTTTCATTATTTTTTTATTAATTATGGTCTCACATAATTGTCCTTATTCCCCCATTCCCATCCCAAACCCCTCCCTACCCCATTCCCTCCCCCCTCCTCCAGTTGTCCATGGCCACTGGCTAAGCCCATATGTATGCACTATTGAATTCTTAAACCATGTGCCAGTAAGGCATGTCCACTGCTTATAATAAAAAAAATGCAATAACTACAATTGGAACATTATAAAAAATAAGTCATGTATTTATTATATTATGATCCTTCTTTGAAAAAAAAAATCTTCAGTCACCTAATTTTTTAAACACAGACTTCATTAGCATATTGTTAATACATAAAGAACTTTCCACTTACACATTGAGATTTTAGATTTCTTAAGTAAACATTTTGTGTAATTTCTCCTATATCATTGTGAAGTTTGAAACATTTCCACTTAATATTTTATATGATAATAAGAAGTATTTGATTTCTGCCTGATTTCTTATTATATTACTTTGGAAAGGATTTCAGCCCCTTTAATAAGAATATTTTTTACCTTGGGGATTTTTCCCCAAAAAACAATAGTTATTTCATGAACATATCAAGTCTGAAATCATACACTTTTGCATGGAAATGTATTCTGAATTTGAACCAGCAAGACACGTGATGTCTAAAGTGCATCCATCATGCTTCTCCATCAACACAATACCATGCTCATCTACATCTGAAGCTTCTTGGCATTTCTTTTTCTTTGTCTGGAAAGTATTATTTGTTTCCATTCCTTCCATCCCCCTGCTTTTTACCATGTTTCTCGTTAGTCCTTATTTAATTTCAGTGATGAGTGGGCATAATACTTTGTGACTCTTCTACACTAGGAAATATTTTCAACTATTGAACTTGATCACTCTGTATATGCAGACTTTCTTGGATTCAATGGATGTTTTTGGGTCACCTGTTAGGACCCAAGCCCTGTATTGGACACCTGTTTTTTGTTTTTTGTTTTTGATAAAGATATAATATTAATTTTTCCTCTAAATCTAACATATATGGGCATCTGAAGAGATAGCAGTACATTAACACAGAAATATTACTTTAACTGAAAGTAAATTTACTGAGCAAGTTCATGAAATCCAACTTGGGAATATCAAACCTCATTGATACCTAATAACAAAGGCTCTTTAAATAACCTAAAAGGCTCTTTAACTAAACTAAGGACAACAGGTCATTGCAAATAGTGAAATATATATATATATATATATATATATATATATATATATATATATGAACATTCATTGTGAATAGTTAAATACTATTATAAAAACTATTTATTATAGTCTTCATTTAATAACATGTTATATTTATATGTGTGAAATTTGATACTTCACTTGATTATCTGTTTGAATTTTTTTTAATTGCAATATAATATCATGTTAACAAGTCTTGCATTTTCTATTTGATTTTTCCCCCCATCAAAATCATCAGGGGAATTTTAAAAAAACATATTTTATTGGTTTTTTTGTTTTGTTTTGTTTTTTTACAGAGAGGATGTGAGAGGGATAGAGAGTTAGAAGCATGTTTGAGAGAGAAACATTGATCAACCGCCTCTTTCATACTCCCTACTGGGGATGTGCCTGCAACCAAGGAACATGCCCTTGGCTAGAATGGAACCTGGGACCTTTCAGTCCACAGGCCAACGTTCTGTCCACTGAGCCAAGCCAGTTAGGGCCATCAGAA
The DNA here is from genome assembly GCF_964339955.1 of Pipistrellus hanaki. Classification (NCBI taxonomy): domain Eukaryota; kingdom Metazoa; phylum Chordata; class Mammalia; order Chiroptera; family Vespertilionidae; genus Pipistrellus; species Pipistrellus hanaki. The sequence goes on from NC_140505.1 coordinate 48,988,371, forward strand.
GAACTTACATTAAAAAAAAATCAAGAGATGCATCAATTGTCTAAATAACCATTTGTATCATTTTTTTCTTGCATTTACCTGTCATTTCCTTTTTTATTTTTCTTTCCTGTACTGTGATTTTTAGCACTTCTCTAGGATCATTTCAATATATATGATGGAATGGTATTTTTGGCAGTATTTGCAGTTTTACTTTGAAGTTGATTTTACTTCGAATCCTATAATCAGCAAGACACTGATTCAATGCAAATTGCCATTATAAGCAAGGAATAGAATCAAGATGTAAAAAATATATATTTTAGAGCAGACGAATTTGATACACTGTCATTAAGGATATTTGCTTGACATTACTTGTTTGGCTTTAATATACCACAGAAACTCATGTAAGGAATTCTTGAATAATTAGGACACATATAACTACCGAGAATAAGAAAGTAGTAGGGTGAATCAAGAGCAGGACATGAATTTTTTTTAAAAAAATGGCCAAAACCATTTAAAAGACACAGATAGTATAATGTGCTTGTAAAGCAAATTATGTGAATGCTGTTAAATAATGGTTATATACAGATGTGTTTATGCGATTCTAGAGATGTAAGTTGAGGCAAGTTTAACATACTATAAAAAATGTATTTTATTACAAAGGGAATGAAAAACCATTGAAGTTTCCTCTTCAAAAACCTGGTCAGATTGTATTTAAGAATGACTTTGTAGGCAGCAAGATCAATTGATCTAGTGAGGAAAAACTGGAGGAAAAGAGACAAGTAAGGAAGCTACAGCCATTTTTAAGGAGGGGTGGCATAGTAGATTGTCGCTAGACATGAAATGAACCATTACAGGTGGTCAAGCAAGACAAAAACAAATTGACTGATCGATCTACTATGTAACAAAATCACCAATCTACTATGTAACGAAGAATAAAAATAAGCAAAACTTAGCAGTTGACGATATGTCAAAAATGTGTTTGTTTTTTAATGAAGAGTTAAAGGCAAATAATTTCTAACTTGGGAGATTAAAAGCTGATTAAGACAGATGTTGAAAAATGAAGCCTGGGATAGAAGAGACACATGGGGGAGGCATGTGTGCAATCTAAGATGCCTATGGCAAATGTAGCTGAGGCTACACAGCAAGAAAAACCACAGATGAAAAGAAGTTCATTGCTGTGGATATTTGTGTTTGCTTTCCCTTGTCTGATAAGTGTTATGGGAAATGAAGTAAGTAAAACACTAAGAGTGATTTTTGAAAGTTGACTGAAGTAGATAAATGTACAAAACATTAAAATTAAAGGAGAAATAATACTTTAGAGCAGTGATTCTCAATCTTTCTAATGCCACAACCCTTTAATCCAGTTCCTTATGTTGTGGTGACCCCCAACCATAAAATTATTTTCTTTGCTACTTCATAACTGTAATTTTGCTACTGTTAGGAATTGTAAGTATCTATGTATTCCAATGATCTAAGGCTCTACAGCAGCTGTTCTCAACCTGTAAGTCAAGACCCACAGGTTGAGAACCACTAGCAGAGTCACCTAAGACCATTGGAAAACACATATATTTACATTATGATTCATAACAGTAGCAAAATTACAGTTATGAAGTAGCAAAGAAAATAACTTTATGGTTGAGGGTCAACACAACATGAGGAACTGTATTAAAGGGTCGTGGCATTAGAAAGATTGAGAATCGCTGCTTTAGAGAAAGATAATGAGATTCTGGTTTTATATAGGACACCTAGATGGAGGTAATCTGAAAAGATGATGTTGTTTCAAACTTTTGTTGCAAAGTACACTAATACAATCTGGATTTAGAGATCAGGTAACATTTGAAATATAAGTAGCAGTTGAAGCAATGAGAATAACTTTTTTGAGAAATTATATAGAACAAAGGAGGATAGAATTTTATGGGAAAAATGGAAGAAATGATAAAGAATGGTGCTAAATAAGGTTCTGAAAAGAGATCTAGAAGGAAGATGAAAAAAGCAGAAATAGAACTAGTAAAGTGTGTTTTGAAAGAATTCAAAGAAGAAAGTAATTCAGTACAGAGGCTGTGACTAATAACATAAAACACGTTCTAGATTCCTCTGAAATAAAAAGAAAGGGAAAAAAAAAACCAAACATATAGTGGAATGACAAAGCATGAGAGCAATAAAGACTTCGTTGTGAAAATCTAATACAAGAGATGAGAGAAGAGCTCAAATTGAAATATGTTAAGAAGTTAAAATAAAAAACAAAAGGGTGCCTTTTATTTCATGGAAAGTCATAACAGTGTAAGGAGAAAAGGGAGGGTGTTTTTTCTTGGGAAAGGCCTGAGTGTATTTCTAGATTAGCTTAAACAGTGAAATAGCAATAGATTCAAGATATTGAAAAGGTTTTTTAGAGGACAGGTATGGACTGAAGTACAAAAATCAGTGGAGAAATAGGAAGAGATAGAGCCCCCTGACAAGAGTGAATGCACATGCATGTGTGTGTAAGTGTGTTTGTGTTTGTGTGTGTGTGTGTGTGTGTGTGTGTGTGTGTGTATAGAATTAATTTTTAGTGCAAAAGTATTGAAAGTGATGCAGTTCTTACCCAATGGATTACATTTTTCTGAAGGAAGTAGGGGATGGTTACTCAGGAAAGTTCTCATATCAGAAGAAAGTAGATGCACAAAGATCAGTGAAAGATATGAAAGGGCAAGATGATTAAAGAGTAGTGCCAGTTGCCATACCCATGTTGCAAATCATTTATCTGAAGTCATCCAGCAGTACTGGAGTCCCTAATCATTATTAACTTATTGGACTGAGAGCTGAAAAGGTAACTGTAAGATTGATTAAACTTTAGAATTTTCCAAGGGTAATTTTCTCCTTTTTTGTTAACCAAACATCTGATATATGCCAATTTGGCATATAAAAATTCCAAATACATGAATCTTGTAAAGGTTATCTCCACAGAGGGCTGCCCTAAATGGTAAATCAATACTTGGCTTTGTTTTTCTTAGACTCCCTCTGCCTTCAGAGCAGGGACAAGCACTAGCACCAGCCATGAGGACCAGGAAACAGAAGAAACTCTAAGAGAACAGGTCCAACTGCATTTCCTATGCTCTCAGTGAGTCCCCGTCTATGAGAAAGGCTCCTTCAAATTTTCTATCTAAAAACAGAGAAATTGTAGAGTGCAGGAGTCATTCTGAGGGTAAAAATTCCGGCTGTGTGTTTTTTCTCCCTCAGAAATCGGAACATAGTCAAGTCCAGAAGCACTTTTCCAAAATAGTACTTCTTCTGAGGGTTGACCTTTACAGTGAATGTCATTTTCTATGTAGAATCATTTTATGACCAGAGAGTTCAAAAGAAAGTTATGAGAATACAGAATCAATGCTGATTTCAAAAATGCTCAAGACGAGACCATTCAACTCATGCACCCAATCTCTCTCTCTCTCTCTCTCTCTCTCTCTCTCTCTCTCTCTCTCTATATATATATATATATATATATATATATATATATATATATATATATATCCAGTTGGAGAGATACCCCATTATTCAGATGGGATAATTTCCCATCTCTTTGATCACAAAAGCAGGTCCGCTTCCCCATAATAGAATACATAGGACGATGAAATTTTCTTTTCTATGACCATGAGATAAAGTTATCCTAGAAGGTGTCTGGTTGGTTTTATTTAGAATTACTGTCAGGTGCTTCTTATGAGTGACAAACCATTTGTCTCCAATATGTTTGCACGCTGCTGACAAAAATGGCAACAATCATTTTGGTTATTCACACCAGTTGATGACAGTTAATACAAATTTCATTGCCCCATGCCTATATGTTCTCTTCTCTACTACAAATCTGTGCCTGGTATCCCCTTTTATTTACGACACTGCCCTAAATGCATGCTCTCTATCTATCATCTCTAGAACAGAACTCCAACACTGATGTTCAGCTGCAAAAAAAAATGACTATGTCTCTATGGATTATTTCATTGCACAAAGATTCTGGTTGCTTGGTTCTTGTATCATACTGGTAGTTATGTATTTAAATTGTCTGTAACATGATCTGTATATTTAGACTTACTAGCTCTTTTCTTCCAAATTACCAACTTTTTAAAAATGTACTTTGAAAGTCCTAGATGGTCAATAAACGTTCCTTTGAATGTTACTCCTTGTTTTTATTACTTTTATTTGTTTTAACACTTAACAGTATTATTTTCTTTTATGCTACATAATTCAGGGAGTTATTGTAGAGTGCAGGAGTCATCCTGAGGGTAAATATTCCTGCTGTGTGATTTTTTCTCCCCCAGAAATCAGAACATAGTCGAGTCCAGAGCACTTTTCCAAAATATTACTTCTGAGGGTTGGAGGTGGCACTGGTACCAGCCTTGCTTCCAAATATCACTTTCAAAATATTTATTTTCTGTTATTTGTTTAAAAATTTTGCTTCCTCTGAGTATCATGTTATGTGTCAATTGCTTCCCCATGACATTCCAATGAGGACTATGTATTTACCTCTGCTAAACCTCTTTAATCCTTTAACAGCTTAAGCTCCTGCATTACTTTCCTCTGTTGCATTCCAACTCTTCTCATTGTTATATGGTATATGAACATCCATATAAAAGGGCCATCTGTCACAGTGCTTCTCTTCCATTCCACTTCAATTACCATATAGAGTCTTAGCTCAGAATTTTTTATCATCTAAAAACGAGTCATCTCTTAAATCACAAACTCAAACAAGCTATTTTCTAGTTGCAACCTCTTATTCCCAGTAGGCTTATACAAGATAATAACTGAACATTTTATTCAATTATTCTTTTGCTTCATCAGATTTTCCATTCTCTAGCATAGCTAGTTATAGACTATCTATCATCAGCTTCATTTAATTCTTTATTTTCTAAATAGTTTTCTTCTTTGATATAGTCTAAATACACTTGATTATATCACAAAATATTACACTTTTGTCATCTAACTTAATATCAACTCTATTAAAAGGCAACCATATGTCTTATCCATATGCAAGAAGTAAGGTGCTTCTAAAAAAATCCAAAAATCTTATAAGTTGGAATAAAACTGTGACTTAGATTGTTCATTATCAGTATCAAGTAGGCCTTACATTTTCTAGAAATAGCACTACAGTGATAGATTCAGGCAGTGTAGATTAACATTTTGGAGAGCATCTGACATAAGACTTTTGGTAGTTGCTCAGCTAGGTGGTTCTGTCTTGGGGCCTCATGAGTTATCCTGCTATTTGTAAATTTTTATTCAAATATATATATATATATATATATATATATATATATATATATACACACTTAGAAAAGGATTATCAAATTTCTAATACATATCCATGTACAATTTTATTAAGTATAATTGGATATAAAATTAATTAAAAAAATTTATGTTTATATCATGTCATCCCACTCAATATCATGGGGTGTCTTTTCTCTTATCCAGCTTTCCCAGTACTCTATTTTAAAAATGTTACAGAGTTTACCAAGTAGAATTCTTATTAATTTTTAGGTTCTAGGTTCTTACTGTTTTTATCCTGTTACAGTGTATTTGGCTATTAAAACTGTATCAAAGAGTCAGATATTAATTGTAGATACAAACTTTTACAAAATTGAGGGGGGAGGGGGCTGACTGAAGAGTCTTTGGGTGGCAGTTGCTTCTGCACATGGTATTGAGTTTGAAAATTTTTAGGTCAATCAATGAGGCAGCTGTGAAGGAAGAATGGATGTGAAATGGAAGAACAAACCATCAATAAAAACCATGAGGACAAACTAAAAGCAGGAAGGATGAGGCAGATCTTTTATGGATGAGAAAAATAATACTTACCTGAAAAAAATGAACCTCCATGTGTCTCATCTCCTCCAACTTCAGTGAAACAGGTGAAACTCAGGAGATGCTGGTGTCCTTAGATATGGAGCTGGAGATGGTTATTCCCCTGGTCTAGGACTTGTGGAATCTACAGGAGGGATTCAGTGATGGCTAGAACATCTGTGCCCCTGCTGCTACTTCACACCACAAGGTAATTTAGCACATCATTTATAATGTGCTTGAGCTATGAAGGTCCTTAAATATGGACACCAAATTCCAAGAGCTTAAATCATTCTTCTGCCAATTTCTATCATGGATTACCTAAAGAAGAATTTTGCAGAAAATAATTCCAACTTTGTTAGACTGGTTGCATAAAAAGCCACCACAGTGTGTGTGTGTGTATGTGTATATATATATATATATATATATATATATATATATATATATATATTTAAAAAATATATTGCATTGGCTATAAAATATAATAATATTGATTTTAAAATTGATCTTGCATGTGCTATCCTTTTGAACTCATAAATTTTAAAGACAGCAGTGAAAATTGCTGATTCTGCACTTTGTTTTACAAATACTTTTCAAATAATTGATTATCTCTTACTTTTCCATTCTTACACATATATTATTTTGGGGGGTAGGGTTACTTCCCTTAGAGCATTGACCAGGAGCTTTAAATACTGGTCAGGATAATGTTTCTTAATCATGATCATTCATATCTCACTCTAAAATGTAAAACCCCTTGAGATAGAGAACTATCCTAGATTTTCTGGAAACCCTAAATGCAATCACCTTTCTTATAAAAGGGAGTAACAGGGAGATTTAACTACAGAAGACAAGAAGTGATGCGATTTTGGAGGCAGAGACTGCAGTGATTAACTTCAAAGATGAAATATAAACCAGACAATACAGTGATCTGCAAGCTGAAAAGAAGCAAAGGAACAGATTATCCTCTTAGAGCTTCTAGAATCAACCAGCCCTGTTGACAGCATGGAAACAAATTAGTCGAGAGAAACTAATAACTTTGGACTTTTAGCCTCCAGAAATGTAAGACAAGAATTTGCGTTGTTTAAAGCTAGTACATTTCTACATTAGTAGTGATTCATTATAGTAGCAATAGGAAACTAATATAGGCACCACTGTAAGGAAGTAAAAAAAAATGACTAGGCAGACTATTGGAAGCTAATGCAGATAGTACCTGCAGTAGAGTGAAGGGGATAAGTCAAGAGTAACCCTTGAGCCAGGGAGCCACAGGGACATTTTTTTTTTTTTTGAGGACAACTTCTTAAATAAAATGTAAGGAATCTAAGATGCATCTTAGAAGTAGATATTATTCTTTGTAAAAAACTAATTGGAGGTAAACATATCTTGACTCCTCACAAATGCATGGTTATTGAATCACATTTATTTCAAATATATGAAATGAATAAATTATTATGAAATGGGTAATTTAAGATATTAAAATAAAATAGTTTAAAAAGCATATGCCATTATAAAATAACATTATTTTAAATATTAACAAGTAGCCAATTAAAAATATCCATAGGTATGAAAAACCAATTTCAAAAACCAATTTCAGTAACATGAATTTTGAGATGAAAGAATTGGAGGTGTAAAGAGAGGCCCTTAATCTCTAGCAATTATCTCTGTTCTCTAGTAAATATACATACATAACTTTCCAGGAAAAAATAATCTTGCAATTAATAAGAACTCTCTCCAAGGAATGTCCTAGCTAGACATTTTGAACCTGAAATACTTAGACTCCTACTAGATTACATGAACCCATCCTCTCTAATAAAAGAGAAACATGCAAATTGACTGCACTTGCCCTATACCCAGAAGCCAAGCCCACTAGCCAATCAGGTTGAGTATGTAAATTAACCCAACCTTGATGGCGGTAAAGTTGCATATCCAGGCCAGAGCAAAGACTGAAGACAGTGTAGAGAGAAGCCAAGCTCTGCAGAAGGGAGCAAAGCTTCAGAGAAGTGAGCAAGCAAGCAGGGCAGTGAAGAAGGAAGGAAGCAAGTAGGGAGGTGGAGAAGGTAGGAAAGCAGGCGGGGCAGCTGAGACTGCAGCAGGAAGATTCCTGCAAGGGCCTGTAGTAAAATATAAATGCTAATCACTGTGCCCCTGTGTGTGTGTGTGTGTGTGTGTGTGTGTGTGTGTGTGTGTTTGAACTTAAAGATTAATTGCTTTCTCTTGCTTTTCAAAGATGTATAATTAAAGCCATAACAATGTCTCATAGAAACTTCCTACTATTTTTTAATAAAAATATTATTTTAACTTATAAAATTTTAAATTGGAATTTTAAACTTCAGTTTAAATGTTTTGTACCATGAAAAAAAAATCTTCTGTAAAATTTAAAAACTTCTCTCAAAAAGAACACATAATGTACACATTTAAAACTAATATTCATATTTGGAGAGAGAATTTTTTGTAAAGATAAGAGAATCTCAGCTGCAGATTTGGGCACTTAAATGTTCTCAAGTCTAGGGAATTGACCATTTCATCTATCTTACTGAATGAAATGTGAATCAATCATAGTCCACCTGAAAAAGGAGCAGTCTGAATAAATATTCAGCAGACACTTTGAAGAAATGATTTCAAACTGCAGTAAAATGAAGTAGAGGATAACCTTTATGAGGTCTCAATTGAATGCATGAGGTGCTTGGTGAGATCTCTCCTGTCTGGTTACCCAGGGACTCCAAGGACCACAGCATTGCATAACTGATTGTCATTCAGTTTTGTTCTGTTTTCTTTTCTTTCTGTCTGTAGGAAGCAATCTTTCTTCAGCTGTTTGTGAACATATTAGTTTACTTTTTTTTTTTTTTTTTAAGAAAATTGACCTTTAACAGACTTGATTCTTAGGATTATATTCTTCACACTTTTGTTTGTTCTTGATGCTTTTTGCAGAGCATTTACAAATGATCTGACTTAAAAGTCTGATTTCTAATTATTTCTAAACCCCAATAATTAGAAATCAGAAAGTTTTAGTAACTTCCCTATGGCTACATTTAATCATCTTAGCATAAGATAGATTATAACTTTATATATGCTGGTTTTTATCTGGGGACAGAAAATGGAAGAGAGGATGGGGTTCACAGGGAGAAAAAGAGGGAATCACATGACGCTCTCTAAAGGAGTAAAGGAACTCTACAATTTACTCTATAGAATCAGAGCATTTGTTATTTTATTAATGGACACTATATATATTTGTTAAACCTCAGTCATTGGTACCTTAATCTTCATTATTTAACTGATAAAAGTAAACCTAAAAAAGTAAATTTATAAATGGGTTGCAATTCAAGTTGTCCTAAAATTCCAACTGTGTTGGCAGGCAGTAATATCTTCACAGAACTTTTAAATTAAAATCTAACATGTGAATTTTATCACTCAGTTAGACATTTTAAATAAAATTGCCAAACAAAAATTTCAGAGTCTCTAATATAGCTAATTATCTTAAGGATTACATTTTTACTTCAAATGCAAAAATTGTCTCTAAACAAAAAAAATATTACTAATGAGTATATATTGTAATTTATTCCATCATCTCTATATTTTAATCTAAACCTCTCCAGGGTTAAAAGACTCAAGGTAAAATTACAACATTCCAAGTAAATTGGAGTTATCTCAAGTGAATTGAAATTAGTAACTCAGGTTACTAAGAAGATTTATTAGATGAATAATTTTTGGTGAGATGAGAATATGTTCAGAGCAAATATTTTAATACAAACATACACATACAGACACTCACAGAGACCAATTTTTCATAGTTGTCAGGTAACTGGGGCAAATGTGCTCTTACTTTTCAAAACTGTGTCCCTAAGTCTCCTGTCTGAACCGTGGAGATAAGCATGTCTAAACCTCTGCCCCGCCTACACACACATATACTAAAAAAGGTTAATACTCTTTATAATCAGGATATATTTTATATTTTTCCGTGTTAGAATTTAAAGTTTTCTACTTGGTCCTAAAAATAGTTTAGCACCAATCCGATTTTCTTTCCTTACATACATCTGCACCTACCTGTTTCTATGAATTGATTGAGCACTTGGTCTCTTTCTTTACTTTCTGTCAGGATAGGCCTCAACTATGGTTGTTAAAATTAACAATGGATGACTTATGGGTATTTACCAGGATTTGTCTGGATCTAAAGTTACATATTTATATGACTGAAATAAAATATTTTAAAAAGTCACTTCTTAAATATATAGTTTGTTATTTGACAGAACTTCTTATCAACCTATTTTTCATTTTATCTATACTAAATAAGGAGAAAAATAGATATAATTAGTTGAATTGTATCTGCATAAATATATGCTCATATATTTAATTATTCAATATTAAAAAAATCCCAGGTAAAAAAAGTGAAAGGAACAAAACTATAAGACTTAAAGCATACATTAACATTTTAACAAAGGATATCATTTCCACAAGTTTTTTTTTTGTTGTTGTTGTTGACACAATTACAGATATCCCTTCCCTTTGCCCTTGGCCTATGAGTTTCTAAAGAGTAATTTATATGAGTACACCAAAAATATTGTGTTCTAGAGATACAGTGACTAGCAGTACTTTCTTCCCCTTCCTAGTTGTAAACAGATTATTTAGAAAGTGGGTCAAGTAGTATCAATGTAAATGTCTTCTTTATACCAATGATACTCTTGCAATTAACTAGTTATTGATAATAGGAAAGAAGCAAAAGAGAAGCCAGACATTGTAAACATTTCCTTATTTCCTTTTTTTTTTTTTTTTTTTTTTTGTAAAGCACTCAGAGGAGGAACCACATAGGGAAGGTACTTTGTTGTCAATCACACCTGGGAAAGAGATGGTGTGGCCACTGAAACCAAGCAGAAATCTAGGATATAAACCCCTAAACAGAGAAGCTCATTCTCTTATGCTCTGGGTTTCTTTTTATATGCTTGTCTCTTGGCTCACACTTGTCTTCCTGTCATTCTCTTGTGTTTTAATTGGCCATACAGACCACCCCACACCATGGCCTAATGAACTGTAACTAGCCTGATGCTGAACTGGATCCGGTTCTAAGATAGAACAGAAACTGCAGACACTGGGTCTGATTTTAGCTCTTCTGAGATCCCAGCTATACTTCTTCTATGACTGGACTAAGGGAATGAGACTTTATGAATAGAGTGATTTAATTCCATGCACATACAAATCACTCATTCTCCCATGTGAGTCTTAGGCAATTCTCTTTTCTTGAGATATTATAAAAACCCCACCGCCAGCAGCACCCAGTGGAGAAGAGGGCCCCTACTTTGTCCATTATCACTGATAGGTGTAGAACAGACAAAATTCTATCCTCTTTGGATTTCTGGCTGGGCTTGAGAATTAAATTGACATAAGACATTACCAGGAGAAAAACATGCAAATGTAAGTTTTATGTTACACAAGAGCCCTCATAAGGAAATGACAAAACAAGAAATGACAAAACCTAGATGCTTTAATACTAGGGTGAACAAAGAAAACCATTTGTGGAAAAATAAATAAACTGTGGGAATGCTAAAGGAGCATAATTATTGTAACAAGGTCTGTTTGTACAGAATTTCCCCGTGAGGATGACTGCCCGATGAAGAATGTTTCTTTTCTCCTGGTACCGGGAAAGGACAATACACTTGGGAGTTTTATCTCTTTTTTCAGGAAGAAAAGTGGATATTAGGATGTTTTCCTTATATCTGCTATTTCTCAAGGGCCTTTAGCTCAAAATAATCCTTATGCCAGAGTGGCATGATTTGGAGTGGCATATTGGATCAGGTTCATAGGCTAATTGGAGAAAAGCTGCTCTAGATTTGAGGATCTTAATATCCACCTCCATCCTAAAGCTTGGAACAGCCTTTCCTAGGACAATATTGACATAGAAGACCGGGCATGTTTAAGTGGGTTTGATTTCTCACAGCAGGGTGGAGTAGAGGAAAAACCGAGAAAAAAACAGATCTCCAATATTTGTGAATATTTATTAGACTGGTTCCACACAGAGAAACAGAACACAACACACACCACACACCAGCAGGGCACACAGTGGGGAAGGCTGAATCTAGAGTGCGAGACAGTGGCCGACTCTATCTAACAAAACCTCTGCACATGGAAATCTGAGGCGGGGAATAGAAGTGCCCAAACTGCAATGTAGTGCAAGACATAGCAGCTTACTTGAAAGGATTGTTAAGCATATTAATATATGTAAATAATATATAAAATAATATATATATATATACATATATACATATACACACACACACACACACACACACACACACATATATTATTTCAGAGAGGAAGAAAGAGGGAGAGAGATAAAAACATCAATGATGAGAGAATCCATTGGATACCTCCTGCACTCCTCCTACTGAAAATTGAACCCTCAACTTGGGCATGTGCCTATAACTGGGATGAAACAGTAACCTCCTGGTTTATAGGTCTACGTTCAACCACTAAGTCATTGCCAGCCAGGCTCTTATGAATTTTAATAGAAATGGTGCATATAATGCTAATTGTTTATAAGAATTTTAATTAACAAAGCAGAAAGCAACATTGCTCTGCTATTCAAAAAGTTGCACTAACGTGAAATGTGTAAGAAATCTCATGTTTTAAATAGGAAATCAGGCACTTCAAATAAATTCTACACATATTTTGTCTAAAAAAATTTTCTATGTGTTGTCATGCTTTAAGATTTGGCAAAACAAACCTAGTTTTGTTGTTTTGTATATATCCCCCTCCCTTTTTTAACATTTATATGCAGTGAACATTTATGTGTCTTGCCCATAGCATCAGCCAATCATCTAAGCAGTGCTGACATTAGCCACCTTGTCCATGTAAGATAACTTTATTATCTTACATGAATAAGAGGACTTCCTATATGGGATTAAGTTAAAGTATTTAAAGAGAAATTACACTGTATTATTATCTGGGTGGGACCAATGAAATTATAAGGGTGTTTATGAAGAGTTGGTTATATTGACTTTTTTCTATTTAAATAATACATTTTCTTCAAAATTTAACAGAGAAGCATGAAAATAAATTGTAGTTATACGTTGATTATTCTATCCTTTAATTAATTTTATGGGTAATTTATGTCACATTATATTTAATTATTCACCATCTTGCTAATATGTTAATGGGAAAGAAGGAAATGCTCAATGTGAACTAATTCCAATTATTTTTTACAAATTGTAACAACTGTGATGAAATATTACGGTAAGAATTTTTTGAGGATCTCGATACTATCAATATTTTCCACAGGGGCTGCACCATACAACCCAGCAATTCCACTTCTAGATATTTATCCAAAGAAAATGAAAACACTGATTTGAAAAGATATATTCATCTCTAAGTTCCTTGAAGCATTATTTATAATATCCAAAATATGGAATAAATAAGGTGCCCATCGATAGATGAATGAATAAAAAAGAGGTGGTAAAATGGAATACTAGAAATAAAAAATGAAATCTTGCTATTTGAAACAACATGGAAGGACCTAGAAAGTACATACAGAGGGAAATAAATCAAATACTTTATGGTTTCACTTATATGTAGAATACAAAAACAAACAAACAAACAAAAAACCCACAATAAAACAACACAAAATAAGACAGACTCAATGAAACAGATCAAACTGATGATTGCTAGGTGTATGGGGAGTTGGGGGAGGGTGAAGAGGAATAGAGTCAATGATATTGTGATAAGTTTACTCAGTGACAAATGATTACTAGACTTAGTGTGTGATCACATTGTAAGATATATAAATGTTGAATAATTATATTCACTTGAAAATAATATATCATATAACAACTATGCTTAAATAAAAAAATCCTTAGAAATGGTAATAGCAAGAAATAGCGTTGAAACTAACAACTTAGGGTTTACTTGTGCTTAAAAAAAAAAAGAATGTGAAAGTCAGACAAAAGGTGATTTGACAATGGAAGATAAGAGAGATGGGAAGATGTTACTCTGCTTGTTTGAAAATGGAGGATGAAGCCACAAGCCAAGGAATACAGGAGGCCCCTAGAAACTAAACATTTTTGTGAACACATTCAATGTTAGAGTCTCCAAAAGGATCATTTCCAAACCCCAAACTAAGAGAACAAATTTGTGTTGTATCAAATACTAATTTTGTGGAAATTTGTTTCAACTGCAAAAAGTCTTCTCATTATAACTTTATATAATGATTTATTTGATTGAGATATTAAAATGTTATCACATGAATTTAATAACTGACTATGATACTATAGTAGATTTCTGTAAAAATTACAGATGTATAATAAATCTGGAGGTTAGGCTTTATGTTTAAATTAGTAAATTATGTTAGTTCAATTTATCTTACTGGTAAATCTACAGTTAAAGGAAGCCAACAAAACTTTAAAACTAAAGCCACAATTTCTAGGCTTAGTGCTGACCTGTTTGAATAAATACACACAACAGCATATCCGAGTAATAAATATATTGGTATAGATCTTGCCTTTCTATTTTGAAGCTTTTACTGAAAGGTGGGAAATATCTGGGTCTGATAAAATGGATTAACTAAATAGTGGAAATAAGTTATGGAAAGAAAGAGGTAATCTCCCACTGGCTGATATAAACTTAGATGCAAGTGGTATTTATATGCAAATTAGATGTTCCACTTGTGTTTTAAGAATTTCTTATATATCTAATAGGAATATTTTATGCTATTAGGTGATATCTGAATCACAATTATTATTGGTATATTTTAATACTAATCAAGATTTACTGTTTAGCAAGCATTTTTAATTTCATCTTAAACATCTCTAAGTTAATTTGGGACATTTTGTCAACTATGTTTCCCTGTGTACTATATTTCTCACTTTAATGCCCTTAACATAGGGTGAAATTATGACATGCACGTTTTCTCATACACATTCATCTTTCTTTTTAAATGTTTTCTATGGGAAAACATTCATTTTTTATTCAGTGCTGAAGATGAACAAGCAGAATCACTAAAGATCTAATAGTCAATAACAGTAGAAACACTGTAAATACTCTTGAGAAAAATGAGTGAATCATAAATAACATGAATCTAATAAAGCAGAATTCAAAACTTTGTTAATGAAAATGCATAGATTTTGGGGAACATAATTTATTTTAAAAGTTATAAACCCTTAGTTGGGGGTTTGGATTAAGCATTAACTTTTATTAGCATACAAAAGAAAACTAGAAGAATATCCAAAGGGAATTATGGAATCCATATTGTTGCACTTGAAAGTCTTAACTTTGATCTAAATATATGTATATAGATTTGAAACAAAATTATCTCACCCACATCCTCTTCAGCCTGTTCTGAAAAGTCAATACTCAGATAATTCCCATGAATCATTTCTGTGAAATGTTATTTTTCCTTTATAAATGGAAGATGCTGCAAATGAAAAAAAAAGTTTCAATTCCAGGTGCATCTTTATATTCAGAACACATTTTTTCTCTCTGGCCCACTTCATATATAAAAATACATTTATGTGCCCCCAAACTTGAACATTATGCATATTAATGCCTTATATCACTTTTGCTATTAACTTTTTCTCAGTTAATATTTTCCTGATTCATTTCCTCACCACATATACTCTTAACTCTGCCTTTAATATTGTAATTTCCCCTCAAATTTCTATTTGTAACAATCCTATAAAAATTTTAGTGTAGCACAATTAGTGTTTTTTTTTTTACAGAACTCAATTCTAAAAAATATTTTTTATAATATACTTATTATAAAATAAAACACAAGGAAGTAAGACCACACAATCAAATGCATAGCTTAATCAACTATTATAAGTAACAGAAAAGAACTTTGGCAGTCAATAAGAGGCCCTTTTTATGAGCCATGTCAATCACATACTGCACCCTCCTCTAATAAATAACCATTATCTGAATTTTGTAAGTTCTCACTTCTTTGCATTGTATGTAACATGCTCACACAAATGTGCTTCTTTTGACCCTAGAGTTTAGACCTAACTCATTTTTTTAAATTAATATAATTTTGCATTTCTTTTGATATAGAGGTTTTTCATAGATATTTCAAGTAGTTTGGTGGATGGAGAAGACAGAGCTGCTTAATACATAACTAAATGACCTATACCTAGAGTAGGACAATAAAATAATCTGATAAAAAGCCAGACTTACTTTGGGGTTATCTAAGACTGTTTCCTTGGTATTGTACATTTCAACTTATTAAAATAAATTCTTATCTTAAATATAAAAAATAAGCACATTAATGCAAGTAACTGAGAGAATTAGTAAATACATTAAATGACAGAACTGGAATACACAATATTTCTTGCCAGAAATAAATTTTGTAACTTAATAATTACAAATTTAATAATGTAACATTTATGAAGATCTACATTCATGTCTTCTTTTTTTTAACTTTTTTTAAATTAAATTATTATCTGTGTACATATTTTAACATTGCCCCCCCCCCCCATACATCCCTTCCCTCCCCAGAGTTTTGTGTCCATTGGTTGTACTTGCATGTATACAAGTCCTTGCATGTATATACTTGCATGTATACAAGTCCTTCGGTTGATCTATTATCTCCCCCAGATCTCCTACTCTCCCTGCTGTAATTTGACAGTCTGCTTGTTGCTTTACTGTCTCTATATCTATATTTTGTTCATCAGTTTATAATATTCTTTATTATCCATAAATGAGTGAGGTCATGTGGTGTTTCTCTTTCATTGACTGGCTGATTTCACTCAGCATGATGTTAAATAAATGAGAAACCAAGATGGAGGCATAGGAAAGCACCTAAATGCTGCCTCATAAAACAATTTCAAAACTACAACCAAGAAACAGAATGGACATCATCCAAAACCATAGGAAGGCTAGCTGAGTGGAAATTCTACAACTAGAAGGAAATAGAAAAGCTCATGAAGAATCAGAAGAGCTGCAAATGGTAAGAATCCCTTCTTTTTATTATGGAATTTCCTCAAAAAACTAAAAATGGAACTCCCATTTGACCCAGTGATCCCACTTCTAGGAATATATCCCAAGACACTAGAAACACCAATCAGAAAGGATATATGCAACCCAATGTGCATAACAACACAATTTACCATAGCTAAGATTTGGAAACAGCCCAAGTGCCCATCAGCAGATGAATGGATTCAAGACCTGTAATACATCTACTCAATGGAATACTATGCTTTGGTAAAAAAGAAGGAATCACTGGCTCCCAACTGCTCACCTGCCTGCATGCCTGATTGCCCCTAACTCCCCCCTCCTCCAGCCTGGTACCCCCAAGTGCTCCCCCAATCTGGTTGCCCCTAATTGACCCCCCACAGACCTGTTTGACCCTTATTGCCCTCCTGAAGGCCTGGTAGCTGCCAACCCCTACCTGCCAGCCTGGTGGCCCCACACCACCTGCTGCTCTGTTGTTTGGTCTCTTCTCACTAACTCCCCTGCAGGCTTGGTTGCCCCTTGCAGCCTATTTTGTTGTCTGTTGATTGTGATGGTCTTTTAGGCTTTTATATATAGAGAGATTTTAAAAAGGCTATACAGTCTAAATACAGAATATAACATTGGAGGAAATAAACTTTGATTCTGTTTAAGCCACTGTAATTTTTTTTCTATGATGTATAGAAATTATATCCCAATACAACACTATACTAACAAATACCTTTCTCATTGTCATTAATTAGACCTAGATTATTTTCTTTTTTCCTTTTCCCCTCCATTTGATAATTTGAGGTAAATTGCACTGTTTGTCACAATTGCTAATAGCCTAATTATGATTAATTGCTTTCCTTCTATGTTCATTAATTGGCCTTAATAAACAGAAAGCAATTTAAACTGTGTTTTGCCCTGAGGACTCTGATCATAATTAGGTGAATACAAAAATGACTGAATAGTAAAGATATTTCAGAAATGAGTAATGAAATGGAGTTTTATACTAGCCCACTTAAAAAAAAATAGCACTTTATTTTATTAGGAAGTGTTAGTTTCACAGCAAAATTGAGTGTAAAGTATAGAGATTTCTCATATACCCTCTGCCCCCATGCATGCGTATCCTTTCCCATTTTCTATAAACCCCAATATAAGCAGATTTATTACAATTTGGATGGACATTTTTTTCATAATTGTCTCCCAAAGCCCATAGTTTACATTTCATTCTTGATGTTCTACATCCTTAGTGCTGCCTAGGAGGCAGAGAGACTCCCACCACCACTGCTGCGCTCATCAGCCGTGAGCCCGGCTTGTGGCTGAGCAATGCTCCTCCTGTGGTAGTGCACTGGCCACCAGGGGGCATCGCCTGCATTGAGTGTCTGCCCCCTGGTGCTCAGTGTGCATCTTAGTGACCAGTTTTTAAGATGTTTGGTCGATTTGCATATTAGCCTTTATTATATAGGACCTGAGGCCGGGTACATTAAATTTGTGCATAGTGGGGAGGTGTCCCTCAGCCCAGCCTGCACTCTCTCCAATCTGGGACCCCTTAAGGGATATCCAACTGCCCTCTCACAATCCAGGCAAGACTGCTGGCTCCAATGTGTTCACCTGCCTGCCTTCCTGATGGCCATGAACCTCTTCTGCCTGCCAGCCTGATTACCCCTAACCATTTCCCTGCCAGCCTGATTGATGCCTAACTGCTCCCCTGCCAGCCTGTTTGCCCCTACCTGCCCTCCCCTGCAGGCCTGGTCCCACCCAACAGCCTTCCCTTATAGGCCTGAGTCACCCCTGCAACTGCCCTTCACTGCAAGCCTGGACAACCCCAAGTTCTCCTCTTTGCCAGACTGGTCACCCCTAACTGCCCTCCCCTGTAGGCTTAATCTCCCTCAACTGCCCTCCCATATAGGCCTGGTCCCTCCCAACTGCCCCCCCTGCTGTCCATCTTGTGGTGGCCATCTTGTATTCACATGGGGGCAGGATTTTTGACCACATGGGGGCAGCTATCTTGATCTTGTGTGTTGGGGTGATGGTCAATCTGCATATTATTCTTTTATTAGATAGGATAGAGGCCTGGTTCATGGATTGGAGCAAGCTGGTTTGCCCTGAAAGGTGTCCTAGATCAGGCTAAGGGTTGCCTTGTGGCTTGGGGTGGCCTGGGCGAGCACCTGTAGTGGTTTGCAGGTCGGCCATGCCCCCCAGTGACCTAAGTGGAGGCCCTGGTATATATATAATTTTAAAGAAGAAGAGAGAGGGAGACAATGATAGAAACATCAATGATGAGAGAGAATCATTGTTTGGCTACCTCTTGCACACTCCCTACTAGAAATCAAGCCAGCAAACTGGGCAGGAGCCCTGACAAGGAATTGAACTGTGACTCCTGGTTCATAGGTTGATGCTCAACAGCTGAGCCAAACTGACAGGGCACTTTCCTACATTTTGTACAGATATAGAACTAACTAAAAGGATTTGAGTTGACTAACTTTTCATCCAAAACATGTTTGTGAAGAAATCAGGAAAGGAAAACAATGATCATTCTTTCTGATTGGTGTTTATGAGTCCTTGAGATATATTCCTAGAAGTGGGATCACTGGGTTAAATGGGAGTTGCATTTTTACTTTTTTGAGGAAACTCCACACCGTTTTCACAGTGGCGTTCCCAGCAAGAAGGTTCATTGTCCACATCCTTGCCGCTGGCACTTGTTGTTTGTTGATTTGTTGATGATAGCCATTCTGACAGGTGTGAGATAGTACCTCACTGTCATTTTGATTTGTATCTCTCAGATGATTAGTGACTTTGAGCATGTTTTCATATGTCTCTTGGCATTCCATGCATCTTTTGAAAAGTGTCTATTTAGGTTCTTTGCCCATTCTTTGATTGGATTGCTTATCTTCCTTTTATTAAGTTGTATAAATTTACACAATGCATACAAATTTCTATCCTAACAATACATGCAAAAAAATAGGAAGGTATAATTGTTATATAATTGACTTGATTATATAAAAAAGCTATTTTTAAAATCAATTAAACTATACATGGTTTAATATTTACTAAAGAAGCACAATGTAACAAGAAACCATTTATTTTGGTAGCATAAATAAATAACAATCACAATAATACCATCAGATTTTCAGCTATGTGTTTAACTCAATTTATAATCATTTGAAATTGAATAAAAACATAATATGAATAGTATTAAATGTTAGGAGCAAGATGAAAGTATTTCTGATAATCTTCACAGATAAAATTTATGTTGAATACCTTAAGTTAATAACATCCTATATAATAAAAGGCTAATATGCAAATCAACTGAACAGCAGAATGACTGGCCGCTATGACACACACTGGCCCCTAGTGGGCAGACACTCAAGGCAGTGTTCTCTCACAGGGGGAGTACCTCTCAGCCAGAAGCTGGGCTCATGACTTACAAGCGTAGCAGTGGTGGCTGGAGCCTTGCCCACCTCCATGGCAGTTGGGTATCTCCTGAGGGCTCCCGATGGCGAGAGGGTGCAGGCAGGGCTGAGAGACCTACACTAGTTCACATATTTAATGCACTGGGTCTCCAGTAATAAAATAAGAATCGGTTAGTTTTCCTTAAAATTTAATTACAGCTGGTAAACACTTGAAAGCTATTTCCAAAACTTGTCATTTTAAATTGCTGTATAGGTTTTGCTTATTCAATTGTTTTGTATTTATAAATTGTATAGTTAACACATTTTATATGTGTATGATGAATTATATTTTATGAAGAAAGAAAATATGTTTATGTTATCTCCTTTGGTCAACATAAATCTTTACACACTCTGTGGATATTTAGCCAACAATAATTCTCAAAGAAAAAATTAATTCCTTAACATAACATAAAATTACCTCTTGTTTGCATTTGATAATTTAACTATACATTATTGTTATATAATGAAATTGTAGTAAAAGTTAATATATGTTTAGTCAAATATATGAGTGGCTATGCATATGTACATACATATGAGGGATTTATAGCTTTGTTAATGTTATAAGGATGTTGATAAACAGGCAAGGATTTTGGAAATTTCTAAGTCTGCCTCCTCTCCATATCTTTATAACAAAGATATTTTGCCCATTGGTGTGCTTTTTGTGAGAACTAATGAAAAATTCTATGCTGAGCATTATAAAGGATAACAAAAAGTTGCAGACTTTTATTGTCTAACTGGTACATCTCAGTGTATCCTCAGGGATCCTTCTAAAATGTTATATCTATTCTTACTTTACCTAATTCCCTTTCTACATCAACACAGTGCTGTAGTAATATTTATTATATTTGCTTGTTTATCCTCTGTGTTGTCCCCATAAAGGCAGAGTTTATATCTCCGTCTCAGCTTGTGTTCCCAGAAACTAATTCAGAGCCTGGCTTCAAGTTTGTGCTGAATACATATTTATTTGCTGTAGGCTTATGATTAAATGATGATTGGATTTTCATTCTCAAAAAACTTAGGATTTAGTTGGAAGGAAAGTATCACCTGTTTGAAGCAATCCAAGGCAGTATAAAGTGCTCAATAAGTAGGAAATAACAAAAAGATAGAATGATTTTTATTACATTTGTATATGTAATTTCTTAAATATAAAAATATATATACAATTATGTAAAACAGTTTTCCTAACAAGAGAATCAGATCTATTAGAAATTTAAAGTGATTCACTAGAAAGATGAAAATAAACTGGTTAAAGAAAACAGGTCCAAAAATCAGGTCAGGCACGTGCTTTGGTTTTTACAGGGTAGCACAACACTGATCTATTTTCAATGCTACATTCATCTTTCAGTATGGGGTTGACTCCCACTTAGCTAAAAATAGTGCACACTTTTTTAGTTCAACATTTGAGGTTTAAAATAACTGTTCATTTTAAATATCGGGTTAGGTCGTGTCTGGCTTTAAATCCTATCACTTGTAACGTGTGAGTGTGCTTCCTAATAGCATAGCCTATAGTCTAGTCTGTTGATCATAATCTGGACTAAATTTTAAAATAGGGTTGATTTACTCCACTTAACTATATGTGAATATATCCATGTGTTCTTAAATTGGGACCCACTATGACCAACATTTTCAGAAATATAAACAGGGTCCATATATCTATGTATTAATATAAACAATGCTGTATACAATAAGGTTTTCCAACTTGTGGTTCCTGCTCAACACATAAATGGTTTGAACAGTAAGTGGGTATGAAATGTAGTTGCCTTTCCCCTTAGCCACTTTAGATTCATCTTCTCCTTGTTGGAATACTAATATTATCAATCATTCTAAGGTGATAATATATTATTTCTAAGATTGATGGTCCTATTAACTCAAGTGGCTGTGTATACACAACAGCCTGAAAATATTTTTGGTGAACAGTCTTATCTGGTTGGATTTAATCAAGATTCGCCTTTCTTCTCATGAGCTTTGTGACTGCTGATGGCTTGCTTATGCATGAATCTATAAAATCCTTCACTCTCTTTTGAAAATGTGGGCTCATGCTGTGTTTGTTCACTCTGCCACAGTTAATGTTCCTCAGAAACGGAGCTTTGCCTGTCTTTCTAGTCGTCAAAAGCGAGGCTAAGCCACTCTGTGGTATTGCTGCCTGGGAATCCATTTCACTGGGCCAAGCTGACTGCATGGACCCTCAACTGACACCAGGCTCCTAAAACACATGCTTTAGATGGCAGCCCACAGTGTCACAAGCAAATATAAGCTCTTAATAGCACTTCCCCCCAAACCCTTGTCATCAACAGTGCCCCCTGCCTTCTACTGTGTGCCCTTCCTGTGTCCCTTAGATAGGACCTCAGTGGAGCTTACTAAAACACTGCTCTTTTGGTTTGAACTGCCAATCTTGCCCTAGCCCAGGAACCCCAAAGCACAATATCCATGGGGCTTAACAAGGATAAGTGGCCCAGGCCCTGCCCTTGTCTCTGCTTGCACACTGCCTTGACCACCTGTAGGGCCCCTCCAGGCATGCCAGAAACTTCCTCTTTGACCTCTGAGTAAAAGTTGTCTGTCTCTATTTCTTTCTCTCTGGTGGTCTTTTGTGAACCTCTACTCACATTCTGGCAACATGGGCTTCCCTTAAAAAAAATTTTTTTTAAATTTACAAAGTCATAAGACCAATATGTAAAGATATAACACCCTACAAAGAAAATATGTAAAAAGCACTCAATTAAAGAGAACAAATGTTATTTTTTATTTATATTATCTTAACATAATTAATGATATCCATAGTAGTAATGCTATTAAATATGTGTTGATCAGGGAAAGATGCTACGATTGTACTACTAATAATAAAGATAATTTTATAAATATTATAGGAAATGTTCATAATGTAAGTTGCCTTTAAAACTTTCTAGTCAGAATTTTAAAAACAAAGGCCATTTTCCTTATCCTATCTAAAAAGAGAGAATATGCTAATTGACTGTCACACTCTCAAAGATGGTGGCACCCACAACTACAAATTGGTGGCACTCAGTCCCCTCAGCCCCCAGCCCCCCCAGGGCTTGCCTGAGGCACAGACAAACCTCAGATGGCAGCTTCCCAGCTGCCCAGGGCTTCCCAAGGTTCAGACAACCAGGGCTAGTCAAGGCTTGCACTGCCATCAGTGGCAGCAACAGAGATGTGATGGAGGTGTCACCTTCCCCTGGTTACCTCTGAAGGCTCCTGGACTATGAGAGGGGGAAGGCCGGGCTGAGTATATAAAAAGCCTCTAGTCAATATATAAAAGGACCATCATCTCAGTTCTTGCTAGGATATTGAGACTGTGAAGTAGTACATTTAGAGAACTGTTTTAACATTTTTTGCTGAAAACCAGAGCAGAAAAAGAAAACTGTTTCTATTTAAGGATATATCATCAAGATAAATGTTTGTGTCTTTTTCTTTTAATGTGATATATTAGAGCTCACTTTTAAGTTTAATGGGAATAACTCAGTAAACTGAAAAACAATTTCATGATAAAGAACAGGGAGTGAAATTTTGCAATAAACTCCCTGAGTTGTGCATTGAGACTCCGATTTCACTAATGAAAGTATTAGATGTAGATGGATAAAATAGTTCATACAACTAGCAACATAGGGAACACACAAATACTGAAATAAATGGTATGTATAAATTGTATAGATTCAATTATATGAGCTTTTTCTTTGCATGATTACATCTATTTTCTTGAAGAAGAAAGCAGCATGTAATTAATTGAAATTGAGAGAAGGCAGCAACTATAGTAGAATAAAAGAGTCAGTGGAATGTAGAAAGTGAGAGTGAACTTGTTAAGGAAATGCTTTAATAGAGAATTAAAGATTAGAGTGTTCACTTTGGAGGGAATTTGATTGTGTTTTTATATTAGCCTTTCTATTCAGTTATCTGAAACAAGTTACTTCATAGTTCTGTATCTAATTTTCCTCTCTGTAAATGTATGATAATAAAAGTAACTACATTGGGATGCATTTTGATGATTAAATTTGTTTATATATTTAAATTGCTTAGAAAAGTATCTGTTTTATAATTTTTGTTTATTAGTAAGCACTTGAAATTTGTGGTCATGTTTTAAATTTTTAAAAAGTTGTGAATGTTTATTGTTGTTGGTGTTCATTTACACAGTATCTCCAACTTTCATTTCATAAAACCATGGGTGGCATTTTCCTAGAAGATTTTAAGAAAAAGACTGAGTAGCAAAATAATTGAGTTGGTATGCCAGAGAGAAACTTTCATTGACTTAATGGAACACAAGTTGGGTAAGAGAGTGAATGAGTTGGCCATCCTAATAGGATAAATGAATGCTGAGATGTGTGTGTAAGAATATGAGAGATTTAAAGAAAAATACTGTAGTATAGCAAGGAGGCCCCTGACCCCCACCAGGACTGTTCTTCAAAATAATAGTAATATATCCCAAAGGGAATGAGAGAGGGATGGTGCTCCCCATTACATCCCTAGTTAATTCACAATGCTCATGCCTACAAAACCAGATGGCTTCTCTAATGTTCAGGTGATAGCTCACTTGCCTCTAGAGTAGATTAACATGATGGCGTCATGTTAAGAAACATGATCAGGGTCCATTGGTCAGGGCAATGGGTTATTTCTCATTACTACTAGAAAAGAGAACCAGAAACATTTCAAATTCATTTGGGATTTTTTTTAAAGTATAGATTTACATTTTGGCTCTAGGGAAATATTCAGTTCTTCTGCTTTCTGAAGCAGCCTATTCTAAAAGGACATGGGGGTGTCTGTACATCCTCCAGAACATCACATTGGCCCATTAAATGGAAGATATAATAGTCATCTGTCTGGGTAAGAAAGCAGTGTAAGGGGAGGACCTAATAGATATATGGCCCCAGCCGGTGGCATACAACCCCTAGGAAGATCCACTAGTCACTGTAACATCAGTGGTGTTTTCAGGACATGTGATTTGGAGCATGAAACCAATCCTTCTAAAGTAGTGGATAAGTTATTTCAACTCAAATCTTCACAAATTAGGACGAAGCCCTTTTTTTGGTAGATACCTTAAATGCTGGAACCAGCATATTTAACACTTAGGAAAAGTACCGATGGCCGAAACCGGTTTGGCTCAATGGATAGAGCATCGGCTTGGGGACTGAAGGGTCCCGGGTTCGATTCCGGTCAAGGGCATGTACCTTGGTTGCGGGCATATCCCCAGTAGGGGGTGTGCAAGAGGCAGCTGATCGATGACTCTCTCTCATCGATGTTTCTAGCTCTCTATCTCTCTCCCTTCCTCTCTGTACAAAATCAATAAAATATATTAAAAAAAAAAAAAAAAAAGTACCGAGTGGCCTGAAAAGAAGGCTGTTAGCATTGGCCATGACCCAGAGGAGGAATTCTCTATCAATCCGAACTAAATTGTATTAATAAGTAATAGAGGCCCAGTGCATGAAATTCGTTTATTGGTAGAGTCCCTTCCCCTGGCTGCCTGCCACCGCTGCCACTGGCCCCACCTCCGGGTTGAACTCTTAGTGGAGGGGACAATTTGCATATTAGACTTTTATTACTTAGGGTTTCTACAATTAGGTCCTTGTAACCTAACCACCTCCAATTTCCCCTCCTTCTAATGTCATCACCTTGGTGGTTAGGATTTAACATGTAAATTTTGGGAGGACATATTCTGACCAGACCATAGCAGACCAGTAGCTAGAATATGTAAAAATCTCTCATATCTTAACATGAAAAGAGTAACAGTTTAATCAAGAATGTGGATAGAAGACACAAACAGGCATTTCACAGAAGAGTCTATATGTTGGCCAACACAGACAGAAAAAATGTTCAATATTATTATCCCTTAGGGAAATGTAAACAAAATCATGAGATGTCATTACATACCTATTGGGATGATTTTTTTTAAAAAAAGTAGTGATAATACTATGCTGGTAAGAAATCAGAGAAACTAGATATCTTATGCATTGCTGATTGGAATGTAACATAATTAATCACTGTGAAAAATAGTTTGGCAGTTCATTTTAAAACTAAAGGAGAGTTGTCATAACATCCAGTAATTACTATTTTTTACATTTATCACAGATAAAGTTTATTTTTATGCTTAAACTTGTAACCACAGCTTGAGAAGTCTGAAAGTGAACAGTATCATCTATGGATAGCCAAATGAATTAACAAAGAGAACAATTTAAAACAGAAGTTGATAGCAATTATATAAGGTATTGTAGATTAAATTGGTGACAGGCAATAATATACAATGAACAAAGGAAATAATTGGCATATTTACCTGTCTTTTGAGATGCAACTCTAGGTGATTTCATTCAATCCTATGGCTTGCAATACCATTTACGTACAAGTGATTTTCAAATCAACATAAATTTTAGATCATTTACCTAATTACCTACTGATCATCTCCATTTGGCTGTTTAACACATTTAACACATTTAACACTTCTAAGAAACAATATATGATACTTCCACTCCCAAAATTCTTTCTCCGGTATCTCCCTTCTTAATCATATAATCATTCACCTTGATGCTAAAACTTAAACCTTGAAGTAACATCCTTGATTTTTTCCCCCCTCACAGCTAATTAGTTAGTTCTGTCAGTTTTATTAAAAACCATTCCTCTAATTTAACAATGTAGCACCACCTCCAACTCCAAAATCAATCCCAAGACATAGGCATCCCTGACCTGGATCAGTCTGTTTACTTTTTATTCCAATTCCCTGTTATCATTTATTTCCCTGGAATCACTTCACCTTACTTATAGTCTGTTCTCTAAAACAAGCGCTGTGGTATTGTCTTGTGCAGATCTTACAACTCTTTTGATCAAATCCTCCAAGGTCCTCATGCCACATTAGATTAACATTTTGCAAAAGCGCGCGCGCACACACACACACACACACACACACACACACACACACCTTTACAAAGTTTCTAAAGTTATTGCTAAAATTTTCTTTACCTTCCCTTTCAAAAGGATTTTTTACATGTCATTAGCTATTGTTGCATTGCTTCTCTCTCTTCCTTGAAAATGCCAAGCTTACTTCCACCTCAGAGCCTTTATACGTGATGCCTTCCAGCATGAAATGCTTTCACCGTAGGTAATGACAAATTAAATTTTTGTTTAAATGTTACTGCTTCTGAGAAACATTAGTGATTTCTATCAGAAACACCTGGCCTTCTGCAAACATTCCTAATTATTTATTCTAATCAGCTTTACTTCATGGCACTGTCCATTACATGAATTCGCACTGTTTATTTTTCCTCTTTATTTTATCCTGTTAGAATTAGAATTTAAGTTTCATAAATTAGGCCCAGGTAACCTCAGCAATAAAAATAGTGTCAAGCACATCCTGGGTAGTCAGTAAATATATTTGGCCTAAAAATAAATAATCCAATTTAATAAAAATATTAACAACATAATTAAATGTATCTGTATATATGATAAAAATGGAAATATAAATAAAAAACTAAAATATAAATGCTACAGATATTCACATACTTTACTTTTTTTCTAAGGTGAATTTTATAGTGAGAAAGCCATGGTGCAGTGAATTGTTATCCTTATCTTATTTATTTATTTATTTATTTATTTATTTATTTAATTTTATTGATTTCAGAGAGGAAGAGAGAGGGACAGAGAGATAGAAATATCAATGATGTGAGAGAATCATTAATTGGCTGCCTCCTTAACGACCCCTACTGGGGATAAATCCAGAAACACTGGCTGGGCTGGTTATCCTTATTTTAAATGATGTGGATCACTTTTTTACTATCTTTTGCCATAGACTATATCAAAATTGGTATAAATTAATAAAGTATTACACAAAAATACCTTTGTGATTGTTTTGGGATAAAAGGGAATATTTTGTGGAAGAATTTTTTAGCCTCATAGATACTAAATTTCTGAAGAATTTCTTTACTTGAAGGAGAAATAACTTATAAAAGATCAGTCAACATTGGTGTCTCCACTTGGTTAAGTTACTCTCATCTTAACTCATTCTCTAAGACCCATCTGTTTTTCACACTTACCAAACTGGTAATTGAAAGGAGATGGAGGAGGAACAATCCACACAAATCTCACTTACATTTTATGGTGGCGCTGGTTAATGGGATTTCTCTAGAGATTCAGCATTGCTTTTCCACACTTCAAACCAATGTTAGAATTAGATCTATTGCTAAACATGCATAAGACACATATAAAACCAAATTCTTGAGGAATAACCTTGGATCATTTCAGGGATGTATCTAATACAAGCTAAAGTGAAATTTATGTTCCCATGTGTTCTCTCTCTGCTGCATCTCATCTGCTTTGAATTAGACGTTGTTATTATGCTTGGAATATCCAGAAATCACTAAATTAATTGCATTCTCCAGTAATCCATGAATTTTCTGTATTTCATTTGTCTCTACACACAGTAGCAAGAATGGATAGCTGCATTCCCTTTAGAGTAGGGGTGTCGAACTCAATCAGAGAAGGGGCCAAAATCTAAAATCCAGCCTAAATCGCGGGCCGAATGGTTTACTGAACAGTCATAAACTGACAATGTCATAATCTGACAGTGGAGTGCAGTGATGACAGCGCGGTGCGGGCCACATTGCAAGGCCTGGCGGGCTGGATTTGGCCCGCGGGCCTTGTGTTTGACATATGTGCTTTAGAGGAATACTACAGAACGATTCACTGTGTATTCTAGTATATATGTGTATATACACTGAGTGGCCAGATCATTATGATCTCTGAATGCATAATAATCAGGCCACTCAGTGTATATCCTATATAATAAAAGGCAAATATGCAAATTGTCCCCACAACCAGGAGTTAGAAGAGCAGGCAGGCTGGCCAATTGCCCATGTCCCCTTCCCTGGCCAAGCTGGCCGGACTCCACCCATGCATGAATTCATGCACCAGACCTCTAGTCTTATCTAATAAAAAGAATAATATACAAATTGACCATCACTCCAACACACAAGACTGCTGCCTCCATGTGGATACAAGATGACTGTTCCCATGTGGACACAAGATGGCTGCCCCCATGTGAACACAAGATGGCCACCACAAGATGGCCAGCAGGAGAGGGCAGTTGGGAGGGACCAGGCCTGCAAGGGAGGGGAGTTGGAAGTAACTGGGCCTGCAGGGAAGGGCAGTTAGTGGCAATCAGGCTGGCTAGGGAACAGTTAGGCATCAATCAGGCTGGCAGGGGAGTGGTTAGGGGATGATTAGGCTGTCAGGCAGAAGTGATTAGGGACAATCAGGAAGGCAAGCAGGTAAGCAGTAGGGAGCCAGCAGTCCTGGATTGTGAGAGGGATGTCTGACTGCCCGTTTAGGCCTGACCCTACCGGGATAGGGCCTAAACAGGCAGTAGAGTCGTACATCCCTGGAGGGATCCCAGGTACATCCCTCGAGGGGTCCCAGATTGGAGAGATGGTACAGGCTGGGCTGAGGGACACACGCCCCCGTGCACAATAATCTAGCTACTCAGTGTGTGTGTGTGTGTATTATATTGTATTATATTGTATTATTATATATAACTTTTGTACACAGGAAGGTTCATTACATCAATGAAGTTAATGATCATTTTACTCAATTCAAATATCTAGTGGAAAATGTTTGAAAATATCAATATAATCTTAATTTATAATAAAATTAAATCATATTAAACCACATATATTAATGATTTTTATAAAGCCTTATCTGTAAAATGAAACAGACATATAGTGAAAACTATGTAAAATTGTGTGTGTGTGTGTATTTATGCATATATTTTTTCAAAGAACAGTTTACTGATTTTTAGAGATAGAGGAAAGCAGAATAGAGACACATCTATATGAGAGCATTACATTTATCAACTGCCTTCTGCACGTCCACTACCACGAATGAAGCCTGCAACCTGAGCATGTGCCCTGACAGGGAATCAAGCAGCAATCAACTAAGCCACATCAGCCAGGGCAAGGATATACTTTAAGAAAGGATTCTAAAAGTAAGCTTGTTTATAAATATTAAACAAAAGCACACAAGTTTGGAAATAAAATATACAAAAAAATAAATGAATTATTGGACTGTAATTGGTGTTGCTGTATATAGGTGTAATTACAGAATATGATACAAAAAAAGTGTCCTAAAGATTGGTTTTTATTCATTTGGTTGACAATGTAGATAAGATTCTTTGATATTTTACTCTAATTCCTTTTTAATTAAATTTAGGGAGTGACATTTGTTAATAACATAATAGAAGTTTTAAATGTGCAATTCTATAATACATCATCAGTATCCAATTTCTACCTTATTTTCTCATTAAGTTTTTTATTTTTTGGAGTGGTATACAATTATATGTAGATATAATTTACAGATATTTATACTAGAGGCCTAGTTCATGAAATTCATGAGGGTGGTTCCCCCAGCCCAGCCTGTCCCGGCCTGCGGGACAACAACGGGGGCCCGCAGGAACCACCTAAGAGAATGAGGCAAACAAGGAACGCGAAAGAATGGGAGCAAGACAAGGTTCTGATCAAGCTCCGATTTTTATTCTCTGAAATGGTTGTATTTATACAGCAGAAACAAAGGGGGGCAGGGTTGCCTATGCAGGGGGGTCTTTGGTACCTGGCAACACAGGATTGGCTAACTGCCAGGGGCGGTGTGACATTCCAAGGTGCAACATTCCAAGGCTGGGCTATCTAGGGGGGGGGGGGGAGGATCAGGAAGGGGAAGTGGCAGGAAGATGCTAAGCTGCAGGCTATCTTATCTTCTGGCCAAGCCCTCAGGGCACCTCATAACTTCTGCTAGAAGGAACTTAATTCTATTTCCTTAAGACTGAGTTGCTTGCCTCAACTCTGCTGGCTCCCAACATCTCCTCCCTTTGTCTTAATTGAGGTGGGCCTTAACCGATTGGGGGAGTAGTGACCTGGTTCCTCCCGTGGGCTTCCCAGGCCCACCAGTGTTAGTGGCTCTTGGTATCTTTTGGGGAGGAGAGGCAGAGCCGATTGGATTTGTATTGATACCAACCTCTATGCAAACCAGGTATGCTCACAGGGAAATCCAGAGGGGGTCGAAATTTTCCCATGACCTTCCCTTGGGAAGAGGAGGTCGGAAAATTTTTTGGACCTTCCCTTGCAATGCTTTGCTCTGCACCCATATCGGTACCCATACCTTTCTCCTTGGTGAGGAGTAGGTAAGCATCCCTCTGGTCATCATGCTGTCCCCGCAGGGAGGGAGCGATGGTAAAGTTCATAAACTTGCTCATGGTCAGCTACGGCTAAACAGTGGTAATGTACCTGGATGGGTTTGGCCAAGATGCTGTCAATATGTTGTTTTACAAAATCTGTTAACCTCCGAAAAGCCCAGGGGCCAAAGGATAGGATTAATAAGAAACCTATGAGGGGGCCCAGGATGGGGAGAAGGTAGGGGAGAAGTCCGTTTAGTCCGCTCCAGAGAGGGTTCTCGAACAGTTCTTTCCGCTGCTTTATCAGGTCTTCCTGTAGTTTCTTGATTTTGTCTCGGACGATTCCAGACTTGTTGGCATAGAAACAGCAATGTTCCTGTAGGGCTAAGCATATCCCTCCCTGTTCTGCTGTGAGTAAGTCTAAGCCTCTTCTATTCTGTAAGACAACCTCCGCTAGGGAGTCTATTTGATCCTGAAGGTCATTGATGGTTCCAGAAAGGGCTTGAACATCATCAATCAACTGATTAGAAAGTTTAACATATGAGTTGACCGCTACTCCTAGGCCTGCCGAGCCGGTGGCCATGGCTCCTGTGACTCCTAGGCCTATGAGTAGGGGGATGAACTGAACCACGCGCTTACTGCGGCCGCTAATATACTCAAGGCTGGGCAGGGGGACGGGCTCATCTCCTGGGACAATGTCAATATCAGGGAGGAGGATAGCTTGTATACATAGCCCGGTCCAATTGATAGGCAAGGCTGTGAAGGCCATGTTTCCTCCACATATAAAAACTTGTCCAGGAGCAGGGCAGAGGGATGAAGTTTTACTAATGGTAGAAGAGCAGTTTGAAAAGGTAATAAATCCCACATCTACATCATAACTATTATTCTGAGGAGGGCTTTCTAGGCATATCGTTGAGTTAAATCTTAAAGGTTGAATCCTAAAAGGAAGACTAATACTACAATTATTTTTTGATAGGAGGCCGGTAACGTTAGCTGGGATGGCGAGGGGCATAGGTGTACCAAGCGTCATGCATAGCCAACAATTTTGTGCCAGTTTCGGGTTGGAGACATTGAGGGCTTTTAGGGTGGCTTCTAGAATATCTGAGGTTTGGGTATCTAAGTCTATACCTCGGGGTTTGGATAGAGCTAAAGGGTGGTATTGTAGCGGAGGGTACTTAAATTTGATAAATTCTTCTATTTGTTTTTGAACTTCGGCTTCTCTTACTCTATCAGATGGCCCGCCGCCATCAGATATATGGATTGGAGCTCGCGGTGGCCAGCAGATGGGTTTGCCAACTGTGCCACGGCAAGAGGCTTGGGCATACTTAGAGTGGCCTTTGGAGGTATGGTCGTATTCACCTCCAAAGGAGCCAAGGTAGGTTTTCTCGAGAATTGCAGTTAGGTATACCTTGCCATCAATATTGGTACACTGTTGGACACTGCTATAACAGGTAGAATGTAGTTCTAAGACTATTTGGCAATCCTTGGGACAAGATCCAGGTCTGCCGTCAACTGGGGGTATGATTTTAGGTTTATTCTGGCATTTCCAGCTTTGTTTAATCCCATCAATACGTTGTTCATAGACAAGATAGGCAGTGAAACTGCCGCAATCGGCCATGCGGGTGTACCTGGGAGGCTTTCCTGCAGTACTACCCCCGTCGCACCTACAAGGGTTGCCAAATAGTTCCAGGATTAATTGATCTCTGTTTACCGGAGGTCCTAGTCCACCGCTGGTCAAGGGGATCAGGATTGAAAGCAGGGTCAGGATAGTTTTTGCCATGATCTGTAGAAGGAAAGGGAGGGAGTCTTTCTCAGGGGAATAGTTCCCTGGAAGAGAGGTTGTTATTTAGGGGAATTAATGGGTTTGATCAGGCGTTCTGGTAGCCATCGTGGTCCTTCCTCCTGTGTGTCGTAGACACATGCGGACCCCCGTCCCCAGATAAGGACCGGGTCTGGACCGTGCCATTTTGAGGTCAATGGATCTTTCCACATGACTTTTGCGTATTGATTTTTTGTTTCCTGGTGCCAAAATCGGTCGGCAGCCGAGTTTCCTTCTTTGTCTAATTTTAAGAAATTTAATGTAAATAACGCATGATTTAAAAGGTTACGGGGGGAGCCTCTAGTGGGATAAACATCATTTGTTTTTAGTTTGTTTATGGTGTTTTTTAGGGTTTGATGAGCTCGTTCTACTATTCCCTGTCCTTGGGGGTTATAAGGGATGCCAGTGGTGTGCTTAATGTGAAATTGATGGCAGAAATTTTGGAATGCCTGAGAGGTATATCCAGGTCCATTGTCAGTTTTGATTTTTTGAGGCTTCCCCATAATAGTGAGACATTGGAGGACATGAGCTATAATATCCTTAGAGGCCTCTCCGCTATGGAGGGTGGCGAAAATAAACCCACTGTAGGTGTCAATGGTGACATGGGCATATTTGAGGTTGCCAAACTCAGGGTTGTGGGTGATGTCCATCTGCCAAATTTCGTTGGGGAGGATACCTCTGGGATTAACTCCCAGGTGAGGGAGGGGTAAGAGAGTGACACATCCAGGGCAGCTTTTAACGATGTGTCGGGCTTGTTCTCCAGTAATTTTGAACAGAAGGCGGAGGGTGTTAGCGTTGAGGTGGTGGATATTGTGGGCCTGTTGAGCCTGGGAAAGGGGATCTAAAGAAAGGGAGTATACAAGTCGGGTGTTTCGGTCTACTGCGGCATTGCCTTGAGAAAGGGGGCCAGGAAGGTCTGAATGGGCTCTTAGGTGTCCAATGAAGAAGGGGGCTAGTCTATTTGTAATTAGCGTTTGTAATTGCTGAAAAAGGGGGACTGCATTGGTGGTGGGTTTAATGTGAGGGACAGTTTCTAGTAGAGGAATGGAGGACGCTAGATAGGAGCTATCAGTATAAAGGTTAAAAGGGGTGGCGGGTAATTTTGAAAAGACTTGTAGAACAGCAAACAGTTCAACAAGCTGTGCAGATTTGAAGGGGGATTTAATAGTGAATTCTTGACTATCAATGGTGTATGCTGCCATGCCAGTGGAGGATCCATCTGTGAACACTAGGGATGCTTGCTTAAGGGGGTTTTTAGATGTGATCTTTGGAAATATAAAAGGGTGTATTTGAGCGAATTGGAGTAATTTATTAGGAGGGTAATGGTTATCTATTGTTCCCTGGAATGAGGAGAAGGAAATAACCCAATCATCATCTTGCTGGAGGAGCCAGTTAATTTGTTCTTTTGTATAGGGAAGTATAATATGATCGGGGTCTCGACCAAAATATTGACGGCTCCGTTCCCTGCCTAATCGGAGAATTTTGGTTATTAAGGATGGATATGGAATGAGAACTCGGGAGGGGGATGAGGGCAGGTGGATCCAGAGTAGGGGGTTGTCCTGCCATAAGACTCCAGTAGGTGTGTGGGTAGTAGTACAGATGAGTGAAAAAGGTTTATCATAGGATAGGAATGTAATTTGTTGCTGCTGGATGGCAATTTCAACCTTGGAGAGGGAAGATTTAGCCTCTGGAGAGAGTTTACGGGGGGAAAGGGGATCAGGGTCTCCTTGTAAGATGTCAAAGAGGGGTTTTAAATCTCCCGTTGTTAGTTTTAAGTAGGGTCTGAGCCAGTTGATGTCTCCTAAGAACTTCTGAAAATCATTAAGGGTTTGTAATTGATCAGTTCTTAATTGAAATTTTTGAGTGGTAATGCTGTTTTGATTTAGTTCAAAACCAAGATAGTAATAAGGGTCTTTAAGCTGTATTTTGTTAGGAGCTATTCGAAGCCCCAAAGAGGAAAGGCGGGCAGCCAGTTCTTGGCTGCATTTGAGGACTTCAGGGCATGAAGCTCCTGCTAGGAGAATGTCATCCATGTAATGTATAATGTAGATAGAAGGCCAGCAAGGTCTGAGAGGGTCTATAGCTTGGGCCACAAATTTCTGACATAGGGTGGGGCTATTTGCCATGCCTTGAGGGAGTACTTTCCATTGGTACCGGGGCATAGGTCCTTTAAAATTAGTAACGGGGAGACTGAACGCAAACTGTTCCCTGTCATGGGGGTGAAGGGGGATGGTGAAGAAACAGTCCTTGAGGTCAATGATAATTTTGTAGTAATTAGCGGGAATGGCAATAGGGGAGGGAAGGCCTGGTTGGAGGGCTCCCATCGTGAACATGGTTTTGTTGATTTCCCTGAGGTCCTGAAGAAGTCTCCATGTTCCTGTTTTCTTTTTAATTATGAATATGGGAGTATTCCAAGGGGAGGTGGTGGGTTCTAAATGTCCAGCAGCCAGTTGTTCCTGTACTAACTCAGTGGCAGCTGTAAGTTTTTCGTTATTTAGAGGCCATTGATCTACCCAAACGGGGGAGTCGGATTTCCATTTTATCTTGTCTGCGTGGGGTACAGGAAAGTCAATGGCCGTTAAGGAAAATGTTCACTCCCTAGACCTAAACGATTGTTTCTTGGTGTTATAGATAATGGGACTTTTATTCCCTGTTTGTTTCTTCCTAGTCCCTGTCCTGGTAAAAATCCTTGGTTGAGCATCTGTTGAGTAATAACTTCATTGGGGCTACACATGATGAGCTTTAATTGGGATAAGATGTCTCGTCCCCAAAGGTTGACAGGTAGGCCTGGGACAATGTAGGGCTGTACCTGTCCGGAATTACCCTCGCTGTCTTTCCAAGTCAATATTTTTGAACTTTGTTTCGGGTTGGTGGACTGACCGATTCCCTTAAGGTGAGTTACAGAGACCTCACAAGGCCAGCTTGGTGGCCAGTGTTGGTCTGAAATTACTGTGGCATCGGCCCCTGTGTCAACTAGGCCCTCAAAGGTTTTTCCGTCTAATTGTAGGGTTAATAATGGTCTCTCTGGAGTAATTTGTTGTATCCAATAAGTATCGGATGACCCAAGGGCGGCTTCTTGCCTGGGGCGTTGGGAGTGACTCTTATTGGCAGAGTTTAGAGGAAGTAAGATGAGTTGAGCTACTCTCTTTCCTTTGGGGATGGATATGGGTCCTGATGGAGCCGAGGCTAGAAGAGTGATTTGGCCAGTATAATCATTGTCAATGATTCCAGGGGTGATGTGGAGTCCGGCCAATGCGGAGCTCCCTCGCCCTAGTATTAAACCGAATGTATCGGAGGGTAGAGGTCCAAATGTTTCCGTGGGGAGAAGTTGGATGCCTTGTTCAGGAATTAATACTGAATCGGTGGCGGTACAGAGGTCCAATCCTGCACTGCCAGGGGTAGCCCGGAGGAGGGAGCTGATGCCTGAGTGTGGAGAATCTGTTGGGGAGATCGTGCCTGTGGGACGAACCTGAGAGCCCCCTGGTTCTGTCCCTGGTTCGGGGCCGAGGGCAGGCCCCTCTGGAAGTTTCCCTGTTTCGATGCTAAGGATTTGCCTTCTATGTCTGTTTTAGAGAAACATTCCTTGGCCCAGTGAAGACCGCGTTTACAGCAAGGACAAGGGGTTCTAGGGGGTGCTCGAGTAGGAGTGATGTCGCTAGAGGGGGAGTTTTTAAAGGCCGGAATCTGTGATTCCTTTGTGGAACATTCGCAAGCAAAATGTCCAGGCTGTTTACAGTTGTAACAAGTTTTCTGCTCTTTCTCCAGGGTAAAGGTTTTTAGAGCTGCTCCTATAGCTAAACCAAGCGTATGGGAAGTGCCAATTCCAGAGCATAATTTAATATAATCGGAAAGGCTTCCACAACGATGCGGTCTTATTGTTTCTTGGCATACAGGATTGGCATTTTCATAGGCAAGATGTTTGATAAATGTGCTTTCTGTCTCGCCCTCTCCAATTAGCCGTTCCGCGGCATCGGTTAAGCGGCTGATGAAGTCGCTGTACGGCTCATCCGGGCCTTGTCGGACCTTAGCTAAGGAGGTTGTGGCCGAGCCTTTAGGAGGGAGTCGGCGCCAAGCCTTTAGACCTGCATTTTGAATTTGGGCTAATAATCCAGGGGGAAAGGCTGCCTGTGCCTCATTGGTGTCATATGGACTTCGGCCGAGTAATTTATCTCTCGTCCACAAGCGCGAGGTTTTACTTTCACTATTGCGCTGGGCGGTTTCTCGGCAGTTTTCTACAAAGTCTGTTCTCCAAAGAACATACTCGCCCCCTGAGAGCGTTGCTCGAGCCAGGGAGATCCAATCGTTAGGAGTTAGCCATCGGTCACTTAAACTCTCAAGTATAGTCAAGGTATAGGGAGCAGTGGGTCCATAATTGCTTACCGCCGCCTTTAGGTCTTTTAAATGTTTAAGGTTTAAGCGGCGATATTTTTGGTTTTTTGGCTGAGGTTGGGGGTCGGGGCTTTCTGTCTCAGATTCATTGTCTGTAGGATCCTGATCAGGATTTTGGGAGTCTGGGGGAGTTTCATCTTCATCGGGGGAATTGTTTTCCTCCTCTTCTATTTCTTTTTCAGGGCCTCGACTGCGGGTGACCGGGAAGGCAAGGAGAGGGGGCTTGTTTTTAGTCGATAGGGCTTGGGATGGAGTTTTGGTTTTAGTTTTGTTGGGGGGGGGGTTTGTTGAGGGGGGAGTATCTGGCTGGGTAGGATTTAAGGTAAGAAGTTCAGCCTCGAGGGCCTGTATTTCTTTAATAAGTTGGACATGTTCTTGCTTTTGCTGTAGAAGTTCTTTTAAAGATGAGACTTCTCGAGTAAGGGCTATTTTAGCTTGTCTGATGGGGTCAGATGAACGGGAGTTAACATCTCGGGAAAGATCAGGGTGTGGTAAGGATTTGGGATTAAACGGAGGGGGCCTATAAAAAGGCGGGGCTGTTAAGCGCCAGGGATCATCATGGTAGTGGGCGGCTTGCTCCTCCATGGTTTCCTCCGCGGGGGTTAAATGGTCAGGAAGGTTTTTCTTAAGGGTAAATGAGGGATAAATATTAGGTATTTTTTGCGTCTCCTCAATTTTTTCTTGGGGCTGAATTTTTGGGTCTTTTTTCTCCTCAGAAGTCTCTGTAGAGTCTCCTGGGATATCTAGAATAACTGAAGGACATGCTGAGGGGGGACGGGAGTTTTCTCTGAGGACTGCTTCTCCTGTTTTAATGATGTCTTTGATGTCAGGATCTTGGGAGTGGATTTTAAGTATATCATGAATTAGATTCCAATAGGAAAAGGCAGTAACGGGGACCTTCTCAGGACCAAAGATCCGATAAAAATCTTGTAGGGCATCCCCTACCCGTTCCCAGCGTTTTTGATTAATAGTTCCTTCTAGGGGGAACCAAGGGCAGGTATCATGAACAAACTCAAAAAATTTCCTAAGATCTTTTCTCTTAACCCTTACTCCTCGCGTTCTGAGGGAAATCTTGACACCGTCAAGGAACATTTCATGACAACTCAAGGAATTCCCCATTATTGGTCGATTGGATGGTTCTCAAAGAGATCCCTTCTCCACGTAAGTCTCCGGGACATATAAACCCCGTGCCGGGTCAGCTTGAATTTTCTCGTCAACCCAGGAATTCAGGCGGAATTACTCTCTTTTCGACTCTACCCTTTACTCCCTTGCTTGCGTGAAACAGTCGGTAGGTATAATCCGCCTACACGGATCCTCACAGA
This sequence comes from Pipistrellus hanaki, assembly GCF_964339955.1. Taxonomy (NCBI): domain Eukaryota; kingdom Metazoa; phylum Chordata; class Mammalia; order Chiroptera; family Vespertilionidae; genus Pipistrellus; species Pipistrellus hanaki. The sequence goes on from NC_140505.1 coordinate 49,027,182, forward strand.
CAGGGAGACCCCGTTTGCCCTCCTCAGGCGCGCAGATCTCCCCGTGGTTGAGTCTGTGAGGTTGGACGACCTTTTGTTCAAAGCAAGCTCAAGGTTTTAAGAGTAGATCTAATTGGAGAGAATTCTCGCCAAAAAAACCGGGAGACGGTACTAGTTCAAGTGATTCGGAGTTCTCACAGCCAAAAGTGGGTACCTTTCACTCTTCCCCAGATTGGCAAGTGAGTGCTTATTAGTGGACAGAAAGGAATCGACCAAGAGAACCAATAATTACAATCGAGCAAAAAAAGGGGTGAAATGTTCTGAAATCTTGTTTGAAAAATCATCTACCTACCTTTACTCCGATCTGTCTCACGGCGGGCGTGACCGTGGCGATCCAATGCTGAGCCTTCACTTGCGGGTCCTCGCGGCGACTCTGGGGGGTGCCTGGCCAGGGCTTCTCCGGTAGAGGTTCTCGTCAGCGGTCCTCAGGAGCACTCCACGTTGGGCGCCATTTTGTCCCGGCCTGCGGGACAACAACGGGGGCCCGCAGGAACCACCTAAGAGAATGAGGCAAACAAGGAACGCGAAAGAATGGGAGCAAGACAAGGTTCTGATCAAGCTCCGATTTTTATTCTCTGAAATGGTTGTATTTATACAGCAGAAACAAAGGGGGGCAGGGTTGCCTATGCAGGGGGGTCTTTGGTACCTGGCAACACAGGATTGGCTAACTGCCAGGGGCGGTGTGACATTCCAAGGTGCAACATTCCAAGGCTGGGCTATCTAGGGGGGGGGGGGGGGGAGGATCAGGAAGGGGAAGTGGCAGGAAGATGCTAAGCTGCAGGCTATCTTATCTTCTGGCCAAGCCCTCAGGGCACCTCATAACTTCTGCTAGAAGGAACTTAATTCTATTTCCTTAAGACTGAGTTGCTTGCCTCAACTCTGCTGGCTCCCAACACCAGCCTGTGCCTCTCCCAATCTGGGATCCCTCGGGGATGTCCAACTGCCAGTTTACAGGCCTAAATCAGCAGTTGGACATCCCACTCAATCCGGGATGCTGCATGCACAGTGACCATACTTTTCATACAGGTAAAAGGCATCTTGCTATTGTATGGACAGCTACCTTTTTTTTGCCTTGATTATAAAACGTAGTACATAACATGATCCTTCAGAGGCAGTAGTATCATTTCCCCCATCTTATGGCTGGAAAAAGTGAAGCAGAGAGAAGTTAAGTGATTGGCTTTGTCACACAGTTATAAGTTTCAGAGTCAGGGCTGACCACAAAATGTGCAAGCCAGAGTTCATGTATGTCATCGCTGCATCATCTGTTTTTTTCAATGTTAGAGTAGCCTTGCCAGGTTTTAATGTTTAAATCTAAGAGACTGTTCCCAATATATAGGGTAGGCGACCAGGGCCAATCTGTGGGATGACCAGTGGGGCAATCATGGGGCTCCACTGGCACCTGCCTTGGCTGGTGGCCTAGTGCTGCCTGTCCATCAGTCCTGCCCCCCATCTATCGGTCGTTCTGCAGGTTGTTATGTCATTAGGTCGATTTGCATATTTGGGTTTTATATAGATAGATGTTGCATATATGCATCAGTACTTAAATAACTGCTGAATAAATTGAATATTGATCTATTCCTTGGGATAGGTTTGGTTCTTATTATCTAATCCATTTGTTAAAATATCCTTGCCAGTGCTACTATAGAAAGGTGCCTACATACATTGGACCAGATATTCAGTAATTTTCCAAATATTGGTAAAACATTACTACCTATTTCAGGTAAACATTTTCTCTACACAATTCTTCCAGAAAAAAAATTATATTATAGTCAGAAATCATTTAATTTGTTTCTTTAACTAATTTAAATCATGAAAACTTTATATTCAAATTTCAATTGCAACCTTTCAAAATATAAAGGTTATAAATTCCATCTTGACATAGATAATTCTTTCTTTTGGGGATGTGAATGAATGATTCGAATGATTGTGTTTTTTGATATCTTGATATTTCAATTTTAAGTTATATGCAAATCATAACCATCTTAATTATAGAGGACAATGCTTTAAATAATGATATTGAAAACCAAAGTGAAATCTTGAGATATAATAGCAGTTAGGGTAAATACTTATTGAATGCTAGGGCAATATATACATTTCCTTAGAAAGGATTCTCTTTATGGAGAATAGGTCTTCCTTATAAAATAGCAGGCAGGTTTTTTGTTAAAACAGGTTAAAAAAAAGGGAGGTCTGAGATGAGAGACCCAGGGATTCAGGGATTACAATGATGATTTATTAGAAAAATACATTATATGAAACTGAGAGATAGTAGGCAATGTCTTTTTTTTTTAGGTAATGTTTTTACAATGTTCTCAGGCAATATTAACATCAGATTATATTTATATAACTTACTTAGTTTTATTACACATTTTATGAGTTTTGACAAGTATTACTATACTTGTTTTGTCAAGAGCTACATTGATAATTTTTAATCAATGTGTAACAACTTGACATTTTCTACAGCTCTCAGAATTCCCATCCATATGATTAATATGCTTAAATTGCAAAACCCCATTTTCTCTTTAGGTTGCTAAATACCAGTTTCACAGAACTAAGTAAAAATGAAAATATTGACATAATGCAAAGTTATGACATTGATAATATATTGTTTATTGCCTTTATATATATTAATATTTACTCAAAATTTCATTATTTATATAATTCACTATCTATTCCTCCCAAACAAAATGATAATATTTCATATATGTGTGTGTATATGAAACTAGTATATATGGTTATAATATAATAGTAAGAACAACTATATTATAATATAATTATAACAGCTAACAAAGGTACTCATCCAAATATTTTACTTATAATAACTGATTTAATTCTGTTCTGTTAATAATAATTATTCCCTCTTTACAGATGAAACAGCTGAAGTACTCAGAGGTCCTACAACATGTTGATAATGGGTTGAATTATCTCCAAAATGCAAAAAGATATGTGAACTAACAATGTAAATGTACATGGATGTTGGATCATTTTAGATGCCATTCAGTTAAAATGAGGTCACACTAGATTCAGGCGAAATTTGGACACAGGCGCAGTCACTTGCTTGTGATGGTAGAAGCAGAAGCTAAAGTGATAAAACCAAAAGCCAAGGAACGTAAAAGATGGACAGCTACCACTGAGAAATACAAAGAAGGCTCGGAAGGATTCTGCCTGCAGCACAAGGGGGAACATGGAGTAAGTTGATGTTGGACTTCCAGTATCCAGAACAATGATAGAATTCACTTCTGTCCTTTTAAGTCACCCACTTTATGCTACTTTGCTACAACACCCCTAGGGAATTAGTACACTTTTCAAAAGTCACGGAGCTGTTAAATGTCAAGAATTGTGAAGGCTCCAAGATTTTACCCTTTTGCTTAAAAGCCAATGAGTTAGTGGAACACAGTTTTATAGATGCTGGTAGAAGACATTTAACTCCAGAGATAGAAACAAAACACATTATTTTAGTAGAACAAACATATAAAATTCAACATATCTTTTCCAATTCCTCCTACACCAACGCCCAGTGAGGGCCACAAATGTGAGCCAAAGCGGGTGCTTGCATATGCACGGTTTGTATTACAGGAGAATCCTGCACTTAGGCCCCCAAATATAATAGGAAGTAGGTGTGTCTATCAGTCCTTTTCTCTGGGAAAAGACAATTATTTCTCATCTTTCAAGGCAGTGAGCAAATCTGCCCTTTGTGCGGAAACCGGTTTGGCACAGTGGATAGAGCATCAGCCTGAGGATTTAAGGGTCCCAGGTTAGATTTCAGCCATGGGCATGTACATTGGTTGTGGGCACATATTCAGTAGAGAGTGTGCAGGAAGCAGCTGATCGATGTTTCTTACTCTCTATCCCTCTCCCTTCCTCTCCGTAAAAAAAAAAAAATCAATAAAATATATTTTTTTAAAAATCTGCCCTTTGTTTTAAAGAAGACACTTGTTTTCCAGGGGTGCTCATCTTAGGCATAATAAATACAAACATCTTAAATCAAACTATTAATTGTTAATTTTGTTTTTATGTTGTAAATTTTGAAGCAGTATTAATCTCCCCCATGTTTTACAAAAAAATTATTAAAATATTGGAACTTTTTTTTTTCAAAATCCTTAAAGATTATAAGTATATCTTTAAGAGGAAAAAAAAAAGTAACAAATACTTTGAACCTGTACTTGTTTCGTGCTGTGTCAATTCCTTATTTGATTGTGACATTAAACATAAATGCAATGTTTGCTTTAATAAATACTGATGTTCCCAATGAATTTTGAAAGAAAGCAGGGTAAGGTATATTTCTTTCTCTCTGCCTGGCCTTTGTTTTTCTCTATATTGTTTTTGAAATTAGCCTTTTAATGCTATATGAAATACATTTAAATAATTTTTAAATTATAAAATTAGGGTCTGAGACTCTGAGTGAATTCATCTGAAGTTCCCACTATATGTACTGAACAGACTGGAGATGGAATTTCCAATTCTAAATTCAAACTCTTAGGTCTATGATGATGGTTAATCCTAGATAAATATAAAGTATACTTCAGTAATGAAGCAGGGATTGATAATTTTAAAATGAACTGTAGGAGATTAACCACAGAAAATCTAACATATTCTGCAGAATTTAATAGGGAGATGTATAGAACTTTGTGTGGGAGTGTGTGTGTGTGTCTGTGTGTGTGTGCAATTAGATGCATGCAGAGATTGCCTCACAGAAATAGTTGATATCTGCTGTTATTTTTCTATGTCTATCTTTTACAATTAACTCTCAAACATATTGAAAGTGGACAAATGATCACGATCATCCATCACTCACCCACTGATTTGGCTTGATGAAATTTAATTTTGCTTCACTGGCTCCAATGTTAGTGTTTGGATTGCCCCAAGTTTAAATAAACACCGAGGTGCAAAATACCCCATTTTAACAGTTCAATCTGAGAGGTGGCCTGACCTCAGGAAGAAACATCTCCTGTAGAAATGTCCTGTTTTTCCCCTGCTTGCTTGGCCTCCTCCCCACAAGTGCCTGCAGGTCCTGCTTTCCTGTCCTTATTGAAGTAAGGCCTTTTCTGGTTGGTTTAGAGATGCTTGCAAACTGAGGTTTGCACACCCTCCCTATTATAATCTTGAATGAAGTCTGATTATCTAGGTCTAGTTTTGTTCTATTTGACAAGTGTTTGGATTTTCCATGATTATTAAACTTTCTTATTTGCATTATTCTTTTATAGTTTACAGAGAAAGTAGAACTAATAAGACACAGGTATTTGTAAATAACAGGTCAACAATTTGTGTGTGTGTGTGTGTGTGTGTGTGTGTGTGTACTTGTGTAGAAAACTAAGATAGAGATACAGAATTTTTTAAAACTACATAACAAAAAGATTAAGTCAATATTATTTATTTATTTATTTATTTATTTATTTATTTATTTAAATTTGCAGAGCACCAGTGACTTTACCATGTCTTGGTGCGGTGAAGGGAATAGGACATTAATGAGAGACATATTATTTCAAAACAACTTGACATTTTCCAAAGCTCTCAAAACTGAGATTGGTTTTAATTCAACATTCTTGTACCTGTTTTAAGTGGATAATGAGGTACGTCATGCAACAGAAATTTTGAAGATGAAGGGACACGTGGTGTGTTTTTTAAGCTGTGTGTGTCTATAACTAATACAATTTCACAATAAGCAGCAATTTCTGGGAGGAAAAAGCTATTTTCCAAAGTAAATAGGTAAAATAAAGTGAGTCATTCATTGAATATAAATTTTAAAATTATAAATAGCATATGAAAATCTTGTTAGACAAGAACATGTACAAACTTAAGCCCTAGAAAGTGACTAAATGTTAAACTATTGGGTCGGCAACTAAGTACTTGCGGGTTTCACACATATATGACTTCGGTTGAATTTTTAGGTTTGCAGACGTAGTACAAATGTAAAACACATTTTGTTATTTGATAGTTGGCTATTCAGCTGTTAATCAGTAAAAAAAGTTTTTTGATCTGTTTTGTAGTTTTCGTTTGGCGTTTGTTGAAAAATGGAAAATCAAAAGGAACATTTTCATTATATTTTGCTTTTTTATTTAAGCAAAGGGAAAAACGCATGGAAAGCTCATAAAAAGTTATGTGCTGTTTATGGTGACGAAGCCTTAAAAGAACGGCAGTGTCAAAATTGGTTTGCCAAATTTCGTTCTGGTGATTTTTCACTCAAAGATGAAAAACGCTCTGGTCGTCCAGTTGAAGTTGATGACGCCCTAATCAAAGCAATAATCAATTCGGACTGTCACAGTACAACACGTGAGATTGCAGAGAAGCTTCATGTATCACATACATGCATTGAAAATCACTTAAAACAACTTGGCTATGTTCAAAAACTCGATACATGGGTTCCTCACGAACTGAAAGAATCACAGTTAACACAACGCATTAGCAGCTGCGATTTGCTAAAGAAACGTAATGAAAATGATCCATTTTTAAAACGATTGATAACTGGCGATGAAAAATGGGTTGTTTACAACAATATCAAGCGGAAAAGATCGTGGAGCAGGCCAGGTGAACCAACTCAAACAACATCAAAAGCTGATATTCATCAAAAGAAGGTTTTGTTATCAGTTTGGTGGGATTACAAAGGAATTGTCTACTTTGAACTCTTACCACCCAACCGAACGATCAATTCTGATGTCTACATTGAACAACTAACGAAATTAAACAATGCAGTTGAAGAAAAGTGGCCCGAATTGACAAATCGAAAAGGTGTTGTATTCCATCATGACAATGCAAGGCCACACACATCTTTGGTCACTCTGCAAAAATTAATGGAGCTTGGTTGGGATGTTTTGCCACATCCACCATATAGTCCTGACCTTGCACCATCTGATTACTTTTTGTTTCGATCTTTACAAAACTCCTTGAATGGTAAAAATTTCAATAATGATGATGATGTCAAATCGTACCTGATTCAGTTTTTTGCTAATAAAAACCAGAAGTTTTTTGAACGTGGGATTATGATGCTGCCTGAAAGATGGCAAAAGGTCATTGATCAAAATGGGCAATACATTACAGAATAAAGTTATTTAGTTCCATGAAAAAATTGTCTTTGATTTTCTTTAAAAAATCCGCAATTACTTAGTTGCCGACCCAATAATTTAGTTTTCTATATAAAGCTATTCTGATGTATTTCTATTTGTAAGACATTATGGCTTTCTAAAAGTTTTCTTATTATTTAAATATATTTATTGAAATATAATTTACATACATGCCATGAAATTCAATCTTTTAAGTTTATGATTCAGTTGTTTTTAGTATATTGAAAGAGATTACATAGAGCTGTTCTTAATTAACAAATTAAGATGCCTCCCATTTGAACAAAGGTGTTCCATGTGCATATCTAGGGCTGGCTGCAACGCCTGGCAATTTAAAATTCTGCCTTATTTTCACTTTTCTGTGTGTGCAGAGTCTCATGATCAGCTGGAGATGAGAGGTAAGGGTTTCATCAGCTACCTATGGGGCATGTACAAAGCCCTATACCTATAAGCTTGGCTTTCTACATTTTCAGAAAAAAATGTCATACTTTTTCAAAGCACCTTATGGACATCTCATTCCCTGCTTTCCTCTGTGGTCAAACTCTGCCCACAGCCCTCTGTTGGTTGAGCTATGCTATGTACACAAAGTGTTCATAATAATTTTCTGTTAGCTTCGACTAATTGAGGTGGTCCAAGACCCCATTTCAAAGGTTTAGGAATTATCTTCCCGGAGCCCAGGGCAAAGGTCTGACATCGAATAAGGTCAATTGTTTAGCACGCAATTATTTTCAATGTCAGTTGAAAAATGGATGGACTTTATCTACACTACCAATTTCTTATTGTCCTTTGTGCATCTTTGAACAAACAGATATAACTTTTTATAGGAATAGAACTCTCTAGTACGATGGTCATAAAGCATTATTTTTCTTCCTTATAAAATAGACTTTAATCTATTTATCTTTATCTGCTGAGGGACTTCAAAGTAAAACAATTATTTTTATAGTGGTCACATTTTCCCCTTTCGTATGACACCATTTTCCACTAGTTTTCAGTTTACAAGTTTAGATGCTGATCATTTGTGTTTTAAGGAAATAGTTACTGAATAAAATATATTTTAAAAATACTTATTTTTTTTATAATTAAGATATATAAAAGCTTGAAAAATTTAGAGTTTACTTACAGTTTTTACCCAGCATCTAATGGTACCTTTTTTTTCTTCAATTGATTTCAGAGAGGGAGAGAGAGAGAGGAAGATCAATGATGAGAAAAAATTATCAGTTGGATGCCTCCTGCATGCTCCACATTGGGGACTGAGCCCACAACCTGGGCATGTCCCCTGACCATTGCATTGTGATCTCCTGGTTCATAGGTTGATGTTCAATAACTGAGCCATGCTGGCTGGGAAACAGTAACCTCGAATAAATAAATAAATATATATATATACTGAGTGGCCAGATTATTATGTATTCAGAGATCATAATAATCTGGCCACTCAGTGTCACTCAGTATATAGTTTAGTATTATCTTTTTTTTAAAAAAAGGTCTTAGAAATTTTATCTGATAAATTTTAAATTCCCACAAGTATTCATATTGTGGAAAACCATTAGGTAACACTTGTAGATAGGCTCTGATACTGTCACATGCCTGAGTCATAGCATACCCATCTGCAGCAATGATGTCATTAGTTAAGATGCACCTTCTGCCCATAATATTTGGAGCAATCTTTAATGTGCCTTATAGTAATTGTCTTAATTTTCATGTCAAGTCTCATTGATCAGGTATCCAATCTTAAGTTCAAAGAGACTGACAACTTGATAATCATCTCATAGCTTGATATGATTGGGAAGGGATTGACCTCAGGTGAATTGACTCCAAAGACTATTTCTGAGAATCACCTTTAATAGTGTTTTCTAATAAATATTCTAGTTAGTAAGCATTGACAGAAAAAAAGTAAAAATATAAAAACACATAAATACACGAGTATGCATTTTTATTTAAACTGGCTTAAATCCTTTTAAAATGTATTGAATCCTATATTATGGCAGGTTTCCAGGCAGAACATTACTGATATTCTCAAGGACCCTAACCACTGTCATCTGGACATTCTGAATGGTATCACGGTGGCTGTGACATTGTTAGCCTTCACATACAAATATACCATGTGTCAAATAAGGAGATGGATTATTTTATTTCTGTGGTTTTTCCTTTAAAAAAAAAAAATCACAACCACAACTACCAAGAAAAACCACAACAAACAGTTCCTAGAATTCTTCTACAAGGACCACCTCATAAGTTTATACCCTAGTCCTAAGACAAGCAATGGTGATGTGAATACAATTTTAGTGAGAAAATTAGAACAATTATGTTCTATGTAATGTATCATGGAAATTCTACCATAAATAATTCTAGATTTTTTAAAAATATATATATTTTATTGATTTTTTTACAGAGAGGAAATGAGAGGGATAGAGAGCTAGAAACATCGACCAGCTGCCTCTTGCACACCCCCCACTGGGGATGTGCCCACAACCAATGTACATGCCCTTGACCAGAACTGAACCTGGGACCCTTCAGTCCGCAGACCAATACTCTATCCTCTGAGCCAAACCAGTTTTGGCAATAATTCTAGATTTTGGAATTTACTCACCTATTCCATATTTTAACAAATTATTACATATGTCCAAAATGTTTTTTGGCATCTATAGTCAAATATCTGAAAAAAATCAGGTACCTCAATTTTCTGATGGCAGGGAGGAATTTGTTTAAATACTTTTATGTTTTTTGATACACTTAAGTAACATGAAGCTTTTCTCAGTCCATGTCCATTTATTGTGGTTATCCCAGAAAACACTTAATGGTTTCTCTCCATTTCCTTCATGTGGAGGATATGTAGTCAATGGGTTTTATTAAAGTGGAGTTTTGTCTTCATTTATAAGGCAGCAAAATATGTTTTTCTAGATTTAAGCAAATTACAGTTTGAGGAAATACTGACTTTCTGGAAATCATGAGTTGGCATAATCTCCCAGAAGTTAAAATACATTTAGAAAATGTATTATATATAAGTATACACTAGAGGCCCAATGCACAAAAGTCATGCAAGGAGCTCAGCCCTCACAGCCCCGACTGACTCACAGTCCTAGCTGCCTCTTGGCCCTGTGGCCCCAGCTGCCTCATGGCCTCATAGCCCTGCCCACTGGTCATCCTAGAAGGTTGTCCTGGAAGGTCTTTCTGCATCTGGTCTAATTAGCATATTAGCTCTTTATTATATATGATTATATAGGATATTCTATATAAAGCAAAAAATGTTCTTGTTTTTGTTTTTATTTATAGACTTAGAGGCCTTATGCATAAAGATTCATGCAAGAATAGGCTTCCTTCCCCTGGCTGCCAGCACCACCTTCGCTCTGGCCTAGAGCCACCTTTCTGTCTTCCCACACTGCCCAGAACCCTGGGGCAGCTGGGGCAGTGCAAAATGCCCTGCTCCCAGCCACTTTGCACCTGAGTATGCAAATTAACCCACCATCTTTGTTGAGTTAATTTGCATACTCACTCCTGATTAGCTGGTGGGCATCACAAAGGCACAATTTGCATCTTTCTCTTTTATTAGTGTAGATGCCTTCCTTCAAAGGGCTAAGGAATTGTTTTCATGCCATACACCTAAAATACTAAGTTGAACTTATATAATTAACATTCTATTTCTCTGCTGGACTCTAAGCCTATTATTTATAGGAATAAAACTATATTTTCATCCTAGTTTGTCTATTTTTCAACTGTATTCATGGCACATATAAAGACCTCTAAAATATTTTTTTCAAAAATGATTAAACTGACACTTTAAACACTTCATTTTTATGACCAATGATTGCATTTACCAAAAGAGAAATAGAAAAACAAACAAACAAACAAACAAACAAAAAAATACACACACACACACAAAGAAATAAAAATCATCTTAGGTGGAAATTGTACAGTATTTCATATAGGGTAAAATAATTAATAGATATAAGCTTGATCTAATAATGTAGCAAGGATATAAGGCAACTTTGAAAGAAGATAGGTTGCTTTGGATTAGTTTAATATATTAGTTGCTAAGAATAGGGAGAAAAGGATAAAGATTGATTAATTTAATTATCTTAAGTTCAATATTATTTTTTACCTTTAAATAATCACCACCAAAATTCCCCATAGCTGTGATTTATATTATGAAGACCATTAAAAATCTACACTAATAAAAGAGAAAGATGCAAATTGACAGTATTTTCACAACACCCACCAGCCAATCAGGAGTGAGTATGCAAATTAACCCAACAAAGATGGTGGGTTAATTTTTATACACAGGCCTGAGCAGCCAGGAGTGGGGTTTTCTGCACTACCCCAGCCATTCAGGGCCTCTGGGCAGCATGGGAAGGCAGAAAGGTGACTCTGGGCCAAAGTGAAAGCAGTGCTGGCAGCCAGGGGAAAGAAGGTTCATTCTTGCATGAATCTTCATGCATCAGGCCTCTAGTATCTACAATATATGAAATAGTATACCTTAAAAACTTCATTCAATATACACTGAGTGGCCAGATTATTATGATCTCTGAATGCATAATAATCTGGCCACTCAGTGTATGTCCTATATAATAAACGGCTAATATGCAAATTGTCCCCTTGACCAGGAGTTTGACTAACAGATAGACTGGCCAACTGCCCATGTCCCCCACCCCTGGCCAGGCTGGTCAGCCCCCTCCCATGCACTGTTTCATGCACCAGGCCTCTAATATATATGTATATTAGTTGATAAATCATTTAATCCTAGCAATGTTTCCGGCTCTGGTTATAGGAATTAGTTAATAATTTTGTCAAGTATAGTAAAAGAAGAATGTCTAATATAAACATCTAAAATTATACTTATATATTTCTTGAAATAATGAATTATAATGCTTTTTCTACCTCACACCTTTCTTTTGGAAATATATCACTTGCATTATGGAAGGCCTGTTGGTGAAAAGCCTTTACAAGTTTTATTGTATAAAAATGCCATTCATAAAACTGTATATTTGAGAGGTATTGAAGCATAAATAAAATGCCTGTTTATGGAATTGAGGAGTATTTTAAAATCCAAATGAAAAAAACATGGGGTTGTCTACTTAAAATGACTAGAAGTGTTTTAGTTTTCATATCCATTGTATTATACTCCAAAAATTATTAAATCTCTATTGTGTATATGTTGCAAATATAATTTCTCATTTTAGGACTTATTTTTCTTTCTTCCATTAAAGCTTGTTGTGATGAAAAGAAGTTATTACTAATATAAGCAAATTATAATTTTTTGTATGTACACATTTTGATCTTTAACAATCTTTTTCCTGCTACAATGTCATCCCTTTTCATCTCTTTCCGAATCTTCCTGTTGGTCTTACAGTTGGACTGCCATTTTGTTTTGTCAGTAGCAGCATTGATATTTTGATTTGCAAAATGTCTAAATAAAATACCCATCTCTCAACTTACTCTGAACTTGGATGAGGAGAAGGATGGTAAATCCTACATATCTCTACATTAATACATCTTGTTTTTTGCCATTATAAAAATCTTTTTTTTTTCTTAAAATTACATTCTGTGTATTTTTATTCATCTAGGGTTTTTTTTTAATATATTTTTATTGATTTTGTACAGAGAGGAAGGGAAAGAGATAGAGAGTTAGAAACATCGATGAGATAGAGTCATCAATCAGCTGCCTCTTGCACACCCCCTACTGGGGATATGCCTGCAACCAAGGTACATGCCCTTGACCGGAATCGAACCCGGGACCTTTCAGTCCCCAAGCCGACACTCTATCCATTGAGCCAAACCTGTTTTGGCTCATCTAGTTTTTAAAGTCAACAATATAATTTGATGTCAGTGCATCATGTTATTCCATGTAAGTACAAATTTATCAATGTACTTTTTAAAGTCTGCATAAATCCCATCCTGTGGAAATTACATAATTTATTTAATCTGCTTCTCCCAGACATAATAATATTAGGTTGCCTCCTCAAGAAAAACAATACAATTCTTAGTCTTGGTGCAGATTACTGGAATCAAAACATAATTTATCTCCCCACCAGTGTTTGTTAGTCAGTTAGATACCTACCTACTAACTTATCTCCCACTTTTCTTGGTTTTTAATTACATGTGTTGTTTTTTTTATAAGCAATTTTACTTTTATTCTTGGACTGCCTAAAAAGATACAGCCCCAGCATTATCCCACAAATGGGATACCCAACATTATCAAACAAAATTTTTTTAACTTCTCATGTTTATTAGAAGCTGCCAAAGGATAGTGAATGAAATCCACATAAAAATATCAAGAAAAACTTCAATAGGCCATGTGTCAAAATTAACTCCTAATGTACAAGTCCCCACTAAATTATTAGAAATACATGTTTTAAATATCTACCTGGAGATTTCTGTGGATTGATACATTTACATTATCATAGAAAATCCCAATTTTCTTAGACCTACTTGCCCTTATTCCTGCCTTTTTGTGTCTTTCTTCTAAACTTAGATTCCAAATATCTGTGATTTTATCACATCACAGCATCCTAAAACTTGCTGCATTCTTCTTTATTTAGGACATATATCTGTGCAAGCCAGAAATCTTTATAAAATGACTTGCCTTCTCTAACCATGCAGGTTTTTGAGCACTACCTATATAAATTGGTTCCATCATAAATGCACAGACACTGACCATTAAGGGTCACTGAAAAATGCTCTGAATGACTGCAACACTTGCCAGTGGCACTCATCTTTCTAGATAGCTTTCGAAATCAATTCCAGTCTCTGCAAAACTTGGCAACCCTATTTTCATCTGTGTTCACCACAGCAGACATTGCCTTCTAGTACACAATCAATTAGAAAATGCTAGATTGACAGATTGCTCAGTTTCTTCTGTCAAAGGCCTGACACCCATGTCCATCATGTGTGAGTTGTTGTTTTTTCTACTTCTTTTGTATTGGAGAGGTGTTCCACTTCTTAGATGCATCTTATTCACTCAAAATTTACATTGACTTTATTTTTTTTAATCTGTATTTTCCAACATTCTCTATACAGGCTCTTTCCCATCCAGCTTTTTTCAATAAATGATCACACAAACAAAACCCTCCTCAACTTCTACTGTAGTTCCCAGCATATATATATATATATATATATATATATATATATATATATAGAGAGAGAGAGAGAGAGAGAGAGAGAGAGAGAGGGGGGGGGTCTTTTTTTCCTCTTCCTTTCACAATATATATATATATAAAACTGCTTATCTTGCCATCTCCATTTCCACATCCTCCACTCGTGCTTCACTGAACTTAATGGTTGCTGTGCATACCAGATATTTGAAACAACCTCTGCTTCTTATTAGTACCGATGGTCATTTCTCCAATGGCTCAGAGAAATAAAAATGTCTCCAAGACCTTTTTGCTTTTATGCCTCTTAACAGTATCAAATGCACAACACTAAAGTGAGCTGAGAATTAATCTTTATAACATCCAAATCCTTATTCTGTTCCGTATACTTTAAATAGCACTACTTTCCAAGTTAAAAATCTGAAATCCATAATTTACTCTGCTGTATCTTTACTCCTCATAATCATTACATCCTAAAGAAAACCTATTTTAATTATTTGTTCTATATACTTTTTTACATTTATATGAGCTACTCTTCCCTTGTTACTGGACACTTTTGTCTCAGCTTAGCCTTCTTTAACAATTTAGTATGTTCTGCATATAGTCTTCTTTATGCTCTTAGTATATTCTAAAGTTCTTCTTCCTTGGGTCATTTCTTTGATAAACTCTTACTCATTCATCAGACCTCAGATCAACCATCACTTCTTCAGTAAGCCCTTTAAGATTAGATTAGGTACACACCACAACCTATAGAGTACCATGTACATTTTTATAGCATTCATTCCACTTCATTTTTTTTTGGCTGTTATATATCTCTCAAAGAATGTTTCATAAGCATAGAACCTGTTTATGCACAGTTTAAACATTGCATTGTCCATGCAAAATAGTCTAAACATAAGATTTTAAATGCATGTGTTAATTATTTTCCAATGAATACTTTTCAGATGTTGGTCTCTACAAACAATTCTGCACTAAGCATCTTGTACATCTATATTTCCATGTATTTTAATATATTTATATTAAACTCAAAATTATATTATATATACTTTTTCCCCCCACAGATCATGCATATTGCAAATCAAATACTTGTTCAATTATGTGCACTTCCATTAAAGATTATGTGAAAGTGTATGATTTTCAAAAATGGCTGATTTGGAGCACTATTTTGTAAAACTAAAATGAGAAAATCAGCCTTCAAAATTATCTTAGTTGGAATGTCCACTTATATTTTGCTAATTGGATATATATTTATTTGTAAACTATTTTTCTGGACATTTTCCCACTGCATTTTTGGAAAAAATTAATTAATGAGATTCATTTGTTTTTCAAGTATAACTATAAATATTTATTTGAAAGCAATGCTGTTGCAGAAAACTCCATGTGTCTCAATTAATTTGAAGAATTGTTTCACAAATAATGTACAGTGTATAAATAAAAATTAAAATGCGTTTAGCTATAATTATTCCTAAACACTGCCTAGAAACACATTTAATAATAAATGCTACCATTATGGATTGCACAGTAATAAATATTTTAAATGCCATTTGAAAATACTAATTGTATTGCCCAACAAATAAATGAGGTTTTAATTGCATAATTATGTGAATAGAAACCAATGACATGTCTCAAATCAATATAAAAATGAACATTTTATTCATATTAATAAAATTTCAAAGTATTTGATAAATACAGACAGTTTATAGTTTCAGAAGAAAAACAAATTATAATTCAAAAAAATGAAGACAAGACAGGAGCATGATTTGTTATCTCACCCAAGTCTATCCTAGAACAGAAATTATCTGAAGATTGATTTACCCTTTATCTTTCATGTTTGCAACCTTTCGAGTCGGGATGGCTGTCACTATTATGATTAGGATTGAACATTAGCTCTACACACAACATTGACTAGATTAGGAAGCAAAATTGGAATTCTGACAGCCATGACTTGTATATAACCATCCTGTTCATTTTGTCCCCTATTTATTCTTGTTATATTTCTTATTTAATGTTAGGAAGAAATACAGATTTGTAATTTTCCTTGAAGGATAGACAGCATATTATGGTTTCTTGCCACAATAGAGTAATTTATCTTTACACTGAGATGAAATCCTGTAAAAACATAACAAATGATAACCCTACTTGACATTATTTCAAAGTATAATTTGTTTCTCTTATATTAGTTACTATAATGTAAGATATATCCAATAAATATGTTAATTAAATCATACATTAATACAAATTTAAAGGTACTGTTATTATTATAAGTAAACTTTGGTTATTATAAATAATTAAGTTTACATATTTGTGCTTTTATTGGATGTGCCATTATTTTTTATATATTTTCTTCTCAAGTTATACATATATCAATATTTATGGCTATATACATATAAAATTACAAATGAGATATGCTTTAGAAGAAATTGGCAATAAAAACTCACAATTTAAGGTTTTTTTAAAAAAGTTCCAAATAGTATTAATGGGATAGACCAGATTTAGTAACTCATATACATTGAAATTTTTATATGAATAAGGATTTATTTTTATAGCCAGCAGGGGAGAGATAATTGCAATGAGTTTGATATATTTGGGTTAAAAACATAACGGTTTTTGACCTACTTATTTCATTGTATTACACTAATATACACTCTCATTTAATCTTTTATCTCTTTGTATATTTGTATATGTGTGTATTTATTCTTCCTGGTAAGTAATATCCTAATAAAAGAGTAATATGCAAATTAACCATCACTCCACTCCACCAGCCATGCCCACCAGCCAATCAGAGCATGTATGCAAATTAACCCTAGCCAAGATGGCTGCAGCCACAGAGGCTTGGGTTTCTCTAGCAATGGAAGAAGTCAAGCTTTCCGCCTGCCCTAGCAGGCATGAGCCTCCACTTCATGCTACAAAGTTTCAATTATAGAAGGTAAACAGAAACGGCTGCCACCACGGAGCAAGCAGGAGGCTTGGCTCCACTCCAGGCTACAATTTACATTGTAGAAAGTAAATATATCCCAGATATCAGGGTCTCTACTTGGATTGCCAGGGGGTGTGGCCGGTCTGCAAACCACCACAGGCCCCTCACCTGGGTTGCCCCACACCCCAAGGGAACCCCCACCCTGAACCAGGACACCATTCAGGGCAAACCAGCTGGCCCCCACTGATGTACCAGGCTTCTAACCTATCTAATAAAAGTAAAATACAGATTGACCATCACTCCAACACACAAGATGGCTGCCCCCATGTGGTCAAAAATCCTGCCCCCATGTGGACACAAGATGGTCAGCAGGGGAGGGCAATTGGGAGGCAGCAGGCCTGCATGGGAGGAATCAGGCCTGCAAGGGAGGGCAGTTAGAGGTGATCAACCCTGTAGGTAAGGGCAATAAGGGGTGACCAGGCCAGCAGAGGAAGGAAGTTGGGGGCAAATGGGAAGGTAGGGGAGCATTTAGACATCAATCAGGCTGGCATGGGATTGATTAGGGGGAGATCAGGTTGGCAGGCAGAAGAGGTTAGGGGCAATCAGGAAGTCAGACAGGTGAGCAGTTGGGAGCCAGTCCTGGATTGTGAGAGGGATGTCTGACTGCCCATTTAGGTGGGATTAGGCTTAAAGGGGCAGTTGAACATCCCTTGAGGGGTCCCAGATTGGAGAGAGTGCAGGCTAGGCTGAGGGACAACTGCCCCTCCGCCCCTGTGCATCAATTTTGTGCACCAGGCCTCTAGGTCCTCTAGTATCTTGTTACTTTTTATTCTTGAAATCCATTAGCACAGGGTAAAATATATATAATGCCCCAAATGTATATATTTTTCTATGAAAATGTTATAAATCCTATCAAAAATTGAGTGTGCATTCATAGTGTCACAATAAATAATATATCTTTGCTAAGTAATGTTTTCTGTATCCATATAAGATAATATGCACACATAAATAACCTTAAAATAATAGAATTTGTAATAACATTAAATGCTCATGATAAAAGTTTGAGGAAATGTTTTGTATAAAGTCAATATAAATATATACATAATTATAAAATACAAATAAATGACATTATAAAAGCATAATGTTTGATGCGAATGTTCCCATTGGACTAGTACATTTTAAAAAAGGAAATAAAATAAATATCAGAATAATATTAATGAGTATTCATAGTGTGTCTTCATTTACTTTTATAAACTAAAATATAATTTAAAACATTACCATAATTGACAAATATTAATATATCAACAAAAATTTAAGCACAGTATGCTGAAGCATTTGGCTGTAGATTCAGATTTATGGCTAAAATGTTGGTAGACTTGTCATCTACAAATCTTGGACAAAAGCCAAACATTTATTTTCCATCCAAACATTAAACCACTAAATTTTCAGACAGCTATCTATCTAAATATAATAAAGACCTTAGAGAAAAGGGAGACACAACCACAAATTTATGTAAAGCAACACACTGTTCCTTTTTCTTTCTGCATATACTCTTTCTGTGTACAAATGTGTTTATCTGTCTGTCCATATGCATGTCATTGTGTGACTGTATCATGTCTCTGGTAGGGTACTTCAAAGCCAGATAGCACCTTTCCCATTCCGTGAGAATGTAGTGACTCAGTGCTAAGCTTCTGAAGCTGAATTAAGCTATACCAGTATTTTGAATAACCGTTTGTTTGGCTAGAGTGGGCAGGGGCAAATCCAAACTGATGTTTTAGAACAAAGATTATTTGGGTACATACTTTAAAAAGGATAACGCAGAGGTGGGAGATGGCTAAAGGTGAAGGTTAATAATCACTGAACAGCGTGGTTTGCCTGTGGAGCTTCAGAGACTTAATATGGATATGCATTTGACATTAGAGGAAAATAAAACAGGAAAGTAATAATGACTTCATACATTTTGTAGTTTTTGAAAGCATATTATAAGGATGAATAATTTTATCTTTATTTTTTTTTAAATCTTAAATTCAAGAATCTGTGTTTATTTAAAAACAGTGCACCTAGTTTTGGAACAAAGTTCCATTTTCACCTGGACTCTTGATAAGCATCAAAATGTATTTTCTTCTTTCCTATTTTTATAAAAGCCTCCCTAGCATTTGAAACATATAACTTCCTTTGCTCCATTGCTGCATAAAACTTTCTCCATGTTTTCTAGGAGAAAATGTCCAAAATTGTAAGCATAAGAATTTTAAAGAGATTACAAAAACAATTATGCTGAAACTGCTAAAAATAAATAAATAATTCTGGTTCTTTATCTAAATAAGACACTCTATAAAGTCATTTATACTTAAGAGCAAGGTTAGTCCTTTAAGCCACATGAACTAAGATTTATCTTCAATTTAGCAATGAAGACACTGAAATAAGCACTCAAAGATAGGAACTGAGAAGACCAGCTGAAAGCATTGGCTTCTCTGTTGTCAAAACCCATGCTTTAAAGCTGTACATACTTGTGTTACATAAGATTCTATAAGATTCAAAGATCTGGACTCATCTTATTTTCCTTGTCTCTTTATCTAATAAACATTAATAAATACAATATTCTTAGATGCCTTAATCAAAGCCAGTCATTCTGAAATATCCTTTGACTTTCGCTTGTTTCATGAACTCCTATTCTTTCCTGCATGCTGCAACTCAACACTGAAAGCATAGATTTAAAATGATGTTATTTTGCCCAGCTGGTGTGGCTCAGTGGTTGAGCATGGAACTATGAACCAGGAGGTCACAGTTCAATTCCCAGTCAGGGCACATGCCTGGGTTGTGGGCTCTATCCTCAGTTGTCGGGGTCCAGTCCCATCGTCCAGGGGTCCCCAAAGGTGTAGACGGCGTCGGTGAAGAAGGAAGGACAAAGAGACAGCTTTCAGATGATCAGCATAATCAGGTTATTTTTTATTGCCCTGTTACAACTGTATTTATACTATTTTATTATATAAGCATGTGTCTGTAGTTACATCATGTCATGTTTTGGTTCCTCTTTGACCTTTTACAGTTTCTTGCTTTACGTTTACAGTTTCTTGTCTGACCTTTGCTAAAAATCTTATTTCTATTTAGCTCTGCTGATTTTAATCTTATCTATTATATACGTTTCTATATTCTATTCTAAAGAATTAGTTTCTACATTCCATTGCAAAGGCTAGTTTGTTTCTAGGGTTAATATTCTATTGCCCTACTGTTAAGCTATAAAGAAATGACTGCAGGAAGTTTTCCTTTTCTATGGCTTAAGTAAAAGTTATGTAGTTTAAGCATGATTATTCTTAGTTATAGTGGTTAACCATTTGTCTGACACTTAGACTGAGTCTTCCTGCTTGCGTAGCTCACATGAGATTTTCAGATAAGGAGCCTGTCTACATTGTTTGCAGTGGTACAGGTTTTACTGATTCATTCCCTTCTCTAGTCCCATTAATCCCTAACTCTAGGGAAACATTCCAGCTGGGGAAACAACCTTTCCTGGGGATGTGGCCCTGGCAAGAACGCATAGCGCTAAGAAGGGGAGCAAACATATTAAAAACAGTATGCCATATGCGCCAGGTCCCTTGGAACATATGAGGAGCAGATGTTTCTTCCCTGCAGCGACCGTGTCAGGCAGCAAGAATGGAAAGGCTTCTGGCACCCAGTGTGGAGTGTGCAAGAGGCAGCCAATCAATGATTCTCTCTCATCATTGGTGCTTCTATCTCTCTCTCCCTCTCCTTCATCTCTAAAATCTATCTATATAAAACCCTAATATGCAAATAGACCAAACAATGGAACTACCTAACAACTGAACAACTGAACAACCGGGTGCTATGACATGTGTGCTGACCACAAGGGCTGCATGCAGAAGATGGCAGGCATTGGCCATGGTAGGATGGTGGAGCAGGTGAGTGGGTGCCAGACCAACGTGGTGCACCAGTCACTGTCATCAGGGCAAGACTCTGGTGATTACTAAAATTTTTTTGCTTCCACACTGCAATGCCACACAACACTCACATCTGCTGCTAGCACTGGCTCCACTCGCACCTGCTGCTGGCATTGGAGCGGCCACTCATACCCTCCAGTGGGGCCTGGCTCCAACTCCATTTGGTCAGTACCATCAGCAAGTGTGAGCAGCAGTGGCCAACCTTGATTGCCCTGCAGGGCTTCTCTACCTCCCCCTGCTTCTGAGGGGTGATTGGGGCCAGTAGCCACCTCTTACACCTGCTCCCAGTGCCGGCCCTAATTGCTCTGCCCCATCAGTGGGTGAGAGAGGGCCAGCGAGATCAGTGGGTGGGAGCAGTGGCTGCGGGAGCAGGCCTGCCAGCAGACAGAGGACCAGGAGTCCTGGCTGGAGGGGTTGGGTGGGGGTGAGGAGGATGGGCCAAGACCCACCCCTTTGCCTCCCTCAGCCTCCTGGCCCACAGTTCCTTTCAAGTTGCACAAAGCCCCTAGTCGATAATAAAAATATATTTTAAAATGCTGTTACTTTGTTCTACTGGGATGTGTCTGTATTTTTTACACCCAATGCTACTTCATGTGTGTGCATGTCTTTTCTCACAAGTTATCTGAAGACAAAAATAATACTAGCTCTTTCATAATTGTATGTCTGCAGTCTGACATAGTTTATGGCATCAAATATGCATTCAATAAAATTTTGTAAAATTATTTCAATTCACTTAGATTCAATTTTAAATAAACTTCATTAGCTAATTACTTTGTAAATCCCTAAGAAATCTAAATATGAAAAGAACAGGGTTACTGCCTATGAGAAATAAGTACTCATATAGTATATACTATTGTATAAGCCTGGTGCATGAATTCATGCACAGCTGGGGTCCCTCAGGCTGACCAGCTATTAGAGCCCATCAGGGCCTGCTGGCCAGGGGGTGGGGGAGGGACCATGGAAAGTTGGCCGGCTGTGGGAGATTGGCTGTGGGAGTGCAATACTGAATAATCTGAATGTGTACTTTGCTAAGTCTAAATGCAGAACAATACATTTTTGTTAACATATATGTCAGTAACTACTTTATCAAAGTCATATGCCCTGTGATGTTATGTTGAATCACATTCTTAGTTTGCTTAATTATAGAGTAAAAACTTAAAATGTCTAAAATGTTAGAAATATGTTTTTATTTGTATAAATTCCCCTTTATACCTAAATTATCAGAAAATATCATAGACAATATTTTGAATATATATTTAGCATAGGATACTAGTAAAATGGTCCTGGCTGGTTTGATTCATTGGTTAGTAGGGGTGTCGAACTCAATCAGAGAAGGAGCCAAAATCTAAAATCCAGCCTAAATCGCAGGCCGAATGGTTTACTGAACAGTCATAAACTGACAATGTCATAAACTGACAGCGGAGTGCAGTGATGACAGCGCGGTGCGGGCCACATTGCAAGGCCTGGCGGGCTGGATTTGGCCCGCGGGTCTTGTGTTTGACATATGTGGGTTAGAGCATCAGCCTGAGCACCAGATGGTCATTGGTCCCATTCCCAGTCAAGGAGAGGTATCTAGGTTGCAGGTGGTTGCAGATTTGACCCCAGTCCTGGTTGGGACATGAGCAGGAGGCAACCAATAAATATTGGTCTCTCTCATGTAAATGTTTCTCCCTCTTTCTCTCCCCTTTCCCCCTCCATTCCACTGTCAAAAAAAATCAATGGAAAAAATATCCTGAGGTGAGGATTAAAAAATCAAAACAAAGCACACAAATATAAACCCCAATAAGATGGATAATGTTGTGTGAATACTGTAAGATCACATTTAAAAAATACAAACTACATTTATTATACAATGAAATTATATTTTTTACATTAATTTTTTCTTATTACAGGTTACATTCAACCCTATTTTGTATTACTAGTTTCAGGTGTACAGCACAGCAGTATTCATATATGTTACAAAGTGTTCCCTTTGATAATTCAAGTGCCCATCTGACACCATAAATAGTTATTACAATATTGTTTACTATAATACCTATGCTTTACTTTGCAAACCCTTGCCTATTTTGTAACTACCAATTAGAACTGTTTTAAATTTACAACTATATTCACATTTTAATTATTTTATTTCTCATAAGTACCCCAAAGGTTTGCACCATGAGGCAACTAAAGCCATTAATTAGAGCTGTCACTTTTGTTGAATTTACAGGATAAATGTAAATATAGTATCAGTCTGTTAATTTTCATTCATAGTTTTCTTTTTTTTAAAAAATCTAACTACTTTCATGTAACAAAATACATATGAAATTAGTTGGTGCTGCCATAAAAGACATAGGTGGAGAATTATTGTGGCAGTTTATTCAAGGCAAACACTTTCTGGTCTTAAGTATGTATCCCACTTCATAAATTTTGTCTCATTTTAGGCATAGCAAGCACCAAAAATGACAACAGGCATATTAACACTGAATTCCTTGGCCCTGGCCACTGTTGAATAGTGGCAGAGCCTCAGCTCGCTATCTCTCTCTCTCTCTCTCTCTCTCTCTCTCTCTCTCTCTCTCTCTCTCTCTCTCTCTCTCTCTCTCTCTCTCCTTTTCTAAAATCTCTCAGTTCCACTCTTTCTAAAATCCAGTGGGGAAAATAAATATCCTCGCGTGAGGTTTAACATGAACAACAAATTTAATCCGTTGATCTTGAAAGCTTTTCAGTCTTCAGAGAATGCTACTTCCAAGCAAGTGTTATTGGGACTCTATCATTGTCTGTTT
The DNA here is from genome assembly GCF_964339955.1 of Pipistrellus hanaki. Taxonomy (NCBI): domain Eukaryota; kingdom Metazoa; phylum Chordata; class Mammalia; order Chiroptera; family Vespertilionidae; genus Pipistrellus; species Pipistrellus hanaki. The sequence goes on from NC_140505.1 coordinate 49,050,987, forward strand.
ATACTTTGTTAATTTCTTCAAAGTTGAAGGTTAGAGGATTTAGAATGAATGGGATTCCTAAGAAATGAACATGTCAAAGTGAAATTAAGTAGTAGACACTCAAGCAAAAAAATCAGTTTTCCCCAAACTTTGCCCAGCTGGATGGGCAATCATACAATCAATAAGGGTGGTTAGAAATAAATAAAAGAGAGAAACCAGTGGTTTCCTTTGCTTTAGAAATGATAAATGTAGAAATGATCATTTTGTAGTCCTATGCTAACCTAGCATATTGCAATCACCATTTAGGAAAATGCATTGATTCACTGAATTGAACAGTGGACATCCTAAATGGGACAGCTGAGACTCCCAATTACATTGTAACAGAGCTTCTGGAGCGTGAAGGCAAGTTAAATATAAAAAGAAAGTGCTGTGTTCACAAGCCATTTTTATTTGCAACACGGAATTTTAATGGCCCTGGTCTCATTGCAGCCTTCGATGCTCAACTATCGTACAAAAAACTCTTTTGGGAAATAACATATCCAAACACTGGAAAGAATATCCCCTCCCTCATCAACAATCGCTTGTGTGATTAATGATTCTGAAACAAGACTCCAGTTTAACACGTTACTCAGGATTCTGTGGTTCACTTATAAAACTTCACTCCAATGCTATGGTTATTTTGTATTATTTGGTAATGTATTGAGCAGTATGATTTTTTTTTATAAAGTCCATATAAACTTAATAAAGTTAAATTTTGGCCAGAAAATAATACTGACATCAGAAATAAAATATATTGCTACAAGTATATGTTTTGTAAATAGATATACAATTAGATTATAAAATAATTGTCACAGTTACTAGAAAATATTCTTCTTTCTACTTTTTACTTTTGAACAAAAAACATCACTTTAGTCATTTAGCAACTTAAATTTTAAAACTGGAAGGCTAAAATGTAATTTTATTAATTCTAGATGAACTATTGATAGTACCTTGCTACCACCGTAAGTGTAATCCACGGACCAGCCGCATTGGTATCATGCTGGAGTTCGTTAGAAATTTAGACTCTTAAGGGCCACCTTAGGTCTACTGAATTAGTGTCTCCATTTTAACAAAATTATTAGGTAATTATGTAATCACTGAAGTTTTATAAACATTCTTCAAGCATACAAGTGAGAACTGAGGATTACTACTAACATTTTTGTGATTGGTATGGCTCTAGTCAAACATTTTTAAAAAAATATATTTTATTGATTTTTTTACAGAGAGGAAGGGAGAGAGATAGAGAGCTAGAAACGTCGATGAGAGAGAAACATCGACCAGCTGCCTCTTACACACCCCCTACTGGAGATGTGCTTGTACATGCCCTTGACCAGAATCGAATCTGGGACCCTTCAGTCTGCAGACTGATGCTTTACCACTTAGCCAAACCGGTTTCAGCTCTAGTCAAACATTTAAACACACACACACACACACACACACACCAAAAAAAAAAAAAAAAAAGCAAAACATTTCTCTCTATGAAGACTAAAAACAAAAAAGACAAAACAAACAAACAAACAAAAGTCTATCTTGTAACTTTGGACGTGTATTTTTTCCCCTGGCTTAATTTGGATGGAACAGAACAGTGCCAGCTTCCTTTAAGAATCATCTGATGTAATAAAGAAATTAAAATGAATAAAAGAGAAAAAGAAGAATCTGATTATTACAATATTTTTTTTAGTACAGTTTGATATCCAGTATTGTGATCTCTCCAGTTTTGTTCTTCTTTCTCAAGATTGCTGCAGCTATTCAGGGTCTTTTTGGTTCCATATAAATTTTAGAATATGTGTTTTAGATCTGTGAAATGTGCCCATGTATTTTAATAGAGATTCAATTGAATGTATAGATTGCTTTGGATAGCGGGGATATCTCAACTATGTTAATTCTTCCAACCCATGAACAGGATATATGTTTTCATTTGTTTGTATCTTCCTTTATTTCTTTTTTCAATACCCTATAGTTTTCTGAGTACAGGTCTTTTTTTAAATTTTATTTTATTGTTTTAAGTATTACATATAGTAGTACATATATCTCATTTTTCCCCCATTGACCCTCCCCCAGCCTCCCCTACCCCATCGCCTGACCTTATCACCCCCCCAACAGTGTCTTGTGTCCATTAGTTGTGCTGATATGCATGCATACAAATCCTTCAATTGATCTCTTCTCCCCCTCCCCCCGCCCCATCCCCAACATTCCCCAGCCTTCCCACTGTAATTTGGCAGTCTGTTTAATGCTTTACTGCCTCTGTATCTATCTTTTTGTTCCTCAGGTTATAATGTTCTTTATTTTCCATAAATGAGTGAGATCATGTGGTATTTTTCTTTCATTGCCTGGCTTATTTCACTTAACATAAAGCTCTCCAGATCCATCTATGCTGCTGAAAATGGTAAACATTTCTTTTTTACAGCAGCAAAGTATTCCATTGTATAGGTATACCACAGTTTTCTAATCCACTCATCTGCTGATGGATAATTAGGCTGTTTCCAAATCTTAGCTATGATGAATTGTGCTGTTATGAACATAGGGGTGCATATATCCTTTCTGATTGGTCTTTCTAGTTTCTTGGGATATATTCCTAGAAGTGGGATCACTGGGTCAAATGGGAGTTCTATTTTTAGTTTTTTGAGGAAACTCCATGTCATTCTCCACAGTGGCTGCAGGTCTTTTACCTCCTTTGTTAAGTTTACTCCAAGGTATCTTATTATTATTATTTTGTTGTTGCAATAGCAAATGGGATTTTTTTCTTTTAAGTTTCTCTTTCTGAAAGTTCATAGTTGGTGTCTAAAATGCAATTGATTTCTGGATGTTAATTTTGTGTCCTGATACTTTGCAAAATTCATTATTAAGTCCAGAAGTTTTTTAGTGGAGTCTGGGATTTTCTGTGTACATATTATGTCATCTGTAAATAATGACAGTTTTTCTTCCTCCTTTTCAATTTGGATGACTTATTTTTTCTTCTGTCTGATCTCCGTGATCTTCCAGTACTATGTCGAATAAGAGTGGTAAAAGTACACATCCCTGTCGTCTTCCTGTTAAGTGATACACTTTTAATTTTACCCATTGAGTGTGATGTTTGATGTAGGTTTGTCATATTGCCTTTGTTAAGTCCAGGTATGTTCTTTTTATTCCCACTTTGATGAGAGTTGTAATCAAAACAGTTTGGTACTATCACAAGAATAGGCATATAGATGGATGGAACCCAGAAATCCATCCATGCCATTATGGTCAATAAATATTTGACAAAGGAGGCAAGATCAGACAGTCTATTCAATAAATGGTGTTGGGAAAATTGGACATATAATGGGGAAAAATGAATCTAGAAAATCAACTTACACCATACACAAGAATAAACTCAAAATGGACAAAATAAATGTAAGTTGCAAACCATAAAAATCTTAGAAGAAAACAGGCAGTAAAATTGCAGATATTGCACATAGCAAAATTTTCACTGATGCATCTCCTAGGGAAAGAGAAGAAAAGAAAAAAAGAAAAAAAGAAAAAAAAATGGAGCTACATTGAACTAAAAAGCTTTTGCACAGCAAAAGAAACCATCATCAAAATGAAAAAGAACTCACTGTATGGGAGAACATATTTACCAATGATACATCTGACAAGGAGTTAATTTTTCCAAATACATAAAAAACTCCACAACTCAACAAAAGAAAGGAAGACAATCCAATTAAAAAATGGGCAAAACTGTCCAGCCGTTGTGTCTCTGTGGTTGAGAATCAACTTACTAGTATGAACCAGGAAATTATTATTCCATTCCAGGCCAGGGCATATGACCAGCTTGCATGCTAGTTCCCCAATAAGGGGCATGCAGGAGGCAGCTAATCAATGATTCTTTTTCACCATTGACATTTCATAATGGCATTTCTATCTCTCTTTGCCTTTCCCTTTCTCTCTGAAATAAGGGCAAAGGACCTGAGTAGCTACTTTTCCAAAGAGGACATACAGATGGCCAAGAGATATGAAAAAATTGCTCATTGTTACTAATCATTAGAGAATTGCTAGTTAAAATGACAAGAAGGGATTACCTCACAACTGCCAAATTGGCTACCATCAATAAATCAACAAACAGCAAGTGCTGGTGAAGATGGGAAGAAAGAAAACCCTACTGCACTGCTGGTGGGAAAGCAGACTGGTGCAGCCATTTTTGAAAATAGTATGGAGTTTCCTCAAAATATTTAAAAAAAATGGAACTGACTTTTGATACAGAAATCTCACTTCTGGGAATATATCCTAAGAACTCAGAAAGAATATATGCACCCCTATGTTCATAGCAGTGTTATTTACAATAGTTAAACTCTAGAAATAATCTAAGTGCCCATCCATAGATGAGCAGATAGAAAAGCTATGTTATATTTACACATCGAAATATCATGGGCTATAAAAAAAGAAGGATCACTTACCCTTTGCAATAGCATGGATGGACCTGGAGATTATTATATTAAGTGAAACAATCCAGTCAGAGAAAGACAAACATCACATGATCTTACTTATAAGTAGAATCTAATGAACAAAATAAACTGATGAAAAAAATAGGTCTAGCTGCATAGATGCATGGAACAAAGTGGCATCTCAAATCACATGGGAGTTTTGGTGCAGGAAGAGATTAACCAAAGAATTTATATGCATAGACCATGGACATAGGAAAATTGTGTGGTGGGGCAGGGGCTGGGTGGAGGAGGGCAAATATGTGGAAATTAGGTTACATTTCTAATACTAAAAATAAATTTTTAGAAGAGAGTTATATACTGAAATAATGTTTGCAGTCAGCCTTGTTTTGTTATCTGCATTTTCATGTGGGGCCCTTGATTTATAGGAAAAATAGGATTATTTTTTTATTATATATTACCATATATTTTAGCACTCCCTTTAAGCCATAACTTAATTAACTCTTACCTTAGTCAGATATATTTTGCAGATCCACTTAAATTGTTAGGGAGGGTTCAGAGAAACTGGACTTTGGCCACTGCCACATCAAACCAAAGTAAGCATCCCATGAATGCTAGAAGCTCACTTATCGATTTATATTGGATTAGTGAACATGAAATCAATGCCATTGAACACTTGAAGTACTCTCATGCTTATTAACACAGCCTTATCTCTTGGCTTGCTCCCCAGCATGTCAGGGCAGTGATTATAGAAGAGATAATCCACATTTCAGCATAGGCAGTGGATAAAACATATTCTTATTGATCCTTTGATGTCATAGTTGCACTAGTCAACTCCTGAGAATGTGGCCCTTGTAGAAATTGCTTATTCACAGATCTGTTTCTTCTGAATATATCACAGTCAAAGAGGACAGTATGTCTGTGAAATAAGCCAGACACAGAAGAAAAATACTACCAGATACTACTTATATGAAGAAGCTACAGTATTTTCTCCATTTCTGATATAATAGGCAGCAAGTACATAGATTAATTTCTACTTAATGAAGATTACATTTCTCCTATCCATTCCCATAGCATAACTGTTGAATACAAAATTCATTATTTAACATGTTTTCTTTTATTGGTGATGATTTTAAAAATATAAAGCTTCACACTTTAAAAGTAGCTTAAACAAAAAAAATTTAGAAAAATAAAATGCAAATAGTCAACTGTTTTCATATTTTGCCCAATTAGCCATCAACCATAATAATTGTCATTGAAATATAGAGATTTTAATTAAAATTAAGTTAACTTTTTAATTTCATATTTATAGTGTGCACATTTTTTGGAAAATTTTATATAATCATTTAATTACAAATAAATACTCTATAACAAAGCATTGAATATTTTTTTTCTTGCCCATTCTCCTCTAGTATCCAGACATCTAGGCTTCCTTTCCAGATTTACAATGTATGTAACTGATTGTTCATCCTCCTAGAGCAAGCATGTCAAACTCATGGATCACCGGCCACAGGCCTCCTTTATTTGGCTAGTGTTAGCCTTTGAGTTTGATATGCTTATTCTAGAGAAAATAACCCCACCCATTATTCCACATTCCCTTTAAGCAAAGGCTTTGTATCTTTTGTGTCAGCTGTGTGGTGGGGGATAGGAGGAGGAAGGGGTGACAGGGCATGTGTGTATTTATTTAAAATAAATAAAGGCCTTAGAAAATCATGTAAGTATCTAGAAATGGTTAAAGTATTAGCTTTTATGCATACTAGTTCCCTATTGATGAAACAAACATCATATATAATAAATTATATATAATTATGTAATTATTTATAAATCTGTGAATTCCTGGGCAATTTCCAAAAGTACTTAACAATTTATAAAATAAATCAGTCGAAGTAGAGTTTAAACTCAAACATAATGTGTATTATTTTATGTTTTAATGATTCCAAAGGTCTCTCCAGAATTGTACCATTTTTATCCAAAGCACAGTGTGTGTGTGTGTGTGTGTGTGTGTGTGTGTATGTGTATATATGCATATATGCATGTATGTATTATTGATGTTCAACCACTGAGCCATGCCAGCTAAGCAATGTTTTTCTTATGTCAGCAGCTCTATATATTGCCCAATTTTTAAATACTTTTGTCAAATAATGGGTAGAACATATTTTAATATGCTTTGGATATCTTCAAAGTGCATATATATAGTTCATTTTAATTCTTCATTATTTGTCATAAGATAGATGCAAAAAAAAGAGAGGTTTTTCCTTTAGTGTTCATGTATATATGTGCTGTCACTGTACTCAATCATTCTGAATTTATTGTATTCTCCCTATAAAAAAACAAGAATTTTTGTGCATATGTGTGTGAGAGACTGTGTGTGTGTGTATGTGTGTGCCCACATGTGTGCATGCATACCACAACATACATTTTTTTCTTCATTTGAATTACAAATTATATGACTTGCTTAAAAAGTACTTTTTCTTATATTTAAATCTATCATTCATCTGGAATTTATTTTGTGGTAGAGGATTAGATTATATTGCAATTTTTTACCTATTTTTTTCTATTAGTCCCAAATATTAACAACCTATATAATATTAACTTGAAATCAAACTTGTTATCTAAAACTATTTCTTATATATTTGAATACTATGTAATATAAATTCTATATCTATTGGACTATTGATTAATATATTGACTTCAAGAATGTTAGATATCCTTTAATATTTTAAATGTTTGTTCTTTATAAATATACTCAAATATCAGGAAGGCTAATCCATAGCATTTAATTGTTTAATGAATAGGTGACATTTCTTAAATTATTATTATTTTCTAAAAGTCATTGAACTTATTTTTTCTAGATGCAATGCTAAAAATGCTTTTAAATTGATTCACAAAAATGTTGTAGAATAATTTATCTGAATTGAAAGTGTTTATATTTATAGTTTTTTATCATTTTAACTTCCCAAAATTCTGCTGTTTTTTCTACACAGTTTTAATGGCATTTTCACCATGCATTTTGGCAATATTACAATGTGCAACCTAATATATAATATAAAGACATGACACAAATATTAATACTTCAAGACAGTAATAATGAAATCCATGAGAGAGGTTCATATACCAATTCCACACAAGTTAGAATGAAAAAGATAATTACCTCTGACTTAGCCTTTATATGTATTGAGACTTTTGGAATAGGAGGGCTAGTTTATTGAGTGAAGAAAACAATAGGCCATAGAAGAAGGGCATTATATTTGTAATGCATGTAGCCAACTTTGGTGATTAGATGAAGGGAAATTGAAGAAGACAAGTCTATACAAATAGGTCAAGATAAGAGTGTGAAATGTTCTAGTCTCCTAAATGAGAGGATACAGTACAGGTATTTGTAATACTTGTAGGCTCGCTCTTGTTCTTGAAATGCCGGAAATTAACTGATATCTCATTGTCATTAGAGCACTCAACCAGTTACCAACCCCTTCACAAGAAACCACTTTCTTCAGAACTGAAACAGCCACAGGATGTACAACTCTTCCATACTTAGAACTACATGACCTTCTGCTGTATCTAAATATGTTTCCTCATATTCACAACTTTTGCTATAACAAGCTAAATTCTTTTCTATTCCTTTTTATTTTCAGAATAGAACTTACTCTAGTCTAGAGGAAGAAAGTCAGGCTAGTAGAAATTAGAATTCTGAAATTATTATATTCTTACTCATTTTAATTTTACTAGATAAAATTGCATTTATTAATTTGGTAATATTGATCACTTACTTTAAAAAAATTAGTTCTAGATGCTCAGTATTCAAAATCAATAAAGAAACATATAAATTAGTCTTAGGAAGAGAGACAAATAAAGAGTTATTTACAGTACAAGATAATATACGATATGAAAGAAGCATAGAAATATGTACACTGAGGATTGAGCCAGCAACACTGGCATGTGCCCTGACAGGGAATCAAACTGTGACTTCCTGTTTCATAGGTCAATCCTCAACCACTGAGCTACACTGGCTTGGCTAGGCAATGTTGATTTTTACTTTGGTTTGGAATTAAATTGCAGGAAGAATAAAGCATAGAGGTTATTTTAAATTATTGAGGCAGATGATGTAATAACACCATAGTACTTTATGAAAATAAAATAGAGCTCCAAGTACTGCCTATGAAGCTGTGATAAGAAACATCACTTCTTTTAACTTATATTAATTTTATATTTTTAAACATGTATTTGGCATTGGGTTAAGATGATCCATTGTTCATATTTGCCTGCTCCTCTGCCCATGCCTTTAGTTCCGAACCTATAACAAAAATGAATTTTCTATATGACTCCATAAAAATACAACAAAGGAAAAAGAATATTATCAACACACCAGAAAAGTTAAAGGAATATCTTGAGATCAAATGAGTTGAGTATAAAGAATTTTTTAAAGTATAATAACTCAAGAAAATTTCTGCCCCAAATATACTCAGAGCAAGTATGCTATTATTCAGGTAGATAAAATAGAACAGATTTAACTCAAAGCCAACAGAGTAAAAGCAAGATGGAAAACTTATTCTATTTATCATTTTAATAAACTGCAGAAAAATATGCAGGGGAGATGAACTGTTGGTCCATTGTCCTTCTCCAACTGCGGTTGAACCATAGGCAACTCAAATGTATACACTTAAATAGATGCATTGAATATGGCCATAGGTAGTAGTCAGGCCACAGGAGTTAGATTGGCAAGGGTGGACTCCAGAATATTTACTGATCTGCTATAGAAAGGAAGAACTCTCATCTGTATCTTCTTCATTTTACTGTATATTTGATGCCATCTATTTCCTTTTATCTGAGGAGCTATATAATTTTTAATCAATTGATTCTTCTCCTATAGCCTACTATTAATATCGATTTAATTACATGATATGAGAAGAAAATAAAATCTGTGTGATCATTTCACTGTTTTAATTGAAACCTTTCAATGACTATTAAAATATATTCAATAAATTTGAAACAGGTAACTATCACTAATTTCAAAACATGTAAAGATTATATCATAAGGAATTTTATGTTGTGAAAACACTGGAAACAGTGAAGTTTACAGTTTGTGGCTTGATTCACAAAGATGAAATGTTGCACAAAAAATATATATGTGCAAGGAAGGCAAATTCATTACAATCTTTTAGAGAAATATGATTATTTTTATGGTATGCAAATTCCTTACACACTCCTTCCACATTACTACTTCGTCTGAATCATAATTCTACTGTGATATAGCTGTAATTCTCTTGAGAACTCAGGGAATCTTATCACTTTGACTAAAATTTAAAAAATCAATAACATAGATATACATATGTATAAATAGATAGATAGAGGTGCTATAGTGATTCACTGGAGAAACATTTTATTGTAAAATTTAACTTATTATATATTACATTGTCATCATCTTTATTAGTTAGAAATCTAAAGCACAGGTTAATAATCTAAGAATGGAAGTATTTATTGACATATTCCCTTTTTTATTTACTGATACCATTATTTATAACCTTATAAATCCTACATATTATGACTTATATATGTAAAACATTTATATATGTTAATATATTTATAAATTATATGTAATAGGATTGCAATATAACAGTCCTATTTTAATAGAGTATAATTCTCATTTCTTCCCTTGAAATATACATTAAAAATCACATGCATATTTATTTATTTTACTTCTTAAAATATATTTTTATATGCAGGGTTTCACTGAGATAAGAATTTTAATTAAAAGATGCTGACCTATCATACAAATAGCTGAAAATAATTGGCAACCTGAGCAAGAATTGATTTAGGAAACAGTTCGTAAATATATTTATCTGTAGAGTTACACATTCAGCATGCATTTTATCATTTTGTATTATGTGAAAACATAAATCATACAATAAAAAAATGCAGGCTTGGAGCACAAGAGTCTATAATTATTTTAATAAACAACACATAATATCATAAAAGCAATATAGCTCAATAATAATCTATAAATATTTTTTTCATGCTAGAGGAATTCTAGCAGTTTCCATTAATGTATAAAAATATATATGTATTCATGATATATATACATATATATATGAATCTGTGTTAAAATTAAGTTAACTTTTTAATTTTTATTTATTTATTTATTTATTTATTATTATTTTTTAAAATATATTTTATTGATTTTGTACAGAGAGGAAGGGAAAGAGATAGTTAGAAACATCGATAAGAGAGAGTCATCGATCAGTTGCCTCTTGCACACTCCCTACTGGGGATATGCCCGCAACCAAGGTACATGCCCTTGACCGGAATCGAACCCGGGACCTTTCAGTACCCAAGCTGATGCTCTATCCATTGAGCCAAACCGGTTTCGGCTAAATTAACTTTTTTTATAACTATAATATGTAGCTACCATTCAGCCATAATAAGTCTTAGATTTAGGTTTTTAGTTTCAAAATTGTATTATTGTACTATATGAAAATATTAGTTAAAAATTAATCTAAATTTTATTAACCATAAATAATAATTTTATTTTAAATATTTACAACTCCTTTTGTAGTGATGTTTGTTTCTAAATATTTATCTGAACTACTGACTCTTCAACAAAAGTTGACATTCATGTATTATAAACCTTCTGCATTTGTGGCAGAGATTGAAACAAATTTACACTTGCCAGTCATATTTCCTAGTTTTTCTATGTCGCTTTTTTTGGCCTAATGGAATATTTGTTAAAATTAATGCATACAATTTGCAGATATGTAATAAAAATAACTGTAATATATCATATTTATTCTCTATCTACGTGTTGGTTTAATTGAAAGAGTCCCTAAATTGAGAAAAAGGTAGAGCTTCAAGATAGAAACAAAAACAAAAACAAAAAACAGAGCTCTAACTTCCAATATTCAATTTACCTGCATTGGACATCAATTTCAGTATTATAACATATTGTATTTATTATTTTATATCATACTAGAGGCCTGGTGCACGAAATTTGTGTTCTGCGGGGGAAGGGTCCCTCAGCCTGGCCTGCAGTCTGGGACCATTGCTCCTTACTGCCGGCCTGACTGTTGCTCCTTACCTCTGGCTCACCGCTCCTTAGTACTTCCACAGAGGTGGGAGAGGCTCCTGCCACTGCCACAGTGCTCTCCTGACTGAGCCCAGCTTCTGGCTGAGCACGCTCCCCCACTGTGGGAGCACATTGACCACCAGGCGACAGCTTCTGAATTGAGCACCTGCCCCCTGGTGATCATTGAACATCATAGCAACTAGTCATTCCACCTGTCATTCCATAGTTCGGTCGATTTGCATATTAGGCTTTTCTTATACAGGATTATATTATATTATGCTTTTATTATGCAAAGATACTAAAATCAATTGTATTTTTATGGGAGTCAACTTATCCTGACTAATGTAGTGTTACAACAATTGTATTAGTGTGCCACTCAATAAGATATACATATAGTAACGAGGACTTGTCTATTTTGTTATTTCAAAGGAATATAAAACATTAGGTAACAATTTTCTTTCAACAAAAATATGTCCAATAATCTAGATACTCTCAGCACTTCAGCACTTTTCTGAGTTGTCTATCTGCACTATCATTACTTCTTCAATTTCAAGAGAAAAGTATGGAACTATGATTTTAGAATCCTCTTACTGATTGGATTTTGGGGAAAGTTCTTCTAATGACAGACCTTGTATGATGTTCTTTAGGCAGAAGTGAAGGAGAAGACAATGCTATTTCATATCACTTGCAGGCATCAGCCTTGAAGATAGTTAAAGCGAGGTCTCTGGTGGCTTCTGGGTGATCTGCGATAGCACTGCAGGTAGGTTATGGCAGCAGACACCCTTTTCCAATTGATTAAATTCACAGTGGCTTCCAGGATGACTCTGAGAAATGCCTGCCTCTGTCAAAAGCTGTGGTTTTTGTACAAATCTATGCCTTTCTATGCAGACATACATTCACCACTTGAGAAGAGTACTCTCTGAATTGTACTTTTGGCCTTAATGGATAGAGCATCAGCCTGAGGATTGAAAAGTCCTGGGTTCCATTCTGGTCAAGGGCATGTATGTTAGTTGTAGGCACACCTCCAGTGGAGATGGTGCAGAAAGCAGCTGATCAGTGTTTCTAGTTCTCTCTTCCTCTCTGTAAGAAAATCAATAAAATATATTTTAAAAATTTATTATTGGGGTCTGGTGTAAATCACATGTCTGACCAAGAAATGTGCTCTTGGAACAAGCACCCTAAGCTATTTTCTATAAACAGGTTGTAATCTTATCCACTGGGAGTGCAGATAGTATCTTTAGTCCCCACAAATGCTTAGCCTCCCTCATTATCAATATCATTCATGGAAATGGTGCAGTTGGTGTAACTGATGAACCTAGACTGACACATAATAAGCCCAAAGTTTACATAATATTTCACTCTCAGTGTTGTATATTCTATGATTTCTAACAAATGTGTAATAACACATAATAGTGTCATGTAGAGGTGTTTCACTGCCCTAAAAATCTGTGCTCTGCCTCTTCATTGCTCCCCATTCCCACTTCTGAAAACCAGGATTCTTTATTTCTCTTGCCCTATGCATTGTTTCAGTGAAAATTATGCTACATGAGATATCTGATATTTTACTGCCTATGTTTTTTACAGTGACTCTGTAGAATAGCTTACTATCTGGTATTGTGAACCTTCCAAATTTGTTCCTCTTTCTCAAGATTGCTGCACTACTCAGGGTCTTTGTTGGTTCCATATACATTTCTGGAGTGTTTGTTCTAGATCTTTGAAATATGCCATTGGTATTTTAATAGGGATTGCACTGGATCTACAGATTGCTTTAGATAGTATGGACACTTTAATGATGTTAATTCTACCAACCCATGAACATGGTATATTCTCCCACTTTGTTTATATCTACCTCTGTCTCTTTTTTAACGTGAGGTATCACCTCACACCTGTCACAATGGTTACCACCAACAAGTGCTGACAAGAAAAGGAACCTCTAAACACACTGAAGGTAGGAATGCAGACTTGTTCAGCCACTATGGAAAAACTGTGTAGTGTTTCCTCAAAAAAAAAAGAAAATTAAGCTTCCATTTGAACCAGTGATCCCACTTCTGGGAATATATCCTAAAAAGCCTGAAACACCAATTAGAAAGTATATATGTATCTCTATGTTCGTAGCAGCACAATTTACAATAACTAAGATCTGGAAACAGCCCAAGTGCTCACCAAGTAGATGAACTGATAAAAAATCTGTGGTATATCTACTACTATGCAGCAGTAAAAAAAAAAAAAGAGGAATCTCTTACCCTTTGAGACAGCATGGAGTGACCTGGGGAGTATTACGCTAAGTGAAATAAGTTGGCCAGTGAAAGGCAAGTCTCACATGACCTCACTTATATGTGGAATCCAATGAACAAAATAAACTGACAAAAAAAAGATCCAGAAATGTGGAAGCATGCAACTAAGGATACTCAGAGGAAAAGGGGTGGGGATGCACCTGTCAGAATGACTACCCTCAATAAGTTAACAAATAACAAATGCTGGGAAGGATGTGGAGAAAAAGGAACCCTCATGCACTGCTGGTGGGAATACAGACTGGTGCAGCCACTGTGGAAAACAGTATGGTGTTTCCTCAAAAAATTAAAAATGGAACTCCCATTTGGCCCAGTGATCTCACTTCTAGGAATATATTCCTAGGACTCAGAAACACCAATCAGAAAGAATATATGCATCCTATATTCATAGCAGCACATAAAAGCATGGAACAGACCATCCAACCTCAGTGGGAAGGCAGGGGAGGAGAGGGTATGAGATCAACCGAAGAATTTGTATCCATGCTTATAAGCATAGACCTGGGCATAGACAGGGGGCTGAAGGCATGTGCTGGGAATGGGAAGGGCCAAGGGGGAATCAATGGGAGAAAAAGGAGAGATATATAATATTTTAACCAATAAAGAATTTAAATTTAAAAAATAAAAAGAAAGGACTAAAGATTATCAGCTTTTCTAAGGTTCATACAGTTAAAAAAAATTTGAGAATGTCATCCATTAAAATTTAATCTAATTATTGATATATTCAAATATGTTAATGTTTATTTCCTATTGGTTTTAATGTAAGGTACTTCTTTTAGTATAAATAGGAAATTCAACATACATATTAACCTTCTCCAGATCTCTATTGTCCAATTCTGCTCTATTTTTCTGGAATGACACTACAACCATTGGCACTACAACCATATTCAGCTTACAAATTTATTTATTATCTATCTCCGTTTGTTAATGCCATAAACATAGATTTTTTTTTTCTTGAAATCTTTGATAAAGACTAGGTGCTTCATATAATAAATATTTGCTACTTTTTTAGTGCATATATAAGATTAGAATTTTAATTCCACAGTTCCTAGTGAAAGATGTAATACATAGTCTTGACAAGATGACAATTATTTTGATTGCTTTCATAGCCCAAAGTTATCTGAAAATTACCTCTTTTTCTTTCACTTTATCTTTTGTGAACTTATTTGACAGAATCTTAAAATGTGGGCATAAAAGATTCCTTTTGTTGCTTTAGCTCAGAATAGTCAATTTGTCCTCTTGCACAGTTAGTTCCATCAATTTTTTAGGAATAAGTTCTGCTCTCTTAAACCCTTTGTGGAAATTGACAGGGCCTGCCAAATAATGGAAAGCACTGTAAGACCTTGAAATCCACCAACCTTAGAAATTCAGTCATGTTGAATATGTACAAAGGTTGGAAGACACTAAAGATATAAATGCAATGCATTTTTTAGTGATGAAATAAATTCTGAGGCAATCTGACAGTCACTCAGATTAATGCTTAATTTTCCACGGCCTCTCTCAACATCAGATAAATGGTGAGGCTTTTCCATTTCATTCTCTTTGGTACAATACTGACAAAAAGTGTATCCTTGCAAAAACAATTCACTGCCAGGAGCAGATCAGTATATATCTGATTTTATATTTAAAAATTCAGTATTCTTCTTATTAACAAAGGACTACTAAAGTAATGGTTGCTTTAAAAAAAAAAAAATGTTGGCTTATCCTAGACAGCCAGTGGTGGTGTGTCAAATTCCTCTGATGCAACTTTGTCTCTTATTTCTTCTTCTGCCACTTGCCAGAGAAATGTATATGCATTTTTTAAAACAATGGTTTAATCGGCACATAATTCATATATCATGAAATAAGCATATTTAAGGTGTACAATTAGATAAGTTTAGTATATTCATAGAGTTGTACAACCATCATCATAAATCTTAGGACATTTTATCACCCCAACATTAGTAAACTTCTTCATTGACTCTCTGAATATGTTTTCTTGACTAAAATTTCCTCCCGAATAAAAATGAAGTGGCTTTTTCATATTTCAAATGTATTTTTTCCATTTGTGATTAGTATATTTTGATTGATATATATTTATTTATAAATGAAATAATACAACACTGTCATTATCTTTAAGGTTAAAATCTAAAGACTGTGAAAGGTAGAAATCTACACTAATAAAAGCCTAGGTGGCCCAGCAGGCAAGTCTGGCCAACTGCCTAGGTTCTCTCCCCCTGGCTGGGATGGCTGGGCTCCACCCACGCACAAATTCCGACCATTGGTATGAAATAAGTTCCTTAACAAGTAAACTTCTAGTAGTGTATTGTTAAACTACCTGAGTAATATATAAGTATTACGTAATCCTAGAAATTGTGCCAAGTTAATCAAGAAAGTTACTTACAATAGGTTAAATATGAATTAGATTTCTTTTGAAAATTATAGTAGAGATACTTAACATGAGAGTAGTCCCCTTCACAAAATTTTAAGTGTACTATACAATATTGTTAATTATAAGCCCAACATTCTACAGTAGACTCCTAGAACATATTTATTATATAACCAAAATTTATTTGGTGTTAAGACAACTTATAACATCTCTTTATAAAATATAAGATAGCTCTTCATATGTGCCTTATCTCTTTAAAGTATAAAAAGATATAAGATATCTCTTTTCATATGGGCTTAAGATCCCAAATCATTTGGTTTACTACAAAAGACATATTACTATATGCTAGAAAAATTATGAGCATACCCAGCCTTTCAAAATAAAATTTTAAAATGTAAGAAATGATAAATATATCTAAATATAAATGCTTCTGCGAAACAAATATTTTCTGCATAAAAATGCAGAAAACACACTTTATTTGAAAAGCATTCACAAAACAAATTAAATATGCTTCATACTTAATTCTTATTAACAATAATTACATTAACAAAGAAGGAATATTATAAATACAAGTAAGTGTATGGTAGCATTATGTTGATACTGTTTGAGGACTATCATGCAGTGGTAATTTATTATAGATACATCAAAGATAGAGCCTGAATGATATATTACAATATGGATTAATTATATGGTTAACAAACTAAGGTTGGCTGTTAGTGAGCATTTATCCGTTTTGTAGACCAGGGCCTCAGAGTATCAACACAAGGTACTATCCACAAGGCTGCTTGAGTTTTTACACAGCATGGAAGTTATGCTCTAAGAACAAATACTCAAACACAGAAAGGAGAAGACTAAAGATCTGGGTGCAGGAACTGATACAACATTATGTCCACTACTAGAGGCCTGGTGCACAAAATTCATACATGGGGGGGGCAAGAGGGTCCTCATCCCAACATGCATCCTCTCCCAATCCAGGATCCCTCATGCAATCTGGAATCACTGGCTCCTAACCACTCACCTGCCTGCCTAATCACCCCAATCCTTCTACCTGCCTGCCTGATCACCCCTAACCACTCTGCCTGATGCTTCTAACTGCATGCCTGCATGCCTGCCTGATCACCCCTAACCATTTGCCTGCCTGCCTGATCACCCCTAACTGCTTGCCCATCTGCCTGATCATCACTAACAGTCTCTTCTCAGCCTCCGCCGCTGTGGCTTTGTCTGGAAGGACATCTGGAATGATGTTTGGAAGGTCACTCAGCTGTCTGGACTAATTAGCATATTATGCTTTTATTTTTATAGATATTTTATTGGTCACAACTTTACAGAGTCCATACAGATCTTAGGGATAGGTAGTGGAAGCCTACCCTTTGCTGGCAGGAGTGTCAAGTGAACTTGAGACTATCATTACACTTCCAAAGTCTGCCCTCTAACCTCTAACTACTTACATATACAATACACAAAATTCACTCACCTCTCAAGATCCTTAGATCTTTTCATCAGTGGAGTCCTGCTCAGGTTCAAGGTCCAGTATGTTGTTATCTAAATCAGATCCAAGTTATTCTTTACATGGTTACTCAAGTGTACTTCTCAGATGAGTTAACTATGAGTTAAGGAGAAAGTTAATTTTTCCTACCCCACATATCAAACATAGGTCAACCATAGGTATGTCACAATAGACTGACTTATTTAAAAGGGGAAAACAGAAAGCTCCTAAAAATATGGAAAGTCCTGGTGCATAGGATTTCTGAAGTCCAGATTGGCATGTATTCCTAATTCTCTTTGATCTTGTGTAGAAAATATACTAGCATATTTTTTATTAAGTCTCACTTCTGCTGCCAAAGTTATACTCCTCAGATCTTGACTAGGACATTTTTTTTCCACTCCCACTTTAATAAATTACTGAGGTTAGGATTAGAGGTTGTTTATTATTTCATCATAATTTATCATAATCTGATGAGTAAATGTAGTATTTTAAAAAACCTAATTCAGACATCAACAAACATTTTTAGCAAAGGGCCAAATGATAAACATTTTGGACTTTCTCAATCAAATATATTTTCAGTCACAAGTTCTTCTTTTGGGTTCCTTTTGCTGAGTAAATACTCTTTTTCCCCCATAAAGTAGTTGTCCTAAAAGACTTTTCTCTATCTTTATTGTTGTGAGTCTTTCATTTTGGAATTTTAAGATTTTTTAAAAGTACAATCTTTAAATTGAAAAGGTGTAACAGGATTCTTAGAAATCATATTAGAGGCATCCTTAAGTTATTCTGAATTATTTGTAAAGTTGATAGCCATGTCTGTGCAATTAACTTTAAGTCATATTTTCCTTCTAGGTTTCTGTATCTCATCTTTAACTTGAAGCTATTTCTTAACTTAATTACAGAGACTGAAATAGAGGTTGCTTTATAAGTGGCAACTTGAGGCTCTTTTGAAGTTCATACATATCCTGTGCAAGAACTTAACAGTTCCATATGTAGGTCATTTCTTTCTTCACATATTTTATTTTATCCAGTGTTTCTTATATTTATTCATCATCTTTCCAGCCTTCACCAAGAATGTCTTTGAGATCCTTCCAATTTGAAGTTTTCACTTGAACATACATGTTGAGCTTGTAACAATGACACATGTTTTTGGTTTTCTTAGAGCAATTTTCTACTTACAGGCCCAAAATTTTGTTTTGTTTTGTTTTGTTTTTTTTTCTGCATGTGACAGATTACCCCAAAATACTGTGGCTTAAAACAACAACAAAATTTTACTCACTCATAAATCTTGAGTTTAAGTATGACGAAACCCATTTAGCTCAGTGGATAGAGTTTCAGCCTGCAGACTGAGGGGTCCAGGTTGGATTCCGGTCAAGGGCATGTACCTGAGTTGTGGGCACATTCCCAGTAGGAGGTGTGCAAGATGCAGCTGATTGATGATTCTCTCTCATCGATGTTTCTGACTCTCTATCCCTCTCCTTTCCTCTCTGTAAAGAATCAATAAAATATATTTTTTTAAGTATCATCTAGTGGGAAAGTCTAAATCTGTTCTACATGATGTCAACTAGATCAGCCCCACGGTGGATCCACTTCTAAGCTGGCATACTCAGGTGGCTGGCAAGGTAGTAATGAATCTTGGGCAGGGGCTACTACGCTAGCCTCTTGGGAGCTGTTTCTGTTCTCCTCCATGCAGGTGTCTTCGCCATAGTTCTTGTAAGTTCTCACAGCGTGGTAGCTCAGTTTCATGAATAGATATTAAGACAGGTAGCAAGTGAAAGCTGCCTGTTCTAAAACGTGGGACAGAAAAGTGTCAAGGCATCACTTTTGCCATACTCTTTTGGTAAGAGTAGTAGTCACCATGACCACCTGATTTCGAGGTGTAAGGTCCCAAATTCACATCTTGGTGGGATAAATGTCAACTAATTTTCAACCATTCTTAATCCACTTCAGGAGATAATTACATTAAATGTTCAATAATATTTTAGTTTTGAAATACATTATTTTTTCACTTGTATTCCATTTTTTCCTTTGATGTATTAAAATGTGCATACATAAAATCATAATGTTATTATCTTTAATGAAATAAAACTATAGAAGTAAAAATACATGTATCTGTGTACCACAAGTAGCCAATATGATAAGTAATTGAAAAAAATATTCTTAAACATTAACCCATATTATCTAGTTTTCCAGTGCAACCTTTGCCTATAATAAAATAGTTTTAAATATTCTTACATAATGGGACAAGTTTCATTTTGATTGCCTATAATGACTTAATTTGTTTTTCTCAGTGGAATTGTGGAGATACTAATATAAGACCTAAGTTCTTATGTAGTTTTTAATTTAAATTTATTAATATTTTATTCCATTTTGTGTGAGCTTATTTTTTCCTCAGGTCAGATATTAACTCTATCCCAATTTCTTGATAGTTAGAAACAAATAAAGGATTCATAGGAGGAGCCTGAGGGAATGTATGCACTTAAATCAGGTGGTGGTATTTTAATATTCAAATAACTTCCATCTATGTGATAATAAAATTCAACTTCAAAAGTTTTAATGAAAGAAACACATGATTTATTCTGCTGGATGTTCATGGAACCCTTAAGTACTTTCTTTTTTCTTATAAAATAAACCACCTAACTGCCCTTCTCATAGTGTGTTTCAAAAACACTGGTTCTAGAGAATGTAAACAGAACAGAGGACAACTTAGATTTAACAAAAATGTATGCTTTTAACAGTATGGGCTTTCTCAGAGCTGTACATCTTGTCATTTGCATTCTATATCGCCAAACAAATATATGATACTCACCTAAAATAAGTAAATAAATCTACTCACTGAGGATTGATGGCTCTAGTTCCACTCTTAGGAAAGCAATGCTTCCTACTTATATAGAAAGAGATTTAATAAAGAGAGTTTAGTTCTTAAAATTTATTGAAAATACTGGAGGAGCAGAATTTTGCACCACTTCTTAAAATGACTTCCTGCATAATAAAGAATTAACATGTTAGGGAATTCATGCTATGCTTAGAACAATGAGTCAAATAACCTTGAATTAGTAAGCTAGACCCAAGAAGCTGACATCACTACTATATTCACCTACATAACAGGTAAATAGACACTAATTCTGTACCTTCCCTCCTCTATTAATTTTTTGTTTTTATAATTCAAGAGTTTCTCAGAAGGTCCATGGATTTTATGTAGTTATTTATTAAATGTATTGCAGTAACATTGGTTAATAACATTATATGTTTCATCTGTGCAATTTTATAATACATCATCTGTATATTCCATTGTGTGCTTACCACCAAAAGTCTTGTCTCCTGTCTCCGTATATTTGATAATCTTTACTTTTTCCATCCTTCCCCTAAAACCTGCCCCCTTTAGTAACTAGGATACTATATGAGTTTGTTTATGCCATATACAAAAACTAGCTCAAACAGAATAAAAAGGTTGAACAGAAGTCTTGATGCAAACAAACAAACCAAAAAAAATTCATAAAAGAAAGCATAAGCACTAAGTGAATAGATCTTTACCTATGAGGATTTTTGTGAACTTGACCCCATAATTGCTCTTTAAAAATAATATAAACAATTTATTTTTTAATTTCTTAATTATAGTTTGCATTTAATATTATTTTGTATTAGTTTCAGGTGGACAGCATAGTGGTTAGATAATTATAAAATTTACAATTTTGATTTCCACAAAACTGAAGACTGGATGTTGATAGATAAAGATTTTATTTCCTTTTAATTAAATTCTGAGTGTGTCTAGCTGAATTCCAAGGTACTACTCATAAGAGATTTTAGGTAGGTAAGTTAATTTGCTAAACATTTCCATATATAAAGAGGTGGAAATCAATGCTCAACGATATAGCTTCAAAATCATTCTACCTCAAAATAGTAAAAAAAACCAAAATACAAAAAACAAAAATATGCTTCATTGTCTTATAGTTGAGAATAAGAAATCTGTTGGTGTGACTTACTGGATTGCGGCTACATTTTTGTTATTTTGATATTTCTGTTACTTTGCCCCATGCCCTGAGGACCACTGCCAGAGAAAATTTTGGTATTTATTCTTCAACCTTGATGTTCTGAAATGTAGAAAGCAGAAAGTTGGCTTTGTTTTTCTTTTAAATCATTGCTGCTCCACATTTCATTAAACGTTTTAATTTACCCTACATGGGAGTGCAAATAGTAAACAAGTAAAAGCATCGACTTCAATTTTCTTCAAATGTGCAATCTTCTAAATCAGAGCCTAAATGCCAAACACAATATTTACAGGACTTTTCTGCAAACATAATTTTAAATGTAAATTAATTTGTGCAAATTAATCTGAAATTAGATGTAATTGTTCAAAATTTGGAGGGTGGAAATGAAGAGGTAATCTTCCTATTGCAGCAAAATAGTTAATTTGCCAAACCTTTTATTTCAGATTTTGCATAACAACAATTATTTCCCAGGGCTCCAAGGGACAAAACATAATAACAACAATATTTAAGAATTATGTGAGCTTATTTTATTAATAATTCATTAGTACAACAAATAGATATATTCAGTAAAAATAAAATTCAACATCCCTTTTTAGGTCACTCATTGAAATTCAATTTCTGCTTTTCTTTATATTCTGCAAATGTTAGGGGTAACTCTTAATGATCCTTACTCTCAGGGATTCTCTAGAACTTAAGGCATATTTACCCTCCCATTTTAACATGATCACCTCTATTGTCTGTCCACTCTAAATCTTATTCTATCTTACCTAATTACATATATAGGATATAATAGCAGTAAAGGCTAAAGTTATATATATATATATATTTTATTATTATTATTTATTTATTTATTTATTTTTTTTTACCAAATCTCAAAGGGTTGAACCCAGCCAGTGTTGCTCAGTGGTTGAGCTTGAATCTATGAACCAGGAGGTCACTGTTTGATTCCCAGTCAGGGAAAATGTCCTGGTTGTGGGCTCAATCCCCAGTAGGTGGTGTGTAGAAGGCAGTCCATCAGTGATACTCTCATTGTTGATGTTTCTCTCTCTCTCTCCCACTCCCTTCCTCTCTGAAACCAATCAAAAATATATATTTTTAAAAACCTGTGATAGCAGCTCTTGAATAGTTAGAAATAGGAAAAATATCCTTAATATAAAAAATGGCATTTAGAAATCATGTTTACTGGATATTTAGCATTCCTTGATCAATACAAGATCAAAATGCTTATTAGAATCACTTTAATTCAACATTGTGTTGGTGGACTTAAATAGTTCATTAAACCATGAAAATAAAATTTATAATGTTTAGGAAGGGCAATATAAAATTATTACTATTTAAGCAAAATATTTTATACTAGTAAAATCCAAAACTAGTTATTAATAAATTAGCATAAAGTTAATAAGTAAGATTTATAAGTTTGTTTGATATATAAGGTCTACATAAGCATCATTGTATGTTTACATACTTTAGTTGGAAAGTAGAATTTTTTAAAAAAAGGTAATTTAGACTACTATATATTTTTTTAATTTAAATTCTTTTTTTACATTTATTTTTTATTTTTTAAATTTTATTTTATTGTTTAAAGTATTACATATAATAGTACATATATATTTTCCCCCCCATAGAACTTACCCCAGGCATCCCTACCCCCTGTCACATAACCTCCTCATCTCACCCATCCCCAGTGTCTTGTGTCCATTGATTATGCTTATTGTATGCATATAAGTCCTTTGGTTGATCTCTTTCCATCCCTTCCCAACACTCTCCAGCATTCCCACTATAATTTGACAGTCTGTCTGGTGGTAATGTAAGCTGGTTCAGAATCTCTAAATTTATCCCTTAAATTATTTTATAATCAATGTGTTGTGATAACCATAGTATAAGTGTGTATTTTAAATTTAAAGTGCTTATCTTATTTAACTTTAGAAAGCCAGATGGAAAAATAGAATAATAGATCTAATTCTGGGTTAATTTTATTTCTTGCTAGAACCCTGGTGCACAAATTGGTGGGGTCCCTCCATCAGGCCAGTGATGAGGGCCGATTGGACACAGCCAGCATGAGGGAGGGACCATGAGAGGTTGGCCAGCCACCAGAGGTTGGCTGTGGGAGTGCATTGACCACAAGGCAGCCCCTCCTACATTGAGCATCTGCCCCCTAATGGTCAGTGTGTCATCATAGTAACCAGTCAACTGGTCATTCAGTTGACCAGTCATAATGGTCTTTTAGGTTTTTATATACAGAAAGATGGTAGTAAACAAAGCTCACTATAAGAAAAAATATCAAACATGATACATGAAGGTCTCTCTCTTTAAAACTGACATGATTTGATCTATTATACATTTTAATACCTATTACTGGAGAGCAGTAGTTATAATGCATTTTATTGTGTTTCAGAATTAAAGAGAGTTTTATCATTAGACAAACAGGTATACTCTGACAGATTCAATTAACAAAAGCTGTAAGACAGTCTGTAAGATCCAGTTGGGAGAGTAATCTTTCAGTTGTTTAAACAATATCTCCCAGTGGGGATGTTTTTTTAAAAGTGTTTTCATCATTGATTTGATAAGAGAGTGGTGTATACATAATGACCTAGACAAGAAAGAGTACTCAAACTGTCATT
Source organism: Pipistrellus hanaki (assembly GCF_964339955.1). Classification (NCBI taxonomy): domain Eukaryota; kingdom Metazoa; phylum Chordata; class Mammalia; order Chiroptera; family Vespertilionidae; genus Pipistrellus; species Pipistrellus hanaki. The sequence goes on from NC_140505.1 coordinate 49,075,208, forward strand.
TTGAATCTTCTCTTTCCTTCTAAATATTATTAGCTGGAAAATACTTTTTATTGCAATAATTCATGTAGCAATTAAATAATTATTAACTATGGCATTTCTCTAAGATCACCACAGTTACCTTCTGTGGTTTAAAATTTGTTATCCTTAAGGACAATCAGGAAGGAATATCATTTTGCTTCTAAATTTAAGTTTGTCCACCTGAGTTCATGTGATTCTGGGGAACTCTCCTTTGTATTTTTAGAATAAGTATAGAGTTTGCTAAAAATTTAAAAGAAGTGAACTTTGATCTTATCTGTTCACTTTGCAGATAATGATAGTGGTATGTCAAGTGAAATGTGTAAAACAAAGTTGAGAGAAGGACTAATTACTATTTTTGGTTCAAGTGTTCAGACATTAAGTTATACAGTGTCTAGTATATGAAAAGTGCTTATTAAAATATGTTAAATGAATATTAAGGCACCAACATAACAAAAATACATTATAATTTAAATTAGCGACTTTATGTTTTTGAATTATTTTATTATTTTATTGTTGAAAGTATTACAGAGGTCCTCCTTTTTCCCCATTAACCTCTTGCAGCCTGCTCCCATCCCCCACTCAGGCCCTCACTACCCCATTGTCTGTGTCCTGAGGTTATGCATATATGCATATAAGTTCATTGGTTGAACTCTTCCCACCCACCCAACCCTGTCTTCTTTCTGAGATTCAACAGTCTGTTCATGCTTCTATGTCTCTGTCTCTATTTTTTATCATCAGTTTATTGGGTTCATTAGATTCCACATATGAGTGAGATCATGTGATACTTATCTTTCTCTGACTGACTTATTTAGCTCAGCATAATACTCTCCAGGCCCATCCATGCTGTTGCAAATGGTAAGATATATTTCTTTTTTATTGCCAAAAAGTATTCCATTGTGTAAATGTATGGATTTTTTTTTTAATCCACTCATCTGCTGATGGGCATTTAGGCTCTTTCCAAATCTTAGCTATTGCAAAATGTGCTGCTTTGAACATAGGGGTGCATATAGTATTCCTGAAGAGTGTTTTGGGTTCCTTAGGGTACACTCCTAGAAGTGGGATCACTGGGTAAAATGGCAGTTCCATTTTTAATTTTTTGAGAAAATTCCATACTCTTTTCCAAGATGGCTATACCAGTCTACATTCCCACTAGGAGTGTGCTAGTGTTCCCTTTTCTCCACAACCTCCATCAAATAAACTACTAGATTTAATAAATGAATTCAGAAATGTAGCAGGATAAAAAATCAACACCCAAAAAATACATAGCATTTTTATACACCAATAGTGAACTCTCAGGGGGGGAAAAAAAAAACAAAAAAAATTTTAAAAATTCAATTTACCATTGCAATAAAAATCTAAGTTACTTAGGAATAAACTTATCAAGGACATAAAAGACCCATACTCTGAAAACTACAGGACATTGAAAAAAAGACATAGAGGAAGATATAACCACCTTAGTGGTTACCAGTGAGACCACTTCATAAGTGGAAGAATATACCATGTTTACAGGTTGGTATAATCAACATCATTAAAATGTCTGTATTACCCAAATCAATCTACACAATGAATTATTATTTTAAACTAATGTCTAAATCAAGTATACATGAAAGTTGTTTTATTTTAATTATTTAATCATTATTGATTTTTATTTTTGTTGAGTTATGTTTTTTTTGTTTTGATTATTGGCATAGATGTAATGATACATTAACAATTCTACTTTTAGTATGCAAATTCAACTCTGTTCTTCTTTGTTAAGATTACTTACCAATATGATTAAATAATTAGTAATGGTTTCTGAAAATTAATTTGGATATTTTCATAAAAATTGCTGAGTTCAACTGGCAATTTGTATGTTTCTCCCTTCTCCTTTTTTCCTATCCCCTCAACCTCCCCCCATCTGACAACCATTAATGTATTCCCTGTATCTATGATTTTTTTTTTGTTAATTTATTTATTTTGGTGTTTTGTTGTGTTTTTGTGTTTTTTTTTTCAGATCCCACATACATTTTAAATCATAGAGTATTTGCCTCTCTCTGTCTTATTGCACTTATCATTATATGCTCTAGGTCCATCCATGTTGTCACACATGGCAAGATTTCATTTTTTATGGCTGAATAATATTCCACTGAATATATGTAGCACATCTTCTTTATCCATTTGTTTAATGATGGACACTTAGGTTGCTTCCGTATCTTGACTATTGTATTCAATGCTGCAATAAATATATATATTTTCAAATTAGTATTTTGGATTTCTTCAGATAAACACCCAGAAGTAGAATTACTGGCTTATATGGTTCTATTTTTAATTTTTGAGGAAGTTCCATACTGTTTTCCATATTGGCTGCACCAATTTACCTTCCCAACAATAGTGTGTGAGAATTTTCTTCACTCTATATCCCGGCCAACACTTGTTTAATGATCTAATTCACATATGTCAAACACAAGGCCCTCGGGCCAAATCCAGCCCGCAAGGCCTTGCAATGTGGCCCGCACCGCGCTGTCATCACTGCACTCCGCTGTCAGTTTATGACATTGTCAGTTTATGACTGTTCAGTAAACCATTCGGCCCGCGATTTAGGCTGGATTTTAGATTTTGGCCCCTTCTCTGATTGAGTTCGACACCCCTAATCTAATTGATGATAGCTAGTCTGATATGTCATTACAGGTGCTATTTACATTTCCCTGATGTTGAGCACCTTCCTTTAAATGTACTTGCTGACCATTGGTAAGTCTCCTTTGAAAAAATCCTAACTCAGTTCCTCTGCTTAATTTTTTTAATGGGATTGTTTTTCTTTTTGGTGTTAAGTAATATGAGTTCCTTATATACATTTTATGTAATAGACTTCCCAGGGTGACAACTTCATAAGCTATATAAATGTTTAATCATTGTGCTGTACACCTGAAAGTAATATTGTATGTCAACTGCAATTTTTAAAAATTAAAATTAAAAAATACTAAGTTCAACTGCCAATTTCAAATGTAATATAGTTTGTGATTCATAAAATATAGTATGTAATTTATGATATAACAAAATCTAAGATTTGGGATCTAATAACGAAAATCAGTTGTTTTTAAAGAATAGGAACTTAAAAGAAAAAAATAGCATTTTTCTTTCACATTATAAGTGTTCTCATTTTAATCACTTTCTAAACATCTGCTGACTGCCTAATAGTGCCTTTCATACAGACAGTCTGTGGTGTGTGTGTGTGTGTGAATAATCCTATCTAATAAAGAAGGGATATGCAAATTGACCATCACACCATCACAAAGATGGCAGCACCCATAGTTACAAGATGGTGGCATCCTTAGCCACAAGATGGTGGTGTCTAGTCTCCTCAGCCATGACAGAGTCACCCAGTCCTTTCAGCACCCCTGGGGGTGGGAGGTGGCAGGCACACGGTCCTACAGTCCTTTCAGCCCAGTCAGGGAGGGCAGCAGGTGCACAGTGCTGCTGGACCCTCCCTCAGTCCCCCCAGCTGCCCAGGACTGGCCCGAGGCATAGGAAAGCCTCAGATGGCAGCTGCCCAGCAGCCTAGGGCTGGCCTGAGGTTCAGGCAAGCCTCAGATGGCAGCTGCCCAGCAGCCCAGTTATGCCCGAGGCTCAGGTAACCAGAGCCAGCTAAGGCTTGTGCTGTCAGCAGTGGCAGCAGCAGAGGTGTGTTGGGGTGTCACCTTCCCTGATCGCCAGGTTGCCTCCCACCTCTGAGGGCTCCTGGATGTGAGAGGAGGTAGGTTGGGCTTAGAGACCCCCACTCCAAGTGCATGGATTTTCATGCGTCAGATGTCTAGTAAACCTGCAATGTACAATGTTGGCAGCATTTAAAAAGTATTAAAGAAACAAGGCGTGGGATTTAGCATGAAATTTACACTATTGCGATGTAGTCAGAACTTAGCCCACAGTGTTAATCAAAGGTAGCAATTACTTTTCTAGTTGAACTAAAACCTCCTAGTTTGAGTGTAAATCATGGATAGAGTGAAAACATTATAAAGAAATCACATAGGCAGTAAAGCCTAGGTAGGCATTTGCCATATGGGCATATTGCAAATAATTTGCCAAAAGTTTTCTTGCAAATGCTTAAATATAGGAGTGCTGATGAAGAATTGGGATGGAAGAAATTTGAGCCTCTGCTTTCCCTGTGAAGAGAAGAAAGTCAAAATCAACCTTGAAGTTGTCCCAAATTTATATGGCTATAGGCTGTTGCTCTGAGGATCCTCATTCATTCAATTGACTTTCTCATGTAAGTTGATTTGTTAGCTACTGGATTTATTTATAGTCTCAGAACTCAAAGAAAGTGCTTGTTTGACACTTAATAAGTCCTAATTTGTCATTTGGTAACAATTTTGTATAAAATTACTAGCTGCCTTTCTATTTTCACTCAGGCGAGTATTCACATGATACTATTAGGGTTAATTTCACTTTGAAGAAGAAAATGGACTGATCATTCAGAAATGTTGACTAGACTTTTGGAAACCTCCGAATAACAGAGAAATATGGAGTATTTGGTGCATAGTGCTAAACTGGCATATGTATCTGGCATGCTAATCACTAATTCATATTTAAAAACTGAGCTGTTTAACAAGTGCTGATAGTTTGCTGTTTAAAAAATGTCATTGAATTAGTTTACAAGTAAAAATAAATGACTATATATTATTTATAAATATTGCAACTATACCAAACCCATTCCTGTAATAAATGACAAGAAAGCAAACTGATAAATTATTTCATTGTATAGAATAACATAATCTACATCACTTTCATTTGTAAAAAAAAAAAAAAAAAGTACCAGTACTTTGTCCTAACCTGCTAATATTAGAAAAGAAATCTTTTTTTAAAAAAAATATGTATGTTTATTGATTTCATGAGGAAGAGAGAGATAGAAAGCTCAATAATGAGGGAATCATTGATCGGGCTGCATCCTGCACTACCCCTCTGGGGATAGAGCCTTAAACCCATGACCTCCTGGTTTATAGGTTGAAGCTCAACCACTGAGCCACTCCAGCCAGACACAAAAAAAGCTTTTTTAAAGATAAATTGTATCATAATTCAATTGAACTTTGTACACTTGGTGTTCTATGCCCATATCTGATGAAAATAATTCACATATAGTGTGTTACTCTCCCTCTATTTTTTTATAAAACCATTTAAATAAGCATTAATATTACATGGCTAAAACATCATATATTTAGTAAAGATAATTGTGAGGTACATTTTGCAATTATATAGTTGACTCTTTTATTATAAAACGTTGCAGTTCTCAAATGACAAATTACTGAAAAAGCAATTATTAAAATTTTCAAAAATTATTTTCATATTCTATAACGCGTATTTCTACCTTCTTTATTCATAGAATAATGGCCATTCAGGGAGTTATCCTGGCCACATTAGCCTCATTTCTATTCCAGGAATGTAGGAAGAAGACTACAACACTAACTCCATGGGTCAAGTCAGAAGTATAAGTTCGAAGGCTTAACTAACTTATGCTACATTTTAAACCAAGAATGCAAACTATTTAGTAAAGAGAGGGTATAGGGGCCATAAAGTGACCTGTCTGAATGTGGTATCCTGAAGCTTACACTAATTAGCCTTATGGAAAAGGACTTAAGCTTTATTAGCCTCATGGTATTAGCCTCCTACTATGGGCCTTTGCTAGGTGATTAGCCTGCATGGAAGTAAATCCAGGGCTAAGTATCTCACATTCTTTAAGGCTCTGTTTCATTGTCACAGTTTCAACAACGTCTACTACACTATCTTATCCTACCCTCCAGCTCTCCTGGATCCACTTTAAATCTCTTTGTCTTGTTCCAAGTTGCATATCTTCTCACATACTGCATAATTATATTACTAGTCTTTTTGTTATTTATTTACCCCAATAGAAATTAAGGTACATAAGGGCAGAGATTTTTCATTATTTGGTTTATGGAAGATTTTCAAATGCTTAGGTCATTATCTGGCACATGGTAAATGCACAACATAAAATAGTTAATGAAAGGAAGAAAGAGGCAGTCTTTTCACCAATGATTTCTCCATAGTGTACCCATTATTACTTCTCTGAAAACATGCTAGCTTAATAACTTCTTTCAGCATTTTAAAAAAATGTTTACCATGAATGGTTTTCTGCTAAAGTTAAACATCAAATTCTTAATGTGACCTTCCTAATCTGATTCAGTGCTCTCTCCAATTTCCTTCCAAATCATCTTCTAAAAAGATCAACACATTATTCCTCCCAAACTCATATCCACCTCATTCAAATGCTCACTTTATTTTTGCCTTCACAAAGTATCTCCCCATACCACGCATGTCAAACGCAAAGGCTAACTTGGGCCAAATAAATAAGGCATGTGGCCGGCAGGCCTCAAGTTTGACATGCTTGATCTACAATTTCTCCCTCCTGCTCTCTTTAATCACACACACACACACACACACACACACACACACACACACACAGAATCTTCCTTACTAGATTGTAAGCTTCTTGAAGGAAAATGAAATTAACTTTGTAATTATAAATTTAGTATAGTGATTGGAACATGGTAAATATTAAACTAGTGTTTGGTGAATACATTAAGTTAACCTATTATATAATTAGAAGTTCCTATGTGAAGATTTTCAATAGCATATTAAAAACATTAAAAAAATTTTTTTAAAGGTTTGCATCAAAGATACTTGAAATTACAATTTTCAACTAAAGAACAATAAGCTATATTATAAATAAAAACTACCAAGAATTATGAAATGTTTCAATCTTCCTATCTTCTTCATTAAGTATGTAATGAAAACCCTCAATCTTTCTACTTAAATCATTTTCTATTAAGAGTGTGCAGACCCCCATGCCTCCAGATGATTGGAAACTGCTATTCAATGAAACATTTTCTGAATCCAGATTTTCCTGAACCCACATAATCTTTGAAATTGGCACTGCTCACACATTGTCTATTGAACATTGTGTGTCCCATAAAACATCCTAGCCTTAACCTTGAGGAACTTCCCTGTGGGAAGAATATAAAGGTATAATCTGTATATTCCCTTGTTAGCCATCATGTTCTATATTTTTTTCTTTCACAATAAATCCACCTTGTTATATGACATTGATAAATTTCTCCCCAAGTCCTAGTGCATATGGCACCAGCCTTGCATGTCATTGGAACAATGGGAACTCAAACACATTGCTGGTGAGAATGTAAATGAGGAAAGCAATTTGTGGTGGAATTTTCCTCTATCTAGTAAAACTGAAGCTGTGCATACACTTTGAACAGCATGACCCCTGGCTCTGTACCTCGAGCAATGGTGTCAGATTCACAAGAAAATCCATTGCATCAGTGTGGGTGATAAAAAAAAAAATTAAAAATGTTCTTGAGATATTAAATCAATAAATATTCTGAGTTATAATCATACAGTTATGAAATAGATAATAAAGTTATCATTATAAATTTCACAACCACAAAGAGTGGAAATGTAGAATAATATATACAGTGTGTAGCATATGCCTTTAAATGGGCAACATCTTAGATATAACAAAATATAAAATACAAAAATAACATTTTTTTTTTCTCTAAGCTAAAAAGTGAAAATTTACCTTAATTTGAAATCCTGTGTCCTTGATGAAGTATTAGTGAGGATTCCTTCTATGCTCAATAAACAAAGCCTTAAAAAATAAACCATACACATTCTCTTTGATTTTTTCATTGGATTTTTATTTGGTGTTGAGTTGTGTGAGTTCTTTATATATTTTGGATATTAAACCCTTGATGAGCTGTTGTTTGCAAATATCTTCTTCCATTTGGCTGGTTGACATTTATTATTTATTTATTTATTTGTTTGTTTGTTTATTTCATTTTTTTAGTGGTTTATTTTGCTGTGCAGAATCTTGTTTAGTTTCATATAGTCCATTAATTTATCTGTGCCTTTATTTCCCTTGCCTTTGGGATCAAATTCATAAAATCTCTAAGAACAAGGTCCATAACTATTGTCCATAAGTATATTTTTTATTATTATGTAATTTATTTTTTAGGTCTTATATTCAGTCTTTAGACCATTTTGTGTTTATTTTTGTACAAAAGCAGTATCATTTCTATATGGTAATGAAAATTATTTGAATTTGGTGGTGGACACACAATGCAATATGAATATTCTGTAACATAGAAATGTGCAATCAGAAACATATTCTTGGACTTAGTGCCTTTGTAAGAAACACACATGCACACCAAGGTTAGCCTTTTTATGCCCCCTGAGCCTCACATCTCCATCACGATTCTGTGAAAGAAATCTATCTCTGTCTTACACAAAAAATAAATAAATTAAAAAAAAATAAATGTACATTTCCCCTAAAAACAAAACAAAAACAAACAAACAAACAAAACATATAATTAATCAGTCACCTGAACAATTAAAAAAAATCTAATACATTCACAGAGTGAAATATGTCATCTAAACTTGGCTGTTTGTTACTAGGAAATTTTTGCTAGAGTTAATTATAAGAGAAGCTTCTAATAACTAAGTGAATTTGATAAGCTGGGAACACAGATTTCCCTAATTATTTACAGCGATCATACCTGTCACCTGAGGAGAGCTTGATAGATATAGAGGGGTTCATTTTTTATTTGAACATAGTCTTTATCCCTTAAATATAAACAATGTTTTTAGTTTAAATGCCTTTTTTTTTTAGCATACTTGTTGTTTCACAAATATTAAGCAATTATTTAAAATCATTAAATAAATATTGGGATTAGAGCATTTGCATTAGGGATATCAGTATTCATAATAAAATTGGAATTTTTAAATCAGTGTGTTATTAATAAAGAATGGAGAGAAAAATCAAGAGAGTAGATTATAGGACCATAGTGAAAAATCGCTTGACGTTTATTGTCAAAATAATTTAGACACCTACTCAAATCATTTCAATATAAATACCATAAGGATTAATAAGTATAATTAAAAATTAGTGTACAAGTAGAGTAAGTAGAGGTAAACTGGTATTTATTTTCTGAAATGGGAAGAAAAAAATATAAGTGGACCAAAGCCAGTTTAAAAGTAATTCATACCATTAATTCAATGAATACAGATTAACACAACTTTTGATACTATTTTCCCTACAATAGGTTTTCTTTCAAATAGTGTCAAGAAAGTGAATTCAATTAACATAGCCCACTGGAAAATTAAAAGACTATTAAAATTTCTAGAATAGTATTACTATTTTTATGAAATAAATTAGAGGATCCATTTTTTTTTACTTTGAAACTATAATCATAGTGTATTAATTTATAGTTGAAGCAAAAACATGCTATTTTAGCAAATAAAAATATTTTATGTTCTGTTTTAAGTTCCTATTGCTGCTATAAAATATCCACAAATTTGATAGCTTAAAAATATCACAAATTTATTAGTGTAAAACCTGGGAGGGGAGAGGCCCAAAATCAGATTCATTGGGCTAAAATAAATTTATCCTCAGGTCTGTGTTCTTTCTGGGAGCTCTAAGATTGATTTCTCCTTTTTCCTGCTTATAAAAGTTATCCGAATTTCTTAATTTGTTGCTCCATGTTACTCTGATGTCTACTTCTGTTGTCACTTTTCCTTTATCCCTTTGCTTCTACTATCAGATGGCTTTTCCTCTCTGCTTCCATTGCAACACCACGTTATCTCACTCTGACTCTGCTGCTTCCCTTTTGTAAGGCTTCTTATGATTACTTTAGGCTCATAATCCCCCCATATCAAAAATCTTTCACTTAATCCACCTGCAAGGCTCTTGCCTTATAAGGTAACATATTCACAGGATTCAGGGATTAGGGTATGTCCTATTTCAGCCTGACATATGCTCATTGAAGATTAATATTAATCTGAAAGATCAATTAAAATAGTTTTTGTGGTCTAGTATACATTTTTTTCCCCTAGTTTGATACATGAGTAATTTCTGGTTAAATTTGTGATAATTTTAGAAGGTGGTTAAATAAGTACATTGGCTTTAGTGAATAGATTGAGGGACTAAATAGCTTTTATATATTTGATAAATTCAATGACATATCAATGAAATATCATACAAATTACTACACATAAGATAAATCTATAAGGTACATCAAAATTTATTTAGCTATCATCTTCTTAAACAACATCTTAAGTATCTGTAAATTTATAGGAGTCTAAACATATAACATTTATACCAGTCAAATTTTATGATTAATTAGAAAATGTTATTTACATTACTTAGTATTCAAAATACACTTACATTATTTAGTATTCAAACACAGGTTCTTTTTAAAAATATATATATTTTATTGATTTTTTACAGAGAGGAAGGGAGAGAGATAGAGAGCTAGAAAGGTCGATGAGAGAGAAAAATCGACCAGCTGCCTCCTGCACACCCCCTACCGGGGATGTGCCCACAACCAACGTACATGCCCCTGACCGGAATCAAACCTGGGACCTTTCAGTCCGCAGACCGATGCTCTACCACTAAGCCAAACCGGTTTCAGCCAAAGGTTCTTATAGTTAAGTGAAAAATGTGTTCTTGGAGCCAATGAAATAAAAAGTCTAAGTAATTAATCAATCTCATTGATTAACCACCTCTTTTCTAAATAAGTAGAGAACTAGGTAATGTATTTTAGCATACATATCCTCTTTCAAATTTTAAAGCCCAAGACATGAATAATTATATTTTTAAGTTGTTATATATCAATCAGGGTAGAGAGGAGTTTGATTTTGAATGCCCGGAGCTATCATAAATACCTCAAATTAATTGAAATGGCCATTGATTTCCTTATAAGTACTTTGTGCTTTGGCTCTGGTCTAGTTAAGAATCCAGTGATGTTCATTTACAGACAGGGATGATGGGTCGGCAATATAAAAATACATATATATGATATTTTTCATATTTAAAATGATTTTACTCATTTTTTAAGGGGTGAGTGTGAACTCAGTTCCCCACTACCACAAGTTATGCAGTTGAATTTCCCAAATGAGGGGAAATCTCAGGGACAGCACATTTGGAGTGCAATGGATAAGCCCTGCCCTGAAAAAAGCACCTTCCTGGTATCTCCCCTGCCAAGTAAGTTTTGATTTTTACTCTTTATATTCAAAAAACGATCCCATATTTTAACTAATTGAATATATTTTACCTGAAATAATGAATTCAATTCTAGCTTAAATAGTTGTATTCCTAATTATTTTAATAATTATTATTATTATTCCTAATTATAATGTAATTAAAACTGTAAATAATGCTATGGTTGAAAACCTAATTTAACTAATGAATGAAACCTGAAAACCAACTAGTCAGTTGTTGAATTAAATATCCATTACTGTGCCTTTGGTAAAGTAGCTCATTTGCTTCAATATAACTAAACCTCAGATTAAATATATTTCTTGAATTATACCCTTTGTGTTGTATTTCACAGATAGGGACAATGTTCCCAGCAATTGTTCCTAAAGTATTGCCATTTTTTAAAAATGTGAAGTTGAGTTAGATAAGTAATGATTATGTATTTTTTAAAGTAGGTTCAACTTATTTACTTCTTGGGAAATGTGAATAAAAGTTTATCAACTAATAAAAGTATATAGTTATTATAGAACTCATAGATACGGATTAACTTTTATCTAGTTTACTCTTTATATATGTCTAGGTTTTTATTACCAAATATATACATATGTTAAGCTGAATTTTCTTGAAATTACTATAGCCTGTGTTGTTTGAAAGAACAGGAAATCAGGTAATGAGGTACATAAAATAGATACCATATTTGTCTTATGTCTTTTGTCAAAGATTAACCATCATTAAGTATTTCTAATTAAGATAATTTTAGCAATCATATATTACAAAATATTTAAAATTTTATAAAATTTTATATATTACAAAATATTTAAAATTTTAAAAAATGATGGTACTGTCATCATAATAATACAAAAGAGTTAGCAGACAAAAATAACATTATTTCCAATATAACTCTGTGACTCAGTGTACCCTTCTACTGGGGATCAACCTTCCTTCTAACTGACACATATTTCCATTCATATGTTTATACATTAAATACAAGGCATGGGTTCTGGGGTTATTTTAACTCCTCAGAGCCACTCTACATATCTGCATTCTGATTCACTACAAGTTAACCCAGTCTTGATTTTTGGAATTTGTGTGAGCAGTAATATCTGTTGTTGGGCATGCAATGGTAAATGATGCCACGGTGATTCAGAATCATCCTCCTATATCAGTTAAAGTTTACAATTTAACTCTACAAATACACTGAACCCTAAAGCAATACTGGAGTGGAAAGGAATGTAGCATTAAATAGGGGTTTATTCTTAATACCTAAAATTTTAATAAATTGATTGGGTTTAAAAAATGCATATTCAGTATTAACTCCATGCTTGAGTTATGCATTTCAATATATTGAAAATGGACTATACATGAACTATAAATTCTGGGTGATTGTGATGTGCCATTGCTGGTTAATCCTTGTTTTAAAAAAAGTTAAAGCCGAAGCTGGTTTGGCTCAGTGGTAGAGCATTGGTCTGTGGACTGAAAGGTCCCAGGTTCGATTCCAGTTAAGGGCATGTATTGTACATTGGTTGCGGGCACATCCCCGGTAGGGGGTGTGCAGGAGGCAGCTGGTCGATGTTTCTCTCTCATCGGCGTTTCTAGCTCTCTATCTCTCTCCTTTCCTCTCTGTAAAAAATCAATAAAATAATTTTTTTAAAAAAAGTTTAAAAAAATACAATAAAAAAGATTGTGATGAGTGACTTTGATAGTAGAAAAGCTATGTATGTGTAAGCAGGGGTATGTGGAAAAAGTTTATACCTTCCATGACATTTTGCTTTGAATCTAAGCTGCTCTAAACAATAAAGTCTATTAAAATTACATTTAGGGCCGAAACCGGTTTGGCTCAGTGGTAGAGTGTCGGTCTGCGGACTGAAGGGTCCCAGGTTCGATTCCGGGCAAGGGCATGTACATTGGTTGCGGGCACATCCCCGGTAGGTGGTGTGCAGGAGGGAGCTGGTCGATGTTTCTCTCTCATTGACGTTTCTAGCTCTCTAGCTCTCTCCCTTCCTCTCTGTAAAAAATCAATAAAATATATATTTAAAAAAATACATTTAGGGTAACCAAGCAAAATCAATTTCATCAGTAGGGTTATATACTCTTCAAATATATTGAGTATTGCACTGTACCAGACACTGTTACTGACATCAATAATTTTAAATATTAATATAAGAGATGACACCATTCTTTCTGACCTACTATTTGCAAAGAATATTTTTAGATTTCTGTTTATTCCAAGATAGTTTCTAATTTTTAATCATGATATTAAGCCAGTTTAACTAAAATTACATGTAATATCCTTTTTCTGAGACTGAGTATGTTATTACTAATTCTATATAGCAAGTTCCATTATTCTTTAAGACCCAAAATTAAATACTCCCTCCTCAAGGCATCTTACCTTGTTATTCTAACTGTATGAAGCTGTTTCATCCATGATTTCACAGGCCCTTGTCTTCCGTATCTGCCAGTATGTCACATTTATTTATTAATCTAAACAGACATGTCTCCCACTGATGGGGGACACTTAGGAACAGCAAGAATATCCCATTTAAATTTCTAATGCCCGTAACTTGCATAGATACTACCACAAGTAAAATGTACTCAATAAAACATTTACTGTTTATTAACTTAGGAGTTACATAGAGATTATTGGGTTCATGTCATTTAGTATAAAAAGACATAATGTAATGGTGATTTAAAATAAATACTGAGTACTTAAATATGACCTTTACTCATCTGCGTCTTATTTTCCATTCTCTGACTTTTAAAAGGAAGGCTAGTCACAGTAGGACTTTTACATTTGGTATTTTAGTCTCTTGAGATGATCATAAATATAGTAGCTTTATGGAAAAGCTGTTGGCTCTATATTTCTGGGAGTCACTATGAGAATTTTCGCTCAAAGGTTTATTATCCTGAAAGTTTTAAGAGTCATTTTCATGTCAACTATTATGGTCTGCAGTGCTTTGCAGTAGGTGACTCTAGGCTGATTCCATTTGTTCTCTAAGTGTCATCAACTCTAAAGGAGTCCATTATAACTAGATGGCATTCTTGTTATTTAAATATCTGCTGACAGTCAAAGAACTATTTCTGTTCCATCATGCCATTTATGATCACTTAATGCTGGCTGAAATTTCTCAGAGATTCCTTTGGAAAAAATGATATAACATTTTCATCTTACCCTTTGCTACTCAGTAAAGGAATGAAAGTAAAAAATACAGATGATATAAATTAACCAGCAGTCAAGTTGTCATTTTAAAATGAGTATTCAATATTATATATGCAACTTTGAACTGATAAGTAAATAATGGGATTTCCTTGCTGTCAATAAAGCCACTTTTCCTTTTACCACATTCTGTCAGACCTGCTTTTTTCTTATTTGGTTAGCCCCTGATATTAATGGCCATGCAGCTGTTAAATAGAAAACAAAGTAAATTTCCTGTATCTTTTTATAACATGACAGTAAAGATTAACTTTAAAAAAAGCCAGAGTCCAGCCAGTGTGGCTCAGAGGTCGAGCATCAGCCTATGAACCAGATCATGGTTTGTTTTGTGGTCAGAGCATATGCCTGGGTTTAGGGCTCAATCCCCAGCAGGGAGCATGCAGGAAGCAGCCAATCAATGATTTACTCACCATTGATGTTTCAATCTCTCTTCTTTTTCCTTCTTCTCTGAAATCAATATATATATATATATATATATATATATATATATATATATATATATATATATATATATATATATATTCCAAATCCAGGGGAGTGAAAGGAGAAGATAATTGTTTAGATTTTATGCTTTGTATTTAAATAATCAACTAATTGAGATAAAAAATTAGGAAGAAATGTCTATGTCTATTTAGTTCTTTCCACTCTCTTTATATATTCACACACATGCAGGGTGGGCAAAACTAAGTTTGCAAAGAACCCCATGCCAAAACCTACTTGAATATAGCCTGAGTACAGCAAGAATGTGTAAATAATGAACGCTGGCAATTTGAGAAATGATGATATTGTACCTAAGTGCCCTGTGCCATTTTGCCATTTTTTAAAAATATATGTTTATTGATTTCAGAGGGGGAGACAGAGAGATCTAGAAACAATAAGAGAGAACCATTGATGGGGATGAAGGTGATAACCTGGACATGGGCCTTGACCAGGAATAGAACCATGACCTCCTGGTTCATAAGTTGATCCTCTACCATGAGCCACATCAGCCATTGTGATATTCTTAATAAAGACAGTTAATAAAGCTGTTGTAATAATTACAACTTGCATGTCTTCCCACTTGAATAATTGTAAATCTACTTTCCCTCCCTGTATATATCTCTATACAATACAGTTATTTTTTCTTTCATCCCTAGAGCTAAATGGAAGGATTTCTTATTGTAGCTGAGTTAGGTTATTTATGCAAGTGTTACACAAATAGTAAGAATACGTAAAATGATACAGGTGCCAAGGAACATTGCTAAAAAAGTGTCTTGTTTTACCAACAAATCATTACTATATGACTTATATTGTTAAACACTTCTCAGAGTCTCCAAAATGTGGAATTTGAGGACAAAGCTATACATTCCTCAACATATCCCTTTCATATTTAATTTACTTAAATCCAATATGTTCTTCTTTGCTTTGGCTGAAAAATCGGACTGTCACTCTAGTTTCAGTGAGCACATTCCTTTTGAAGCCATAAAAACAAGTTAGGCCCTTTTCAGTCTAGCAATACTTCTGACACACTGCCCATATGAAGATGAAAGGAAGTCTTCAGAGAAACCCCAGCTCAACTGACAAAGTTGGGTACATTCAAACCTTAACTTATAATTGACTCTAAAGCATTATGCAGCCATCCTAGTTTTTCTGTATATTCATTTCTCCAAAGTCTAAGAGCATAACAAGTCATGATTCTTAACCTTTGTTTCCCTAATGTTCTACTGAATTTTATTAGCCAGCAAAGGACATTATACCTGTGGATTATTACCACAAGTCATTGGCTTTGTTTAGAGTTAGCATATTTCTCAGTAGAGATGGGACAATCCTTTCTAATAAAAGAGTAATATGCAAATTAACCATCACTCTGCTACACCCACAAGCCATACCCACAAAGCCACACCCACAAGCCAATCGGGAGCAGATATGCAAATAAACCCAACCAAGATGGCTACAGCCACAGAGAGCAGGAGGGAGGCTTGGGTTTCCATGGCAATGGAGGAAACTAAGCTTTCTACCTGCCCTTGTTGGCCTAGGCCTCCACTCAATGCTACAAAGTTTCAATTATAGATCCAAACAGAAATGGCAGCAGCCACAGAGCTGGAAAGAGCAGGAGGCTAGGGTTGCCCCAGGCAATAGGAAGCCAAGCTTTCCGCACACCCTGGCCAGCCCAGGCATCCCCTTAAGGCTACAAAGTTTCAATTATTGAAGGTAAATAATTCCAACAGAAATGATTGCTGCCATGGAGTGAGCAGAATGCTTGGCTCTGCTTAAGGCTACAAAGTTTCAGTTATAGAAGATAAATAAACCCCAGATACCAGGGCCTCCACTTGGATCAGCAGGGGGTGTGACAAGCCTGCAAACCAGCAAAGGCCCCTTGCCCAGACCACCACACACCCAAGGGAACCCCCACTTTGATCCAGGACACCCTTCAGGGCAAACCAGCCAGCCCCCACCTGTGCACCAGGCCTCCATCCTATCTAATAAAAGAGTAATATGCAAATTGACCATCACTCCAACACACAAGATGGCTGCCCCCATGTGATCAAATATCCTGCCCCCATGTGGACACAAGATGGTCAGCAGGGGAAAGCAGTTGGAGTGGGGGCACCAGGCTGGCAGGGGAGGGCAGTTAGGTGCAAACATTCTGGCAGGGGAGCATTTAAGCATCAATTAAGCTGGCAGGAGAGTGGTTAGGGGGTGATCAGGCTGTCAGGCAGAAGCGGTTAGGGGCAATCAGGAAGGCAGGCAGGTAAGCAGTTGGGAGCCAGTAGTCCTGGATTGTGAGAGGAATCTCAGCTTGGAGAGGGTGTGGGCTGGGCTGAGGGACACACCCCCCCTCTGTGCACCAGGTCTCTGGTATTATGATAAACAACCAGCCACTTGATTCTTTTATGATGCTACTTTAAATTATTTAGGTTTAAAGAAAATTTCTAAATTATTGTTTACCTTATATATAGTTATATTACTTTTATTCCTTTCCTGAATGCATTTGGTTATTATTATCTACTTCTATTTCCTGAAAACCCACATTTTAAAATGCTGTTTAAAAGTAGAATTGATCAGTATCACCTACTTTCTAAATTTTTATTTTGGTTGAGATCACATTTAATTTATGGGATGACTTAGGAATAATTAACATTATGGAGTCATCATATCCATTGTTATGGTGTGACTTTCCATTAATTAAAACATTCCTTTCTTTCTTTTATGAATAGTTTTTAAGTTTTTTTTTTTAAATATATTTTATTGATTTTACACAGAGAGGAATTGAGAGGGACAGAGAGTTAGAAACGTCAATGAGAGAGAAACATTGACCAGCTGCCTCTTGCACACCCCCCACTGGGGATGTGCCCGCAACCAAGGTACATGCCCTTGACCGGAATCGAACCTGGGACCCTTCAATCCGCAGGCCAACGCTCTATCCACTGAGCCAAACCAGTCCCAGCAAAGGTTAATGTTTTTATTTTTCATCTGCTTGCTTATTTTCCACATATTTCTACAAACTACTTATTAGGTATATCTCTTCATAGGTGATATATTTTGTTGCTAGTGAAGAATTATCTCTATTTTAATTACTATAATTTATATATAAACATGTCCTTAATTTTTATGTTTCGCTTACAAAAAATATATTTTATAAAAATAGTTGCATGTATTTTGCATAAGCTTCTCTTTAGTTATCTGAATGTGTAATCATAGCAGCAACAAATTATTCAACTTCTATCTTTAAACTTCAGTGTTTCAGAAACTGAAAAAGTATTTTTCTACTATATGTAATTATATAAGGTTTACTGAAATAAAATACCTTTTCCCAAATATGAATTAACTAGAGGCCCAGTGCACAAATTCATGCACTGGTGGGGTATGGCTGGTCTGCCCCAATTGGGGTCTTTAGGGGGCAGGGCTGGCATAGGGAGGGGCTGTGTGTGGTGGTGGGGGGGTGGTCAGGGCCCAGATCTGGCCAGCTGGCCACTGATGTATACATCATAGCCACCAGTCTTTCTGGTGATTCTGGTTGTTCTGCTATTCAGTCACTGAGCATATATATAATTTTTTTTTATAATGATTTTCCCCATTTTATAAGTGTGTATTTAATGTATTGATTTAGAAATATTTTATTCTTTTGTAACACCAAGTGCACATTAGAGAGCTGTTTTTGTTTTTGCTTTTTATTTGAACTATAAAAGATGTACTTAGGTCCTTTCAAATATTTGGGAAAGAGATTGTCCACTCTTACTTTCCCTGCACTCCTGGCCCATTGCTCCCACCACCAAAAAATCAGAATAACTTTATCTGATAACAGATTAAAATATTCATAAGCATAGTTCAGACCTTCTCCCTTCTCTCTCTCTCTCTCTCTCTCTCTCTCTCTCTCTCTCTCTCTCTATCTCTCTCTTTTGGTAAATAATTAATCTTGCTGGATAGTTGAATAGGAAAAAATAAAATCTCTTGTCTTAGAGGCAGCAATCTCCTCTGTGGTGGGGTGAATTAGTTCTGTAAAATGAAGGACCCCAACATCTAGAAATGAGAGAAATAGTTGAAAACCTGGCTTCAGCTACATGTGTAAGTTATGCTCCCTTCTCCAGATATATCATCAAGACCAGAATTTGATTCTTATACAAACTTACATTATTTCTCACATGGACTGGAAGGCATCAGAGAAAGGCCATGATAGCAACTTCACTGAGAACTACACTACATACACTGTGATTTAGCTAGGACCTCTGGAGAAAATGTTTTAGGAAGACTAAAGCTTCTGTTATGACCAAGGAGAAAAGATTATTTTTATTTAAACAACGGACCATTGTGATTCTAATCTTTACCAGTTACTGATGTCAGAAACTAGGTGGTAGGTGCATGGCTTTTTCTAAGGAGCACAGTTATGCCTAAGAAGTCTTTTCATGAAGATCCTGTACAGCTGATGGTGACACTCTGAAAGTGTGAATTTAATAAGAACAATCCCTTAGCTAGATTATCAGAAAAACAGAGTGGGTCCCAAAGAAAGTTAGGTTTAAAATAGCAGATTTTTAGGTTAGCATGTTTTGTTGAGTGAAAAGACATTCTGCTAATTACTCTATGCTCCAAAACTAGGTCTCCAGATTGGTGTTTCAGTGAACAAGTAATTGTTACACAGGGCTACTTTAAAATTCAAGTCCTGGACAGTTGTCGTACTTAGCCACTTCAATTTTCTTTTTATCTTATTTTATACCTTTCAGAGCCAGGAAGAAAAAAACAAAACAAAACAAAACAAAACACGATATAAATCAAGCTTCTTAAATTCAAGTGCATCGTTCAAATGTTTCCAGATTCATTCCCTAACACGTAGTCTTACTATGACTGTCATTGTTAATCATATAAGTACTGACCATGGCTTAGTGATTTACATAGAAAGACTGTGATTTTCATTACAAATAACCATCTTCCCTTTATAGAACTTTGCAACTTTTCTGTTTGATCATTTATATTATACTGTGATATTGAGTTAAGATTCTTCATATTTTACTTTTGTATTTATATATTTGATATCACATAATTCCATTGACATATACTTATTTTTATTGTTTCATTAAGATAAATAGACAAAGAACTTTAAAAGCTATTTTTTTCTTAGTAATATTTACATAAAAATAGTAAAACACATAGATGATAGTAGCACAAGGATTAATTCTTAAAGTTTTAAAATTCTGTTTCATTATTAAGAAGCATTTTGGTAAAAAAAAAAAAATCAAAAAAAGAAAAAGAAAAAAGAAAAATTCTACCAATGACAATAAATTTTCATTTATTCCACTTTTAAGATTTTTCATGCTAACTAGTATAGGAATACAATCTATATCTTACCTAATAAAAGAGAAATATGCAAATTAACCATCACTCCATTATGCCACAGCCAATCAGAGTGAGTATGCAAATTAACCCCCCCAAAAAAGATGGGGGTTAATTTGCATATGCAGGTGGAGCAGTGTGAAGCCTGCTCTGAGGGGAAGAGGGGCAGTGGAGGGAGCTACTGGAGTGGTGCTCTGGGCTGTCTGGGAGCAGGGACCTGCTGGTTCCCGGCAGGAGGGGGGACTTGCCAGCTCCTGAGTGGCTGGAGTGAAGCCAGGGGAAGGAAGGCCTATTCTTGCACAAACATCATGCAACGGGCCTCTAGCATTTAGTATAAATGGTGTGTCACATGCTCTTTCTGTTAGAAAATGTTAACTACATAACTGCTACATTATGTATTTTCAAACTCTAGGGAGAAAAAAGTTAGATTAAATGTTGTTCTGGAAGACAGAACAGAGTGAAAATTAAGCATTTATAAACCAGAAATCAAGACAAGAAAATAGATATTATACTAACGTTTAATGTTCAATTTCACCACTATTGAAAAGGCTAATGTAGATAAAGCAATGAAAAGATAAAAATGTAAGGTATGTTGTTAAGTAAATATGGTTTGCCTATGTAATAAATGGTACTTTCATGCCAATATACATGATACTTTCAGAAAAGTAATCCAGTCTCTGTTGTAATAGATAAAAAGAGAATGTGTATTTTTCCATTACTTGACTCAAATATACACTGACAAATGTAGACTACAGAATTGCTAGTTGGAGCCATGAGTTGCAGCTTATTTCTTTTGTATACTGAATGAGGCAAACTGATAGTATGGGTTAGCCTGAAATAATATTTGTTATTTATTGGTTGTCAAATGGCAAAACAATAAATGAAGCACTGTCTGTGCATACAGGTTACATTTTAAACAATGTCTTTGTGACTTTTTCATGGGTAGAAAATGTTTATTTATCAAGGCAATCAGGCTTTTTTTCAGACAAATGAACACAGTAGCAAATATGGAGTGAATAACAGACGGTTTCATCTATTTTCAAAGAAATACAGAGAATGTTTTAGCTACTGCTCTGTCAACTGTTATCTTTCCTGACAGTTCAAGTAGGGAAAGAATTACTCTTGGGTATTTCTTTCTTGATTCACAGAAGGATAGTTTAGAGGCTTCTGAAAGATTGGTAACATGGAATAAGACAGGAGATGTGTTAGTGTGATAGATCAGGGATTAGATAAAAAGGAGATTCTAATACCTTCCCATCAGCTAAAAAGGTGACATGATGAATAATTGAATGAGAACATGATTAAGACAGCAGTGACAAATGAGGTAGCTATTTTATTCTTAACTATGACAAACCCATGCAAATGAAAAATTCAAAATGTTTGCTATAAATTAATTTTGCAATCAGTATAGAAGTTTGGAATGTTGCCTGTATATATTTTGGTAGACTTTAACTATGGTTATTAATGTCATTGGTCTAATAGTCAAATGCATGATTAGAAACGTTTACATTACACTGAATGCCAAGAACATATACATTGTAAACATTCAAAAGAGTCTAGATTCTTTTTTTTTTAGGATACCCTCCTTACTTCTACAATTAACATATCTCCCTTTGCCTATCCTGCTAGAGATACCTTTTCTACATCAAAGAATACATACATGTTCATACATATTAACATAGTTATAAAGAAAACTGGATTTTTTTTAAATCTATAAAGTAACTTTTATAGAGGGAGATATAAAGTTGAGTTGTTGTATTAGTTTCTGAGGACTATCATAACAAAATACTGAAAACCATACAATTTCATTTCTAGTTTTCAGAATTCTAGAGTCTAGAAGTCTGAAGTCAAGGTAATATGAGGGCCAAGCACCCTCTAAACTCTAGGGGAGGGTCATAACCTGCATCTTCCAGGCATTTCTTGGCTTGAGCAGTATAAATTCCATTTCCCTCTCTGTGTTCACATTGCTCTCTTCCCTTGGCCTGTGTTTGTGTCCAAGTTTTTCTGTTCTTATAAGAACTAGTCATATTGGATTAAGGGCCCACTCTCCTCCAATATGACATGACTAATTGCATTGCAATGCAATGCATTGAAAATAAAGTCACTTTCTGTGGTACTAGGAACTTGAGCTTCAATATATCTT
This sequence comes from Pipistrellus hanaki, assembly GCF_964339955.1. Classification (NCBI taxonomy): domain Eukaryota; kingdom Metazoa; phylum Chordata; class Mammalia; order Chiroptera; family Vespertilionidae; genus Pipistrellus; species Pipistrellus hanaki. The sequence continues at coordinate 49,097,417 of NC_140505.1, forward strand.
TTAGTAGGATACAATTCAAGCCTAAAAACTATGTCTGGAGAAAAAGTAAAGAAAAAAATGAGAAGGAAATGCATTTTTGTCAAAGATAATTTACTGACTTCTAAATAGAAGTCTGAATTACAGAAATCTATACTAATAAAAGCCTAGATGGTGTCTTGCCCTTGCATCATCATAAGATGGCCAGCCCATGTTGTCACAAGATGGAAAACAGGGGAGGGCAGTTGTGGGTGATGAGGCCAGCAGGGAAGGGCAGTTGGGGGCAAACAGTCCAGAAGCAGAGGGCTATTCCCCAACTGAGCCTGCAGGGGAGGGAAGTTGGGGGATATTGGGCTGTCAGGGGGAACAATTGGGGGTGATCAGGCTGGCAGTGGAGCAGTTAGGGGTTATCAGGCTGGAAGGCAGAAGTGGTTAGGGGCAATCAGGCAGGCAGGCAAGCGGTTAGGAGCCAGCAGTCCCAGATTGTGTGAGGGATGTCCCCCAACGGGTCCCAGATTGGAGAGGGTGAAGGCTGGGCTGAGGGAAACTTTCCCCAGTGCACGAATTTTGCTCTAATCCAGTGTTTCCCAAACTTTTGACATATGTGTACCCGTTCTATAATTTTCATAACACTGAGTACCCTTCGTACTCATGATAATGTAGAATTAGGAGCAGCTAAGCATGGTGCAGTGCATATCCCCAACAAACTCCGGTGCAACGTGTACCTCCACCAAACTCTTCCTGTACCCCGGGGGGTACGCATACCACACTTTGGGAAATACTGGCCCTAAGTGATCGAATGACCAACAACCAAAAGACTGGTCAACTGGTCGCTATGACATGCACTGACCACCAGGAGGCAGATACTCAATGAAGGAGCTGCCCCCTAGTGCTTAGAGAGCTCCCACAAGGGGAGCACCACTCAGCCAGAAGCCAGGCTCATGACTGGCAAGTGTAACAGCAGTGGCAAGAGCCTCTCCAGCCTTTGTGACAGAGCAAAGGAGCAGCAAGCCAAGCAGTAAGGAGCAGTGAGCAGATGGGCAGTAAGGAGCAAGGGGTCCCGGACTGAGAAAGGGCACAGGCTGGGCTGAGGGACATCCCCTACCCCAAGTGCATGAATTCCCTGCACTGGGCCTCTAGTATATACATAACACATAGACATAGACAACAGTGTGGTGATAGCCAGAGAGAAAGGGGTGTGGGGCCAGGTGGAGGAGGGCAAAGGTGAGGGAAATGGGGAAAGAAAGAAACTTTACTTGGGATGATGGGCATATGATGTAGTGTACAGATGATATTTTATTGAGTTGTATACTTGAAAACTAATAGTTTTGCAAACCAATGTCTCCCCAATTAAAACTAAATTGGGAAATAAAATATAAAACTATATATGTAATTGCTTCTTTTTACAAGAAGTTCATTGAAATACTACTTTTATTTGCATAATGTTTGTATTTATTCCTACTTATACGAAAAGCAAGTAACATTAAGATAAAGAATGGTTTATGATTTATTGCTACATTCAGCATTTCAACATAAATTTTTGTACATTAAACAATAACAGAAAAGTGGAATTTTAAAAAGTCCAAAACTGGGGGCGATAATTGCCATGCATAGTATGAGCAAAAGGTTAAAGTCTCAGTAGTACATATCAAACTGTTATATATCAATAAGGAAAGTTCCAACTCCTGAATAGAAAAGTGGCCAAAGGACATGAACAGCTAATTAAGAAATAATAAAGCTGAAATGGCCAATTAATATAAAATGATTAATCTTATAGGGAAAATTTTTGAAAAAGTAAATTAAAATCACAGTAAATTACACTTGAACACAATGCAGAAACACATAATTGCTTTAGACTAATGCTAGATTGGGATTATTTTCTCTTATAAGAAATACTGAAATAAATACTCTTTCTTTTATTTCCTCCAAAAAGTATAAATAAAAGCAAAATTACACCAGCTTTTTCTAAACTTGCTTTTTAAACATATCCTTGAGTAAGGATTAAAAAAGGAAGAGAGACACAAATGACCAACAGGTACATAAATGCAGAGAAATGCAGGTGAAATCAGCAGTGAAATATCACCTCACACTTGTTAGAATGACTGTTAAAAAAACAAACATGTGAGCCCTAGCTGGTTGGCTCAGTGGATGGAGCATCACCCTGTGGACTGAAGGGTCCTGATTCGATTCCGGTCAAGGGCACATGCCCGGGGTTGTGGCCTCAACCCCTGGTGTGCAGAAGACTGACAGTCAACGATCCTGTCTCATCATTGAGGTTTCTATCTCTCTTTCCCTGTCCCTTCCTCTCTGAAATCAATAAAATATATATTTTAAAAATGACAAGCAATAACTGTTGGAAAGTGAGAAAGGGAAGAAACTAGGTTCACCGTCACGGGCCTCTGAAAATACAAGTGGTGATATTATCTCCTGCTTTTGGACTTTTACAAGGCACCAAAGTGAAGTTAGCATTTGTTTTCTGCATTATCCACTTACCGCTTCCTTCCCATTGGCAATGCCTCCACGTATTTCCAATTGTCATTAATTTTTTAGTAGAGCTAACCCCCCTTTCCAAGAAAAGGTAAAACCATCAGTTCAAGCCAGAAGACTGATATATCAAGCTAATGTTATAGGAATCTCTTTCACGGCCCACGAAGAAAGAGTTCCAATTCAGAGTTCGGGCTCTGGAGAAAGGCCGCACACAAATGAAGAGACTTGAGACTTGAAGAAATTCAATTGGCGATATGGGGGGCCAGGCGGTAGTCCAACTCTAGTGGGAGAACTACTACTGCTCTGATCCTGCCATCCCCTTTTATTGAGGCTTTGGGGAAAACATCTTAGGCAACATAAACAGAATTTTACATGTAGCCCTTAGGCAGGAAATAACAGAAACTTACACAGGACAAACAAGGTGGAGGCTGCTTCAGCTAACAATGTATTAACTAAAGGTTAGAACAATTAAGGTTGTTGAACAGCCTTCCTGGCTTCCTGTCAACATCTCTTTTTTAGTGAAACTGATTTGTTTTCCAGCATATCAAGCTAACAGCAATATAAATCTGGCCAACCTTCTCCTTTGTCCATTCCCAGTCATATAGAGGAGATGAAGAACTGGATAAGTAGCTGCTTTTAGAGCTTCTTATTCATTGAGTGGGAAAGAAACAGCAATTATTATTTTCAGTTTAGATAGTTGGGAATAACAAATAGCCTATCCCATTAGTCCCACACAAATTCAGTGAGTAATATTTAGAGATATGATCAATGTATTATATTTAGAAATTGATCCCTCCACCATAACTCATAAATGCAATCCAGGTTCTGGCACTACAAAAGGGGGAAAAGAGGTGGGAAAAAAGTTCTATTTTCCCAAAAATAACTTAATCAAACATATTAAAATTTAGTTTATGCCGGGACCAGTTTGGCTCAGTGGATAGAGCATCGGCCTACGGATTGAAAGGTCCCAGGTTCGATTCCGGGCAAGGGCATGTACCTTGGTTGCGGGCACATCCCCAGTAGGGGGTGTGCAAGAGGCAGCTGATTGATGATTCTCTCTCATCAATGTTTCTAACTCTCTATCCCTCTCTCTTCCTCTCTGTGAAAAATCAATAAAATATATATATATTTTAAAATAAAAAAATAAAATAAAATTTAGTTTATACTCATTAAATAATTTTGGTTTCTTATCTCAAAGTTTAATAAGCAGTTATTTCAATTATTAATTCCAATTTTCAAACTTTTTTGTAATGATATGATACACGAATATTTCATTACATACTTCTTAACTTATTATTGTACTGCATGAGCACTAAAATAGGTTCTTTGATTAGATGATAAATATGAAGTGCAAACTGAAATGGTATTTTCAGCTCTATATGATTTATCATATTAGACATATTTGCTTCAGTTAATAAATATTCAAATAAAAATCCAAAATGAGAAACTATTCTGGTTAAGATTTATCAGTATCCACCTAAAATTACTGGTAATAGGCCAATGTAATCTGCCTACCAGCTATAGACTATTCCAGGTTTTGTCAATAGGGAGTCATATCATTTTCTTCTTGTTCACAAAGTTGGTTATGGCAGATAGCTGTGTACACTCTACAGTGGCCTGGTTAAATTTCTTCTCTATCCTTAGAGCATTTTACCATTCTGATACAAATGTCCTTGGGTCACCTCTTGAAGGCTGAGCCTAGAAACCTGGCCTTTTAGTTATCATCTATCTATAATCTATCTATCTATCTATCTATCTATCTATCTATCATCTATCTATCATCTATCTATGTGTGTGTCTGTGTATGTATACTAAACTGAACAAATTTGTTTGAGGAGTTGATGAGACAGTAAAAATGGCAAAAATAAGGACATAAATGGAGTAGCTGTTAAATTTTTGATGGATCAGGCTTAACAACATGTTCTTTGGAATAATTGCACCTCTGGTTGGTTGATTTCAAAGCAAAAGCTTGACATTAATTGGTTGGTTTTCATACTTTGCTCACTGATTTAGTTGCTATCTCATTTTCCCTCTTAATTTTGTCATTTTAGCGGAATATTTCAACACTTGCAACCAGTTTAATTTCCCATCACTTTTATTTTTATTGTTTATTTTATGTTAAAGAATGCTTTCTTAACCCCAATTGGGAAAACTGAGAGATGATTGATTGATTACCTGACATCCTGTTCCTTCAATATTAGTCACATAGGGAGTCTTAACAGTTGGTGCCTTTTACTACAACATCATTAATCACAATATGACTTAAAAAGTTTAGAAAAAAAATATCATTATATGACCAATGCATAAATGTTCAGCAACCTCAGAAGTAGAATTGCATTTAAAATTATGGGTAAAGTATGACAATTCTACTTCTCAGGATATGAGATATATACCTATGCCTTTATTCAGATCAACATATTGAAAATTGTATATCTGTCCACATTTCTTGAAAAACTGCAGTTAGGTGACCCATAACACTGAACATGCCTTTCTATTCACAGTGTCTAATGCAAAAGGAGAAGGTAATATCCCATATGTAAAACCCATTTCATTAGCTGTTACACAAGGAATTACCAATTAAAGTAGCTTCTTATACTATCACACTGACACTGTACAATTCTTATTGGTGTTATTTCAATCATAGCATATCCCAACCACATTTTGGCTTTTTGTTTCTCTCTCCCACTCATTTGATCACCAGGTATAACTTTGTACTTTGGAAACCTCGGGTTTGTTCTTAATTATTTTCAGGTCTGGGTAACTTTCCCACAGCCAAATCATTTATGTATTTTTTCTCTTATAAGTGCCACCTTGTAAGTGGCCACCTTGTTTGCGTGACCTTTTAAGTGGCCACCTTGTTTGCGTGAGCTTTAATCAGCCATGCCTTAGAAGCCATTCTGTCAACAAAAGTTTCCATCACCACTTTTCTTATTCATCTACTGTAAAAATAAACAAACAAATAAATAACCATGACTTAGGTTATTATAGTATAAGGTTTTTTACATTTTATTTTTTAATTAAAGTTTATATTCAATATTATTTTGTAATAGTTTCAGGTGTATAACATACTGGTTATGATATCAAGATTCAATTTAATTAATCTCATTCATGAATATATACATAATAGAGGCCCAGTGCATGAAATTCATGCATGGGTGAGGGGGAAGGGTGGTGTCCCTCAGTCCAGCCTATACACTCTCCAATCTGGGAATTTCTGACTGCCCATTTGGGCCCCATGTTGGTGAGATTGGGCTCAAATGGGCTGTCAGACATCCCTCTCACAATGGAGGACTCCTGGCTCCCAACTGCTTGCCTGCCTGCCTGCTTGATTGCCCCCTAACCACCTCCCTGCCAACCTGATTGACACCTCACTACTCCCCTGCCAACTCAATTTCCCTTAACTGTCCTTCCCTGCAGGCCTGGGTGTCCCCCAATACTCTCCCCTGCTGGCCTGGTCACCCCCAACTATCCTCCCCTGCCAGCCTAGTCACCTCTAACTGCCCTCACCTGCCAGCCTGGTCACCCCCAACTGCCATCCTCTGCAGGTCTGATCACCCCCAACTGCCCTATTCTGCAGACCTGGTTGACCATAATTGCCCTCTCCTATTGGCCCTCTTGTCTCCATATGCCCTTCCCTGTAGGCCTGGTTCTCCCCAACTGTCCTCCCCTGCTGGCCTGTTCACCCCCAACTGCCCTCACTTGCAGGCCATCTTGTGGTGGCCATCTTGTGTCCACATGGAGTGGCCATCTTTGACCACATGGGGGCTGCCATCTTGTGTGTTGGAGTGTTGGTCAATTTGCATATTACCTCTTCATTATATACGTTAAAGCTAAGAAGGAAGATAGAACAGAAAAATAGAGAAAAAAAGTACAAGCAATCATAAACTAATCCAAAAATGTTCAGGTACCTCTCCCAGGTTATGGAACAAGATAAAACAAGCAGTTATCATCAATGTTTTCATCTATAGACAGTGAGGACATTTCATTGAGATATTCTAGGGTGGTTTAAAACTTTAAATATTTCATAGCACTTACTATTCCAAAACAAAACAAGAAATATACAGTCAGGTCGCTTCTTTTCCCAGACCTTGGACTCCAACAATTGTTCCTCTAGCCCAGTGAGCAGAAAGTGAGAGTGCGAGAGTGATTTTTTGTTGGGGGGAAGCTCGAAACCCACAAACCCAGTGAACATTTGGTAATGCCTAGAAACAACTTGGTTGTCACAATTGGGAAAGCAATACTGGCATCAAATGCACAGAGGCCTGGAGGGCTGCTAAATCACATAAATGTAAAGACATTCCCCCATATTTGTTTAGCCCACAAGCAAGCCACACTGAGGCTTAGAAACACACTAGGTTTAGGAGGCTGATATGTGATGTTCACTCTTTCAGTCTCATATTATAAAATTGGATAAAGACTAGAGGGTGTGACATCAAAACATACACAGACCAGCCTAGATTCCATCATCTCTTGGCAACAGGCAAATCTTTACTATCTTGTTAACTCTCTCATACCATCAGACATGATAAAATGCTTCCAGGAAGATAAAATTGGTCCACCTGTTTTTGTGTTTGTTTTTTGTTTGTTTGTTTTTTTAATCTAAAGTTTTACATATGTCTCCTTTTTCTCCAATTGACCCCTCCCCCCAGCCATTCCAACCCTGGCAAGCCCCTACCACCCAGTGTCTATGTCTATTGGTTATGATAATATGCATGCATATAAGTCCTTCAGTTGCTCTCTAACCCCCTCATCTCCCTTGCCATTTATCTCTGGATCTATTTTTGTTCATCAAATTATGTTGATCATTATATCCCACATATGAGTGAGATCATGTGATATTTATCTTTCTCCAACTGGCTTATTTTGCTTAACATAATGGTCTCCAGTTCCATCCATACTTTTGCAAATGGTAAAAGTTCCTTCTTTTTAATAGCAGTGTAGTAATCCATTGTGTAGATGTACCACAGTTTTTAATCCACTCATCTGCTGATAGGCACTTTGGTTGTTTTAAAATCTTAACTATTGTATGCCGAAACCGGTTTGGCTCAGTGGTAGAGCGTCGGTCTGCGGACTGAAAGGTCCCAGGTTCGATTCCAGTCAAGGGCACGTACCTTGGTTGCAGGCACATCCCCGGTAGGGGGTGTACAAGAGGCAGCTGGTCGATGTTTCTCTCTCATCGACGTTTCTAGCTCTCTATTTCTCTCCCTTCCTCTCTGTAAAATGTCAATAAAATATATATTTTTTAAAAAATCTTAACTATTGTAAATTGTGCTGTTATGAACAAAATCTGTTTGTTTGTTTTGCTACAGTTTCTATTTTTACTTTTATATTAATTCCAAATTACCTGATGTGCCATAATGAGAAATTGAAATCCATGAATACATTTTAAAATTTATATTTGTATTTATTTCAGAGAGGAAGGGAGAGAAACATCAATGATGAGAGAGAATCATTGATCCACTGCTTCCTGCATGCCCCACACTGGGGATTGGGCTTACAACCCAGACATATGCACTGACCAGGAACTGAACCATGACCTCCTGGTTCATATGTCGATGCTCAGCCACTGAGCCATGCCAACCAAAGCATGAACACATTTCTAATTTTAGGAAGTCTATTTGATTTTTTATTAAGTCTGCTCATTCTTCATTTCAGATCTATTTGATATTTTATCAAATCTTTTCATTCTGTATACTCACTGTTATACAATACTTTTTTCTTAAAATATTTTAGAACTTGCCTTTTATTTCTTCAAATACATATGTTTGATAAACTGTGTTTATTATGCCCAATGTCTGAAAGCCCTTACTGATCTATCATAATTTCCATTTATTGTACTGATTCTTTCCTATAGCCCTATGGCTACTTTTTCTTTGTTTTAGCACTTTTTTTTAAATTAAAAACTGCTATCGTCACTTACAAATTATATGGGAAAATCCCTGAGGTTTAGAACAAAATGAATTTTTCCAAGGAAGCTTAGTGTGAGGATTTATCAAAGTCTAAGGACATTACTGTTCTACAGTACTGCAAGTAAAATATAAGCAGGAAGCTCAGATATATGCTACATAAACTTTAGTCTGGAAATGCAGAAACCTTTATATTACTATAACCCAGATTATTTGTAATAAAGGACATAATATACATAAATTTAATTTCCACCTGACCACATTATTTTCTAAATTTTTAGATATTTTATTCACATAGTTTAAGTAATATCAAGTGGAGATAAAATCAGCTGATTTTTACTGAAATAGTGTGATTTGGGATCAATTAAATCTATGGAAACATTTTCTGAACTATAAAAGATTGTTTTCTTTACCACATGTACAATAAAAAAACCAATTTGTTAAATTTTTTAAGTTAATAAGTAAATATAATGCAGTTAATAAATAGTAAAAACTATTTTGTCAAAAAAAATGTCATTTGAATACAGAGTTAAGCCAGTAGGACCAGTTTTGCATTGTAAAATCTAAAACTCAGGAAACTACAGTCATGTATTTATTTGATTCTATGTATTGATAGTTTGTCTATTGAAATAAATAATACCAGATTGTTGAATGGAAAGAAAATGCATTATGCTGTTCATCTTTTAAACAATAATGAATGCCAACTTGTGTTTTAATGATCCCTCTAAAGGCAAACTTATTGATCAAGACAAGACTGGATACAAGAAAAAAGAATCCCAAGGCAGCAATTCTATCCTAGTCATAAAGCAAATTATAATCAAACAGAGAATGATTTGTTCTTTCTAAGGAACACAAGTTTTAATATACTGAATTTTATAACAATGGAATTATTTTTAAGAAAGTTCTGTTAATAGAGCTGTTTAATTTTGAGAAAAAGCACAGAGTAAGAAATAATTTGCGGCATATCTCTATCTGATAATACATTTCTGGTTTAATGAGATTAATTTTGATACTGTTTCAATATTTCTTATATTGTCCTCAAAAATGAATAGAGTTAGTTACTATATGAATGAAAGATAACAATATTTCAGGAATATACTAGATAATTTTATTCATTCATTTAAAAATATTTGATGAAATTGAAGCTACAGGGTTTAGGGGGTGAATGGAAAAAGGGACATCTGTAATATCCTATCTAATTAAAGAGTAATATGCAAATTAACCATCATTCTGTCACAAAGATGGTGGCACCCAGTTCCATCAGCTCTACCACTGGAGTGTTTGGGCCTTTGGGCCTGGCCAGGGGTTTGCAGCAACCAATCAAGGAGGCAGAATCTGCCCACTCTGATGGCAGATCCAGCCTCACTGCTCCCTCATCATGGGAAGTGCCTGGGTCTGTCAGCTGGGCCGGGGGCATCAGCAGGCTTTGCTCCCTTCTCTGCTTTGCTCCAGCTACAGGAAGCCCTATTCTTTTTTTTCTTTTTTTTTTTTTTAAATATATTTTTATTGACTTTTTACAGAGAGGAAGGGAGAGAGATAGAGAGCTAGAAACGTCGATGAGAGAGAAACATCGACCAGCTGCCTCTTGCTACCGGGGATGTGCCCGCAACCAACGTACATGCCCTTGACCGGAATCGAACCTGGGACCTTTCAGTCCGCAGACCGACGCTCTATCACTAAGCCAAACCGGCTTTGGCAGGAAGCCCTATTCTTGCAGGAATCTTCCTGCCACGGGCCTCTAGTTTTCAATAATAAAGACACATTTAAATAATCTATTGACTAAGAAAAATCATAAAAATGTTAGAAATAATAAATTCTAACAGAAAATAAAATTGCAACAAGCTAACAGAGATTGGGAGGAATGAAGTTACATGTTATTAAGGAGTAATGATCTGCATCAATAGAAATATGATATCTGAGCAAACATTTGAAGTATATGATACAGTCAGAATTATAATGAACATAAAATTTGATCTTCTTTGAAAATATGAGAAACTAAATGTAAGCTAGAAATTCCTTTACAAACTTGATTTCCAAACTAATTTAATACATAAGAGATAGTAAAAAAAAAAAATGCATACACTATAATTATAAAGACAGTGTTTATTAAAATACATTTCATTTTCTAAATTGAGCATTGGCTGTTAAAAGTGTGTATACATGACATGTTTAAGAATCTTTTAAAAAGGTGGGAAATTTAGGATATCTGTTCTTTTTAATATTTGCTCTTTTAATTCAATATTCTGTGCTGTTTTATAATGCTATACTTTAAGTATATTATTTTGTACAATATTTATCACAGCTTAAATATAAAGAATTTTTTTAATTTAAAAGTGTATTAGACATCCTTAAAAAGATCTATTTATATATGTAGATATTTACTCAATATCAGATTTCTTATGGACAAAGCATTCTTTTTTATTTCCACAATCATGTACGCTAGAGATTTTCGCCCTTTCTTGCTGACTTAATTCACCCTTACCAAAACTTCTAGAAATTCATCAGAACCTGCTATGGATACTCATTTTTTCTATCAGTTATGAAGTAATAAAAGATCATGTTTAAACTTTCATGTCCTAAACCTACATGAATTATTATTTTTAAGTTAAGTTGCATGAATATATCTTCAACTGCTTACATAACAGTTCCACATAGATATATCATTATTATTTTAGATTCATCCTGCCCAAATTTGAGCAATATGTCTTACTTCTAATCCTTACTTTTATTAGAATTATAACCCTTATTGTTGTTGAATAGTACTATCAAGATTTTTTTTTTAAAGGTTTGCAGAGGCAGTTATTTTTAGGGTTGACAATGTCTGTGTAAAGTTAGAATAACCTTAGTACTTTATGGAGCAGAATTATGTCTTAAGACTTTTAACAACGGTGTGTTTGTTTTATTTTCAATAATATATTCTAATAATCTGTGGAACTGGTAATGAACATTTATGGTTAATATTTCTAACAATATGAAACTAACAATTATTAACTGTTTGACTGGAGCGCTTTAGGCTTAGATGGCTCTAAAGTAACCATGTCTGACATATAATCCTCCTCATGAAAAACAGCCACTAAGGTTTTAAGAGGTACATTTCACAACTGATTATAGAGCATAGCCATATTATTTGTCCTATGTTACGGTACAAAAAAGAAATTATTAAAATACTCAAATATGTTATCTATAGCTTTAAAACATTAACGTATCTTAAAAATTAAATTTACAAAAGTGTTGTCAAAGTTATTTAAAGTTACTAAGTGAATAAATTTTATTGTAATTCTTTTAAAAAATGATTAGTAAGAGAATAAAAGTATAAAAACATGGCCCAATTCTTTAGAAAAAAAATATCTTTTCTTTTTGTTTGGACTGTCAGATAGTGCTAAATCTTGAAGACTTTTTTGATAAATTTCCACTTTTGTCACATATAATACATTTCTCTACCTTCCTCTTATACTGTAGAACAACAATTTATATTAGGAGAAATATAAGAAAGGTGACAGATGATTCCTTATCAGTTTTTCCCCACTCCCCAGGAATTCTCTCTTCCCCTTTAATGATACCCCTTTATTCTAATTATTACTACAAACTCAGTTTTAATACAATCCCATATCAACCTTCTGTGAATTCAAATGTCATTTCATAAAACATTTATGTAACTTTGATTGAATGTCTGAATAATGTAAAGAGCACAGAATTCTGTTATTTTTGAATTGTAGATCACATTATTGATCAAATTCACTTTTAGAACCTGAAAAAAAAAAAAAGGTAAAGAAGAGTCTGAATACAAAATATCTTAGAACACTCTTTCTCATCCTCAGAGCCTAAAACTAAATGCCAGTGCACTTTGCAGTCATCTTTTATTTTTCACTACCTCCTGAATGTGTACTTTCTCTCATTTTCTCTCCCTTTCTTAGCTATTATTTTATTCTATGATCAGTATATTGTTTCACTGAGTTCAATAAATCCCATAGTAAAAGCCTTTAAAGAAATTAATGTTTTTGTCCTTTTCCATATATCATCTATACAAATCCTTCTACCCCAGGGTTACCTAGTTTATATAGGCTTCAAAGGAGGAATTGAGACTACACCTGTGAAGGCCTACACAAATTTTGTACATCAGGTCTCTGGTTTCTATATGTTACTTAAAAATTATATGGTTAACTACTTTAGCATGCTGTTAATGACAACAGCTAGAAAACTTGAAATGTCTGATTATTTGTATTCCAGGTACTCTAAAAGACAGTTTTTCAATGGTTAAAGTATCTAATATTTTACTTAATGACACATTATGAAATTGCATAACAGCATGTTTTAGCTTACCATAATATTGAATAGTTTATCACTTTTAGCTTCAAACTTCATGACAAAAAAGTGTGAGATGTGTAAAGATTTAACCATAATTATTTGGTGTGAATTATAAAAAATGTTTTCAACTAGTGTATTTTAGTCTGGTGGATTACTGAACACCTTTCCCAGATGTGCCAGCAAGTTTTCAAAATTTAATCTCATATATATTTGCATCTATATTGACAAATATATTTATCTGATTGAAATTAGACTAAATGGCTTATGTCTCCCAATGTAAATATAAATAAAACAGAGTGAGAATTTTGGTTATATTTTGGCTTATGAAATCTAATCAGTACCACATAATTAGTGTGTAATTATTGAAAAATCTAATAATTTTTCTGGTTGAACATTTAAGTGATAGGTCTATTCAGGCAATTACATAGGCCTGCTGGTAACCTAGTGAGTAGTAAATGATTGTGAAAGACAATGATTTGATATCAGTTTGCAATTTAATTATTGTTTATTTTGTAATGTTGATTTTACAGCTTTAGCCCTTTGTACTGGTGTCTCCAAATTCTAATATTTTAATGTGTTTCAAAAGCAGATTGAAAGAATAACAAATAAACTGGATTAAACCAGTTATTAGAAATGTAATAATAGTATGACTAATCTAATATTAGCTAAGAAGTGTGATGAAATATTTTCAGACTAACCCAAATCCATTTATAGACCGGTTCAGTAAATGTAACTTGACAGTTTTTTTCTACAGAAATGGATTGGTTTTTAGTCACTCGTTTGCCCAATTTTTAGAGAATAAAGAATGAACTGGATATACAAAATGACCACATTACTAGACCCATGCCCAATATATTTTTAAAGTCAAACTAATCCCTAGTTTCTTAAACAAATATTTTAATTAATAATTTGTCCTGAAAGTCATTCAATTAAGATTATTCTGATCCAAAAACATTTAACAAATAGTATCACAGAGATATAAAGTTGTGTGACACTTGAATACATAATAAAACAATTATTTTAAGTTTCAAACATTTATGCCAAGTTTAGAGTTTTTAGTTTATAAGTTTTGAATCTAAATTTAACTGGGATACCTTCCCTGTCAACCTGCAACCATTTGTCCAATATTATATCAAGTGTATGACACTATATATAGTCTTCCTGCAGCAATGAATAAATGTGCTCATCAAAATCTGTACCTTCTTTCTAGCCATATATTAAATTTCCCACTCTCACTTGCAGTCAGAAGTGGCCAGGTGGAAGTGGCATATGCCACATCCAGAATCAACCGATAAAAACCTCTATATGAGTTGCCTCTTTTCCTTTTCCCTCTACTTTCTAATACCAAGGATGCAAGTGGACTCTGAATTCCTAAGAGATGGTAGAAAAACAACATGAAAGGAGCATACCTGTAAAGTGCTACTCAGAGAGCTAGCTATATGCCAAGTATCTGTATTGAGCTATGAGGTAATTGATGAAAACAATAGCAATGCACCATCCATGTTGTTCTCCCTGGGCTTGGATAGCTAATTACAGCTTATACTGCACAATAAAGAGAAGGGGAGCTATCCCAACAAAATGGGTTTGGAAGTTGGGAAACCAATAGCAAGGTGAGAGTGGGGAAGCCTGTTTATGTATTACAAAAACATCCTATAAAAGGCAATCTATAATGAGTTGGAAGACCTTAGTGAATCTATTTAGGGTCATCTAACTACATTGGAAGTGTTAGGAAGAAACTATCTTCAGCTATGCATGCTGGGTGGTCTTGTTACAACTACCCAAGTCCACTGTCGCTATGAGAAAATGTTCTTAAACTACTTGTAAAGGAATAAGCATGACTAGATTGGGCCCCTGGCATGAGTTTAGTTGCCCTCTTCTAGCCGAAGTGTTTTCAATGAGTCAGAATGATCATAAATATTGAAAGGGGGAAGGAGGAAGTCAGAATCCTCACAGGAGTGTTGGACCACAAAACAAATCAGCATGGTACAAAAATATGTCTAATTGTGTTATCTTCCAACCGAAGCAACTGTGTCCTTTTTATCAGATATAACTCAAATTAAGAATTATGTCTAGTAGAGAACTTTGGTGGGTTGCCTGCCACATGGAACTGATAAGAAGTGAATAGATCGCAAGGAGCCTGTTAATTTTTTAGTGAACTGCATTGCCAGAGTAAACATAAGACATAATGAAACAAAAGAGGAACAAACAAAACCAAGTAATGTATGTCTTAAAAACTAAAGATCTCCAGACATGCTGCAGCCGCAGGTGGCCATCTGTAACACTCCATACAGATAAACCATGGAGATGAATGGACAATAAACTTCCCAAAGACCAGGACATGAAAACCATTAGCAAAGGAACCATTCCCAGGATCAAAATCAGGAGCCAATCAAATAATTACATATGCCACACCAAGTTGATATTGATGAAAGCTTTTGTTTGCACTCATTCTTATTTTCCAGATTGATGCTTTGTGTTTTCTTTCGTTGCTTTGCTTTCTCTTGGTGGATGCCTTTCTCTATTGCTCTGTTATACATGGGCTATGTGTGAAAATGGGAGTTGGAATAGCATATAACCTGGACTTGGGATAGCAGATAACATGTTTTCTTCTTTTAGAAGCTACATCCATCCATCATGGAAAAGTTTGCAAATCGAACACAGATTCTGGACTTTTAGTTGGGTGCAGTAAGTGGAAAGGATGGATATATTACACCTCTGAAAGAAGATACATCTTTGTGACCACGTGAAGACAGATGAAAAAACAGATGGCAGAGGCATTTTTTGGAAACACAAAAACAACACCCTCTTTTTCCCAGGCACAGTGAGAGTCTAGTCTCTCACCTTCCTGTGGTTTGTTAGTCATGTGACTGAGGTACAACCAATATAGAATGAGTGGAAACAGTGTGGTAAGCAGGACTATTCTATGCAATGACATCCTTCTGCAAGTTCCTTCATGTCCTCTTCCCATGTGATGTAAGGGTAGCTAACAGAGGACTCTCAGACTCTACGGGAAGATACATCATATAGAAGAAACCCAGATCTCTGAGTCTATACAGAAAAGGACACCTAGATAATATCATTATTAAAGTGTTAAAAATGGGATGGAAACAACTTATCTTATATTAAATGATGAGATATTTTTTATTTGTGTATTTTATGCTTCACATAAGCATAAAATAGAAAGGATTATCTAAGACACATTTTCAGTAGGTTTAGAATACAGGCCAATTTGAGATTTTTTTGTTTATTACACATATTTTAAATTTCCATCACTACATTTCTCAAACTTAAATGTTGAACTCTTCCTGAGATCAATCTTATGACATAGTCTTTCTATAGTGTCATTTTTAATTCTTTTTTCAGTTTGTTGCTAGTCTTTCTTCAGTAGAATTGCTTTAAAAATTACCTTCTTTTCCCTGTCAGTGTTAGCTCCTGTGGAACACTGGTGAACATGACGGAAATGGGTACTTTGTCTAATATGCATAAGTTAGGCTCAGGCAACTCAAGGCTACTTCACTTTTTGAAGGCAACATTTTCATTAAAAGAACAAAAGGGATCTCTCTCTCTCTCTCTCTCTCTCTCTCTCTCTCTCTCTCTCTCTCTCTCTCTTCTCTCTCTCTCTCTCTCTCTTTCTCTCTCTCATGTTTTTATTCATTTCAGAGAGAGGAAAGGAGAGAAAGCGAGAGATGGAAACACTGATGAGAATGAAACATCTAAATCAGCTTCCTCCTATACAACCACAACTGGACATGTGACTTGACCTGAAATGGAACCAGCAATTTCTAGTAATGGGACAGCACTGGACCAACTGAGCCACAGTGGTTGGGCTACATCTGCTCTCTTAAGCACTGCTGATGCCTTGCAAAGATTTTAAATGATAAGAGAAATTATATTCACTAAAAACAGAAACATTACCTTTTAAAATCAAATAGCTGCCTTTGAAGACATACAGTCATACCTTCTGGTCACATTTTTCATTTCTGTAGTGACTAACATGGTTTGCATGCAGAATAAAAAATAAAACCCAAGCTATAATACGCCCTGACTTCCCTTATCTTCTATGTACAGAAGTGCCTATTTAGGAAAAAACACTGAAATTTTTGCCATTCCCCAAATATGTTATGGCCTTAAATGTCTAGTTCAAACTTCAACATTTTTCTCTTTCTTATCTGCAATCTCCAAGAAGTCCTAGGTTATGAATCTCTTATTGAATTAAAAGTTCTCATGTTCTATTAATTTTGCTACCAAACAGTTTGTTTCTCAGTAGTTTTCATTTTAATTTATTTAAATAGTTCAAAGATGCATAAGTGAATACATATAAATATAACTCATTAAAAATGTTAGCATCTCCATGTTTGAGACATACTGTGAAATCAGTAAATATTTGGCAAATTTATGAATAATAATATTAATTAATTTGGTTTATAAAATTTTGCTGGCTGAGTAATCTTTAAGGAGATAAAATACAAAACAATTTAGTTTAGGGAATTAGCTATTTTCTATTAAAAGCCAGCAAGGGTAAAATAATACAGATAAAAATTTTTGTTTGTGGGTCTCCTGACATAAGTGGTTCTTTCCAATATTTATAATCAGAATACATTTGCAGACTCAAAATTTCCACTTATGTTGTTTTCTAAGTGTAATTGCTTTTTCCTGATCTTATTTTTAATCTTGCCATTAAAGATGTTTCCTAATTATCTATAATCCAGTAAATGGCAGTTCATTTTGTTGTTTCAGACTTTAAACCTCCAATTAAATCACTTATATACTGAAATTGTTTTTAAATAAAACTTCAAAAATTGATCATTCACATTTTCAATCTGGACACCACTAATATAAATTTTCGAATAGCTGGCCTTTCTAGTAAATGTATCTGTTTGTTTGCCAGAATAGAGCTTTCTTATGATAGCTTTCTCTTTATACTTTATGCACTATTATGTTTATATCTTTCATTATTTTTTAGGAGATACAAAAGTGAATTACATAGGTGACACTGTATTACCAATATTGGTCCTTAAATTTTAAAAAAATGCATTTTTCTTCAAGATTTAAATAATCTATTATCAAGAAAACAACAATCATGGGAAACTTAAGGTAAAGGATAAATATAGTTCAATTTATGTTCTGAAATTGCCAAGTCCTGCAAGAGCAGTGGTTCCCAACCTTCCTAGTGCCGCGACCCTTTAATACAGTTCCTCATGTTGTGGTGACTCCCAACCATAAAATTATTTTTGTTGCTACTTCATAACTGTAATTTTGCTACTGTCATGAATCCTAATGTAAATATCTGTGTTTTTCGATGGTCATAGGTGACCTGCTAGTGGTTCTTAACCTGTGGGTCATGCTGCTGGGATTCCCTCTTAGGGGAAATCCTGGAGCTCCCCCAATTGATCAATTACCCCATCAGCTGGTGGCCTGGGCCTCCCTCTTTGGGTCAATCATGGAACCCACCAATTGATCAATTGCCCCACTGGCCAGTGGCCTGGGCCTCCCCCTGCATAGCGATCATGGGGCGATGGGCAGGCCCCTAACCAATCACATCGCACCAGCCTTGGCTGACCTGGTGCCAGTGGGTGTCATAGCATGGTCATCCAGAAGGTTGTCCGGATGATTATTCTGCTATTGGGTCATTCAGTCAATTTGTATATTATGCTTTTATTATTATAGACTAGAGGCCCTGCACACAAAATTCGTGTG
Organism: Pipistrellus hanaki; assembly: GCF_964339955.1. Taxonomy (NCBI): domain Eukaryota; kingdom Metazoa; phylum Chordata; class Mammalia; order Chiroptera; family Vespertilionidae; genus Pipistrellus; species Pipistrellus hanaki. The sequence continues at coordinate 49,115,788 of NC_140505.1, forward strand.
CTGCTAGAGTCCCTAGGCCTGGCCTTCAATCAGGGCCATCTTCCCCAGCTGCCATCAGCTGGCCCCATCACCTGCTGCCACCCACCTCCAGTTTCTCATTTGCCATTGGTTAATCAGAGCTTGATGGCTGGGGGAAGGGACTGAGAGGTCAGCCATTCCTGCCCACTCACCAGCCCCATCCCAGCCTTAGGTTGACCACTGTGTGTGGGGTACTGGCACTGCGGAGGCTTTGGCATGGCACCACCTGCACCCCTAACCACCCATCCCTGGTTCCCCATTTGCCAGGGGGCAATCAGAGCCTGCCAGGTTGGGAAAGGGATCAAGAGGTGGTCAGTGTGTCTCATAGTGACTAGTCAAGTGATTGTTCTGCTGTTAGGGTCAATTTGCATATTACCTTTTTATTATATATGATAGAGGCCCAGTGCACTGGTAGGGGCCATCTTGCCCTGATGGGGGCCCAAGATGAGGATGGGGGTCCCTGCTGGGGTGGCAGGGCTGGCCAGGGAAAGGGGCCATGGGCTGTTTGCAGGCTGGACACATCCTGATTGGGATGGGAGTCCCCGCTGGTTTCTTATTATTATCACTGGCAATTCTGGTCATTTTGCCATTTGGTCACTGGGCTTTTATTATATAAGATGTATTCTGAATGTAAAACTAATAGAATGTGCTGAAAAAAGAGTAAAATGGAGATAAATGGTACTCTAAACATTTTGATTTGAGGAGTGTTTGTTGCAAGCATACATATTTTGTTTTAGCCACTCATGGTGGTGGCGGTGGTGGTAATACTACATGTGTGCTATTTTATCAAATTTGCATGGCACCACTACTTATTTGGTGTATGTATGCCTTTCAAATAAATTAATTCTCTGAAAGCCTTTTCTGTCTTTTTAATGATGCAATTTTGAAAATACCTAAAACTGGGTATACATTAACAATTATGAAACCATAATACACATACACTAGAATTGAAAAATTAAGTGAAAAATGGCAGGTGGTAGAATCAGAGTTTTTCACAGTTGGGGTAGGATGTTACAGATAAGCAAAGAAAAAGGGCTAGAATGATTCATATGGTAATAAAGTAGAACTGGACATCAGTATGAATTCATGTTCAGCCTCATGTATATACTAATACATATATTTATGTATACATCTATTTATACTAATGTGTATATACAGAGGTTAGTATACACACACAATTCATTGTACTCTCAGCAGAGTCAACTTAAAAGAAATGACACCTCTATAGAAATGAGCACGCCTAGCATATCTTGATGTATAATATATTCTCAAGTATAATAAGCCACTATTCCTTGGAGGAAATGGCTGATTTTAGGACAGCGAGAAGAAATATACAAGATGTGTCTGGACTGTCTTATAGTACCAGGAAGTTAGATAGTGCTATTAAATAAACAAAAACGATGCTACATCAATGAGGGTAGATAAAAGTAATATAAAGGTCATCTGGAAGAAGTCCCAATGTCCAAAGCTAGGACAAATTGAACTATAGAGTAAAAAAAAAAAAAAAAACTCTGATCATTAGATTATAACCCAATTGCAAAATATTTGCACATAACTATTGCCTGGGTGATTAGCAGACCCTGAGTGATGGATGAATGATTACTCTGACACAGGACTGCTGTGAAAGAGAGGGCTAAGGGACTGCCTGGCTAAAGGAGCCAGACAGCCTCAATTGCCTGCGTCTTCAGGCTTTTATTGTAACAGCAGTTTGAGATAAAATTTATCTTTTAGATAAAATCAGTAGGGTAAGTATTCTTGGGAGGACACATGTGTCTGCAGTGTCCTTTAAGCAAGGACACCTAGAGATTAAGCATAAAGATTCAGATAAACACCAAGGGGTCTGCACATGCACAGACTTGTTTGGAAAGGTCAAGGAACAATTAGCAGTGGCCACATTCAGCCAAATCCCCTTATTCCAACAAACAGAGTAGAAAACCTTCAGCCCACATCCCTTTTCTTGGAATTTTCCTCCTTACAAACTTTTCCAACCAAGTCTTCTGTGCTCCCCTACAAGCTATAGTGGGTTCAATTGTGTCCTCTGAATGATATGTTCAAGTCCTCACCTTTGAGTTCACCCTTATTTGAAAATAAATTTTCATAGGTGTAATTGGATAAGTATCTTATGATGAAATCATCCTGAATTTAGGACCAGTCCTATTTCCAATGGCTTGTATCTTTATAATAAAGAGATTGCAGAGAGACATATGAAGACCCAGTAAAGAAGATGTGATACAACTACAGGGAAATATATATCAAGGAATGTTAGGAGCCATCAAACATGGAGAAGGAAAAGAAATATTCTTATTTACAGGCTTCAGAGAAATTGTGGTTCTGTCAACACATTGATTTCAAACTTCTGGCCTCAGGTGAGTGAGAGTAAATATATCCCTGTCATCTTAAAACACAAATTTTATAATAATTTTTTATTGCAGTACTAGAAACTTAATGAGATACTTCCACACTGATATTAATAAATGACTGAATAAATAAATACATGGGGGAATATGAACAAATATCCTATGCAGAATAATTCCAAATAATTTCTGTATATACTCCTCTCTTGGAAAAATTAAACATAACTTCGCACTCTGTAAATGTGGTCAGTACAAAATGACATATTTTCAAAAAGTACAGCGTGAAACTTGGCAAACTCTACCTCAAGTGATAAAGGATGATATCAACAGTGACACTATTATGTTCAAAGTCTATACCTGTGATATTTGCTGAGAATTAAACTTTACCTCTATAGTCTTTTTTCAAACAATTGACAACTTTAATATAACTGTGAAAAAAAAAAGCCAGAGAAATATCAGTTGAAGGACATTCTACAAAACATGTGACAAGAACTCAGAACTGTAGAGTCGCTGTCACAGTGAAAAGAAATCTAAAGAGACATGACTTAGACAAGCAGTGACCTTAAAGGACTCCTGTAACAAAAGAAAGATATTAGGTAAAAACTAAGGAAATACAAAAAAAAAAAAAAAAAAAAGAGTGCATTGATATGGGTACATTCACTGTGCAAATTTACTAAGCGAAAACTAGGTGTAGGGTATATGAGTAGTTTCTATACTTCCTTTACAATTTTTCTGTAAATGAAAGGTTGCCCGACATTTTCTAAAGTGTATTCTAAAAAACTTAAAACATACCCCATATTTAAAAAAAAAAAAAAAAAAAAAAAAAGACTGCTCAACACTGAGGAAAGAGTTAAATTCATAACACTGACATATCTGATAATTCAAACTCTGAAAATATTCTTAAAATGGTAGGGAAATACTGATGTGAAAATGCACCATCTATACATATAAATATGTAATATGCAAATTGTCTGGGATGATGTAACATGACCTCTCAGGAGGAGGCTGCCCACGAAGGTGGGTGGGAGGGGACTGCGTGTGAGGTGAGGCCAGCCACGGATGGCACAGGCCCAGAGAAAGGGCGGCCTGCCAGCTGTGGCATGCCAGCAGTCCCACCTCTGCACATGAGCTGCAGAGGAAACACTTTTTCTGACTGCTCATTTGCTAAGTCCTGATATGCCATCCACACTGTTCTTGGTAACTTGGGTAATAAGAACCCAAGAAGACGATCTAGGGTTTTCCCACCTCACTCCTGGAGGAAAAATTGAAGGTCCACTGCTGGAGGGGCTAAGAAATGTCATACCCTGCCATAGCTGGTTTGGCTCAGTGGATAGAGTCTCAGCCTGCTGACTGCAGGGTCCAGTTTCAATTCTGATGAAGGTCATGTACCTAGGTTACAGGCTTGTCCCTGGCTGGGGCCCAGGTCAGGGCTCATGCAGGAGACAACCAATCAAAATGTTCTTCTCACTTTGATGTTTCTCTCTGTCTTTCCCTTTCTCTTCCACACTCTCTAAAAAAACACTGGAAAAATATCAGGTGAGGATAAAAAAAGAAAGAAAGAAATGTCATATCTTATGAAAAATATATCTTGAAAATGCCTAAAGAAAGTTGTCATTTTTTTTGTGGTGAAGTGACAAGAGTCCGTATTGATGAAAACACCTTGCTGGCTGTGGCAGTGTCAGCAGTAGCAGGGTGATGAGGGTGGCACCTTCCTCTGATCTCCTCCTGCTGATGGGAGTGGACCTAAGCTGTCAGTAGGACATCCCCTGAGGGCTCCCAGACTGTGAGAGGGGGAAGACTGGGCTGAGGCCCTCCTCCCCAGTGCACAAATTTTGTGCGCCAGGCCTCTAGTATTAAATAATATAAAATATGAATTTATGCAAAATTTCCAATATATTCAAAACTTATTTAATAATAAGAAAGCATAGCCCTCCTGTTGGCTCTCACACTAAAAGGTACATACCTGGATTATAGTTTGATCCTGGCCCCAGTCGAGGTATGCACAGGAGGTAACCAATTGATAGAAGTCTCTCTCATTTTCTCTCTCTCCCTCATTCCCTCCCTCCTTTCCACTCTCTCTAAAAATCAATAAAAATAATTATACTTGGGTGAGAATTAACACAAACAAAAACAAAATGTAAGTATTTCTAATCCAAATTACCAATTTATTTTGCCTGGATGACTGCAATAATCCATAAACTAGTCTCACTGAATCATTTTGGCTATTTCTAATGTAATCCTTGTACCATAGATTACAGGATGTTCTCAAAATGCAAATATGAACAGATTACTCTTATACTTTGCTAATAACCACTTCTATTCACCCTGAACACAAAGCCTTTCATGACTTATGCCTGCCCTATTTCTCTAAAGTAAATATGAACCAATTGCCACATACTGACCATTCTCTGTGTTTTATTTTTATCCACATCATTCTTCTAGTCACATGATACACCACTTAGATACCCCCTTTCATTTTTCTTCATCTAATCTACTTTTAATCTTTTAAATATGAATTTTTCATGGAAAATCATCCTTACCAATTTAGGGAATGACTTTTGTTATATAAGCTTATAGAATTTTATTATTTCTATCAGCTCAGTTTGTAAATACACTCTAATTAGTAAATTGGTATTATTATTTATGCTTCTCAATAGATTGTAATCACCTCAGTACCTCAATTATGTCTGCCTAACACTGTGTGTGTAGGCCCTAGCATGATACCTGCCATATAGCACTTTCTGTGTAGAATCACTTCAATAAAATGTGGAGAAATACATGAGAAATAGAAAAAGTAGTCTTGCAAAAATAAAGAAACATGCTATTGGGTATAAGATCTAACATTATATATACTTCAATGTTCCTGAATTCAAAGCACTGTTTTATTATAACCCTACTAACAATCCTAAGTATATTTTTAAAAGTGAACTCTGAAAGTAGTTGTGAATTCATCTATAAAATTAAATTAAATTAAAGAAATAGGAGTGACATGGCAGTATACTATACCTACTATAAACATTAATGAGAAAAAAATGTGTTTTAAATATTTAGATTTTTTGGGGGGGGGTCAGGAGAAAAAAATAAGGAGCCAGAATAAACAATTTAATATATAATTACAAAAAATGTTTAGAGTAAATGGGAAATATATCAATTATTCAATAAACAATAGTAATATAAATAGGATAATTACCAAAAAATCCATAAATTATACCTAATAGTAATGAAAATTAAAGGTATATTTAAGAGTTTAGTATAAAAAATAGTCACAAATAAAAACATATTTGTGTATACATAGGTTTAACTAATAAAAATTTACTATCACACACTATTACATTATATGCATTTGTACATTTACATATAGAATATTATTTTTCAATGATAATTTCTACTTTTTTTGCATGGGTTTGTTGGACCAATTGAAATTAATTAAATCAGCTGTTTTATTTATTGTTCTTGTTGTTTTTCACTTAATTCAAGAAATGCCTTTTAAAATTATTGCTCTCACTCTCCCTACTTTTTTTCAGTTGATGGTGAAATCCAGTTGTCTATGTATATCATAGAACTGGAAGGAACATCTATCTCACCCTCATTAACTCTGTGCTGTCATCCTATGGAATTTATATTGTTCCATTTTATTCTGGCCCAATTCTCCACTATTCTTACCTTGGCCTTTCTATTCTGGCCTATCCTGGAACATCCCCATTTTTATCTTGTCTCCAGTAACTTTGTCCATGACAGTAACCTGATAATTATCATGTAGAGTCCAGTTGACCTCACCAAAAAACAAATTCTAGTCATTTTCCTTCAAAACAAGTCTGCTTTACCCTCAACTGCCTAGGGAAAAAAAGTATATATAGGGTGTCCCAAAAATGTACACACACAGTTGCACAGTTATAAAAGAAGTGTTTATTAAACTGCATTTTATTTTCAAAATTGAGCTACCATTTGTTAATATGTATATACATTTCTTTTTTTTGGGGGGGCACCTTGTATATGTCAACTTGACTGAGCCACAGGGTATCCGATTTAAACATTACTTTTGGGTCTGTGAGGCTGTTTCCTGATGACATTAGCTTTTGAACTCAGTGAAGTAGTTTGCCCTCCGCCCGCCCCCCCCTCCCCAGTATGGGTGAACACCATCTAATCCTTGAGGGCCTGAATAGAACAAGAAAGGAAGGATGGAGGTATCTGCCCATTTTTCTTTCTGCCTTTGGCTTGAGCTGGGTCATAGGTCTTCTCCTGCCCTTGTACTAGGACTTATGCCATCAACTCCTCTGGTCCTCAGGCCTTTAGACTAAGACTGGAGTTATACTACCATCTTCCCTGGGTTTCCAGCTTGCAGATGGCATATCCTGGGACTTCTCAGCCTCTATAATTGCATTAATCAATTTGAGAGACAGAAATAATCTCCATCCTACTGGTTCTGTTTCTTTGAAGAATCCCAACTAAAACTATCAATAGCTACTTCATGTATCCAGTCAATTAGGAAAGACATTGTCAGGACTACGTCAGCACTTGATTAATACACTCAATAGTTCTATTTACCCTCTAAAGACATGACCTTGTGGAAAATTCTGCTCGGATATTTTCTCATCCAAAACATGTAGATATTAGTGTAGATAGTTTTCCACTAACATGGGTCCCAAAACTAAGGATTTTTTAAAATGGTGAATTACATTTAATCAAAATAGAGAAGCTAAATTAACAACCAATTCTGAGAATTATAGCAGTGTCTTCCCATATTGCTCTGCTTACCAACACATTTCTTAACAGAGCCCAGATAATTCTCATTTTCATTTTAGTGAGATAAAATTACAACCACAACAAATAAGCAAATAGTTTCTTAAATCTAGGTCTAATGTCAGAATCTCAGCTGTGGAAATGATTTGCAAATATTTATATCATTTAATTAATCTCAAAGGCTACAAGAAAATAATAAATAATCATGAATTCATATAATTGTTGCTAGGATGAAAATAGCATTTTTATAATTAAATAAATATTATTAATTTAGAGCAACATTACACAGTCAAAATACTTTCATAAAGTAGATTATTGCAAGCCAAAAGATGTTTATAAAGAGGTAAAAAAAATGTAGTAGGCATCTTAGCACAATTAACATAGCCAGTTGAATATAGATTGGAGTTTATATCCTATCTAATAGAGAGAGAATATGCAAATTGGCTGTCACACTGTCACAAATATGATGGCACCTATAGCCACAAGATGGCAGCGCCCAGTCCCCTCAACCCCAGAATCCCACAATATTTCCAGCCAGGAGGAGGGGCAGCAGGTGCATGGTGCAATTGGACCCACCCTCAGCCCCACAGCCACCCAGAGCCAGCCTGAGGTTCAGGCAAGCCTCATATAGCAGCTGCCCAGCTGATGTTCAAGGCACAGGCAAGCCTCTGATGGTGACTGCCCAGCCACCCAGGGCCACCTGAGGCTTAGGTAACCAGGGCCTGCCAAAGTTTGCACGGATATGGAGCCAGCAATCCTGGATTGTGAGAGGAATATTTGACTACCCATTTAGGCCTGATCCTACCAGGATGGAGCCTAAATAGGCAGTCAGATATCTCTCGAGGGGTCCCAGATTGGAGAGGGTGCATGCTGGGCTGAATTCATGCACCACCCTGTGCATGAATTTTGTGCACCAGGCCTCTAGTCTATGTATATAAAAGCCAAGTGACCAGAATGACCAAATGACTGGTCACTATGATGCTTATTTCAGCCAGCCAACTGGCCAACTGGGGGCAGGGCTGGTCGGCCAACCTCCCATGACTCCTACCCCCAGCCGGCTGACCCTGATCATACCCAATGGGGGCAGAGCAGCCAGACCCCACTCCTGAAGGAATCTGTTCACTGAGCTTCTAGTACAATATAATAATACACAAAGTAATATGTATACATGACATAAAAGTTATCTGAAAGTATTACATTTTATCTGGCCACTGTATTCACATTCTGTTAACCAGAATTCAGTAAAATATCACCTAGTTATAAGGAAAACTAAGAAATGTGAGGTTTGCTTTAACCAGCTTGGTTCAGTGGATAGAGTGTTTTGCGAACTCAAGGGTCCCAGGTTCGATTCTGGTCAAGGGCATGTACCTTGGTTGAGGGCGTATACCGAGTAGGGTGTGTGCAGGAGGCAGTTTATCGATATTTTATCTTTCATCCATGTTTCTAACTCTCTATCCTCCTTTTCTCTATATAAAAATTAATAAAATATATTTAAAATGAGAAATGTAGGTTATTTTGTATGGTCTTGTAGTGAGCTTATAATTAGTTGTTCTATGATTATAAATTTTGGAATCACAACTACAGTTTATACAGATGCTTTCTGCTAGATATGACTAAAAGTGAATTGAGTTTTCCTACAACTGAATGAAGGAACTAGGGATAAATGAAAGAATCTACCCCTAAATCTATAGATATAAAAACCTAAAAGACCATTGCAACTAACAAACAATGAAACAGTCTGCATGGGGCGAGCAGGCCGGCAGGGGAGTTAGTGAGGGGAGAACAAACAACCGAGCAGCAGGTTGTGTGGGGCCACCAGGCTGACAGAAAGGGGTTGGGGGCTACCAGGCTTTCGGGAGTGGGGGAGGCAATAAGGGTCAATAGGCCGGCGAAGAGGGGAGTTAGGGGCAACCAGGCTAGGGGAGAAGTTGGGGATAACCAGGCTAGAGAGGGGAAAGTTAGGGGCAATCAGGCATGCAGGCAGGTGAGCAGTTGGGAGCCAGTGATTCCTTCTTCTTTACCAAAGCATAGTATTCCATTGAGTAGATGTATTACAGGTGTTGAATCCATTCATCTGCTGATGGGCATTTGGGCTGTTTCCAAAGCTATGGCAAATTGTGCTATTATGAACATAGGGGTGCATATATCCTTTCTGATTGGTGTTTCTAGTGTCTTGGGATATATTCCTAGAAGTGGGATCACTGGGTCAAATGGGAGTTCCGTTTTAGTTTTTTTAGGAAACTCCATACTAAAAAGAAGGGATTCTTACCATTTGTAGCTCCTCTGATTCTTCGTGAGCTTTTCTTTTTCCTTCTAGTTGTAGAATTTCCACTCAGTCAACTTTCCTATGGTTTTGGATGATGTCCATTCTGTTTCTTGGTTGTAGTTTTGAAATTGTTGTATAAGGCAGCAGTTTATACAACATAGTGCTTGCCTATGCTGCCATCTTGGTTTCTCCTTTATTTTTAATTTTTTTAAATTTTTTATTAAGGTATTATATGTGTACATATCTTTCCATTGCCCCCTCCATGCCGATACATACCGCCCCCCCGAGTTTTTCATCCATTGGTTTTGCTTATATGCATGCATACAAGTCCTTAGGTTGATCTCTTATCTCCCCCATATCTCCCTATCCTCCCCGCTGTAATTTGACAGTCTGTTTGTTGCTTTACTATCTTTGTATCTATCATTTTGTTAATCAGTTTATATTGCAGATCTTCATAAATGCTACATTATTAAATTTGTATTATTTATTTCTGGCAAGAAACATTGTATATTCCAGTTCTGACATTCAATGTATGTATTCTCTCAATTACTTGTATTAATGTGCTTAATTTTTATATTTAAGATAGGAATTTATTTTAATAAGTTGAAATGTACAATACCAAGAAAACAGTCCTAGATAACCCCAAAGTAAGTCTGGCTTTTTATCAGATTATTTTATTTACCTACTCTAGGTATAGGTCATTTAGTTATGTATTAAGCAGCTCTATCTTCTCCATCCATCAAACTACTTGAAATATCTATGAAAAACCTCTATATCATAAGAAATGCAAAATTATATTAATTTTAAAAAAATGAGTTAGGTCTAAACTCTAGGGTCAAAATAAGCACAGTTGTGTGAGCATGTTACATACAATGCAAAGAAGTGAGAACTTATAAAATTCAGATAACTGTTATTTATTAGAGGATAGGGCAGTATGTGATTTGCATAGCTCATAGGCAAGGGCCTCTCAGGGGCTGCCAAAGTTCTTTTCCATTACTTATCATAGTTGATTTATAATAGTTGATTAAGCTATGCATTTGATTGTGTGGTCTTACTTTCTTGTGTTTTATTTTACAAGTATATTTTAAAAAGTTATTTTTTTAGAAATGAGTTCTTTAAAAATCACACTTAATTGTACCTCTCTAAAATTTTATGGGATTAATGTTACAAATAGAAATCTGAGGGAAAATTATAATATTAAAAACAGAGTTAAGAGTATATGTGGTGAGGAAATGAATCAGGAAAATATTAACTGAGAAGAAGTTCATAGCAAAAGTTATATAAGGCATTAACAGGCATAATGTTCAGGTTTTGAGGCACATAAATGTATTTTTATATATAAAGTAGGCCAGAGGAAAAAATGTGTTAGGAATATAAAGATGCACCTGGAATTGAAACTTTTTTTTCATTTGCAGCATCTTCCATTTATAAAGGAAAAATAACATTTCACGGAAATGATTCATGGGAATTATCTGAGCATTGACTTTTCAGAACATGCTGAAGAGGATGTGGGTGAGATAATTTTGTTTCAAATCTATATACATAAATATGGATCAAAGTTAAGACTTTCAAGTGCAACAATATGGATTCCATAATTCCCTTTGGATATTCTTCTAGTTTTCTTTTGTATGCTAATAAAAGTTAATGCTCAATCCAAACCCCAACTAAGGATTTATAACTTTTAAAGTAAATTATGTTCCCAAAAATCTATGCCTTCTCATTAACAAAGTTTTGAATTCTGCTTTATTAGATTCATGTTATTTATGATTCACTCATTTTTCTCAAGAGTATTTACAGTGTTTCTACTAGTATTGCCTATTAGATCTTGGTGATTCTGCTTGTTCAGTTGAACATTGAATACAAAAGAAATGTTTTCCTATAGAGAATGTTTAAAAAGAAAGATGAATGTATAAGAGAAAATGTACATGTCATAATTTCACCCTGTGTTAAGGGCATTAAAGTGAGAAATACAGTACACAGGGAAACACAGTTGACAATACAAATAATATTAATGGAGACTAATATGGTAAAATGTTCCAAATTAACTTAGAGATGTAGAAGATGAAATTAAAAATTCTTGCTAAACAGTAAATCTTGATCAGTATTAAAATATATCAATAATAATTTGTGATTCAGATATCACCTAATAGCATAAAATATTCCTATTAGATATATAAGAAATTCTTAAAACACAAGTGGAACATCTAATTTGCATATAAATACCGCTTGCATCTAAATTTATATCAGCCAGTGGGAGATTACCTCTTTCTTTCCATAATTTATTTCCACTATTTAGTTAAGCCATTTTATCAGACCCAGATATTTCCCACCTTTCAGTCCAAGCTTCAAAATAGAAAGGCAAGACCTATACCAATACATTTATTACTCGCACATGCTCTTGTATATATTTATTCAAATAGGTCAGCACCAAAGCCTAGAAATTGTGGCTTTAGTTTTAAAGTTTTGTTGGCTTCCTTTAACTGTAGATGTACCAGGAAGATAAATTGAACTAGCATAATTTACTAATTTAAACATGACGCCTAACCTCCAGATTTATTATACATCTGTAATTTTTACAGAAATCTACTATAGTATCATAGTCAGTTATTAAATTCATGTGATAACATTTTAATATCTCAATCAAATAAATCATTATATAAAGTTATAATGAGAAGGCTTTTTGTAGCTGTAACAAATTTCCACAAATTTACTATTTGACAAAACACAAATTTGTTCTCTTAGTTTGGGGTTTGGAAATGATCTGTCTGGAGACTCTAACATTGAATCAGTTCCCATATCATTTTTAGTTTCTAGGGGCCTCCTGTATTCCTTGGCTTATGGCTTCATCCTCCATTTTCAAACGAGTAAGATCTTCCCATCTCTCTTATTCTCTGCTGCCATTGTCAAATCATCTTTTGTCTGACTTTCACATTCTTTTTTATTTTAAGCATGAGTAAACCCTAACTTGTTGGTTTCAATGCTATTTCTTGCTATTACCTTTTCTAAGAATTTTTTTTATTTAAGCATAGTTGTTATATAACATATTCTTATTTCCAAGTGAACAATATAATTATTCAACATTTATATATCTTACAATATGATCACACACTAAGTCTAGTAATCATTAGTCACTGAGTAAACTTATCACAATATCATTGACTATATTCCTCTTCACCCTCCCCACCCTCACACATACCTAGCAATCATCAGTTTGATCTGTTTCATTGAGACTGTCTTATTTTGTTTTGTTTGATTGAGGTTTTTTTGTTTTTTTTTATTCCACATATAAGTGAAACCATAAGTTATTTGATTTATTTCCCTCTGTATGTACTTTCTAGGTCCATCCATGTTGTTTCAAATAGCAAGATTTTATTTTTTATTTCTAGTATCCCATTGTATCACCATTTTTTTATTCATTCATCTATCAATGAGCACCTTATTGATTCCATATTTTGGATATTATAAATAGTGCTGCAAGGAACTTTGAGATGAATATATATTTTCAAACCAGTGTTTTCATTTTCTTTGGATAAATACCTAGAAGTGAAATTGCTGGGCTGTATGGTGCAACCACCGAGGAAAATAGTATAGAGATCCTCAAAAAATTTTTACCATAATCTTTCATCACAGTTGCTACAATTTGAAAAAAATAATTGGAATTAGTTCACATTGAGCATTTCCTTCTTTCCCATTAACATGTTAGCAAGATGGTGAAGAATTAAATTTAATGTGACATAAATTATCCATAAAATTAATCAAAGGCTAGAATAATCAACATATATCTATAATTTATTTTCTTGCTTCTCTGTTAAATTTTGAAGAAAATTATTATTTAAATAGAAAAAAGTTAATATAATCAACTCTTCATAAACACCCTTATAATTTCATTGGTCCCACCAAGATAATAATACAGTGTCATTTCTCTTTAAAGACTTAAAATTAACCATATATACAAACTCCTCTTGTCCATGCAAGATAATATAGTTATAGGTTCTGAAAATCAGGACTTGTTCATCTTTTTTTAAAAATATATAGTTTATTGATTTTACAGAGAGGAAGAGAGAGGGATAGAGAGTTAGAAACATCAATGAGAGAGAATCATAGATCAGCCTCCTCCTGCACAACCCCTACTGGGGATGTATGTGTCCCCGACCAAGGTGCATGTCCTTGACAGGAATCATACCTGGGACCTTCCAGTCCACAGGCCGAAGCTCTATCCACTGAGCCAAACTGGTTTCGGCGGACTTGTGCATCTCAATGAGGCCATTTGTCATCTACCATAAATACTTTACTTCATTTAGTGTCCTTATAAAAGTTTGCTAGACACTTAATATTCTGAGCAATAAGATATTTCATGTCTTTAAACTGGAAATAGTTGATCATTGCTAATAAAGCTGTAGAGAGCATGTATATTCAATATGAAAGGAAGCTATCACCCTAAATGAATGACCTTGAATAAGTAACTTAGTCATAAGCATCGGCCTCCATATTTTTGAATCTGTCATAAAAATATTAAGTGAAACACATAAATTGCCAATATTAAATACTTTTTACTTAGGAAATGACAATTTCATATGTTTAAAAATAATAGTTTGCAATTTTTTCATAATCACATAAGAAAATATATAAACTGTATTAGTGACATACCTGAAAGTGATAAATGTTCAATAGTAGTGGCTACTACAATTTAATATAGTACTGGTATATTTATTATATTATTATATACAGAAAAACTTCTAATTATTGAGCCACAAAACAGATGAAAAGCAGTCATATAAAAACACAGATTACCTAGTCTGGAGAGAAAGAAGACACCAAATGAATCTAAATGCTTCAGATGATACCAAAAGACCCTAGGGAAAAGGGCAGTGTAGGGAGGCCCTAGATCATTTGCACATTGGCATCATACTTTCTGAAAATGTTTCTTTTGTTTTAGTGCTATTTTAAAATATAATTTTCATGCAGCCAGATAGTTCAAAAATAGTTCTGAGATAATTATGACAATATGAGCAACACAGTGCATTAAAGAAATAGCAAAAACAGACAATAGGACCTTTCTGCTTTGTTTACAATCCTGCCTGAGTCTTTGTAATGTGCCATGGATTGAATTTATTATTGCATAGATCAGAGGCTCAAACCTCAGAGGGATGGTTGGGGAAGGTGGGGGTTAAGGGGAGAGATCAACCAAAGAACTTATATGCATGTATATAAGCATAACCAATAGACACAGATACCAGGTGGTGAGAGCATGAGTGGGAGTATAGGGAGGCAATGGGGAAGATAAAGACACAAATGTAATACCTTAATCAATAAATAAAGAAAAAAAATATGTGTTTTAACCAGTTGTTAAGTGAAGCTTTCTTCCTTTCCAGGAAGATTATTCTTAATATGCTGTCAAAGCTGTAATACATTCTGGGAAGTGTAATATATTATAGCAAGGGCTCATATGTTTTGTTTCTCCTATACTTAAATTAAGAAGTTGAATTAGTTTTATTATTTCTAGTGGCACATGTACTTTAAAATATAGAATCAGTTTTAGGTAGATATTGGTGAAAAATTGCAATGAAGTTTCATTGGTAATCATTCTCTTGTTCTAAAACTATATAATTACTTAAGTTGTGTTTTTTTTTATTGAAACCCAATTTCAATAACAAAATTTTGAGCCATATTTACTCATAAAGTATATAACATGTTTATTGATTCTATTTGGCTATAATTGAACACAGAGAATATTCACTTATTTTAATTGGAAGGTTAAATTGAAGTAGGAAATGATAATAGTAATAGCTATAATGTATTGAATCCTTACTTGTTCCATATATTTTTCAAGGTTTTTAGATAAATTACTTCATTTATTTTGTATTTCAACACTAGAGACTCTGTGTACAAAGTTTGTGCACTTAGGGGAGGTGGTGTCCCTCAGCCTGGCCTGTGCCCTCTCACAGTCCGGCAGCCTCCAGTCGGACATCCTTAGTGCTGCCACAGAGGCAGGAGAGGCTCCTACCACTGTTGCTGAACTCACCAGCCATGAGCCTGGCTTCTGGCTGATCATCACTCCCCCTGTGGGAGTGCACTGACCACCAGGGGAAGCTCTTGCACACAGCAGGATTGGGCCAAAACCAGCTCTGCAACATCCCCCAAGGAGTCCTGGATTGCAAGAGGGTGCAGGCCAGGCTGAGACCCCACGGGTGCACAATCAAGGCTGGGGAGGGATGTGGGAAGTTGGCCAGTTTGGGGCAGAGGGACTGAGAAAGGGCTCCAGGGTGTGTCTGGCCCATCTCACTCAATTCCCATTGCCTGGATTCCAGCAGCAAGCTAATAGACTGGTCATTGTATCTGCTTCCTGATGGTCAGTGCACATCAAAGAGAGTGGTTGAGCAACAATAGCATATCATTAGCATAATAGAGGTCAGGTGCACAATATTCATGCATGGGGGTGGTCACTCAGCCTAGACTGTACCCTCTCCGTTCTGGGACTATTTGGGAGATGTCCAACTGCTAGTCTGACATCCCTCTTACAATCCGGGACTTCTGGCTCCTAACCACTCACCTGCCTGCCTGCCTGATCACCCTTTGCTGCCCTGGTCACCCCTAACTGCCTCTGCCTCAGTACTGGTCACCCTGGCTTTATCCAGAAAGATATCTGGTCTAATTAGCATATTACCTTTTTATTAGTATAGATTATGCTTTGATTGGTTGAATGGCCAACTAAATGACTGGACACTTAGTATATCAGGCTTTTATTATATAGAATTATGAGGTAGAAGATTTTAGATTTCCCATTTTACAGCTGAAAATTGAAGCATAGAGAAATAATTAACATACTCAAGATATATGCTGTCCAACCTCAGACATCAGTAGTGTGAAAAGATGAAGTTTAGGAAAGTAGATAAAGAATTTAGAGCAAATGTAAACTGATTGTATAAGTCACTAATTGTTTCAGGTGTAATATAGGTGCATTGGGTGTTAAAAGAGACATTTCAGGAAAATATCAATTTTATATACTTACATAAATTTATAAATTTATTTTACATTTACTATTTTATATATTCATTATTTTTAAATCATTATTGTTGAAAGTATTACAGATGTCCCCCATTTTCCCATTGATCCCTTCTAGTCTGCCCTCTCCAGGCTTCACTACACTATTGTCTGTGTCCATAGGACATGCATATATGCATACAAGTTCCTTGGTTGATCTCTTCCCCTGCACCGCCTTGCCTTCCCTTTGAGATTCATTAGTCTGTTCCATGCCTCCATGTTTCTAAATCTATTTTGTTCATCAGTTAATTTTGTTCATTAGATTCCATATATGAATGAGATCATGTGATTCTTGTCTTTCTCTGACTTCTTTATTTCCTTATCATAATACTCCCTGGGTCCCTCCATACAGTGTTATGCTAATACTGTCCTGGGAGGCAAACAAGTATGGGGGACAAACAAATAAAGCCTCTTTGTATTGTACATTCTAAGAATTTTGACAACTCTATGATGACATATATCCAGTTATGTTCCCTCTCTTTTTTAGTTTTCTTCTCTTCCTTCAATTATTCCACTAATTATTTATTGACTGGGAACTATGACTTTAACAAAATGTAGGTACTAAATAAAATGAGTGATATAATGTCTGCAACAAACTAACTCAGATGCTTATGTAGAACATAAACGGAAAATAGAGACAATTCCATGTTGCAAAGTCAGTAGCATTTGTAATGGAAATATGATAAAAGCAGGAATTTTTAGGAAGATCAATGGTTAATTTGGAAAATTGAGAAATCAGGGAATATCCAGAAAAAGCACAAATATTATTTATTGATTATCAGGAAGGGTATTTGTTCCTCAAAAGAGAGGCAGGAGCTGTGCTGGAGATTCATACATTAGTGCTAATGAAATAATTTATTCCTATGGTACAAGGTTTGAGGTGGCTAATGTCAGCGCTGCTTAGATGATTGGCTGGTGCTTTAGGCAAGAATGAATGTTCACTGCATATAAATGTAAAAAAGAAAAAAAAAAGGAAAAATATACAAAAGCAACAACCAAAAATAGGTTTGTTTTGCCAAATCTTAAAGCATGACAACACATATAAATTTTTGAAAAATTTAGACAAAATGTGTGTAGAATTTATTTGAAGTGCCTGATTTCCTATTTAAAACTTGAGAGTTCTTACACATCTCATGTTAGTGAAACATTTTGAATAGCATAACAATATTGCTTTCTGCTATGTTAATTCAAAATCTTATAAACAATTAGCATTATATGCACCATTTCTATTAAAATCCATAAGAGCCTGGCTGGCAAGGGATTAGTGGTTGAATGTAGACCTGTAAACCAGGAGGTTACTGTCTCATTCCAGTTATAGGCACATGCCCAAGTTGAGGGCTCAATTTTCAGGAGGCATCCAATGGATTCTCTCTCATCATTGATGTTTTTATCTCTCTCCCTCTTATATGTAAATTTATAAGAAGATATGTTTAACATTCCTTTCAAGTAAACTGCTATGTCTTTCACTACATTGCAGTTTGGGCACTTCTATTCCCCGCCTGAGATTTCCATGTGAAGAGGTTTTGTTAGATAGAGTCGGCCACTGTCTCACACTCTATATTCAGCCTTTCCCACTGTGTGCCCTGCTGGTGTGTGGTGTGTGTTGTGTCATGTTTCTCTGTGTGGAACCAGTCTATTAAATAGTCACAAACATTGGAGATATTTTTCTTCTCGGTCTTTCCTCTACTCCACCCTGCTGTGAGAAATCAAACCCACTTAAACATGCCCGGTCTTCTGAACCTGACCCAATATGCCACTCCAAATCATGCCACTCTGGCAAAATGATTATTTTGAGCTAAAGGCCCTTGAGAAATAGCAGATATAAGGAAAACATCCTAATATCCACTTTTCTTCCTAAAAACAGAGATAAAACTCCCCCAAGTGTATTGTCCTCTCCCTGTACCAGGAGAAAAGAAACATTCTTCATCAGGCAGTCATAGTCAAGGGGAAATTCTGTACAAACAGACCTTGTTAAAATAATTATGCTCCTTTAGCATTCCCACAGTTTATTTATTTTTCCACAAATGGTTTTCTTTGTTCACCCTAGTATTAAAGCATCTAGGTTTTGTCATTTCTTGTTTTGTCATTTCCTTATGAGGGCTCTTGTGTAACATAAAACTTACATTTGCATGTTTTTCTCCTGGTAATGTCATATGTCAATTTAATTCTCAAGCCCAGCCAGAAATCCAAAGAGGGTAGAATTTTGCCTGTTCTACACCTATCAGTGATAATGGACAAAGTAGGGGCCCTCTTCTCCACTGGGTGCTGCTGGCGGTGGGATTTTTATAATATCCCAAGAAAAGAAACTTGTCTAAGACTCACATGGGAGCATGAGTGATTTGTGTGTGCATGGAATTAATTCACTCTATTCAAAAGTGTCATTCCCTTAGTCCAGTCATAGAAATATAGCTGAGATCTCAGTAGAGCTAAAATCAGCCTGTGTCTGGAGTTTCCGTTCCATGTTAGAACTGAGTCCAGTTCAGCATCAGGCTAGTTGCAGTTCAATTAAAACACAAGACAATGCCAGAAAGACAAGCGTGAGCCAAGAGACAAGCATATAAAAAGAAACACAGAGCATAAGAGAATGAGCTTCTCTGTTTAGGGGTTTATATCCTAAATTTGTGCTTGGTTTCAGTGGCCACACCATCTCTTTCCCCAGGTGTGATTGACAACAAAGTACCTTCCCTATGTGGTTCCCCTTACGTTAGAGTTTTACAAAAACATTTTTTATGTCTGGCCTCCCTTTTGCTTCTTTCCTATTATCAATAACTCATTAATTACAATAGTATAAATGGTACAAAGCAGACATTTTACATGACCCACTTTCTGTCTACTCTGTTTACAACCAGGAAGGGAAAGAAAGGACTGCTAGTCACTGTATCTGTAGAACACAATATTTTTTGGTGTGCTCATATAAATTACTCTTTAGAAATTCATAGGCCGAGGGAGGGGGCAAAGGGAAAGGCTACCTGTAATAGTGTCAACAATAAAAAAAAGAGAAACTTGTTGAAATGATATCCTTTGTTAAAATGTTAATGTATGCTTTAAGTCCTATAGTTTTGTTCCTTTCACTTTTAACCTTGGGTTTTTTTTTTTAATATTAAATAATTAAATATATGAGCATATATTTATGCAGACACAATTCAACTAATTATATCAATTTTTCTCCTTGATTTAGAATACATAAAATGAAACATAGGTTGAAAAGTTCTGTCAAATGGCCAAGACCTGTTTGGCTCAGTGGATAGAGTGTCATCCTGCGGCCTGAAGGGTCCCGGGTTCGATTCCAGTCAAGGGCATGTACCTTGGTTGCGGGCACATCCCCAGTGGTGGTGGTGCAAGAGGCAGCTGATTGGTGATTCTCTCTCATCAATGTTTCTAACTCTCTATCCTTCTCTCTTCCTCTCTGTAAAAAATCAATAAAATATATTTAAAAAAGGAAAAGAAAAATTTTGTCAAATAACAAACTGTATATTTAGGAAGTGGCTTTCTAAATATTTTATTTTAGTGATATAAATATGTAACTTTAGATCCAGAACAAATCCTGATGAATACCCATAAGTCATCTATAGTTGTGGCCTATCCTGACAGAAAGTAAAGAAAGAGACTAAGTACTCAATCAAACCATAGAAACAGGTAGGTGCAGATGTATATAAGGATAGAAAGTCAGATAGATTGGTGCTAAACTATTATTAGGACCAAATAGAAAACTCTAAATTTTAACATGGAAAAATATAAAATGTATCCTGATTATAAAGAGTATTAACCTTTTTTGGTATATATGTGTGAGGGTGGGGCAGAGGTTTAGACATGCTTATCTCAATAGGTCAGACAGGAGACTTAGGGACACAGTTTTGAAAATTAAGAGCACAATTGCCCCAGTTACCTGACAAATATGAAAAATTGGTCTCTGTGAGTGTATGTATGTGTGCATGTGTGTATGAAAATATTTGCTCTGAACATATTCTCGTCTCACCAAAAATTATTCATCAAATAAGTCTTCTTAGTAACCTGAGTTACTAAATTCAGTTCACTAGAAATAACTCTAATTTACTTGGAATGTTGTAATTTTACTTTGAGTTTTTAATCCCCATAGAGGTTTAGATTAAAATATAGAGATGATGGAGTAATTATACACAAATTAGTAATATTTTTTGTTTAAGGACAATTTTTGCATTTGAAATAAAAATGTAATTCTTAAGATAATTAGCTATATTAAAGACTCTGAAATTTTAGTTTGGCAATTTTATTTAAAATGTCTAACTGAGTGATAAAATTCACGTTAGATTTTAAAAGTTCTGTGAAGATATTACTGTCTGCCAACACAGTTAGAATTATAGTACAACTTGAGATGCAACCCATTTAAAATTTACTTTTTTAGATTTAATTTTATGGATTAAATCATCAGGATTAAGGCACCAATGACTGAAGCTTAAAAAAATAAATAGTGTCCATTAATAAAATAACAAATGCCCTGATTCTATAAAGTAAATTGTAGCAGTTCCTTTACTCCTTTAGAGAGCATCATGTGATTCCTTCATTTCTCCCTGTGAACCCCATCCTCTCTTCCATTTTCTGTCCCCAGATAAAAACCATCATATATATACTAGAGGCCCACTGCACAAAATATTAGGACAGGGCGGGGGGGGGGGTGTCCCTCAGCTCAACCTGCACCCTTTCCAATCTGGGACCTTTCGATAGATGTCCGACTGTCCCTTTAGGCCCGATCCCACCAGTCGGACATCCCTCTCACAATCCAGGACTGCTGACTGCCAACTGCTTACCTGCCTGCCTTCCAAATTGCCCCTAACCGCTTCTGCCTGCCAGCCTGATCACCCCTAACTACTCCCCTACCAGCCTGATTGATGTCTAACTGCTCCCCTGCAATCCTTTTGCTCCTAACTTCCCTCCTCTGCTGTCCTGGTCTCCCTTAACTGCCCTCCCCTGCAGGGTTGATCGCCTCCAACTGCCCTTCCTTGCAGGCCTGGTCCTTCTCAACTGCCCTCCCTTGTGGTCTGGTCCCTCCCCTGCTGGCCATCTTGTGGTGGACATCTTGTATCCACATGGGGGCAGCCATATTGTGTGTTGGAGTGATGGTCAATCTGCATATTACTTTTTGATTAGATAGGATAGAGGCCTGGTGCACTAATGGGAGCCAGTTGGTTTACCCTGACGAGTGTCCCAGATCAGGGTGGAGGTTCCCTTCGGGCATGGAGCAGCATGGCCAAGGGGCCTGTGGTGGTTTGCAGGCCAGCCACACCCCCTGGCAATCCAAGCAGAAGCCCTGGTATCTTGAATTTATAGCATCCTGCTTGCTCTGGGGGCTTCTGCAATTTCAGTTTGGATTTGTTTACCTTCTATAATTGAAACTTTATAACCTTGAGTGGAGGCAGAAAGCTTGGCTTCCTCCATTGCCTGGGAAACCCAAGTCTCCCTCTTGCTCTCTGTGGCAGTAGCCATCTTGGTTGGGTTTATTTGCATACTTGCTCTGATTGGCTGGCGGGTGTGGTTGGTGGATGTGGCTTGTGGGTGTAGTAGAGTGATGGTTAATTTGCATCCTACTCTTTTATTAGGTAGGATGATGAAACCATTTTTGGCTCAGTGGATAGAGTGTTGGTCTGTGGACTGAAAGGTCCCAGGTTCGATTCCAGTCAAGGGCATGTACATTGGTTGCAGGCACATCCCAGGTAGGGAATGTGCAGGAGGCAGCTGGTCAATGTTTCTTTCTCATCGATATTTCTAGCTCTCTATCCCTCTCCCTTCCTCTCTGTAAAAAATAAATAATATATATTTAAAAAACAAAGAAAATGCTGACATTAAAAAAAACCCACAACATATATGAAGGTATATTCTATCTTATGCTAAGATGTTTAGATGTAACCATAGGGAAGTCACTGAAACTTTTTGAGTTCTAATTATATCATTTTTAAAATTAGACTTTTAAGTCAGATCATTTGTAAATGTTCTCCACTAAGCATCAAGAACAAAAAAAGAATATAATCCAAAGAATCAAATCTGTAAAAGGTCAATTTTCTTTAAAAAAAAAAAAAGTAAAATTATATGCTCACATGCAGCTGAAGAAAGATTGCTTCCTACAGAGAAAAGAACTGAATAACAATCAGTTATGCAATGCTGTGGTCCTTGGAGTCCCTGGGTAACCAAACAGGAGAGATCTCACCAAGCACCTCATGCGTTCAATGGAGACCTCATAAAGGTTAACCTCTACTTCATCTTACTGCAGTTTGAAATCATTTCTTCAAAGTGTCTGCTGAAGATTTATTCAGACTGCTCCTTTTTCAGGTGGACTATGATTGATTCACATTTCATTCAGTAAGATAGATGAAATGGTCAATTCCCCAGACTTGAGAACATTTAAGTGCCCAAATCTGTAGCTGAGATTCTCTTGTCATTACAAAAAGTTCTCTCTCCAAATATGAATATTGGTTTTAGATGTGTATATTACGTGTTCTGTTTGGGAGAAGTTTTTAAATTTTGAAGAAGATTTTTTTCCATGGTACAAAACATTTAAAATGAATTTTAAAATTCCAATTTAAAATTTCATAAGTTAAAGTAATATTTTAATTTATAAATAGTTGGAAGTTTCTACAAGACTTTGAAACACACACACACACACACACACACACACACACACACACACACATGGGCACAGTCATTAGCACTTATATTTGATGGGTTCATGTGATCTATCAATAGTAGAAGTCCAAGTATTCCAGGGTCAAAATGGCTAGTTATGCCATTCCTTGGGGAGAGTTCTCATTAATTGCAAGATTATTTTTCCCCTGGAAAGTTATGTATGTATATTTACTAGAGAACAGAGATCAGCTAGAGATTAAGGGCTCTCTTTACCTCTCCAATTCTTTTATCTCAAAATTCATGTTATTTTAACACTTTGCAATTTATTTTTCATACCTATGGAAAATTTTTAATTGGCTAATTGTCAATATTTAAAATACTGTTGTTTTATAATGACATATGCTTTTAAAACTATTTTATTTTAATATTTTAAATTATCCATTTAATAATAATTTATTCATTCCATATATTTGAAAAAAATGTGAATTCAATAATCATGCATTTGTGAGGAGTCAAGATATGTTTACCTCCAATTAGCCTTTTACAAAGAGTAATAGCTACTTCTCAGAGGCATCTTAGATTCCTTACATTTTATTTAAGAAGATATTATCCTCAAAATAAATTGCCCCTGTGGCTCCCTGGCTCAAGGGTTACTCTTGACTTATCCCCTTCACTCTACTGCAGGTACTTTCTGCATTAGCTTCCAATAGTCTGCATCGTTATATATATATTTTTTTACTTCCTTACAGTGGTACGTATATTAGTTTCCTATTGCTACTATAATGAATTACTACTAATGTAGTAATATAGTAGCTTTAAACAACACAAATTCTTGTCTTACATTTCTGGAGGCTAAAAGTCCAAAGTTATTAGTTTCTCTCGACTAATTTGTTTCCATGCTGTCAACAGGGCTGGTTGATTCTAGAAGCTCTAAGAGGATAATCTGTTCCTTTGCTTCTTTTCAGCTTGCAGATCACTGTATTGTCTGGTTTATAGTTCATCTTTGAAGTTAATTACTGCAGTCTCTGCCTCCAAAATTCCATCACTTTTTGTCATCTGTAGTTAAATCTTCCTGTGACTCCCTTTTATATGAAAGGTGATTGCATTTAGGGTTTCCAGAAAATCTAGGAGAGTTCTCTATCTCAAGGGGCTTTACATTTTAGAGTGAGATATGAATTATAATGAATAAGAAACATTATCCTGGCCAGTACTTAAAGCTCCTTGTCAATGCTCTAAGGGAAGTAACCTTACCCCCAAAAAATAATATATGTGTAAGAATGGAAAAGTAAGAGATAATCAACTATTTAAAAAGTATTTGTAAAACAAAGTGCAGAATCAGCAATTTTCACTGCTGTCTTTAAAATTAATAAGAGTTCAAAAGGATAATACATGCAAGATCAATTTTAAAATCAATATTATTTTACTTTATCATTATAAAGCCAATGCAATATATATATATATATATATTTTTTAAATTATGTACTGTGGTGGCTTTGTGTGCAACTAGTCTAACAAAGTTGGAATGATTTTTTGCAAAATTCTTTTTTAGGTCTAGAATATGGTAACCAATGATAGAAATTAGCAGAAGAATGATTTAAGCTCTTGGAATTTGGTGTCAGTATTCAAGCACAGTCATAGCTCAAGGACATTGTGAATGATGTGCTAAATTACCTTGTGATGTGAAGTAGCAGGAGGCACACAGATGTTCCAGCCACCACTGAATCTCCTCTTGTAGGTTCTACAAGTCCTAGACCAGGGGAACTAACATCTCCAGCTCCATAGCTAAGGACACCAGGGTCTCCTGAATTTCACCTGCATTACTGAAGTTGGAGGAGATCAGAGACACATGCAGGTTAATTTTTCCAGGTAAGTAGGATCTTCCTCATTCTTAAAAGTTCTGCCTAGTCCTTACTGCTTTTAGTTTGTCCTCATGGGTTTCATTTGTTCTTCCGTTTCACATCCATCCTTCCTTCACAGCTGCCTCATTGATTGACCTGCAGGTTTTTCAAACCCAATACCATATGCAGAAGCAACTGCCATCCAAAGACTCTTCAATCAGCCCCCTCAATTTTGTAAAAGTTCATATCTACAATTAATCTCTGATTCTTTGATATGGTTTTAATAGCCAAATAAACTGTTATAGAATAAAAGCAGTAAGAATCTAAGACCTAAAAATTCATAAGAATTCCACTTGGTAAATTCTATAACATTTAAAATAAAGTGCTTTAAGAGCTGGATAAGTGAAAAGACACCCCATGATATTGAGTGTGATGGCATAATATTATAAACTTGGGTTTTTTTTAATTAATTTTATATCCAATTATACTTAACATAATTGTACATGTATATGTATTAGAAATTTGGTAAACCATATATATATGTTATCCTGCTATTTGTAAATATATATATATATATATAAATTTACAAATAGCAGGGTAACTCATGAGGCCCCAAGCCAGACCCATCTAGCTAAGCAACTACCAAAAGTCTTATATCAAATGTTCTACAAAATGTTAATCTATATTGCCTGAATCTATCACTGTAGTAATATTTCCAGAAAATTTAAGGCCTAGTTGAGACCGATAATGAACAATCTAAGTCACAGTTTTATTCCAATTTATGAGATTCTTTGGGGTTTTTTTAGAAACACCTTACTTCTTGCATATGGATAAGACATATGGTTGTCTTTAGAGTTGATATTAAGTTAGATGATAACAGTGTAATATTTTGAGAGATAATCAAGAGTATTCAAAAGATATCAATGAAGAAAATGATTGATGATGGATAGTCTAGAACCAGCTATGCTAGAGAATAGAAAATCTGATGAAGCAAAATAATAATTGAATAAAATGTTCAGTTATTAACTTGTATAAGCTTACTGCGAGTTAAGAGGTTGTAACTAGAAAATAGCTTGTTTGAGTTTATGATTTAAGAGATGACTCATTTTTAGATGATAAAAATTTTTGGTCTGAGATTCTATATGGATACTTAAAGTAGAATGGAAGAGAAGCACTTTGACAGATGGCCCTTTCACATGGATGTTCATATAACATATATCAATGAGAAGAGTTTGAATGCAATAGAGGAAAGTAATGCAGTAGCTTAAACTGTAAAAGGATTATAGAGGTTTAGCAGAGGTAAATACATAGTCCTCATTGGAAGGTCATGGAAAAGCAATTGACACATAACTTGATACTCAGAGGAAGCAGCATTTTTAACAAATAACAGAAAAGCAGTATTTTGAAAGTGATGTTTGAAAGCAAGGCTGATATCAGTGCCTCCTCCATCACTGAGTTATGTAGCATAAAAGAAAATAATACTGTTAAATGGTAAAAATATATATATATATAATAATAATAATAAATACAAGGAGTAACATTCAAAGGAACGTTTATTGATCATCTAGGACTTTCCAAGTACATTCTAGAAAAGTTGGTAATTTGGAGGAAAAGAGCTATTAAGTCTAAATGTACAGATCGTGTTATAGGCAATTTAAGTATATAACTACCAGTATGGTTCAAGAACCAAGCAAACAGAATCTTTGTGCAATGAAATAACCCATAGAGGCATAGTCATTTTTTGTAACTAAACATCAGTGTTGGAGTTCTGCTCTAGAGATGATAGATAGAGAGCATGCATTTAAGGCAGTGTCATAAATAAAAGAGGATACCAGGCACAGATTTGTAGTAGAGAAGAAAACATATAGGCATGGAGCAATGAAATTTGTATTAACTGTCATCAACTGGTGTGAATAACCAAAATGAATGTTGCCATTTTTGTCAGCAGTGTGCAAACATATTGGAGACAAATGGTTAGTCACTCTTAAGAAGCACCTGACAGTAATTCTCAATAAAATGAACCAGACACCTTCTAGGATAACTTCATCTAATGGTCATAGAAAGAAAAATTTCAATGTCCTATGTATTCCATATGGAGAAGCCGACCTGCTTTTGTAGTCAAAGAGATGGGAAATTATCCCATCTGAAGAATGGGGTATCTATCCAACTGCAGAGAGAAAGAAAGGGAGAGGGAGGGAGGGAGAAGAGAGAGAGAGAGAGAGAGAGAGAGAGAGAGAGAGAGAGAGAGAGAGAGAGAGAGAGAGAGAGAGAGATTGGGTGCATGAGTTGGATGGTATTGTCTTGAGCATTTTTGAAATCAACATTGATTCTGTATTCTCATAAATTTCTTTTGAACTCTTATAATCAGCAATCAGCTATAATATAAGGGCTTCTGGTCATAAAATGATTCTATATAGAAAATGACATTCACTGTAAAGGTCAACCCTCACAAGAAGTACTATTATTTTGGAAAAGTGCTTCTGGATTTCTCTATGTTCTGAATTCTGGGGGAGAAAAAAACAAAAACAAACAAACAAAAAAACCCAGCAGGAATATTTACCCTCAGGATGACTCCTGCACTCTACAATTCCACTGTTTTTAGATAGAAAATTTGAAGGAGCCTTTCTCATAGACGGGGACTCACTGAGAGCACAGCAAATTCAGTTTGACCCATTCTCTTAGAGTTTCTTCTGTTTCCTGGTCTTCATCGCTGGTGCTAGTGCTTGCCCCTGCTCTGAAGGCAGAGTGAGTTTAAGAAAAACAAAGCCAAGTATTGATTTACCATTTAGGGCAGCCCTCTGTGGAGATAACCTTTACAAGATTCATGTATTTGGAATTGTTTTATGCCAAATTGGCATATATCAGATGTTTGGTTAAGAAAAAAAAGAAAGTTACCCTTGGAAAATTCTAAAGTTTAATCAGTCTTACAGTCTACCTTTTCGGCTCTCAGTCGAATAAGTTAATAATGATTAGGGACTCCAGTACTGCTGGATGACTTCGGATAAATGATTTGCAACATGGGTAGGACAACTGGCACTACTCTTTAATCCTCTTGACCTTTCATATCTTTCACTGATGTTTGTACATCTCCTGTCTTCTGCTGATATGAGAACTTTCCTGAGTAACCATCCCCTACTTCCTTCAGAAAAATGTAATCCATTTGGTAAGAACTACATCACTTTCAATACTTTTGCACTAAAAATTAATTCTATAAACACAACACTCACACACATACATGCACATTCACTCTTCTCAGAGGGCTCTTTCTCTTCTATTCCTCCACTGATTTTTGTACTTCAGTCCATACCTGTCCATTAAAAACCCTTTTCAATACCTTGAATCTATTGCTATTTCTCTGTTTAAGTTAATCTAGAAATAAACTCAGGCTTTCTCAAGGAAAAACGCCCTCCCTTATCTCTGTACACTATTATTTCTTTCCATGAAATAGAAGGCACCTTTTGTTATTTACTTTAACTTCTTAACATACTTCAATCTGAGCTCTTCTCTCATTTCTCATATAAGATTTTCACAATGAAGTCTTTATTGCTGCTATGATTTGTCATTCCACTATATATCTTTTTCCTTGTAGAAGAATCTAGAATGTGTTTATGTTATTAGTCACAGCCTCTGTACTGAATTATTTTCTTCTTCAGATTCTTTGGAATCACACTTTATTAGTCCTACTTCTGCTTTTTCCATCTTCCTTCTAGATCTCTTATCAGAACCTTATTTAGCACCATTCTTTGTTATTTCTTCCATTTTTCCCTAAAATTCTACCCTCCTTTGTTCTATACAATTTCCCCCCCAAAAAAAGTTATTCTCATTGCTTCAGCTGCTACTTATATTAATATTTCAAATGTTAACTAATCTCTAGATCCAGATTGAATTGGTGTAACTAAAGTTTGCAACTAAAGTTTGAGATCAACAACATCTTTTCAGATTATCTCCTATGTAAAATCAGAATCTAGATGTCCTATGTAAAATCAGAATCTCCTTATCTTTCTCTAAAGCAGAGACTCACAGGTTGAGAATCACTGCTCTAGAGCCTAAGATCATCAGAAAACACAGATATTTGCATTACAATTCATAACAGTAGTAAAATTAAAATTATGAAGTGGCAACAAAAATAATTTTTGGTTGGGAGTCCCCACAAAATGAGGAACTGTATTAAAGGGTAGTGGCATTAGAAGGTTGAGAACCACTGTTCTAAAGTATTATTTCTGCTTAATTTTTATTGTTTTGTACATATATCCACTTCAGTCAACTTTCAAAAGTCACTCTTAGTGTTTTCTTTACTTCATTTCCCATAACACTTATCAGACAAGGGAAAGCAAACACAAACATCCCCAGCAATGTACTTCTTTTCATCTGTGCATTTTCTTGCTGTGTAGCCTCAGCTACACTTGCCATAGGCATCTTAGATTGCACACATGCCTGTCCCATGTGTCTCTTCTATACCAGTCTTTATTTTTAAACCTCTGTCTTAATCAGCTTTTAATCTCCCAAGTTAGAAATTACTTGCCTTTAACTCTTCATTAAAAATCAAACTTCTGACATATAGTCAACTACTAAGGTTTGATTATTTTTCTTCTTCGTTACATAGTAGATTGGTGGTTTTGTTATATAGTAGATTGATCAAGTCAGTTTGTTTTTGTCTTGCTTGACCTCCTGAGATGATTCATTTCATGTGTAGCAACTATCTACTATGCCACTGCTCCTTAAAAATGGCTGTAGCGTCCTTACTTGTCTCCTTTCCTCCAGTTTTTCCTCACTAGATCAATTGATCTTGCTGTGGACAAAGTCTATCTTAAATACAATCTGATCAGTTTTTTGAAGAGGAAATTTCAATGGTTTTTCATTCACTTTGTAATAAAATATGTTCTTCATAGTATATTAGACTTGCCTCTTCTTACATCTCTGGAATAGCATAAGTACATCTGCATATAACCATTATTTAACAATATTTACATAATTTGCTTTATAAGCGCATTATACTCTCTGTGTCTTTTAAAAGTTTTTGGCCATTTTTTTTTTAAACTTCCTGTCCTGCTTTTGACTCACCCTACTACTTTCTTATTCTCTGTTGTTTCACATTTGGAGCCTCTTAAAAAGTATTCACACCTATTTAAAGGATGCTTTTTAGATAAAACAGTTCTTGAGAAAATTATAAAGCATAAGTTGATGAAATATAAAGTATTAAAAAAAGTGTTAATTTGTAAAATGTATATTTAGCTCACATTAGGCTGAGAATAATTTGACTATAATATTTAGGGGATGGAGAGAGAAAGAATAAAAGAAAAGGGAACAAAGACAGTAGAGAAGGAAGGAGGGAAGGAGGAAGAGAGAGAAACTTGGGGAGGAAGAAACAGTAAGGGAGGGAAGTAGAAAGAGAATGAGAGTTAGAGAAACAGTGCTCAAGCTGGAGAGAGGAGCAGGAGGAGGGAGGGGAGCCCTAGGAGAGAGAGGGAGGAAAAGAGAAAAACAGATAAAAATAATGCCTCTGCTCCAGAGAGTGGATGAATACATTATCCATAAGTACTGATGAGAAGATTAGGATTCCCTCCTTAGGCATAGAATTTGAGAGCTGAAATACATATTTCAGAAATTCTATTACCCTCACCATGTCAGAAATTCACTCAGACAATGTGGAAATGTCAAAAGAGCTTCCCTCAGTAGAGCAGCACCTTGGAAAAAGCTCATGTGAGATTCAATGGTGAAGAAGTTTCCTATTATCAACTTACAAGGAAAGTTGGGACCTATTATTTTACCCATGAATGTTTCCTCTGCTGGTACTAAGTGAAGGTAAGTAAAAGTGAGACCTCAAGAAGCAGTAGTCCCATCTTTTTCTCTATTTTCATGGCTTTCCCTTGACCCATTTATCTCTCCCCCCCTTCTCTTTCTCCTTTCCTCTTTTCCCTCTTCCCCTTCCCCCTCTCCTCCCTTCTTCTCTCTCATAGAGTTCTAACCTTTTGTTTTGGAGTGGACCTTGTTGGTGAAGCTTATGGACCTCTTTTTAGAATGTTCCTAAAAATGCAAAAATACCAAAAAAAAATAGAGGAGAATTTAAAGGAAACTAATTCTGTTAACATGGTAGTGAAAAAAACATTTTGTGATATGGAAACTTCTGTGCTTCTGTATTAATGTAGTTAATAACAACATATAGTGTTGTTGATAAAACACTAATTTCAAAGTAGTCGTAAGCACAATTGATTTTTCACAAAATATGCAACAAAAACAATATTTGTGGCATCTAATCTAAAGCTGTCATAGGGTATAGCTCTTACTAATATGTTTCATGACCATATATTCCTCTGATATCCTCACTGGCTTATTTTGTAATTAAGATAAGACATTTCTCCTTTAAAAAAATTACTTAACGTGAGAGCAGGGTATTGGGGGAACTGTCTTATATAAATGTTCTTCAGATTCTTAACTGTGGAATATTAAGAAAGCACTTCTGTTATCCTCAAGTTGCTTTCTTAAACCATGAGAACCAAAGTGTGAAAAGTCTACTGATTTGAGTAAAAAGAATTAATGAGAATGAAAAGCTCATTGATAGAGCTGAAGTTATTAGCTCAAAAGTTTATTCTACTGATATTTATCAGTGATTCTTAAATTCAAAAATAAACATATAAACAAACACATTTATAGATATACCATAGGCAAAATATATTTTGACTATTAAAGGAATTATATATTATTATTTTTTAAATATATTTTATTTATTTTTTAACAGAGAGGAAGGGAGAGGGATAGAGAGTCAGAAACATCTATGAGAGAGAAACATCAATCAGCCACCTCTTGCACACCCCCTACTGGGGATGTGCCAGCAACCAAGGTACATTTCCTTGACCAGATTCAAACCTGGGACCTTTCAGTTTACAGGCTGACACTCAATCCACTGAGCCAAACCAGCTAGTGCAAAAAATATTTTTTTAAATGTTTCTTTTACCTTATTTAGATATTTGTATTTTTGTTCATAAATGCCATCATTGTTTTCATTTTTTAGATGATATTTTTGGTGAACTTATAGAAGGAAATGTGAAGCTATGTCTAGGAAACAATGTCCTATGTGAAATTGTACATTTGGAAGTTAATTATACATTTGCAGTCCCATTTGTTTATTTTTTCCTTTGTTTCTTTTGCCCTAGGCATTGTATCAGTGAAAATTCGGCTACATAAGATGTCTTATATTTTGCTGCCTAAGCTTTCTTCCAAGATTTTTATGTTTTCATGAATTACATGTAGATCTTTTATCCATACTCAACTCAAAATGGAACTACCTTTTGACCCTGCAATACTAATTCTGGGTATATATCCTAAGAATCCCAAAACACCAATCAAAAGAATACATGTACCCTATGTTTATAGCAGAGTTATTTAAAATAGCTAAGATCTGGATATAGCCCAGGTGCCCATCAGTATAAAGTGGATAAAAAAAACATTTACATATTGGAATACTACACCTTGTGTAAAAGAAGCAACTCTTACCCTTTGGGACAGCATGGATTGATCTGGAGAGTATTATGCTAAGCAAAATAAGCTACTCGGAGAAAGACAAATATCAAATGATCTCACTTATATGTGGAATCTATTGAACAACATAAATTGACAAACAGAATTGGAGGCATGGATGCATGGAACACACTGACAGAGGTCAGAGGGGAGGAAGTGGAGGACTGGATAAAGAAGGTGAAAAAGAAAAGAGGATCCAAATGCATATATACATAGACCATGGACATAGGCAACAGAGTGGTGAAGGCCAGGGGAGGGATGGAAGTGGCTGGATGGAGGTGGGCAAAGGCACAGGTAAATGAAGGACATCTGGAATAGTGCCAACAATAAACAATAAAAAGTCATAATTTTCCATTTATACCCCTCCTTTCACTTCATTTCCACCCACCCTGTGTGTGTGTGTGTGTGTGTGTGTATATATATATATATATATATATATATATATATATATATACACACATTTTCATTACTGTCTGCATTATTGTTTATGTGCTTCTTTGTGGGGAAAACAGAAAGATGTATTCACACATTTTATTTATTTCTCCTACAGTTTTACACTTGCTACAATCTGGATATAATGATATCAGTTAAAACAGTTGTCACTGTTTTTTACAACTACATCATACTTTATTGTCTGCCAGCAGCGTTGTTGATTCAATCCATTGAGTATGCATGGCATATAGGTTTTCTAATGTTTTACAATTAAAAACAATGTTCCAATAAATAACCAATGCATATAAGTTAATGTACTATTGGATGTGTATATTCAGAATCACTTCCTAGAAATGGGATTGCAGTTTCAAAGGTAAACATATGCATTTCTATTACTATACTGGCAAGTCTTCCACAATAAGGGTTATACCAAGTCACAATCCCAGGAGCAAATCAGGAGAAAGCATTTCCCCTCATTTCTTCCAAAAAAAAATATTTAAATTGTTGTCAATTTTTTAATTGATTAGTAGGACAAAAATGGATGTATCACTATAGTTGATATTTGCATTTTTTCCTCATATATTGGATTTTCATGTATTGGAACTTCTTTTATATGCTTATGTTTTCCCTCAATTTAAGTTATTTATGCATTTGTTAATATTAAATCTAAATTGTCACCAATTATCTTTTCAATGTACAGTGAGGCTTTAACATAATTTATTATATGTTTAATCTCTTGTAGGTAATTTACTCCCAGGTTCTAATTACCTTATAGTTATTACTAGAGGCTCAGTGCATGAAATCTGTGCTCTCAGCAGGGGTCCCTCAGCCCGGCTTGAGCTCTCTCACAGTCCGGGAGCCTTCAGGGGATGTTGAACATCCTTAGTGCTGCCATGGAGGTGGGAATGGTTCCCGTAACTGCCACTGTACTCATCAGCCATGAGCCTGGCTTCTGGCTGAGTGGTGCTCCACCTGTGGGAGCACATTGAGTACCAGGGGGAAGTTCTGCATTGAGAATCTGCCCCCTGGTGGTCAATGCATGTCATTGCAACTGTTTGTTTGCAGGTCAGTCTATTTGCATATTTAGCCTTTTATTATATAGGATTTTATAAAAAGCTTTAGTATGAAGTTTTTTTTTCTTTTTCATCCTCATTGGAGGATATATTTTTATTGATTTTAGAATGGTAGGAAGGGAGAAGGACAGAGAGAGAAAGAGAGAGAGAGAGAGAGACATTGGTTGCCTCCAGTTCACACCCTAGCTGGGGATCTAACCTGCAACCTGGATACATGCCCTGATGTGAAATCAAAGCTAGGATCCTTCATTGCATAGGATGATGTTTCAACCAACTAAGCCATACCATCCAGGGTGACATGAACATTTGAAGCTACATGAATCATATTTGTATTAGAATTATTTATTATTGCATTAGCAGCAGTTGCCAACCTTTCAGCCCTCATGAACTATGAGTGGTCTGAGGACTGCTGGTTGGCAACTACTGCTCCAAAGGTTTCCTTAAACCAGTGATCGCCAATCTTTCAAACCTCACAGATCTCCAATGGTCCACGGACCACCAGTTGGCAACTGCTGCATTAGAGAAAACTGACAGGTTCTTTAACTCCCTATTCAAGAATTAGAGATGCCTTTTTATTTGTTGAAATCTACTCTTTTATTTTCCTTTTCTGTGTGTATTTTTTGTATCTCTCTTGTACAGGCAGTCATTGGTTTACATCAGAGATCCATAACTACTGCAAGACGTAACTCGATTTTCACCAGAAGTAGGACCCCACTTACATAAGCACCTACGTCACTCACATGGAGCACATACACTGCAGTAATGAAGTGAAACAGTAAAAAAAAATTTAGAGAAAGGTAATTCCTGACTTTTACTTGTGGTAAATAAATAATAATAAAACATAAAGCACGTATGTACATACATCAAAATGATAGAACTTTTTTAAATATAAATACTGTAAATGGGAGATGGCAGCATAACCACAAAACGACTTAGGTCGAGTCTGATGTAACCCAAGGACTGCCTGTATAGATCTTGCCCTTAATTTAGATTTATTTATATATATATATATATATATATATATATATATATATATATATATATATATATTAGAAGCCCAGTGCTCAAATTCGTGTATGGCTGGCTGATGGGGAGGGGATGGGATGCAAGAGGTTAGCTGGCCAGCACCACCTCTGATCAGGGTGAGGGGCAGGGCCAGCCAGGGGGAGAGGCCACGGGTGGTTGTCAGCCTGCCTTGCCCCCTGGTCAAACTCCTAGTCATTTGAACTTCTGCCTCAGGGAACAATTTGCATTATTAACTTTTTATTACATAGGATATGTTATTGATTTCAGAGAGGAAAGGAGAGAGAGACAAATATCGATGAGAGAGAATCACTGATTGGCTGCCTCCGGCACACCCCCTACTGGGGATTGAGCCTGCAACCCAGGCATATGCCCTTGACTGGAATCGAACCTGAGACCCTTCAATCCACAGGCTGACACTCTATCCACTGAGCCAAACCAGCCAGGGCTACGTTAATTTCTAAAAAAAAAAAAAAAAATAGTTTCCCTCAATGGCTACTGTAAATAGAGTTTTTAGTTCAATAATTTTATCTTCTAAGTGGTTATTGTATCTATATGAAGGTTATTTCTGTATATTTTTTATTTTCTACCTTATCAAATTGTTTGTTACTTGAGTTAGATATATGGTTGTTTCTATAGTTCAACTGTGCTATCATATCACCTGAATATAGGCAGTGTTATTTCTTCTTCTTCTTCTTCCTCTTCTTCTTCTTCTTCCTCCTCCTCCTCCTCCTCCTCTTCCTCCTCCTCCTCCTCCTCCTCCTCCTCCTCCTCCTCCTCCTCCTCCTCCTCCTCCTCCTCCTCTTCTTCTTCTTCTTCTTCTTCTTCTTCTTCTTCTTCTTCTTCTTCTTCTATTCTAAAACCTCTGACTCTCTTGTCTAATTGCATTGCATACCTCAAGTACAACGTTAATTATAGTGAAGGTAATAGATATCCTTGTCTTCTTCCTAACCTTAGTGGAGACATCTCTGGTGTTTCAACAAACTGAGGAATCTCAGAGAGAACGGGGAAATGATGGTGGGAAGAGATTAACCAAATAATTTATATGCATAGATGCATAACCCATGGACACAGACAATATTGCAGTGAAATCCTGGGGAGGGGGCCGGAGCTGGATGGAGGGAGTCAATGGGGGACAGGGAATAAAGGGACATCTGTAATACTTTCAAAAATAAAGACACTTTTTTTTTTTTAATCAAGATTCAGGCTTTAGGAATATTTTACCTTGTTAAAGAATAATCCTTTACTTTCTATGCTCTGATTGTTATTATCACCAATGTGATTCTCATTTTCATGGAGTAATTTCTCTGTTTTTACTAAAAAAAAATCATTAAGTTGTCTCTTTTTTTCTTGATCATTTTTTAAAATATATTTTATTGATTTTTTACAGAGAGGAAGGGAGAGGGATAGAGAGCTAGAAACATCGATGAGAGAGAAACATTGACCAGCTGCCTCTTGCACACCCCCCACTGGGGATGTGCCTGCAACCAATGTACATGCCCTTGACTGGAATCAAACCTGGGACCTTTCAGTCCGCAGGCCGAGGCTCTATCAACTGAGCCAAATTGGTTTTGGCTCTTGATCATTTTTAATGGTGATAAAATACACATTATATAAAATTTACAATTTTAACTATTTTTAAATGCACATTTAGTGGCAAACTCTACCCAGTAAACACTATCTCCCCAACCCCTTTCCATACTTTCAACTCCTGAAAACCATCACTATACTTCCCTTCTACATAAATTCAACTTATTCTTCATAGAAGAGTATAAGTGGAATCATACAATATGTCTTTTTGTGAAAGGCTGTTTTTACTTAGTATAACATCTGTAAGTTTTATCTAGGTTGTAACATGTCAGAAGTTCCTTCATTTTTCCACTGCATATATCACTGAATATTCCACTGTACATATCACATTTTTTATGTCATTAACCCATAAATGGACACTTTTATGTCATTAACCCATTAATGGATTGCCTTTACCTTTTAGCTGCTATGAACATGGGCATACAAATATCTGTTCAAGACCGGCTGGTGTGGTTCAGTGGTTGAGCATTGACCTATGAATCAGGAGGTTATAGTTCGATTCCCAGTTAGGACATATATCTGTGTTGCAGAATCTATCTCCAGTGTGGGTCATGCAGGAGGCAGCCAATCAATGATTCTCTCTCATCACTGATGTTTCTATCTCTCTCTCCTTTCCCTTCCTCTCTGAAATCAATAAAAATATTTTTTAAAATATCTCTTCAAGTTCTCGCTTTCATTTATTTTGGGCATGTACACGGAAATAGTGTTAATAGACCATATAGCTATTCAATTTTCTGAGAAATTGAGATACTATTTTTTACTGTGGTTTCATCATTTTACATCCCCATTATCAATGGCAAAGATACCAATATTTTCACAAACTTGCTAAAACTTATTTTTTGTTGTTCTTATTTTTTGCTGGTTTATTTTTGTTTTTACATCCTAACGGGTGTGAAGTGTTATCTCATTGTGGTTTTGAAGGTGTCTTTCTTTAGATCTATTATTATGATGAATAATAGTAATAGATTTCCTAATATTAAAACAATCTTAAATTGTTAAGAGTAAATCACACTTTATCATGGTTAAATACTTTCTTTGGTTTAATAATATTTTATTTATTTACTTTATATCCTTTTAAATATGTTTGTTTTAAAATTGAAATCAGCTGCTGCAGCTGAGGAGAAGGGATATTTCTGAAGAGTAGCTGGTAGAAAAATAAGCAAATCAAGAAGTCATTTTTCTATCTGTTTCCACCAACTTCTGCCCATGTTGTCCCATTGATATAATATTACAGAAAGCCATCTTGGGTAGTATTCCAGTTCTAGTGTCACAGAATAGACTATAGGAGTTGTCAAATATTAATTGCAGTTGATAAAAAAAGATATTCCTAGTACCTGTATTTCTTCTCTGTCAATGTACTCTAATTTTAGTGAAAATAGGTAGAAGGAGGAAGTAAGAAGTGGACTGTACAGTACTGCAGTAAAAAACCTGAATTTTATAGATTATAGTAAATAATATTAATTGTTTATTACCTTCATTGGCACTGAAATCTTTGTTTAAATTATTTTGATGTTGCTCTCTCTATTTTTCTATTATATGTACAAATACATTCTATTATTTCACTAATTTTGTATTGAAAAATATTTCTCTGCCTGAAGCATTAATAATGTTACTTCATGGAACAAAAATTGAAATTGCCTGCTTTTATCAACTGCAATTGTCCTATGTTCCTTTTGGTGCCATTTATTTTATTAAAGCCATTTTCATTTGATTCTTTGTAAAATTAGTTTTCCTCCATTTCGTTTGTTTAAGGTCAAAATGTTTGTGTCTTATCTGAATTTCTCATACAATTTAAGAAACAATTGAATTTCAGTCATTTTTAGTAGCAGAGTAAAGAATACTATAAAAAATCTTAATCTATTTAGAATTAAATTATACTCTAACTATGATTTAACAGGTTTTAAACTTTAGTAGAAGCTATTTAACCTATGTAAAAACAGGACTTCATAGTCTTTATAGAATTGGTATTTCCGGTTCCTTTTCTACTCTTCTAAAGAATTACACATACATTTTATTTTTTTCCTTGTTTTAATTTTTTTGTATTGTATTTTTTAGAGAGAGAGGAGAGAGAGGAAGAGAAACATCGATGTGGGAGGGAAACATCAATTGGCTGCCTCCTGCACTTCCTCTGCCAGGGGATTGAGCCTGCAACCCAGGCATGTGCCCTGATCAGGAATCAAACTAGCAATCGTTCAGTGCACAGGATGATGCCAGGCTACACTTGTATTTTCAATGGTTAAAAATTTTGTGTGTGCCGAAACCGATTTGGCTCAGTGGAAGAGCATCGGTCTGCGGACTGAGGGGTCCCAGGTTCAATTCCGGTCAAGGGCATGTACATTGGTTGTGGGCACATCCCCGATTAGAGGGTATGCAAGAGGCAGCTGGTCGATGTTTCTCTCTCATTGACGTTTCTAGCGCTCTATCTTTCTCCCTTCCTCTCTGTAAAAAAATCAATAAAATATATTAAAAAAATTTTTGTGTGTCTTTCTTGCTTAAAATGGCCTAAAAGAATAGACATATAGGACTATAAGGCATGTAACTCAAACTTAGTCATTACATTTAAAATCACTTATACCTGACATTTAAGAAAAATATTATAATTAAAATGACCTGAACTTGAAGTTCCTTTAACATAAATATGGCTATTCTAATAATTGTTTGAGAATGTCAATTAGAGTTGTCACAAAAAGATGATGCAAAGAATCTACTTCAGAATTTAAGGAGCTGTGTACAGGTTTAAAGAAATTTCATCCAACCACTTGGGCAATGGCTATACAAAGAAACCGTGACACCACATACCTATAGGGAAATTAAGAAATGGTGCTACCAGCCTTTGGCTCCAAGGAAAAGTGACCATCTGACACCAATGGGAACTATAGAATATAGTCCCTGCTAGAATAATGGCAAGTCAGGGAGCAAGCGGGAGAATATTTCCCTAATGTATTTCTTCATTTACCTTGTTTTTCCTGTTAAGGCAGAGTCTAGATAGCCACTGGACATCTGGCACCAGGAGGAACCAAGGACGAGATCCGCCATGTGTATCAACCAAACTGCCTGCGGCCAGCAGCAGCTAATAAAAACCCGCCTCCCCCTTCAGTCACCACTGACTCCTTTCTTCAGACTCTGCCCATCTATGCCCAGGACCTTGAAGTAAAAGTTCTTCTGATGCATGATGGTCTCATGTCATAGGTGCATGACCCTGGCCCACTCTGAACCTTTTAAACAGGCAATTCAAAAAGAAGATATAAAAATAAACAATAAGCTCAATCCATCATGGAAATGTGAAATAAAACAAAGTTAAAATACCCACCTCAGCATGGCTAAAGGCACACCTCAGCATGGCTAAACTATAAAATCCTGAGAATATCAAATGCTGTCAAAGAAATGAAGCAATTAGAACTCTCCTGCACTGATTGAGAGTAAAATTATGTTTAAAAGTGATCAAAAATTGTTGTTTCCGTATATGCTAAAACTCAACATACTCATGCGTTGTGACAAGCACTCCTACCCCTGGGTTTATACCTAACAGAGCTGTCATACCAAATTTATGAAATTGGCCCAAACTGGAACTAATATGAATGCTCACTATATAGAACCCAGAGAAATTACTGTAGTTTATTAATTCAAAAGACTACTATAAAACAATATAAATGAAAGAAATTTAGCTTTCAGGGCCAGTAGTCATTGTGAAAGAAGTTAAAGCAGAATTAGGTGGATAGGGTAAGGGGTGGAAGAAGGAGGAATCATGGAGCTAGCTAAAACAAACAAAAAATATGTTTTGCTGGAAAAAGGATGGCAGAAAAACAGTATGAATAGCAGAAAAGCAGGGTGTTTTGAAACAAGGATGTTCTTCTTTGCAAAAACAAAATGTTGCAGAAAGGCCAGGAACCAATCAGAGAGCAGCACAGATAGACAAAGAGGGGGCCTTTAGCAGATATAAGGGGAAGAGCGGAATTCTTTGGGGACAGCCCATTTGAATGTCCCTCAAAGTGGGGATCCTGTGCTTGTGTGCAATAAACTCCTGTCTTGTTTGAACACCTATGGTCCGACGCTTCGTTCTCTGATACCATCAAACAATCTGCTCCCCAGTTCCAGTATCAATTGGATATCAAAATAATTGAATTTAAAAAGCAATATATAGAATCATAGAAGGTATGGTCCATCTGTATACATTTCAAAGCCAGGTAAAGACTAATATATTTAATTATATATATATATATATATATATATATATATATATATATATATATATATATATGATTTAAAAAGTAAAGATAGCACTTCTAAAACATTATATATGTCTCCTTTTTTTCCCCTTCTAGCCAGCCTCTGCCCTCTGCCCTAGGCCTTCACAACTCTACTGTCTATATCCATGGGTTACACATATACGCACACAAGTTCTTTGGTTGACCTCATCCCACCCACCCAAGGTGACCAGTTAGTTAAACATGAAGGGAACTCTGAGATATGAATGATATTGTGTTTATTGATTTAGGTGGTGAAAGCAAGTTTGACTCCACATATGATACACATGCAGTTTATTGCATGCATAGTTATATTTTCATACATTTTAAAGAATTCTATTTGATCTCACCTAACTTTTATGATTATGTGTTTTGTTTTGTTTTTCTGACAAGATTTTCAGGCATTCACACAGTAAGATAGTACAGACATTCCTATTGTAGCCTGAAAAGTAAAATGCCTTCATATGTATATCCTGAACTTTCTCTATTTCTGCCTGCTTCTTCCTCCACCCTTTTCTTTGTATCTCTCTTTTACACACACACACACACACACACACACACACACACACACACACACACACAGTTTTATGTTTATTCCCCGTGA
The DNA here is from genome assembly GCF_964339955.1 of Pipistrellus hanaki. Classification (NCBI taxonomy): domain Eukaryota; kingdom Metazoa; phylum Chordata; class Mammalia; order Chiroptera; family Vespertilionidae; genus Pipistrellus; species Pipistrellus hanaki. The sequence continues at coordinate 49,157,120 of NC_140505.1, forward strand.
GTAATGGATAATTTCCCCCTTTGTTTGCTTATTGTAAAATGCAAATTATCTTTCAAGATAAGAGTGAAAAGAAACACTTGAGGGAGTATTTATGGTAAAAAAAAAAATCTCAATTTTGCATCAAGGTAATTTATAATCTTAATTAACTTACATTCTTGTAATGTTTCTATTGATTTCAGCTTGGACTCTCAGAAGCATTACACAACACTATTTCTGATTTATTTGCACATTTACATTTAATAAAAACAATATGCCTCTTCTTATATTACTAGGTAAATAGTCATGTTTGATTTTTATTTTTATGCATTACACTCTTTCAGGTACAAATTGATTAAATGGCCTTGTGTGTTTCAATTATTCTGATATGCACTGAATTGAAGATGTTTTTTCTTCTTGCTTTTCATTACTTTTAAAACCACAAAACATGAAATGGTGAAATGTATTCTTGAGGTGCTATTCAGAATAAATTAGTAAACACAGAGTATCCTTTTTTATACTTGTAAGGCACTACAAACAAATGTAAATTCATTTTTAACAGAGCATAATGCAGTTTAATTACTGTAGTTAGGATTAAGAAGAGGATAGAAGGAGTAAATGGCAAACCATTTCAAGTGTTAAGTGACACACAAAATTACACAGGCTTTTAAAAAGCACTATCCTCAACAGACTGACAGATGTGAGGGGGGCGGGAGTTGGGAGGGGGGGCTAGGTGAAAATGGGGAAAAAATTAAGCAAACACAAGCAAAAACCTCACAGACACAGACAAGTATGGTGAGAGAAGGTAAAGAAGATCAAATGCATGGTAATGGAAGGACACTTGACTTGGGGTGGTGGACACACAAAGAATATTCAGATGATGTGTTATAGAACTGTACACCTCAAACCTATATAATTTTATTAATCAATGTCACCCCAATGCATTTTTTAAAAGAGAGAGAAAATTAAGGCTTTTATTTATATTTTTTTTAAATGGGCACCTCCTGTGTATTTGCAGTCATTCTGTTAGGCACTGGTAATATAAGAAACACACATGTTCTCTGGCTCATTTTGTTTGTATTCCACTGGGGACACAAAGAAATAAAAAATAAATTAAAGTAAAAAAAAAAAAAAAAAAGCATAATCCTAAATCCCTCAATCTCTGAAATTAATTAACCTACCCCGGGAAAACTAAGATTTCAGAAGCATAAGAAATGCTCATTTTTATTATATAATTTTTTATGGGCCATAATTTTTTAAGGTTTTGTTTTTGCCACTACGACTGTTTTAAGTAAATACACATCGTCCTTCTTTTATTGAAAATTGTAACTTCAGAAGGTCTTTAGGATAGTTATATTTAATATTTAATAAGGCATGGGAGTATACATTGTAAGTATGGTAGCACCGAATCTTTCAGCTGAAATTCCAACCTCGGCATATTTTATCGTGAACCCTTTGCAGGTTTTACAACACATGATTCCTAACTTGTCCAGGTCTCTGTCTTTGCCAGAAAATTAAATTGATGAAAGGAATTAGAGGCCACCTACCCGGAGATCCCGGAGCGCTCCAGGAGGCTGGAAGCAGGAAGCCTGACCAAGGCCTCGGGTCCTCAGAGGGGAAGGACAGAGGAGGCAAGGGCACGGGCACAGGCTGGCTCTCACCTGTCTGCTCCTCACAGCGGGTGCACCTTGGGTGCTGAGCTGGCCATCGCACACCCTGTTCTGTTGGCCCTGGGTGCGAAGAGGAGCCCTGGGTGCTGCTCGCTCGGTGGTGGCCCTGGCCCTGCATCCACACAGTGTAAGGGGGGGGGGGGCATGTTTCTAGTCTCAGCTCCACGGAGGCCATGGAGAGGACTTGACCTCTGGATAACCTGGGAGATAGATGCTAGAGCTGGACCCTGGCAACCCTAGGTTCCCCCCTCCCTCCCTGTCCCTGGAATTCAATTCTGCCCACAGCCGGAGCCATTTTCATGGACGCAACCCTGAGAGAGCAACGTGTTGTTGAGACCATCTGGACTGTGTAGGGGACTGATTCCCATTAAGGTCTCTATATAAACATTGATGGCTCTGCTGGCCCATGGGGAAACCTACTCAACTTGTAGAGGCCCAAGACAAGCTGGGTAAGTAAGTTCCCTTGCTTATTAAATTACACCTGCCATAACCTATCTGGTGTGGTGTGACCCCATCCCTTCTCTTCTTATTCTCCTTGTAGGGAGGATGGTTTCCCTCAGTTGTTTCTGGACTAACTAGCAGGGGCCGTGGGCAAGGCAAGATGGGGCTAGAAGGCATCGGAGCTCTCCCTCATCTCTCACACCCAGTGGCCTATGACTGTCAGTAAGGGTTATCTTTATAAAAATAAAAAGCAAACAAAACAAAATCTTTCATACTGTTATTTAAAAGACAATAGGGAAATATATAATCTTTTCACTTCAGAAGTTGACAGAGAAACAATAAATGAGGGTTGGCAGTAAAGTGCCAATGTTAAATTTAATGGGTCCCTAAAGAAAAAAACAACCTGAAATCACTTGCAGTAAGCCTGGTAAGTAAGAATGTGGACTCACGAGATCTCTTAACTTCTGGGATCTGCCATCTATGAGGCCGATGGCTTTGGGAGAAGTTATTTGACTTCCTTAGGAAATGTGCTAGTACTTAATGATAGGGCTGTTAAGAGTGTAAAACTAGTTAATATTTTCAGCTTAAATTAGTGCCTGCAACAAGATAAGTGCTGTATGCTGCAGCCATTATTATAATTAGTTTGTTTTCCAAACACATTATAAAGTGAGAAGAAAATAAAGCTTATTTTATTTAGAAAGAAAAAATAAATCATGAAAACGTCTAGAAGCTGGTTTTTGTTGTTGTTTTGTGCTGTTTTATGACCTTGTTATAGGCATAAATTCTAAGTCTTACTTTCTTTATCTATGAGAAAATTATAACTTCAGAAGGTCTTTAGGATAGTTATATTTAATAATAAAATAATATATTTAAAAATAAAAGACAAAATGTTATTGAATTCTGTTTCTAGTATCACTTTTTTTCAGGTAAAAGGAAGATTTTAAAAAATTGATAAAATCAGTAATTAGCTATGCTCTCAGGATGCTATTACATGCTCAATTTTTAGTTATTTTTTTCTAATAAAACCTTAATCTGACTGAGAGATTTAATATAAATATCAGGTGAGGAATATAATTACCATTATTTTATATAAATTTCAGAAAGCAGCCCAAAAGTGATAATCAGTAACCTAATTATATTGGCTGTAACAACAACAAAAAAACTGATAATGAATTGTCATCAACTTACAGATCAAATAATTAAAATGTGTTCATAGGAAAAAAAAGAAAAGAAATGTGGGAAGGTTTCCTAGTAGAAATGACATAGGCTGTTGTGGGTAAGGTAGTTACAGTCAGTTCTTATTTTTGGCAGTAATTATCTTCTATACAGTTGCTCTGACGCTGAGTTAGTGATTATTAAATCATTACTCCTCGGAGAAATACAGGGTTAGATTCCTGTGAGCCCCTGTTCACAGTATTTTCATCAACTAATCAATATATAACCTTGTTGTATGTGTGTTTCTGTTTAAAAACACTTTATTTAGTACATGATTTTATTTCTTAACATTGAACTCACTTTCCAAAGGCTTTATAATTCATGCCTAAAAGAAGCTTATCTTAGACATATTTTTCTCTTAAAAGTACAGGACAACATTTTTGCATTAAGCTTGGGAGCCTTTTAAATAGTGAAACAAAACCCCACATGAATGCCCTTAAACTTGGAAATCCCAAGTGGGCTCCAAATGACTTAATACGCAGTTACTTTCATTTTCTTCCTCTTCATTTTTGAGGATCCTGCTGTGACTCCTTGCATTCCTTGGTCCTCACATGGGGCACCACCTTGCCTGGGCTGACCAGCAGACCGTGAGCGATGGATGAACAGATTACTCCGACACAATGTTTGCTGTAAAAGAAAGCTAAGGGATCGCCCCACTATAAGCAGCCAGGCAGCCTCAATGGCCTGCCTCCTTAGACCTTTATTGAGATTTTTATCTTTAAATGCAATCAATAGGGTGGGTAATCTTGGGAGGACACACATGTTTACATTGTCCTCTAGGCAAGGACATGAAGGGATTAAGCATAAGGATTCCAGTAAACACACAGGGGTCTGCGCATGCACAGGCTTGTTTGGGAAGGTCAAGGAATGATTGGGGGCACCCCCTTCGACACTCTCCTAAGTCTCCCCTGAGTCGGAATTCCAAGAAACAGGGTAGACGGCCTTCCACACAGTTCCCTGTTCTCGGAATATCCTCCTAAAATTTCCAGTCAAGTCTCTTGTGCTCTGCAACACATGAATGTAAAACATGTGGCATTAGATGGATCATGGAAAGGGAAAGGGATGATGGATCATGAGAATTGAAACAAGACAGAGCATTACCTTGTCCCACCTCAGCTGGGAAAACTGCATCAGGCGACTCAAATCTTTCAATGTTGGGCATACAGTGGTGCCTCACATAAAGAACACCTCGCACAGCGAACGCTGCACACAACGAACTTCATTTCATGATTCATACAACGAACTTCGTTTCACACAACGAAGTCGCCCGAGCTTCCACGACCGCTTTGCCCGAGCTTCCACGACTGTTTCGCCCGAGCTTCCACGATCGCTGCCGATGTATTGCATCCTTCCGCGCAGGCACTGCAGGCAGTCGTTAGTCACTGCGCTTAACTTAAGCACGTATCGCGGCAATCGTTCTTCATTACGAATTAAATCACGCACGTATCACGGCAGTCGTCCTTTTAAGTTAAACTCAATATTTTTTTTATATCATGGCTTCTAAAAAAAGCAGCAAGGTGATTTCTGTTGAAATGAAACAGGAAATAATTAGAAGGAGTGAATGTGGGGTAAAACAGTGTGACCTCGTCAAAGAGTTTGGCCTCAGCAAGACCACCATTTTCACCATTTTGACAAATAAGGATGCAATCAAATCAGCCAAAGTAGCCAAAGGAGTATCAAAACTATTTCATGAAAAACATAGGTCTTCAATCCACGAGGAAATGGAGAGGCTATTAGCGATTTGGATTAAGGACAGGCAGGTGAAAGGTGACGTAACAACCCAAGATATTATCTGTTACAAAGCCAAGAGAATTTATGACGATCTAAAGAAAAACGTCCCTGGAAGTAGCAGCAATCAAGATAATGAAGAAGAATTCAAAGCCAGCAGGGGGTGATTTTTTAGATTTAAGAAAAGGTGTGGAATCCACAGCGTTACTATGCATGGTGAGGCTGGCAGTGCTGACAAGAAAGAAGCAGAAAAGTTCTCTATTAACTTTCAAAAATGTATTAAGGATGAAGGATACTGCCCACAACAAGTGTTCAATGCCGATGAAACGGGTCTTTTCTGGAAAAGAATGCCGAGCAGAACCTTCATTACAAAAGAGGAGAAGAAATTGCCAGGACACAAAGCACTTCTGGTCCAGCAACAGGACAATGCTCAAAGGGAAGCTTCATCTGATAACGAGGAGCAACAATCAAACAATCAACCAAGCCCAACTGCTGACATCAAGAACATCCTGGTCAAATGGAAAGCAGTTCAGGAGTTTACCAATGCCCACTATCCGGATTCAGCTGAAGCAAACAGGATCAACGATCTTTACTCCGATACTCTTGTTCATTATTTCCGGCAGATGTTGGAGAAAAGAGAAAAACAAACGACTTTGGATAGGTTTTTCATGAAACCATCGGCCAAAAAGCAGAAAATGGATGAAGATGTGCAAGATTCGGTAGACTCTACTTAGTCTGTCTTAAAATTAAAAAAATGTGTGTTTTTTTTAAAAAAAAAATTATGTTTTTAGATGTATCTAAATAAAAATAATAACAAAAAATTTATCTTTTTTTATGTCATCTTAGCATATTTTATGCTACAGAACGAATTATTTTTTTTAACATGTATTGTTATGGGAAAACGCGTTTCACATAACGAACTTTTCGCATAACAAACTTGCTCCTGGAACGAATTAAGTTCGTTGTGTGAGGCACCACTGTACTTGTGATGACTGTGAAAGTGCAATAAAAACTAATTTTGTGGTTAAAAGAAATTTTAAGTGTATATATTTGTAAGTATGGAATCTGATAATAATGAGATTCAAGTATATTTTTTATCATGGTTCTGATTCTGATATCAAAGATGATGTTTTACTTATTTCTAGCTTTTTTTTTTTTTTTCCAGATACATAAACATAAAGCTTAGCCCAAAATACTCATTATCTTTATGAGCTATTTCTGCCCAGGGATTTTACTGTTTTACTAGGCTGAGCATTTATTCTGGTCCAGGAATTTGTTTTGGTTCATTTGTTTAAGGATCACCATTTCAGGATATCAATCTGCTTTCTGTAGGATAATCCACCTGAGCTAGAACTTCAGCTGAAGCCATGCAATGACTTCCCAGAATGCACAGCCTTTTCATAGTTGTTTCAGTATACAAAAGAGAGGATTTATATTTACTCTTATAAATTTTGTTTTGAGGTGCCCACTGGTTATTGATCCTTACTCTTCCAAAGCTAGCTATCACCTCTTGTTTGTCCAGTTTTGTTTCTTGAGAACTTGGTGTGGCTTTCTGCCTGCCCAGGGCCTGCAAATTGACAGTTCCTGCATATACAGGCAGCTCAATCATCAGGTTAGGAAGCCCCAAATATAGCCTGCCAGAAATATGTATTCCACTCCATGTGTGGTTAGGGTCCTACTGAGTGCATTGACAGCTCTCATGGTAATGTTAAGTCTCTGTTTTTGAGTATCTTAGGAAGTGGCTCTGGATCTTAGAAGGCTAATATATATTACAACTGCTTATGGAAAACTCTTTCTTTCATGGTCCATGGAATAATTCAGTTCTGTCAGTAATATTTACTGTATGTACCTTTTGGAAACTGATAAGATATTTGGAAGGAATTTCTTTCTTTCTCTTTTTCTTTTTTCCCTTTTTTTTCTTTTTCTCCTCCTCCTCCTCCTCCTTCTCTTCCCCTTCCCCCCTTCTCTTTTCCTCCCTCCGCCTCCTTTTTCATAGCTCTATGTTCATAAATTTGGCCAAATTGGAAGCTGAGAATCAGAGCCTGATAGGAACTTTTATTTTGATCTTCTCCCCTAAGCCAAATGAGTCTGTGTATTCAGAGAGGGGAAATTAAAAAAAAAGAAAGAAAAATACTATTTCAAAGAAAAACAGCTCTAAATGTAGAAAGTAGATATCTTGTGACTTCTATCTTTGACAGTAATCTGAAGCTTTGATAACTTCCCTGTCCTTGTAAATTCTTCACTTGACCAGAAACACAGAATATCCATTCAACCAATCTCAAACAACACGCCACCCCTGAGGGGAAAGAAAAAAATAAAAAATAAAAGACAGAGAATATTTAGTTGTCATTTTTAATTGTCATTTTTTGAAGATCCAAAAGAGAATTTTATTTATAGGTTATTTATGCATTTGAAAGTTGATTTGACTTCTACTATATCCTCAGAGCTCTTAAATATATATATATATATATATATATATATATATATATATATATATATATATATAATTGATTTCAAAGAGAGAAACATTAATAATGAGAGAGAATCATTGGTTGACTGCCTCCAGTATGCCCCACACTGGGGATGGAGCTTGCAACCCAAGCATGTACCCTGACCTCCTGGTTCATAGGTTGACACTCAACTTTTGAGCCATGCTGGCTGGGCTTCCCAGAACTATTTTAGTCAATAAGGATACAACAGTGAAAAAACTTCACCACCTCAAAAAGCTTAGAATCTGGAGATATATATATATATATATATATATATATATATATATATATAATCTTCTATGTTAAACTTCAAACATCAATTTTATACTTTTCAATCCCAAACTTTAAATATTCCCAATCATAAGTTTAAAAAAATAATTTTTTTATGGCAAAAGGCATGCATCTCTGTAGATAAATTTAATTTTTGACATAAGAAATATCCTCAGAGATATTTATATTCTTCAGACTTTTACGTCCTTTTTTTTGTGTCAGTTTGTTAGATTCAAAGGGCTTCAATCAAATGAAAGGAGTTCTTATATTATATTCATTTATGAGAATATATATAAGAAAGCCTGAAAATATTCCTCAGTTCTCAACATAATAATGTGATGGAAATCCACACACATGTCAAGGGGATGTTAGAAGTCAACAATAGACCAAGAGAACAATAAGCAATCCTTGCTTTGCATGATGACAATATGGCAATAGTGATTAACATAATTTAGTTATATAATACCAGTCCTCCAACAACACAGTTAAAGGTTTAGTTACCACAGAATATTAACTGGATAAATAAAGTGGATAATAGTGTAGCAAAGAAACAAAATGTGAAAATGCTGGAAGTAAACTTAGAATCTATTACAAATGGAGATTTTGAAGAAATGGCTGAGGATGAAAATATGGACATGATGTCTATTGAGAGCCTCCTGGTATGCAGCCAGAGAAGCTTAATTAAGGCAAACTTATTGATAAAAGTGAGCCAAGTAATTGTGACAAAGATGTCTCAGAAGTCAAAAAGAAAATTAATGATATAGAAGTTACATAGATATCTTACAGTATTAAATCTTGCATGTTGATCCAAATTTAGAAAGCATGACATTATGCGAATGCATAGAAAAGTTGCTTACTGAGTGCTAAGTTATACATCAAGAAAAAACAAACACTGTTCAAACTTTACTTTAGTTTTATACAAAGAAATAGAACATCAAGTTGTCAATACTTCTAATGGTTTACATTGCAGTGAATTAAAGATGGCCATAAATTATTTGCAGGACTTTCCGTCTATAAGTGAAGTCTATTTCCCATTGCCTGCAATCTGGACTGGAATTATGTTGTGTATTTAACAAAATGACAGTGTAGCCTGGTCGGTGTGGTTCAGTAGTTGAGCATTGACCTATGAACCAGGAGGTCACAGTTCATATTCTTGTTCTCATTCTCTCTTGCTGGGGCTGACTAGCAGACCGTGAGCAAAGAATTAATGATTACCCTGACACATTTGTTATGAAAGAGAGGTCTAAGGGACCGTCTGGCCTAAGGAACCAGGCAGCCTCAATTGCCTGCCTTGTTAGGCTTTTATTGTTTGAAATGAAGTTTACCTTTTAGATATAATCAGTAGGATAAGTAATCTTGGGAGGGCAGATGTGTTTACAGTGTCCTTCAAGCAAGGGCACCTAAAGATTAAGCAGTAGGGTTCCAGTAAACACTTGGGGGTCTGCATGTGCACAGACTGGTTTGGGAAGGTCAAGGAATGATTAGGGGAATCACCTTCGGCACTCCCCTAAGGGTGGGCCACCCTTAGCCCACTTCCCTTTTCTTAGAATGTCTTCCTTACAAACATTCCAGCCAAGTCTCCTGTGCTCCCCAGCACTGTCTGAGACTTGAATATTGAGCTTTACATTGAATCTCTAGTTTTCCCTGACTATGTGGTTTCTAAAATTAGCTTGAGTTGATATATTTGCTTATAAACAAACTAACTGAACAAAAAATTGCCATCATCTTTTTCAAACCAAATTTTCTTTAGGAAGCATAACCTAGATTACAGTGATAACAACAAAATATCATATTTTTTATACAATATTGAGAGAAGTTAACTTGAAACACAGGCAAATAGGGCAGGCATCCAGTGGCAAACAAAGGCAGGTGCGGAAGCAAAAGTTTGAGCAGCCTAATCATAGGAACAAACTAAGTAGAAATAATAAAATGTTTCTGGACTCAAAGTGGGAGGCATGGGAAACCAAGGAAGGGCCTGCAGTAAATAAGGTGTAGAAACACATAGAAATAGAGAAAGTTCAGCATATGAATAGAGGAAGAACATATAGAAACAGGGAAAGTTCAACATAGGAACAGAGGAAGAACACACAGAAACAGGGAAAGTTCATCATAGGGACAGAGACAGAACACACAGAAACAGGGAAAGGTCAGCATAGGAACAGAGACAGAACACATAGAAACAGGGAAAGGTCAGCATAGGAACAGAGACAGAACACACAGAAACAGGGAAAGGTCAGCATAGGAACAGGACAGAACACGCAGAAACAGGGAAAGTTCAGAGCCGTTGCTGGGCAAGAACAACTTAGGGAATCAGTCAGCTGATGGCCCAGGTAGACACAGAGAAGGCTTGTGGCAAAAATATACCCCTGGACCACAAGCATTTCATGGGCAGCCTATCATTGCCCTCCTCCCCTTGTGGGAAGTCTGAATCTGCTTGTAAAAAAAATTCCACACTTTTGTTTCAATCTTCTGATCCTCTGAGTTCATTCTTTGGCATCATGAGACACAACCCCGAGAAAAACACCTAGGCTCATGGTTCTGGTCATCAATATGGTATATTCTGTTTCATAAAAATCTCAATTTATAACAATATACAGTTCAGTTTGACTGAAATTCTATTTCTTAGACTCATCTTTATTTTTTTTGTCTTTTTCTATAAGCATATAGTAAGTACATCATCATGAAAATTAAATTAAATAGATTCTCAATAAAAGTTGATTTACTCAATATTTACATTTTAACAAAAGCATTAAAATTAACTCTGGAGTAGAAGTGTGTTATAATTATATGTCATCATCCTAGTGTTAAAAAGGAGATATATAGTATATTTTGAAATTGGAAAGCTCTATATTTGATTAAGTACTAACCCATTCACTTACTGTGTAACATTAGTCATTGAAATTAGAGTCTCAGATTTTTGAACTACTAAGTGGGTAATTATAGAACTTACCCTTCTAGGATTACCACATGAATCTTGTAAAATTTAAATGAAATTATACATTTAAAGCACTTACCTTTATGCCTAGGCAGTTATGAATAGACACTATATATTAACTGCTTTTATTAAGTAGATAACACATTCTCCTTTACACATTCTCCATGTCATATGAACAGTATTATTGAACTGACTTTATTCACAATAAAATATACATGGAAAATGTAAGTACTGTGATGTTGAAGCTACAAAATGGAAGTGAACAAAAATTATTGACCACTTGTAATTCCCTCATGATCCACCTAATTTATACCTTTGTTGATATTTGAAATTAATTATAGATTCTTTTAGTACATCAAATTTTTTACTAACTCTAAGTTATACCCTGGAAATATTGATTCAATAAATACCTCTCCTCACATATTTTTCTCCTGTGATAAAATGTGACTATTAAGCACAGTCATTAATCATTTTACATATATACACTAATTAGACCAGGCATCCTTCCTTCCGGACAAAGCTGGGGCTGTGAGGGCCAAGGTGGCTGTCGAGGTTGCAGCCATGGAGGGCGGGGACCAAGGCAGAGGAGGCCACCACAGCTGTAGGGGTCAAGGCAGAGACCCCTGGCTGCTGCAGCAGTGGGGGCTGAACCCCTTGCATGAATTTCTTATATCAAGCCTCTAGTATTTGTGTGTGTGTGTGTGTGTGTGTGTGTGTGTGTGTGTGTGTGTGTTTAGATAGATGATAGATAGATAGATAGATAGATAGATAGATAGATAGATAGATAGATAGGTAGATAGATAGATAGATGAAATACTGGTTATAAAAACTATATGACCCCTAAGATTAGTCACTTGTTGTTGTTGTTTTTTTTTTTTTAATGTTTTCATTGATTTTTTTACTATATATTTGGTAGTGAGAGAAGAAGGATGAATCATTGGTGAAAGAGAAACATAGACCTCCTGCCTCCTGCCCATCCCCTATTGGGATTGAGCTCACAACGCAGGCATGTGTCCTGACAGGAAATCAGTGGCTTCCCAGTGTATGGGTCAACTCTCAACCACTGAGCTATGCCAGCAGGGTGTCAGTTGTTTTCAAGGAGAATATTATATTCACAATTGGAAACTCTCTGAATAAAAATAAGGTTATTTCTATTTACAGTAGAAAGAGTGTTTTCTGATCTTGACTTATTCTTCTTATATTTTATTTACATCTGTAGAAAAAGACAAGTTTCTCATTCATACATGAACATACATTAATTCAAATTGACTTAAAGGATGACTGCTGCTACATGTATTATAAGATAATTATATCAAAAGTGCTAAAGTGTTTTAAGGAATACAGTTATTTTTAGATAAGTTCTATTTTGTTATGAACATTTACATTTCTGTTTTTAATTAATGACTCATTGTAAAACAGACTTTGCTTTATTTATTTTTTAGCAATACTTCTTAAACGTATTATAAAATAAGATGTTTCACAATAAATTCCATACATTTAATATGTCAGCTTAGTCTGTTTAATATTATAGCATTTCCACTTAATAGAATAATGTCTTATTATCTTCATTCTGCAAATTGCAAATATACACAGAAGGATTAAGTAATTTTCCAAAGGCAAAAAAGAGGGTCAATGCCAGCAATTGGATTAGAGCTAAGTATGCTTTGATTCCCAGAACTGGCTTAAGATGATTAAAAGTGTCTCTTTCAGTCTGACTTCAATGATTAGTTAAAAGTTGGATCTTTCAGTTTAAACCTTAAAACCTGAAGTTTTCCTCACTTTAAGAAATACTAAGAATTCAGTAAGTATTCAGTGAACCAAAAAGGAATTATGAAAGATCTCATTGATTTATTTGTATAGGTATTTTGTATTTATATTCTTTTCTCTAATTTCCATATATTTACTCTATCAACCAATCTTATCTTCAGCATCAAATATAGTCTTTTTTGTTTCACTTCACTCTTCTCCATGATACCATCTTTACCCAAGACACATGTCTCACATATGATCTTGCCACTGCTTTTGTCCCATTTAACAACCAGAATGGACTTTTCATTAAATGTGTAAGGTTCTATCACTTGGGAGACTTGAAATATTCCAGCCATTTCCATTGCAGTTTGCATACTTTCACTTCAGCATTTTTTCACTTGTGCCCTCTTTATATTGGGCTTCTTCAGATATTGCTAATGGTTCTATATTAATCCAGTGCAACCTAGGATTGGTGTTTATTTAGAGACTTTCCTTAATCATTCAGTGCTATGTATTAACTTGCTCATACACTTCCATCCTATTTGCCTCATAATTTTTTTCACTATTTGAGATGTTTCCTGTTAGTTCCTGATTCTCTGAACCACACAGCAGAACCAGAAATCAGAAATCATACCCATTTTTTCTACCCTCATATATCTCCCATATGCAGATGAGTATCTTTAAGATATAAAAATATCCAAATAAATAGTTTTAATGAAAGTAGTGATAACCGAAATGGTGAGCCAAGGGTTTTTTCCCAAGTCATGCAACATGATGCCAAAGAATGAGCTCCTCTGACCAGAAGATTTAAGCAAAAGTGTGGAAAACTTATTACAAGCAGATTCACATTCCCCTCACAGGAGGGAGGACAATAATGGGCTTCTCCCCTTGAAGCTTTGTAGTCCAGGGGTATATATTTGCTACAAGCCTGCTGCTATATCTATCCATATCGTCACCTGACTGATTCCCTCATTGTTTTTGCCCAGGCATAGACCTGAATTTTCCCTGTTCCCTTGTGTTCTGCCTGTTCCTATGCTGAACTTTGTCTGTTTCTATGCATTCCTACACCTTGTTTACTGCAGGCCCTCCCTTGTTTTCCCATGCTTCTGCTTTGAGTCCAGAAACATTTTATTATTTCTGCTCGGTTGGTTTCTGTGGTAGCCTTGCTCAAACTGCCATGTCTGCCCCTGCCCTCTCTGCCTTTGTTTCAAGTTAACCCTCTAGTCATTAATGGACATAAATTGAAAAAATTTAAAAAAACACACACAAATGTTATCTACAGAGACCTGTTTCCTTCTAAGGGTAATAACCTTACATTTATAACACCCTTGATTATCTATCTTTTAACAAATTAAATTCTCCTTTAGAGAAACTGGGAGGAGGGGGAAAAAGAAAGAAATTGACACCATAAGGAAAAATAAATTGGCACACCAGTCTAAGCTTACTTTTTAACAAAATATCAAATATGATAATTAGGTATATTTAAACAAAGTGAAATAATTTAATTTCTACAACTCTTTTTTAAAAATATATTTTATTGTTTTTTTACAGAGAGGAAGAGAGACAGAGTTAGAAACATCAATGAGTGAGAGACATCGATCAGCTGCTTCTTGCACACCCCCTACTGGGGATGTGCCCGCAACCAAGGTACATGCCTTTGACCGGAATCGAACCTGGGACCTTTCAGTCTACAGACTGAAGCTTTATCCACTGAGCCAAACCAAAATTAGTCTTGGCTAATTTCTACAACTCTTTCATGGTGCACACATTTATATTCTAACCAGTACTTTTGAACTCTAACATAGAAAATAAAATTAAGAAAATTAAGTATAAAGAAAGCAGACTTCATTATATATATGAAAGACTGGGTGTTATGACACTAGAATTTTGTATCAGACAATGGCGAAAAAAATATGATGATTCAGTCACATTGTACAAATCACTTTTTTATCTCTTGTGATTATGAAATTGGTAGGTATTATATGTAAACTGTAGTAAAAATTATTTCTGTGATTGGACAAGATGACTTTTGTGTTTTGCTTTTTTTTCCATCCATGACAGTCGTTTTGGAACATACTGGAAGTGTAATAGGCAGTGTCATATTCATTTTGCCTTTGATCCAAGTACACAGTGGAATAATTTTTTTAAATTAAATAATAAAATAACACATTATAATGTTGATGTACCTGGGTAAATTAACTTTATTTCATCTGGAGACTTATTTTTATTTTATAAAATAACATTTAAGCAGTGATATTTATTTTTCCCAAACCAATAAGGGGCCAATGACAGGCATTGCAAAGATGAGCAAATAGTATTAATGCATTAATGTCTTAAAATAATTTACTCTGAATTCTTTTATTTTTTTAGAATTTTAGATGGAAAATCGGTGTTCCAATTGTTAGAGGAGTATCTCAATTTCCTTAATCCTAATCAAATATACTGTGTGCTTATAACCAGATGGTTCCACTAGTATCTCAGCTCTTTCTAGATTTCCTTTCTAGTAGTGATTTTCCTGAGGGAAAAGAAACTGCTGTTTTGAGTTTCAAGATTGCCTAGACATAATAGATGAAAAGAACATGAGATATTCTGTGAGCCTGCCTTTTTTTCTGGAAGGGGTTTAAGTTGGCTATAAGTTTGCTCACATTTTAGTGATCCCTGTTTCTTATTCGTGTCCTCAATACAACAGAGCCACTGGAATTATATGCTGTGGAAATGCACCAGTGAGTTGTTAGAGGTAATTTAGAATTTCTCCAGTTAGAGCATAGGCAAATGAATCTGGTGATTGTTCATAAAACCCCCATGTGTATGAAGGGAGGGGGAGAGGTTGCTATATAATTTTTAATCTTTTACATTAATCAATGTTCATTGAATGTCTTACTATATGTATGAGACAATAAAGTAATAATTACAAACAAAAGCTAAGATGTATGCTATGCACACAGGAAATATATTTTTCTAATAAGTGATGTTAATGAACTGATAATAATTGGAATATTTGAATTTAAGTCCTAGATTCAGAGGAGCTCTAAATAAGACATAAAAATAGGTAGCTCACATAAAAAGTGTTTCCCAATAGAGATAAAGTTAATGAAAAATGTTTAGTGGTGTAAAACAGCCAGGTGTGATAAGAATTCTAACAGCTTAGCATGTAAATGGCAATAATGGAGACATGTGTAGCCCCAAAAGTATGATGGAACCAAGTTTTACAGATCTCAAATAATGGTTTATTTAATAATTTAAGATGAACAGATATCAAATGTTATATAATTTGCAAATAAACATATAGACTTAAAAATAGATATCTATATCTAATGATGTGTTAGGCAGGAAACTAGACATGAGTGGCTGGGCCAAGGCCTGCCCTGGGCTCCTGACAGGGGTTGGACCAATGTTGCTTTACAGGCTGCCCAGCAGCCAGCAGATGTCCATCAGGCAGGGTTGGAACCAGCCAGTTCTTGGCATAAGTTAAGAGGTAAAGGACATGACCTGAATGAGACCTTCCTAGGGCCCTGGACTAATTATAATAAAATTTGCATTGTGGTTTTGGCCTCCCCTGTGGTTTTTTTCTGTATGCATTATGAGTAAGGGCATGCCCAGAAGAAATACAGTTACATAACCCTTTTCTGTCAATCATCCTGGATGCAAATGAAAGTCTCCAAACCCAGAAAATCCCTCATTTAAGCCATACATCCCAGGAAGTTCAGGGCCATTGTCTCTCTCAACTGGCCTGCTCCTTGCATGGGGTGTATCTTCAATAAATCCCACTTTGCTTAACTTTCATTTTGCCTGACCTTAAAATTTTTTCTGATGAGAAGAAATAAGGTCACAGCCAGTAACCCCAATCTGGAGACAATTTTTAATGTGCCTTTTTTTTGGAGGGGATGATTTGGGCAAGTATTCAAGTTATTATTGTCCTATCATAAAACCTACTTACAGATAGTTAAAGTTTTCTCACTATGTCAAATGACTTTTCTCCTCAAGATGATTATATCTTTCTAGAACAAAGTGCTTGCTCCATGCCATGGAATGTATTTGTAATTTCCCCAAATTCTTGTGTTTTCTTATGGGGAAAGCACTACTGGGAAGACTGAATATAATCAGTCAGTATTTGGTTATTAACTGTATTTATAAAATATTCATTATCTAGCTAATATCTAGGTAATACTTTTTATTAAAGAAAACTAATTTAAGTTGATGAAATATCTAGCTAATACTTTTTATTAAAGAAAACTAGTGTAAGGTAATGTAATTTGATGATATTTAATAATGTTTCTAAACTCCCAAATCATTACCAAAATGATTACAGTATTAAACTTTATAACAGAATATTAGTAATAAATTAACTTGTTTAGAACAAAACATTTTCCTAGACTATGAAATCATGTTCCCATAATAAAAAAAAATTGTCAACATACTTCTTTCATGAGTAAGTATATTACTAATTGAGATAATAACTTATTTCCCCTTTTATATTATAGAAGAGGATGATATTAAATCTAAGAAACATTTAAGAGAGCAATTTTGATATATCAAGGGTAAATGTGAACCAAAGAAAGCCTAAGATTTATTTTTACATCAGGAAATAGAATGTGATATGATGTGCCTATGTAGGCAATCTTAAATTGTCTTAGTTCATCATTACCAAAGTACTCTAAATCCCAATGTTAGTTTAACAACGACATAGTTCTTTTTAAATGTTTCCTCTCTCTTTCCCCATTTCTTTATTATAATAAAAAAAAATAAGTCAACTTTCTGGACTTTTGAATTTCTGTTTATATTTCCAATTGTGTATCAAGTACATTCAGCATAAAAAATGATAGTTGCCGATTTGAGATATTAAATTTCTCCACCCGTGAAACTGCAGACAAAATTGATGTTTTGTACTTTCAGTCACAAAAAATAACTGTGATTCTTGGGCTGAAACAAGTATAAAGACAACATTTATTATATATTATATCTGCAAGGTATTACTCTAAGCACTTTACGTATATTTTGTCATTAAAATTTTACAGAAATGCTGTAAACTTGTAATTATATTACTCACTACAGATTATTACAATTACGTTTTAGATGTTAAATAACATGGTCAAGCCTGAAATTTAAATTTATTTGATTCTGATCCCAAAGCCTATATTTTCACTTAGAAAACTGCTTGGCTTTTCTTAATTAAAACATTCACAAAAAGAAGACATCTATGAAATTCCCAAGAAAAAATGTAATACATTAAACATTTAGTAACTAGTTAGAAGAGATAAGTACCTCATTTCCAGAAAATAGATAATAAACTTTATCCCAGGTCCAACATTGAGTCCTGTCCTGGACAGAGCTAATTAAAAAGATTCTCTGTTCCTCCTACATAGAAGGGATAACTTTAAGAATAAAATAACTAGGCAAGTCATAGTTCTAGGTGTGATATACAAAGCAGGAAACAGTATTCTAAAAGTAAGCTTCAGTCTTTCTACTGGTTAGTCAGGAGTAAACTAAGAGACGCAGTTGGCCATGACCCCACCTTAAGAATCAAGAATAAGAGTAACACCCAAATTAAGAACTAAGAAATTAAACAGGAGAAAGAGCTTAAGGAACAACCAAAAGGCAAAAGGAAGATTGTTTGAGGAAGCCCAAGAAAATTTGAGTTAAATTTAACATATGAAAGAATGTGCTTTATAGGAATGGGAAGCAATAGTGACACACATCTCTTGACAAACCATAAATCAAGTTGATAAGGCCTCCTGTGTCTTGCTAAGAGCTTTTGACTTGTTTCAGTTTGATATAGCACCTTACAAGTTGCTTATATTTTTTTCTTACAATTCAGTTATTTCAAATCCCAAATGTATCTTCCTTTTTGTTGTGAATTATAACACACATAGGTACAATTTACATATTATAAAAATATAGCTCAGTAAATAATCAGACCCATGTAACTACCACTCAGGTCAACAATTAGTGTAAAAAATTTTTTAATAAAAAATTAGAACAATAATAACAATATAGAAACTCTCATTTTTACCTTTTGCAATTCTCCAAATTAGCCATAATTCTATTGTAACTTAAAAAAAACTATAATCTACATTCTTATTTAAAAAAATAATTGTATCAATGACACTATCCAATATTAAGAGTTGCCAGTTGGATTATTTTTCTCAATGTAGTTCATGAAAAAAAATATTAAGAAAAGGAAACTAAATGCAAACTATCTATATTGGATTATATTGAGGGCAGCAAGTTTGTTTATTCTCATTACTGTATTCTTCCGTTGCATGGAGATGCTACATATTTTTACATAATATTGATGCACATTTTTATCAGATTTTAGCATTATATTGTAAATAATGGTATTATTCACATCCTCGTACTGTACTTGCTTCTATATACACATAATGCATATATCTATGTTAGATAGCCATTAATTAAAATATTGGGTCAAAGGACTTGTGCATATTAAATTTATCAGACAATGCCAATTTTCTTATTACAATTTATTTTCCCAATAAACATGTACAATAATTTGCAATTGTTCGGCATATTCACCAAATCTTGGTATGGTCAGTGATCTGAATTTCAGTTATTCTAGTGGATGTGATGTCGTATCTCATTTTATGTTATATATATACATGGTGATATAAAAATCATAGAAATATGGTAATATTACTCTGAAAGAGGGAGCAAGGGTTATGATATCAAAGAGATAAAAAAATGGTTCTTTGGAATTGTTAACGTCCAATATCTTACATTGGTTCGGGGGCTACATTCTACTTAGAATTTTAAACACTATATACATATATTCTCTCTGTCCTCATTTATTTTATCCATATTTGTTATGTAAAAAATATTTCAAATAATTGAAGTTAATATTTTTCAATAAAGTGGAAGCAGTTGGCAATTATCATATAAATGTATACAACTGGAATGATGTATTCACAAGAGATTCTATCTTGCAATATATAACTAAGCATTCCTATTCGGTGATTATCTCCCTAATGGGTTTCTTACATTTTTAACCTTTGATGATTTATGGAGTAGCAAATACCTCAACTCTGACATAGTCCAGGATCTTAAATCCATGTCCAGTTTCAGGAACTGGGTACCACGCTTTCACATGAGGCTCATTTACTAGTGTATCTGGATCTTTGTCACCTTTATGTGTTTGATCACCGGGGGTTTTTGCCCAAGTATTTTCAATCAAGAAGCTAGGCAGGATTAACCCTTCTGGGAAGATATTAACAAATCAACAGCTCACTTTGTACTTTTTATGTAGTATGTTTTTATTTTATTTTTTTTAAAATATATATATTTTTTATTGATTTTTTCAGAGAGGAGGAGAGAGGGATAGAGAGCTAGAAACATCTATGACAGAGAAACATGGATCAGCTGCCTCTTGCACACCCTCTACCGGGGATGTGCCTGCAACCAATGTACATGCCCTTGACCGGAATCGAACCTGGGACCCTTCAGTCCGCAGACCAAAGCTCTACCACTGAGCCAAACCGGTTTCGGCAATGTAGTATGTTTTTAAATGTGTGTTGCATAGTTATTTTAATGTTTGTTTTGCCCCTACTAAACTATTAACATTTAAAGATTTAACTTCATATAATAATCTTTTTGTAGTTCTAGGTTATCAAAATGGTTGGCAGTTTGTACTTATTTCTGAATAAGGACATATGTTGAGCAGATATTAATCAAATAATATAATCAGTTGGAGACAATATGTGTTCACATTTAGCTTACAATAGATACAGTAGTTGCATATATAAATATTTATACATCTGTGTATATCAACAAGTTAATTGACATTTTTTGCAGGGTGATGGCAGATGAAAGGACCTAAACAAAACACCATTTAGCAATCAGCATACCTAACTGTTCTATTTTTTCCCCCTATATTATTATCCAACAAAAGAAACCAGATTTCTTTGGTAAATGATTGTACTCCCTTTCGACCCATGCTGAGGAGCTCATGTTCTGCTCATGAGTCAGCAGCCTGGGCTCTGGTATGGAGGTTTGGGTAGACCAAAGTGGTATCAGTGACTGAGTTGTGTGGATTTGGGGAGGGGACCATTGCTCCCAATCTGACTGGCAAGATCCCCTCAAGGGTGATCTGTCCACCCTACTTTCTAGGCTCCCAGTAGCCCCAAGCTTCTGATTCCTGGTACCTCCACTTTGAGTAAGTCTGACCAAATCCAAGATAGACTGAATTGTGTGGGTCTGGGGTGGGGTCTACCTCCCCACCTGCCTCAAGCCTGATTGGCACATTCCTCTCATGGGAGAGCCATTAGTACACTCCTCTCTACTTCTGACAACCCCACCCTACTGAGATCCAGCTCCTGGAAGAATCTGGGACAGAGTTTTGTGGTATATTTATACAACTGGACACTAGTCAGCTGTGTAAAAGAAGAAATGTTACCGTTTCCTACAGCATGGATAAATGTGGAGAGTGTTATTCTAAGCAAA
This sequence comes from Pipistrellus hanaki, assembly GCF_964339955.1. Lineage (NCBI taxonomy): Eukaryota > Metazoa > Chordata > Mammalia > Chiroptera > Vespertilionidae > Pipistrellus > Pipistrellus hanaki. Next base: position 49,178,044 of record NC_140505.1, read on the forward strand.
ATAAGCCAATCAGAGAAAGGTAAATTCCATAGGATTTAAATTATAAGTGGAATCTAAAGAGCAACATAAACAAACAAATAGAAACAGAATTAGAGAACAGATTGAGAACTGACAGAGGAGAGGGAGTTGGGGATAGTTGTGTAAACAATGTGAAGGGATTAAAAAAACAACAACATAAAAACAATAACAAAAAACCACACACACAAAGTCATAGACACAGACAACAGTATTGTGATTACTAGAGGGAAAGTGGGGTGGGGGAGGCAGAAGAGAGTAAAAGGCGGGGGAGGGGAGGAGGTATGGTGATGGAAGAAGACTTGGTTTGGCCTGATATACACAAATTACAATATACTGATGTTGTTTTGTAGAATTCTGTAACTGAAAACTATATAATTTTATTAACCAATATCACATGAATAAATTCAACAAAAATTTAAAAATCAAGTCAAAACAAAACTATGCTTTATCTCTGGATTTTCTATCCCCAAAACATGCTACCACTTCAATAGTGGGGGGAAAATACAAATTCTCTTTGGGATACACTTCAGAATACTTGATCTATGCTATATTCCTCAAGATTTTCAAAAACAAGGATTTTCAAGATCATCAAAAACAAGAATTCTTATAAACTGTCACTGCCAAGAGGAGCTTAAGGAGATATAACAACATTTAAATAGTATCCTTGAATAGAAAATGATGCTAAGTAAAACTAATAAATCAATAAATGATAAATTTAGTTAATACTAAATATTGGTTTATTAATTGTAGCAAATTGACCTTACTAATGTAAGGTATTAATAATAGTGTAAACCTTGTGAGTGGATATATGAATGACTGTGTAATCTAAAATTGTCTGTAAATCTAAAACTGTTCTAAAACTTAAATGACTTTTTAAAAATTTACATTTATTGGCATATATATGACTATTTTTTTTTTTTGCCAGAAATTCAAGCTAAAAATTTATAGGAGACTTATTGACATAGATACTGCCCCTTCCCACTTCCCATCCAGTTTTCTCCTTCAGACAACCAGGCCTGGAAAAGCAGTAGTGACTCTACATGTGATCATCAGGTGATGAACATGAAGACAGGTTTGTTATTGATTCTGAGAATGGCTGAACAGGAAGAATAAACAGAAAATATGCCTGTTAAAATTCCATGGATTCGCTGTAAAATTCTTAGATTACTACACTGACTGTCTGGAAATATATTTTGCACCAAATCCTTAGATATAAAAAAGAAATTATGAGAATAAATGGCCTTGTCTAAAAATTTTCATTTTACTGAAGGTTGTATCTTAGCATACATTGGAAGATATATTTTCCTCTAGTTTATTTATATAAATTACAAATAATATGCTGTAACACTGATATTTTATATTATAGCACAACATTTTCACAAAGGCACTTCAATATAGATGATGTTAATGAGCGTACAAACACACAGTTTGGTCAATGGATCATAGTGTTTGCAAAACACACATTTTTTTTTACATTAATGACTTCAATTATTAAAGCAAAGTCAACAGCAAATAAACAAGATTGGTCATGTAACTACAGACTCAAACACCCTAATATGCAACCGGATTATGAAAACAAGCAGCTGTACCAACAAGATAGGCAATCAAATAGACAAAGTGTTTCTCTAAATTAATCGAGTATGTGCCACTTGACAAATTTATATAAGGGCTGAAATTGTGAAACAAGTTGATTTGGATTATCACATTCATTCAGAATAGACACAATTTAAATGAGATAATTATGCATCTACATCAGAAAATACACTGCTTTGTAGGTAATAGAGCATAAAAATGGATTTAGAAGTTGTATAAAAAAGCAAACTATTTTAAGTATTACTAAAGTTAGCAAGTAAACAGTTGATATTTAGAAATAATTCAAGAGGTAGATAACACATTAGCTGATATTTCAAATGTTAATGTTATAATATGTTAAAATATGTAATTTTTAGTAAAGGTATAATCCAGTCCACTTCAAATTTATGATTAAGTTCAGGTATATACAACTACACTATAAGCAATTATCAATGAGTAAAAATAATTAATACATTATATGACATAATTAACTATTACTTAGCTTGATCTGTCACCAAATATACATGGCAGAACTTTTAAAATAATAATCACAAACGAAAGAAAACACTCTCAATAAATAATTTTATTATCAATAACTTCATAAAAGTTTGATATAGATTAGAAAAGTTATATAGGTAAACCAGATTTTCTTTATTATTTACTTTGCACATAGTTGCTTTATATATTTTGTCATTATTAGTTTTATAATACTGTAAGATTGTTTTAACTTCTTAATAAATTTACTTCTTTTCCCTAAAAAATTGTTTCATCTTAAATCTACTTTATTTCTGATGTAATGCAACCATTTCATTGTTATTTTGATTAGTTACCCTTGAATAATTATCTCCATCCTTTTACTTGCAAAACATGTGTTACTTTGTCTTTAAAGTTCATTTCTCTTAAGCATCACATAATTGGGTCTCTTTTTCCCCCCACTCAGTTTGGGAAACTCTGCCTTCTAATTGGATGTCTATATTATTTATATTTGATAGATAAAGTTAGGCTTATTTTTGTCATGGTGCTATTTATTTGTCTATACCTTCCTATCTCTTCTTTTGTCCTTCTTGCTTCTTTTACTACCTTCTTTTATTAACACTACTAAAGGCCCAGTGAACAAAGTTCTCCACTGGTAGAGTACCGGTTGCCAGCCAGATACTCCCTCCCTTCCCCCAGCTGCCTGTCACTGCCACTGGCCAGGGCCTTCCTCTCTTTCCCCGGCCAGCCCACCCCCTGGATGAACTCCCAGAAGAACTATGTTCAAGGAGACAATTTTCATACTATGCTTTTATTAGGTAGAATATTTTTATCATTTTATTTTGGGGGAGTTTTATTACTACAACTGTTTTTTATGTTAATGGTTGTATTCAGGTATAGAGTATACATCTTTGATTTATTACAATCTACTGTATGTGACATTATACCATGTGCCATCCTATATAATAAAAGGGTAATAAGCAAATCAACCAAATGGCAGGACAGGTCACTATGATGTGTATTGAACAGGGGGCAGGCACTCAAAGCAGGAGCTGCCCCCTGATGGTCAGTGCATTCCCACTAGGGGAGCACCGCTCAGCCACAAGCAAGGCTCATGGCTGGCGAGTGCAGTGGCAGTGGTGGGAGCCTCTCCCACCTCTGTGACAGCCCTAAGGATGTCTGACTGATGATGGCTTGAGCCCACAGGGAGCAGACCTAAGCCAGCAGTTGGACATCCCCCAAAGGCTTCCTGACTGTGAGAGGGCATAGGCCAGGCTGAGGGACCACCCTCCCCAAGTGCACAAATTTCATCACTGGGCCTCTAGTATAGTATAAAAGTTTTACGATAGTCTACTTTCATTTTTTATAGGCCTTTATTATTTTACACATTTAAATTCACACAAAAATTATTTAAATATCTTTTTAAAATTTGAATGTGTTAAAAAGAGATTTAAGCTGAAACTGGTTTGGCTCAGTGGATAGAGCGTCAGCCTGTGGACTGAAGGGTCCCAGGTTTGATTCCAGTTGGGGGCATGTACATTGCTTTTGTGGGCACATCCCCAGTAGGAGGTGTGCAAGAGGCAGCTTATCGATGTTTCTCTCTCATCGATGATTCTAACTCTCTATCCCTCTCTCTTCCTCTCTATAAAAAATCAATAAAAATATATTAAAAAAAGAAAAAGAAATTTAAGAGAATATCCTATCTAATAAAAGAGTAATATGCAAATTGACCATCACTCCAACACACAACCTGGCTGCCCCCATGTGGACACAAGATGGCCACCATAAGCTGGCCAGCAGGGGAGGACAATTGGAGGGACTAGACCTGTAAGGGAGAGCAGTTGGGGGGGATCAGGCCTGCAGGGGAGGGCAGTTAGGGGTGACCAAGCCTCCAGGTGAGGGCAGTTAGGGGTGACCGCCTAGGCCTCCAGGGGAGGGCAGTTAGGAGTGACCCGGCCTGTAGGGGAAGGAAGTTAGGGGCAATCATGCTGGCAGGGGAGCAGTTAGACATCAATCAGGCTGGCAGGAGAGTGGTAGCGGGTGATCAGGCTGGCAGGCAAAAGTGGTTAGGGGCAATCAGGAAGGAAGGCAAGTGAGCAGTTGGGAGCCAGCAGTCCTGAATTGTGAGAAGAATGTCCGACTGCCCGTTAAGGCCCAATCCCAGTAGGATTTGGCCTAATTGGGCAGTCAGAAATCCCTGGAGGGGTCCCATATTGGAGAGGGTGCAGGCTGGGCTGAGGGATACCCTAGTGCACAAATTGCTTGCACTGGGCCTCTAGTGTTCTTATAAAAGTATACATATAGGTAAAAATTTTCAGTATTCCATATTTATTCATATTGATTCATAATTTCTTTGGCCTGAAGAACAGACTTTTATACTTTAATAATTCAGGTCAGTTAAAAATGATTAAGCTTTTTCATATCTCAAAAATGTTTAGTACTCTTTAGTTTTCTAAAAATATATTCTGTGTGTATAGAATTCTGTGTTGGCAGATTGATTTTTCTTTATGGTACTGTTTACTGTATTTTCCCATGTATTGCTTCTAATGAAAATCTGCTGTGAAATGTATCTTTTTAAAAAAAATATATTTTATTGATTTTTTACAGAGAGGAAGAGAGAGGGATAGAGAGTTAGAAACATCGATGAGAGAGAATCATCGATCAGCCGCCTCCTGCACATCCCCCACCAGGGATGTGCCTGCAGCCAAGATACATGCCCTTGACTGGAATCGAACCCGGGACCTTTCGGTCCGCAGGCCGACACTCTATCCATTGAGCCAGACTGGTTTCGGTGTGAAATGTATCTTGATTCCTCAACAAGTAATAAGACCTTCTATTTTGGTTCTATGAAGATTTTTTTCTTTATCATTGGCTTTATACAATTTATTTGCTTTGTGATTTTTTGTAGCTTATGTGTTTGTTGTTGGAGGCCATTGAACTCTTGAATCTGTGGATTTATAACTATTTCAAATCTGGAAAATTTTCAAGTTCAAATTTTCAACTATATTCCTATTTCACTCCCTCCACTGGGGATTCCAAGTATCCACACTTAATTTTCTTTAATTTGTCCCATATATCAATAGTATTCTTTAAACATTTTTCATTGTATTTTAATATGTTTTTATGGTTGTTTTCTAGTTCACAAATATTATCTTCCAAAATATATTTTATTTTATTTGAAAATGTTTATTTGTGCTTCAAAATTTAAGCCCAAGACACACTGTCTTAAGAATTCCACTTTGAGAAATTATTTTCTAGGTGAAGCTTCTGCTTCCCGCAAAAGAGCATACTCAGTGCGTGTTCATTACCTTCCATTTACCGTCACTGCGTTCCCGCCAATGCCAGAGTAATACCCAGAACCCCTACGCTGTGGTTTCTGAATGTTCTTCGTTATACCCTAATTTCACTAATTGCCCAAGATTTTCTGGGATAAACTCATTTTCTCTCAAATTACTTGGTTATTTTTGAAGATGAAGTCCACAGAGCTCTGAAATGATTCTCCTTTGGGGGGAACACTTCACAGGCATTGATATCAGCAACAGAGTCTGTGTGGATCCGCTGGCACCACTGGGAGGTCCCAGCAGGGGACCAACCACTTCACTTGCTTTGGGCAAAGCAGTTCAGTTCTGTCCTCACACGACAGACATTGCTGCTTAGAGGCTTCTTCTGGAAGGTCCGTGTGGGCTCGGGAACCAAGGCTGGGCTGCCCCATTCATAGAAATTTCACCACGGAGATGCTTACACTCAACATCTTAAGGTGATGGTTTTCATGTGACTCTTTTCAAAATCCACAGCCTTTAACTCATTTTGGGGATCCATTCATTACTTTTAAGCCTCAACCTGCAGGTCCGCTTCTCTCTCTGCAGACCCTAAAGGCAGGCAATTGCCAAAGGCCTGAGGCCCAAGGCTGCTCACAGACTTGGGCCCGGACAGAAGGCACCAGGGCTTCAAGCAGCCAGCGTGGGAGAGCCAAAATATCTCATCTTAATCCCATCCGGTGTACTTTTCAGTCATTCATTTTGTTTTCTATCCTTCAAAATTTCATTTGGGTCCTTCCTGTGCATCTTTCTTGCCTCTACTAACAAACAAATGGTGCATACTTATGAAAACTTTTAATATTCTTGCCTGCTTATTCTAACTTCTCTGCCACCTCTATATTAGTCTGGATTGACTGATGATGTATTTCATCCTTGGATTGAATATTTCTGTTCTTTTGCATCTCTGTATTTTGTTTCGTTTTAATTAGAAGAAAGATGTTGTGAATTTTACATTTTGGAGTGCTACATGTTTTTTATTTAAATAAATACTTCTGAGCTTTGTTCTGGTAAGCATATCAGTTACTTGTAAATAGTCATTTATCTGTTTTAGGTTCTTACTTTGTTAGGGGCCCAAGAGCTTTGTTTAATATATTGTTAATTATTCCTCATTATTTATGAAAGATATTTCTAAGGATTCTACTCAATTATTCATAAATTACCAGGTTTTCTCATATAGAACATTAACTATTGTACATATCATGTGTGTGTGGCACTGTTACTTTTTTTAAAATTTTATTTAATTATTTTAATATTTTATTTTATTTTTATGGTTGACACAGACATCTCTCATTTCCCCTCTTTGTCCCACTCCATGCAAACCCAGCCCTTCCTTCCCTCTGGTCCTCACCTCATATAATTATCTGATTGAGAATGTCCAAGGGAAGTAACACCAAAATGCATTTTTGTTTGTGCCCATGAGCTATGCATTTGTGTTCTTTGGTAATTCTCTTCGCCTCTGTCAACTAGTCTGCCCCATACACCCCCTCTCTGACATCTGTCAGTCTGTATCATGTTATCCGTACCTCTGGTTCTCTTTTGTTCATTAGATTCCACATATAAGTGAGATCATATGGCATTTGTCTTTCTCTGACTGGCTTATTTCATTTTAGCCTAACAATCTCTAGATCCATCCAAGCTGTCACAAATGGTGGGAGTCCTTTCTATTTTGCAGCTGCCTAGTATTCCATTTTTATCCACTTTTTCTATCCACTTTTTTATCCACTCATCTACTGATGGGCACTTGGGCTGTTTGCAGAGCTTGGCTATTGTAAATAGCACTGATAAAAACATAAGGGTTAATACATAGTTTCTGATTGGGGTTTTGGGATTCTTAGAATATATTCCCACAAGTGGGATTGCTGGGTCACATGGCAGTTCCATGTTTAATTTTTTGAGGAAACTCCACACTGTTTTCCACAGTGGCTGTACCCACCAAAAGCTTTTCTCCCCATTCTCACCAGTACTTGTTATTAGTTGATTTACTGATAGTAGCTATTCTGGCAGGTGTGAGGAAATGCCTGATTGTAGTTTTAATTCCATCTCTCTGATGATTAATGACATTGAGAATGTTCTTATATGCTTATTGGCTGTTTGTACGTCCTTTTTAGGGAAGTGTATATTCAGGTCTTTAGTCCATTTTTTTTCTATTGTACTGTCTTCCTGGTGTTTAGTTATATAAATTGTTTATATATTCTAGAAATTGTCCTCTTGGCAGATCTGATATTGGCAGATCTGTTCTCCCATAGAGTGGGTTCTCTTTTCATTTTGTTGATGGCTTCCTTTGCTGTGAAGAGCTCTTATCTTTTTGAGTGGTGAACTCCCAATCTTAGAAAGTTCTCTCATCCTAGAGGCCCAATGCATGAAATTCTTACAAGGGCCTTGGCCCTGCCCCCCTCCCTCCATTGCTGCAGCCAGGGGCTTCTGCTGCCTCTGCCACAGCCCCCATCCACTGCAGCTTTGTCTGGAAGGAAGGACATCTAGTAGGACACGACACATCTGGTCTAATTAGCCTATTATGCTTTTATTATTATAGATGTGTGCCATATATTATTTTTCTGGACATTTGTGGGGAATCCTCTGAAACATCTCTGCACTCCTCCCTCTGTTCTTCTTTCTCCTATTTGGTTCTCTGTTCTATGAAACTTATCTATCTTTGTTTTCCTATATTCTTGTTCCTATCCCCCAACAACTTAGAGAGTTCTTTTGTATTCATTGAGATTTCTTCTCAATGTTTTGTCTGGAAACTCTCTCAAGGCAGTAAGCAGAGATATCCATAAGGATCAACATTTTTTTATTCCTATCACTTATGGATTATCAACCTTTATTTTTCCTGATACAGTGTGTAGTAGAAAACCATTATTTTATTCTCTTTGCCCATTTTTTCTATTGATTTCTACAGGAAAGAAATTATTGTTCATGTTACTCCCTCTTGGCCAGAAACAGAGTTCCATGTAGCACTGTATTCACATTGGTACCTCAGTGAGTTATACCACCCTACTTAAAATTCATTGGAATAAGAAAAAGATCTATTAATAGGGCAGCTATAAGTAATGGCATAAAGTGGTAGTTCATGAACATGCAGGAATACACAGTAGTTGAGATGAATGAATGCTAAAATAGGCTGAAAGGATGAAGGAGCCATGAAGTGTAGCTTAGCAAACAAATCAATGCCACTCTACTAATTCTACTTGGGTGTTTCAATTCTGAGCAAGTTATTTCACTTATCTAAGCTCTAGTTACTTGAAGTGTAAAATTGGGATGAAAATAATGTTCACCTCATGGACTTCTTCATGAGAGTAATATGAGTTAACATGAAAAATGTCTTGTACATTGCATTGACTCAATACACTGAAGTTCCCATTTATTCTCCATTAAGATTATCACAGCATGTGGGGAGAAATATTATTCAAGACATTTTTGCTGAAGAGAGAACTTAAATTGAACTTACTCACCCTTGAGTGTAAATTCTCAACAGAAAATTACAAAAGTATAATTTAAGGAGAAAATAAAGAATAAGGAAAATATAACTGCATTTCAAGATTTACTTTGTAGAAACAAGGGGACCCTGGCTCTCACAATGTAAAGGTTTGGTGAATGCTTGAGGGATTTGGAGCTTCATAGTGGTGGTTCGAAAATGTACTTGGCTGCCTATCTCAGTTAGATATTTTCAATCAATGTTGCCATTTTCTCTCTTTAACTGCTCCAATTTAGGTAAAATCAGCTAGTCACCTTCACTGTCCTTATATTTCTCATTCCCATTATGCTACTTAGTTTTCTAACTCTTTCTTTCGATAGACTGCCACTCTACCAATTTGAATAGATGGCTGGTTCCAGAATCCTTTGAAGTTCTCCTCCCTACAATCATTCTATCTAAAAAAAAAAAAAAAAGATTATGTTCTTTAAGTTTTAGTGCAGATTATGTAAGGTGTATGGATAAGGACACTATAATCAAAACAAAATGGTAATTATCCAATTGAGAATGTCCAAGTGGAGTAAGACCAAAATGCATAAGATTCTTGCCCTTCATAGTTATTCAATAATTTACTTTCGAGGCAAAGATGATTGTACTATAAAAAGAATTCCTACAGGGAAAGAGCTCTTTTTGTGAGCCTTGGTGTCTTAGACATGTACCACATGAATCCCTTGGTTAGCACTGAATTCCTTCATGGTGTTTACATTTTTCTGGTGAATTCGAATGTGGATTCAGAGAGCTAATGTAAATACTGGTCAGTATTCTTTTTTCCAGTTGCTTTCCTCCAGATATTCCCCTTCGTGAGGGCACACACCTATTGTTTTTGTTCCCATTGGTTTGGGTCCTCACATGGAGATCCATTTTATAATCCTGTCGTGGAAAGAAAAAGAATCTAACTATTTACATGGGCCACTCACAATGGTACTTGTATCTCAAGAGAGATGTACTACCCTAGATCTCAGAATGGCATGCTCTATGGAAAAGAGCACTGGCTGGAGCTTAATCTCCCACAAGGAGCACACAGTGCTGTGGGCTGCCAGCCATTTGCCATAGATGTGGTGAATTGCTGCTACACACTTGAATTGGCCCATTATATAAGTGAGCTATTTTATCATAAAATAACGGTTTCTTATCAGATAAAGCCATCTTGTACATACTATGTCATTGGAGCAGTGTTTTTAAAAACAAAACAAGAAAGTAGTGAATGGGACCAGTTGGTATGCAATATGTGAGCTGTTATTTGTCTTTTAAATGTGCTGCTTTCCCCCCCTCAAAAGTGACTCTGGGTTGGAAACAAAATTTTCATTTCACAAATAACTTATTTTCGTATTCACATTATTACTTGGATACAGAAGAAACCAATTGCAGAATAGGAAAGTCATCTCAGAGAAATACAATTTTCCCTTCAGCAAGGTGAAATGCCTTCACTAAGGCCAAGTAACAAGGAGTAGTTGTCACTCAAAGGACAGCAGAAGAAAGACCTTGGATTACAACTGCAGGACAGATAACTTCAATCAGCTATAGACATTGCAGCTGTATCGCTGGAGCAGAAAGGGGACCTGAAAGCCGAGATTGTTTTACCAGCATCTGGGCTCAGTTTTTAGATTTTAAGTTAGTCAGCATGCTGTTTTTCAAGATATGGACTGTGCTGCCTCTGTGTCAATTCTGCCTTACAAATCTGGCATGAGTGCCTATCTTTTGCAAAACAGAAATTAAATCCTGAAACATAGCTCCAGTGGAATCTTATGAGGAAAAACAAAACACAGTTTAGCCTTCAATTCTCTGCAAGTCAAGCAAAGTAACAAAAGAAATCGAGGCAGAGTGCCAAGGCACAGGTTCACAAGAATATTTTAATTGTAATGTTGCTCATTCACCTTTGGTCTAAAGAAAAACACAATAAAATTATTTTCAAAGATTCTGGCACTCTCTTGAGTATTATAGGAGAGTTTCTTTGGGAAAAGTCAGAGAGTAGCGAATGAATCAACACATAAATACACTCCACTTTCTATGTGTTTGTTGTTTTTTTCTAAATTAGTTCTCAATATCACACCAAAGAATTCCAATCATCTCAGCTTCATTTATTGTACAAAAGCTTTGAGATTTCTGACTTTCCATGTCAACAAACAAGAAGAATCCTGGTAGCAAATGCATCCACATTAAAATGTAAACTCTAACAAGCTTATCCATAGTGCTGTATTCACTGGTTATAAAATTGTATTCTAACTTCCATGGCTTATCACCATCAGAATCTATTCCAAAATATGCAAAACCATTCACAATTTTATTTGAACATCCCATACAACTGAATACACAGGGATATAAGTCTAATTATAAATTTGGGGGAGCTGTGAGACTGAAGGGTTTGAGACTAGAGAGAATGAGAAGATATTCTTTCCCTGGGAAAGTCTGCCTTGGGATAATTAAGCAAGGCTGGTACAATACATATTGCCTCATCCTGTGAGGAAAAGGTGATGTACATCTTCTGGGAGGGAGAGGGAGAGGGAACTAGGGCATGGGAGTCATAGAACTCATCTAACTCTCCCATATGCTCTCACTTCAATTCCCAGTGACCACTCTTCCCCTAGAAAGTGCTTTAGCTTTCATTTTTAAACTTGACACATCTAACAATTCAGAAGACATAATTGGACAACTTGGAAGTCTAACCTTTCAATTCTGGGTAACTCAGCTCTTTAGAAACTAAGATAGAGTATCTATATCCAGTCAGAAAAAGTTACCGGTGATCTGTCCATACTTGGAATAAAAAGTTTGGGACTTTGTATTTCTTTCTTTAAATTTCTAGTTATTAGAGCCAACACACACTAAATGGTAATATTCTTCATGTCCCTCATACTGTTCTTTAGCAGAATCTTCTCAGTTTCCTAAGATCTTACGTTTGAAAGGCAAGCACAGACAGGCATTAATTTAAGTCTTTTTTGCTCCTCATGCCAAACCCTACCTGACTCATCCTTGAATGCTAGCTAGATTCGAAAACTCTTCAAATTCACAAAGATTATCAGAATCTCATTTCATGAGGGCCTGTTGTCTGAAGTAAACTAATTCTGGTGCTAATTTCTATCAGTGTAATTCCATGGTTATACAAGCCATTGTAGTTTGTTTAATCTGGATCAACAATTGTTATGAGATATAATGCAGCTAATACAATGTTGAAAAGAAAGGAGTTTGGAGTCTCATAAGGTAATGACAAAAATAACATTATGGGGTGTTAATATTATAGGGTAATATCAGTCATGAACTATAGATGAAACCTCAGAGCACACATACTGCCACTCACCTAAGGAAAAACAAAATAATAAAATGATAGACTGAAGTTTCTTTTATACAAATATATTTAGATAATGTGATAAAATTAAAGATGGCATATAAATAGTTTGCAACTTCTAATGAGTTAATGGATCTGGGCAATGCAATCAATGTTGATACAGTAAAGACTGACATTCATACATCTACCTCCTAGTGGAACTACACACAATCACTCCTATCAAACAAAATTGAAATGGAATCTGACTAAGCCTCTTGATTTAACTTCCAGTTTATTTCCAAGTATGCAAAGGGACCAAACAATATGTGAAAAAAGATTACAAGGTTATAATCAGCAAAATTCAGATTATGAAAAACTCAACATGACAAAGAATCTAATTTATTCAACAACAACAAATAACAAGAACTGCGGGAAAAAGAAAGGCGGAGCAGGCAGAATCTAAGTATTGAAAGAGAAGTAAGATGCACATCAATAGGTTGTAATATGTGGACCTTATTTGGATCCCAGTTTAAGCAAATAGAAAGATCCAGCCAATCAAATAACAGAATATTTTTAAGACAATAGGATAAATGTAAATGTTAACTGGGTATTCTGTGAGATTAAGAGATGGTTAATTAATGTTGACGTAATCATATTTTCCCTTCTAAAAGCCCTTATCTTTTAGAAACATGTAATAAGATAGAGAAGAAATGGTATGTTGCTTTAAATTGGTTTGAAATAATGCAAGAGAGAGGAGATATGGGCGTATTAAAACAACTCTGTCCATGTAATGATGATGGTTAAAGCTGAGTGATGGGTAGTCTTTCCTCTATTTTGGTATAGGTTGAAATGATTTCATATTAGTTTTTAAACCAAAAAGTGAGAGAGAACAAAATGAATTGTCTATTTTTTTTAGTGAAGCACCTGAACTTGAAGACTTGCTAGAGAAATAGGAAGAAAGAACTGCAAAATGTCTAACACTTGCACACACCTCTGGTGGGTAATTCTTCCCAATTATTTATTCAGTGGTCACATGATACAATGAGGTGGGTTTGTACTATTCTCTTCTTCCCTCAAGACCCTGTGCCCAAAAACAGCTATTTGCAGTTGCCTAAGCCAGCTGAAGCATTATTTTTTCTTTCTTTTATTTATTGTTGACAGTATTACAGATGTCCCCAATTCCTCCCTCCTTTGTCCTCCTTCTCCCAATCTCTCCTCTCCCCTCACCAGGCCTTCACCACACTATTGTCTGTGTCCTTGTGCTATGCATATATGCATATATGTTTTCTTATTTTTGTGATATTTAATATTTATATTGTTGACACTATTACAGATGTCCCCCATTTCCCACCCCCCTTTGCCAATTTTCAGTTTGTTCATTTTTAAAATAAGCAGTACCTACACATATGTTGTCATCCACAGAATGCTACCTTCATATTTTTTTTATAGAAGGGAGTTATGAGCAGTTATCTAGTGAGAAGTGTGAGTGTGTGGGTACCTTGGTGATGCTGAAAGATTTCTGTTGTTCTTTCCCCTGTGTTACTTCAAAACCATCAGAGGCCTGTTATAAACAACTAAAATCTGAACAAATTTATCTTTTAAGCATGAATATTTAGGAAACTTAATTTTTAATGCAGGAAAATAGTCACTGGATATTACAAAATGTTGTCACAAAAGCATAAAATGTAAAGGTTTATTATAAAATAAAAAAGTTCATATAATTGTATATTAATTATTTCTATAGAACTTGATAGAAAATTCAAATTTATATATTATCCTACATGTTTTAATTTACCTATACCTATATCTAAAATGTATCCATATCTCTAAATCATCTATACAGTGGTGCCTCACACAACGAACTTAATTAGTTCCAGGAGCAAGTTTGTTATGCGAAAAGTTCGTTATGTGAAATGCGTTTTCCCATAACAATGCATGTTAAAAAAAATAATTCGTTCTGTAGCATAAAATATGCTAAGATGACATAAAAAAAGATAAATTTTTTGTTATTATTTTTATTTAGATACATCTAAAAACATAATTTAAAAAAAAAAAAAAACATTTTTTTAATTTTAAGACAGACTAAGTAGAGTCTACCGAATCTTGCACATCTTCATCCATTTTCTGCTTTTTGGCCGATGGTTTCATGAAAAACCTGTCCAAAGTCGTTTGTTTTTCTCTTTTCTCCAACATCTGCCGGAAATAACGGACAAGAATATCGGAGTAAAGATCGTTGATCCTGTTTGCTTCAGCTGAATCCGGATAGTGGGCATTGGTAAACTCCTGAACTGCTTTCCATTTGACCAGGATGTTCTTGATATCAGCAGTTGGGATTGGTTGATTGTTTGATTGTTGCTCCTCGTTATCAGATGACGCTTCCCTTTGAGCATTGTCCTGTTGCTGGACCAGAAGTGCTTGGAGCTCGGGCGAAGCAGTCGTGGAAGCTCGGGCAAAGCGGTCGTGGAAGCTCGGGCGACTTCGTTGTGTGAAACGAAGTTCGTTGTATGAATCATGAAATGAAGTTCGTTGTGTGCAGCGTTCGCTGTGCGAGGCGTTCTTTATGCGAGGCACCACTGTACAGTATTTAGAAATATAATATTTTACACTATTCCTCTATTGTAAATGTTAGCTTATAAATAGAACTGTAGGAAGCAATTACAGTAGTTTCAATTAAAATGTCCAAATCACTTTGCAGGATAATAAAGTCTACAGAGATCAAAATACATAACTATAAAACATGCATGTGTTTTTTATTATTTAGATACTAAATTACTTCATTGGCATGTTGCTGATTTCCTGTCCATGGCTGTAGTTAATCTCTTAATGATTACCAAAGAGAGACACATTTTGATGTCAAAAAATGAGAATAATAGCTTCCATGAATTTTGTGAAAACCAATTTAACAAATTGGTCCTTAACATCTTGGATAACTTCCAACATGTATAAATAAATGAATTCCAGTAATGAAACATTTTCTTTGAAGACTAAATTTATACATGAGAATTCTCTAGAAAGAAATCTTATCTATTTCACAGTGGGAGTGATTATAAAGTTAAATATGTAGCATTACTTAAATTGAAATTGTGAAGAATGAGGTTAATGTAAGATTAAAAAAAAAAAAAAAAAGGTCAAGGGCATATCTGATAATGTGAGATCATTTTTAAACAGGATACTTACCTCCCAGAGTCACTTTAAAGAGAAATGCTTAACAGTTCTTAAATATCACATTTACATTGTGTTATATTGTTACATGCTTTATTGTAATATCTTTTTCATATCTATACTAATAATAGAGTACTATGCAAATTGTCAAGGATGTCATCACAGTAACAACCAAACCGCAGGCTGCATGGGGCAACAAGGCCAGCAGGGGGATTAGTGAGGTACGGCAAAATGACTGAACAGCAGGCTGCATAGGATGACCAAGCAGGCAGGGGGGTTAATGAGAGATGACTAAATGGCAGTCAGACATTTCCTGAGGGGTCCCAGATTGGAGAGGGTGCAGGCTGGACTGAGGAGACCTCCTCTCCAATGCATAAATTTTGTGCACTGGTCCTCTAGTTAATATATAACAGAAGACAAAATGTATATGATGTTTTTCATAGAGTACTGAAAGATGCATACAGAATGACATCAAAAGAGAGTTATATAAATTATTCATTATAACAATTACATTCATGCTCCTGCTGGAGTCTAGTGATTTTAGTAATTATTTATTAGTAACTAATATGGGCCATAGAACAATCCAGCCTCAACTCTCTTATGCCTGACAAACACGCGTTGTATTGCCATACTCAAATGTTTTCTATTCTGTATACCTGTCATTCCTTATGTAGCCTTGAATACTTCTTCCTGACCCTTGAATGCACTTCTTCCCTCCTTCCCTCTTCCCCTGAATAAACTGGCAAATACCTACTCCATTTTTCAGATTCAACCCTAGACATCATACCCTGCTTTGGGTTACTACTCTACAACAATGCAGATTCATTTTGACATGTATAATAACTTTATTAAACTGATATTCCATACATCTACTTCTTTCTTAACATGGTTCTTCCCATGTTGTCAGTATCTGATCAAATGACTGATTGCTGAGTGCATGCTGTGGTTTACCTAAGACTGTCAGTTAGATTACTGCATCCTTATTAATAAGTTATATTTTTCAGAGTCAAGTATCAATACCCCTTAATTTGATTAGCCTTATGTGTTTTAAAGATAGTTTAAGATATACTAGTACATTCAGAGACTTGGGTTTTATCTAAGTCTGTCATATAAAATAGATAATGTTGACATATAAAATAGATAATGTTGAAATATCACATCCCCTGAAGAAACCCTAGCCAAGCACAATAGTTTGCATAAAAAGGAAATAAGTATGTAGGCATCATGGAGAAGAAAAGCAATAGGCATCATGAACAAAGAAAACAAATATGAAAGATAGAATACATATGTGGATAATAGAATAAAAATATTAAAAATGAAATTAATAGGAGGTCCAGAAGTAGATAACCTATGCACTGCTAGAATGATTAACATTTTAAGAAATAATCTCCTAGTTTAAATTAAATAAAAATAATTAAGATTTCAGATGATGTACATTTTGTTATATTAATTTATTCACTGTTATCCCTTCTAATAATAGTTCTAACTCTGTTCTTGGTGAGAAGCAGGGATTATTTTTGACTTATTCAGAATGTTCCTTCACCTACAATATAATTGGACCCATAAGGAACCCTCAATGATATTAGATGAAAAAAAACTAGATCAATTGCTTTGTTCTGAGCAGTATTTAAAGAAATAAATAAATCCGCATAAAAGCATATTGATGAAACTAAACAACATAAAATACAATAAATATTGGAAGCAACTAAGAAATTATAGATTATTTACACAGCAGAAACAGCAACATAATTACCAGCAGCAGCAGGAGAAGGGGATGAGCAGAAAAAGAAATGTTTTTTAAGTGACAAGGCACACTAATAACCAGTGTCAACAGGTGGTTTTGTCAATAATAGAAAATCAGCATTCAAGGATGTTATTTCCTTTTCCTTTCTCAAGGACTAATTTCTTTTTTGAGTTTCATATGTTTTATTTCTCCCAATTTTTAATACATGAGATCTGAGTTTGTATGTGTTTGTGTGCATATGTGTGTGTGTGCATTACAGCATGCATACTTGTGTGTATTATCATAAGTTATGTGCTTATTTTTTGGATAAGAACATAGAGCAAATTCAAAAACATGGTGTTCTTAGTGGAAGATAAGATGGCCAAAGTGTGTTTAAAACTCTTAATATCTTATTTTATTGAAAATATATTAAGTGAATTATAAGGATGTGTAATCTCTGAAATCTGAATAGAAGGATGTGGCTCATAATATGGTCATTAGTCTTCATACTATTTCATAATTAAAAATGGAGACAAAATAATTATGTATTGTGATACGTAATGTTCATAATGTTGTCATATGTTCCTAAGACCTGAAATTAATGTTGCATAAACCAATTATGTATAAATTAACACGAACTGAAAACTTTTAGTGCACATGAAACCCCATGTATTACTGAAAATATATGTAACATTATTTTACGTTACTCTTCATTATTACTTATACAGTTTTTCACATACTTATTATGACACTAGTCTTCTGTAAATACAAACTAATTTACACTGTTTTAAAAAGACAAATAACATATGATTTCTCTCATATTAGAATATAAACACAAAACAAGAACAAACTCATAGAGGCAGACCACAGATCAGCAGTTACCAGAGGGAAGGAAGATGGAGGGAGGACAAAATGAATAGAGGGCAGGGCAGTCAACAGTCCCCTGACATGGTGATGGTTGAAAACTAGAATTTTTGTGGTGAGCATAATGTGGGATGTACTAATTGCACACCTGAAGCTTACAAATGTCTAAACTTAGAAATATCCAAAATATTCCTTATATTAACTTTCATTAGAAACTGCCTTTAAATTAATTTTAAGTATAAATATTGGCAATTTATTTGTTTAGAAATAATAATTATTAAATTATCATATTTATGTCCTCAGTTTATATTTGAGCAAAACAGAGTAAGTTTTCATTGTAAATTTATTCCAAGTTCATAAAATGTATACATTTTTATTCCTGATGGTTATTTTTATGAGCACCACAAATTTCTTTTTTTTTTTTTTTTTTTTTTTACCATTTTCAAGTAAGAACTTGCTGAATTCTTTCTATGGATGATTTTATTCCAACATTGAGTCATATTAAAAAACATGAAAAAGTTTAAGTTGGCAGGAAACACATGAAATCAGCAAAGTTGAGAGGAACATAGTAGTATTGGGGGAATTTGAGGAAATGCTGCTTATCCAGCATCACCACTGTGGCTGCCTAGAGGCTAGTTTAATGAGGCTGCAATTCATATCGCATAAAGTAGTTTTGTAATTACCTTCAAATGACCAAATGCTATGGATTTCTAAGGAGAGCTGCATATTCCCGGTAATGAAGCAATTTGCAATTGACTGGATTTTTTATCTAAGGCATTTATTGAGCAAACAATATTTAAATGTATGTTACTATATCTATACTGGTATACAGAGTTGAATCTTAGGAGCCCATTTCAGAATATATAGCAGTGATAAAAAGATATTAAAAATAAAACCTGTTAATCTTTAAAATCCTGCTTTGCTTAAAGTAAAAGTACAATATCTAAAATCTAGAAATATGACAATTAACTAAGCTTTAGATTATACCATAAGAAGTTTATTTAGTTAAGTATAGAAAATACATTTATTTGAAATAAATATAATGTAATTTCTTAATGGTAAGAAAAAGGAAATATTTCCTTTTCTGATTTGCTACAGTCAATTCTTTGCTATCAAACTGACTCAAAAATCACAGCTTCTTTATTTTGTACTAGGAGCCCAGTGCATGAATTCATGCATCTTGAAAGGAACTGTGGGATGCGTGGCTGCAGAGGGAACAAGGGCAGGTCTTGGCCCATCCTCTGTGACCCCACTTAGCCCCTACCACTGCAGCCTCCAGTCTCCTCTCTTCTGGCAGCCCCACTCCTGCTACCGCCGCTCCCACTCCCTGACAGTGCTGGTCCCACTCACACCTGCTGACAGCATGGAGCTATTGGGGTCAGTGCCAGCAGCAGGTGTGAGTGAGGCTGGTGCTGTCAGTGGGTGCAATCTGTACCTGCTGCCCTGATTGCCCCTCAGGAGCAGGGGTATATGGAAAAGCCCTCAGGGGTGATCAGGACCAGCAGCTGCTGCTTGCACCTGCTGATGGTGCCAAGTGAATCAGGGCAGGCACTGGGTGCCAGCAGCAAGTGCTAGTGGGGCTGGCACCAGCAGCAGATACAAGCACTGGGTGGGATCTCAGTGCATGAGAACAAATAATTTTCAGTAACCACCAGAGGCTCACTTTGATGACAGTGACAGGAGCCCCGCCTTAGTCTAGTGCCCTGGCTCACTTGCTCCACCATCTCACAGCCAATGCCCACCATTTTCTGTTCATAACCCCTGGTGGTCAGTGCACATCATAGTGACCAGTTATTCGGCTGTTTCATTGTTCACTCTATTTGCATATTAGGGTTATATATATATATATATATATATATATATATATATATATATATACACACACACACCCCTTATTTTCTGGCATATAAGAAAACTTTTGAAACGAAAAAAAGTCAACCAAAAATCAGGGGCAAAAGACCAAAATTGCACAAAAATTACCTGCAGAACTTGACCGCAAAGTAAGTCTTTTCTTTGAAGTGGGGGGTAGTCTTATACAGCGAATATAGGCCTAAACCTATGTTTTAACTGTAAAATTAGGGGCTCATCTTATACGCCAGAAAATACGGTATATATATATATTTCTTAAATTAAGTTAATTGGGGTGATTGGTTAATAAGGTTATAGAGGTTTCAAGTGTGCATTTCTATTATAACAGATACATGATCTTCATATTGCTCTGTGTACCCACCACTTAGTCAAATCATTTTCTGATTTATTTTATTGATTTTTTACAGAAAGGAAGGGAGAGGGACAGAGAGCTAGAAACATTGATGAGAGAGAAACATCGACCAGCCGCCTCCTGCACACCCCCTACTGGGGATGTGCCTGCAACCAATGTACATGCCCCTGACGGGAATCGAACCTGGGACCCTTCAGTCTGCAAACTGACACTCTATCCACTGAGCCAAACTGGTTTCCACCTGCCTCCATATATTTGACCCCTATACCCTTCCTCTGGTAATCACCACACTGTTTTCTGTGACTGTGAGTTTTTGTTTGTTTTTCTTGTTTGTTTATTTGTTCCTTTCAGTTTTATATTTGACATATGAGTGAAATCATATGGTTCTTAAATTTTTCTTTCTGACTTATTTCATTTAGCATAATATTCTCAAGTTCCATCCATGTTGTCATGAATGGCAGTACTTCATCTCTTCTTAGGGATGAGTAGTATACCATTGTACATATGTACCACTTTTTCTTCATCCAGTTATCTACTGAAGGACACTTTGGTTATTTCCATGACTTCAGGGCAATAAACATATGTATTTGCAAATATATGAACCAGCAACGCTGCTTTGAATAAAGGCTTTCCTGAAATTTCAGAGTGTCCACCTGTCTCTCCTTGCCAATTCCATATTCCATAATAAGAACATTTGGCAATTTTATCTAGGCAAGTCCCAAGACTGCTGACTTCTTTGTTAAGTGGGTGAGATAAACTCCCCACCCCCCAACCCTGCCTTCCCTTCTCCTGCCCTAGTGACTATCTAGTCTGCATAACATTACCAATTTGCTTCTGCTAAGCTCCAATAATATTAATAAAATAAAGACATTATATGCAAATAAAAATGATATATATTACTATTGGCAGGCACTCACTACACACACACACACACACACACACACACACACACACACTGTGAGTGGCCAGATTATTATTATCTCTGAATGCGTGTGTGTGTGTGTGTGTGTGTGTGTGTGTGTGTGTGTGTGTGTGTTAGATGCCTGGTCCATGAATTCATGCATGGGTGCAGTCCAGCCAGCCTGTTCAGGGAGAGGGGACATGGGTGATTGGCTGGCCTGCCTGCTGGTCGAACTCATTGTTCCAGGGGACAATTTGCATATTAGCCTTTTATCATATAGGATATACAATTAGTGGCCAGATTATTATGTGTTTAGAGATAATAAAAATCTGGTTTGATGATAGTAAACTTTTAAAGATGAATTTTTATTTTTTCAAAATATCATCAAAGATAAATAAATATTAGTATTATTTCACCACTGGTATGTAGAATTTATAATTGATAAAAAAAAAAGCCTTAATTTTGTACTTATTTTTGCTCTTCCCATGTTATGTCTTAATCCTTTTGTACTATTAGCCTTTTACCTGGTGGGCTCCACAGAATTCTGTTTGCCTGCTTCACTGGTGGGCTCATGAGGTTTGCCTTTTGGTGTTGTGAGTGGCTTTAACTATATTTGTTTCTCCCTCTCTTTTGTTTAATTGTGATGGTTGTTTTTAGATTCCACAGATGAGTAAGATCATGTAATACTTATATTTTCTGACTACCTTATTTCACTTAGCATAATACTTTTACACCCATGTTGTTGCAAATGATAGGAGTCCCTTCTTTTTTCTTGCCACAGAGTATTCCCTTGTGTTAATGTACCATTCCTTGCCCTTCTGTTTTATTCAAGTATTATTGGTATATCCTGTCTCTGCTGACTGTAACAAAATGGAGTACACTGTAGATAGACTTGAGTTCATGGAGTCCAAGTATCCAGAAGTTTAAAAAGCTTTCTGTAGAGATGTTGAAGTAACTGAAGATATGTTCAAAGGAAACTGATATCGTAATGCAGGGTGGTAAAAAAAAATAAGCACAGTTTTTGAAAAAAAATAAATAAAAAGAACATTTAATTAATGTTAAAGACCCATCTAAATGGATTCATATTTGTGATAGGGATATGTTTGTTTGATTTTTTTCTGAAAATCTCCATTCTTTTACTGGGTTTAGCTCCCATTGTTACCAGGGAAATTAGTGGGCCAGATATTCCTATTACTCATGGGAGTGGAGTTCTTAGGGCATTGCTGAAATCGGTATTTTCAGAAGCCCTTCATGCAGAATTTTTCGATTGGAATATGTGGTGTTCCCCTGGACTATAACCTGAATTCTTTGTCAAAGTCAAAGAATGAACCAATGGACAGAAGGTGCTATAGCAAAGATGGGAACGTATTAAAGAACAAGTACAGACTCCCACTCCCACGGAGGGAAGGGGAAAGGGTCCCCCACAACAGATTCCCACATAGGGAGGGGGAAAGGGCCCCACTGGCTTCCTGTTTCTATAGTTTATAAAGGCTGCAGTTCCTGTGTCCTGACATCCCCTCTGATTGATCACTATTCCCTTTCGAATTGGTTACTATAGTTACTCCTGAGGCCCTCCTCCCCCATTGTCCTCCTATTCCTTCTGAGCTTTCTTCCTCCTTTTTTATTTCATAAATATAGATAATTATTTATTTATTTATTTATTGCTACTTGTGGACATGTAGCTTACATCTGGCTTCCTTGTGTTATGGAAATATATCTTCTCCCCATCTGTAGCCCTATGTTTTTTCCCCATGGACCCTAATTCTAAAAATTCCCTAAACCTGCCTATGTTCCCCTAAAATTCCTGTTTCATCACCACGGGAGAATGCCATGTGAGAAGCTTTATTTGTGTGGATTTAGATTCCTCAGTTTTCAATGCCTCATGCCCCTTAAACGAATCCTGAAATGCGGGCAGCTGTGGATTCAGTAAAGCCAGAAGCAAGGCCAGTGTCAAAGTGTCCATTCCATGCTGGAGTTGGGTCCAGCAGAGTGTCAGGCTAGTGAAAGTTCATTAATCCACTGTGTGGCGTCTACATGGCCCTGGGCTACATGGGCAAATGCAGGGAAGGGCTCCCTGCAACAGGCAACCAAGGAGCCTTCATGCAAGAGAGCTAGAGGGCCAAAGAGCCCAGAGAGAGCACTTCTTTTGAAACCAGACACAAAACGGGTCTGGACTGCCTATCACTACATGAGCCAAATTAAGCAGAGACAAGGTTAAATCATATCTGAGCATTTATTCCAATAATGCTGGCAGAATGGAGACAGCAGCAGGTCACCCTGTAAATTCTACAATACTGTAACACATCCTACTATTGTATTGCAAATCAGCGAGCTGGACAAGACACCCTAATGAGCCAATTAGTTAGGAGTCATCTTTATTGCATGCAGGTTCGGAGCACATTACCTCTGTCAAACTCTGAACAAATTCAGGAGGGAGTATTTCCTTTTTATATCCTTCTAGTTCTTTGTGTAAGACAGCTTGTAACCTTGAATACAAATAATGTCTAATCAAATACCTGTCATATCTATACAGACAACTTGCTACTTTGAGTACATGTAATATCTCTATAGACACCTATAACCTTGAGTATTATGTCTATACAGGCACCTGGCATCAATATCAGAGTATCAGTTAGATGGCCAGCTTGCAAGGTCAGACAATTAAATTTATCTTTTCTATTCAAGCAAAAAACAAAGTTATTTTACAACCTAAAAATAACAGAGTTGATATACAGAATAAGAGACTAAGAATAACAGAGTAGTTCAAACACTAGTTTCAAACAGCAGTTTTTCCAAAGGAGGGATCACTATGCTTCACTACTAGGCTGCTGATTCTATAGGGGTAAGGAAGAAAGGCTGCATGCCAGGGGCAAAGGGGAGCAGGATGAGGGCTACTGAGTCCAGGGTCTGTATGTCTCCTTCTGAAATGAGTTTTTAGGGACAAAATAGGCAAGTTTGGGGAGTTTTAGGAATCAGGAAGGTCCATGGGAGAGAAATGCATACATGGAGACTTGAAGATGCCAAAATGTTTGTCTTACTTGTACAATGGATAGAGAAGTGTCACAGGCAGATGGAAACATTTCTGGCCTGAGCAATTAAAACAGCCAGAAAGGCATCTCTGCCAGCACAACTGGGAGAAAACCATAAGGTAAATCAAAAGTGACTCCAACCAGGAAGGTAAGAGAGAGAGAAAGCGGGGTGGAGAGTGGGGGGGCACCATGTGGACTTTGAGCTTTGAAACTAATTCTGTGTAGCAGACTAACCAATGAGGGGAAACTCGGGGGTTCCAAAGTAAGGAAAGAGACCAATAAGAAAAGGTCAGATTCAAACAAAGAACTGCAGCATACATAAACTGGGGACAAAGGGATGTGAGGGGAGACATTTTGATTTTCCCATGAGAGAAAGAGCAAGCAGGTGTTTCCCATTGGAAGTTGGGGGCCCTTCCCCCTAAGGTCCCTTTTGGGGACATCCCTGCCCAGATGGAGTTTGTATCTGCTTCCAGTAAACTTTTATTATTATTTTTTTATGGAAGCCTTTTTGTCTGTGAGTTTATTCTTCAAAGGACAAGAACCATGGGAACCCCACTTTTCACTTCAGAGGATCGTGAAGTCTCATAAAGCAAATTAATTTTCCATTGTATTAAAACCCAACTCCACCAGTTCCTGGGATAGGAGAATGGTCAGCATTCCTGAGCAAACTCTGGGAGTGCAAATCAAAGTGAATCCTGTCCTTTGTTCTCAAAATGTATTTTCTTTTCTGAGGAATGGACCCATCTAGGCCCCAAGGCGTCTCTTATCTTTATACAGCTGTTTTACTTCTTGTAGCACATGCTCCAGTTTCTCAGGGTCTGTAAGAAAACCTGTTATCCACAGTTAGTCAGGTGACTAATCATTAAATAACTGTAATCATATTCCTATTAAGTGCCCTCCCCCCTATCACTTTGTCCAGGAGTTTAAATATTCAGGTTCAGGGCCCTTGCAGTGGACATGCCTATTCTGGCCACTGAGTTGCTTCCCAGTGTGACTGACTGGTAAGCATCTTCCCACATCACAATGATCTTACTAGGAATGCATCCAAATGGTCCTTGTCCAATCCCTTCTCTCATCCATCAGCAGGGGACAGACTTGGAGAATGTTAAATTACAGCTTTTAGCAAGGCTGTATAAATGGTATGCCTTTATTATCTAGTCTGCTCTTTACTCCTGTCCTATTAAATAATACCAGGTTATTACAATGGTATTGTTATATGGTAAATCAGAAGATGCCTTAATCGATAATCCAAATTAATTTGGAGTTTTTTACCTTTATGCTAGCACCAGCGGGCTCAGAGTAGAATGTCTCTGTCAAATTCTGAGCTCCAACATGGTGGAAGTCTTCCCTACTTATACTTTTTTTTTTCCAGCTCTTTGTCTTCCAAATTTGGAATGAGACTTTGGATCTTCTGAGAAAAAGTCCTGTGTGCTGGGACAGGGCTGTGAGACCATATCTCAAGGCCTGGCCTGGTGCCAGCACTGACAAATCTGTCTGGGGCATAGTTTATGGCCTGTCTGGAATGGGAGCAGTCTTATTTGTCCCCTATTATTTAAGGAAGCAAACAATTGTTTACAGAAGCCAAATTTCAAACAACAGTGTTTTTTACACAAGGTGGAGGTTACTATGTTTCAGTATCACCATGAGTGAAGAAGATTCCATTAAGTTTACTAGAGATGCATTTTTTTGCAATTAATTTCTTGAATTTCAGGTCTTGATTGGGTTATGTAGGCACAATATATGTGTGAAGGAAAAGAGCCACATGCTAACCTGACAAGCTCAGGGGAGGCCTGTGTGGCAGTCTTGCAAACCCAGAGACCTAAGATAACCACAAAAGATGGTTTGAAAATTAAATATCTAACAGGTTATAGTAGGTAGTCATGTCCCAGATCAACTTCGATCTTTTTACAGAGCCCATTTGCCCTTTTGCCTCTTAAGATAACATATCTGTGAGATGTCTGGGTAACTCCCCTTTTTCAGAGACCCTGGGGCACAACCAAATGTGGTGGGCAAAGGACAGATGCCTCAAATTCCTTCTTTATCATGTTAATTGTTCCTGCACTCACCTGAGTACACCTCCATCATTTTACTTTTTATCCAATCCCAGGAGTTTCCCACCGCTTTGCTTTCTCTTGCCTCCTTACTCCATCACCAATGAATTTCATATAACCCACCTATGTCAGTGTATAAATAGAGAAATGTAACCCGCCATTCTTCGGAGCATTATCTCAATCCTTTGAGGTTCTGCTTCCAGGCATATGTCAAAAGTTTGGCTCAAATAAACTTACAAAAATTCTTTACAGGTTTCAATGTTTGTTTGTTTTTTGTTAACATATGGAAAGTATAGGCTTGTTGACTTTGGTACATAGTAGAGGAATCACTACTGTTCACTATACTGTTCAATCTTTCTTTTGTTCTCCCATTTTTTTTTTCTATCCTTACAATTTTTTTATTCCTTTTGTCAAAGCAAACATTTCCCCAAGCAATGAAGACATTATGCTATGTTGTTGCAATAAGGCAAAGAAGCCAGAATTGACTCAGAGCTCAACTCCATAAAAAAAGAAAAAGAAAAAAAAAAATGTTGACGAATTTTTAAGAGCTGGGGTGCAAGGACGTTAAGCCATTTGTGTTGGTAATTGTCTTGATCCAAATGAAAAGTAAACTAAAAAGGCAGTTTTTTAAGTTGGAACAAGGCTATAAAGTAATCTCCCACATCCCCACCACCCACTCTCCACACAGAGTGGGAGAAGGGATCATTATTAACTTAGAGTGTTATCTTTCAAAGGGATGGCTCCCAGGTGCTTTAGAAAGACAATCGTGCATTGTAAGAGGCTTTTAAAAAGATTTACATCTCAAAGGGACAGACAAAGGATTTACCATTATAAGTTTTCTAAAATGCTCTGAGAAATGGAAGGTCATCCCATGAGGGGCTAGGAAGAAGCATGTCTCAAATTTAGTCTGAGGGGGATAGGAAGGTTATCTGTGATGCCATTTAACAAGCTGTGACCAATAAAACATGAAAAAAAGTCAGTGTGTGGCTGTCTTTCCTTGTCACTTTGTCCAAACTATGCATGGCATTCAGTGGCGCTATTACTTAGTGGTGCCTCATAGAGCCTTGGACTTTGAGCAATTATGTAGAAAGAAGCTTAACCATTAATCTGAGTTGGTCATGGAGAATTAATAGTTTTGGATTCTTTGAAACTGTGACAGAATCCGGCATTGTGTAATACCCACAGTGGTTTTAGGAGTAGAGTGCCATCTCAACAAACCGAAAATGTGTGACACAAGCTTATTGGTTGGGAGTGAAGGAAACAATTAGCAGAGGCTGGAGCCCTGTCACCGTTAAGCAGTAGCAGAATATTTGATGACACTGTGTGTCTGAAAAACCAAGATTGCATGTCCAATTATTTTGTAGCTCTAGGGGAAGAGGTCAAAAACAGAATTTTAGTAGTTTGGGTTTTATTGATTGAATTTTATCTAGCATTACCAGAAAGAGATAAAATAAGGAAATAATTTGATTTTTGAAAAGCAGAAATGAAAGGACAAAAAATCATTCTGGAACTTTGGGTCTTGATGCTGTGAATAGACTCAAATAGGATATAATTGATAAAGGTTTTGAGAGGCATCTTCCTATCCTATCAAAACTCAGCATTTGGGAAAAGATAAAAATAGAGTATAGCCTTCATATTTATTTAGAAATTTCTCTGAGGATTCAAGTACCCAGTGGCAATCATCAAATTAAGGATATAGAGGACAGTAAAATCTCAAAATTGAGCTAACTGATTTAGAGAAAAATCAGGCTATCACTTTTTCCCCAAAGCCCAAATTTCGACTTACCAGATTCAAATTGGAAAGTGGAGTTTAGAATTATATACATAATCAGATATATCAGATATGAAAATTATATCTTAATAAGTAATCTAGGTATGAATATTTGCTAGTGATTGGGGTTGTTTTCCTGATCAGAGTGCAAGGGTGATTTCTTCCCTAGGTCCTTGGAAGAATGGATGGATTGAAAGAATGAAGCCATGCACAAAAGGTGGTAGATGAAAAGGGTGCAAATTTATTGGAAGCAAATACAGACTCCCACATAGGAAGGGGGTACAAGGTGGTAACCCCCAAAGCCCATTTTGCTAAGGTTTATAAATGCTGTAGTTCTTTGTTTCTTGTTACTCCCTTCTTAATTGTCACCCTTTTGCAGAATATTAGCTTCAAACTCCATGTGGTGCCTCCTTCATCTCTCCCCCTTATCTTGTAACATTTCTCCACTTCCTGTTTTCCTCTTTCTCCCATTTGTCAGCATTTCTCTATCCTCTGTGAAAGTTGGTTTCCTTTTTTCCCCATACCCTGTGGCTTTTTCCTATCTTCTGTGAATGGCTGACTTCCTCTCCCCTTATCCTGTGGCACATTTTTTTTTTCCTCTGTGAATGTGTGCCTTTTGGCAGCTCCAAGCCCTCTCCCACACAGAGGAGAGGGCTTACCCCTCTCACCTTCCCCCTCACCTTCCCCCCCATCTTCCCCCTCACTTTCCTCCCCACCTACCCCCCCACTCTACCCCCCTTCATCCCCCCACCTTTCTCCCCACCTTCCCCCGCCCCACCTGGCCCATAGAATAAAGAACAGACCACATTTCCTACACTAAACAAGCAATTAAAGAGAGAAATTAATACTTAATTCTCTGAAAGCTTAGGGATGAATTTTTACACACATAGGTTATCAAGTATAGTGTGTGCTTGAT
This sequence comes from Pipistrellus hanaki, assembly GCF_964339955.1. Lineage (NCBI taxonomy): Eukaryota > Metazoa > Chordata > Mammalia > Chiroptera > Vespertilionidae > Pipistrellus > Pipistrellus hanaki. Next base: position 49,206,794 of record NC_140505.1, read on the forward strand.
TGGCTGGAAAGAATATTTGAAAGGTAAAAGTCTGGGAAATATTGAAAGACAAGTCACCTGAAAAAAATCTGTTACCGTAACATAAATAAATGTGTCTCGATATTTTCCTGGGAATCTGTCTGTTTATATTTTATAAGTATAGTTTTCACATTGCCATCCTATCTAATAAAGAGGGAATATGCAAATTGACCATGACAAAGATGGCGGCACCCAGTCCCCTTAGTCTTTGCAGAGTCCCCCAGTTCATTCAGCCCCATGTGTGTGTGTGTGTGTGTGTGGGGGGGGGGGGGGGGGAGGGGCAGTGGCGCACCAGGGAATGATGCCAAGCACAAAGTGCAGCCAGAGCCACCTTCAGATCCCCAGCCACCCAGGACTGGCCCGAGGTACAGACAAGCCTCAGATATCAGCTGCCCAGCCACCTAGGGCCAGCTCAAGGCGCAGGTAAGCCTTGGATGTGAATAGAGTGTCAGCCTGCGAACTGAAAGGTCCCCAGTTCAATTCTGGTCAAGGGCACGTGCCAAGGTTGTAGGCTGATTCCCAGTGTGAGGCATGTAAGAAGCAGCCAATCAATGATTCTCTCTCATCATGGATGTTTCAATTTTTTCACTCCTCACCTTTCCTCTCTGAAATAAATTAAAAAAAAAATTTTTTTTGGCTACAAAATATGTTTTGATTTATTTTTGAAAGAGAGGAAGGGAAAGGGAGAGAAAAAAAGAACATAAATGTGAGAGAGAAACATTGATTGGCTGCCTCCTTCATGTCCTCTATTGGGATCAAGCCACAACTCTGGCAAATGCTGTGACTGGAAATCAAACCAGTGATCTTTTGGTGGGTGGGATAATGCTTAACCAATGGAGTGAGGGCTCCATATATTTTATGGGGAGAGATATATAAATGTTTATATTGATGAAATTATCTGCATATTGCTAGATTCTTCTTATCCTAACCCTACTCTAATCCTGATTAATATTATATATGTTTCTAAAAAAAAAAAAAAAAAGGCCAAGCATATATTTTTTGAATAGTTCCCAATTGTATATTCTTAACTATAACAAAAATCATTAGTATTTTTGTTTTTATTTAATCTATGTATTTTTGCTAGTTTTTTTTTTGTTTTGTTTTTGTTTTGTTTTTTCAAAACAAGGTATGGGTTCAGAAAATTGCTTTAAGAAAGCAACCACATGTATCAGAAGTAAGGAACCTAGCAAAATGAAACAGGCCTTTAAGAGTCAGGTAATCAAATAGTAAGCTATTGGAATAGTTACTACACTCAGTGACCAGGAATCAAGCTTGCAAAAGAACCTCTCAGAAGCTCATGTGAAAACTAGTGGCCCAGTGCATGAAATTTGTCCATTGGTAGGGAGTGGTGTTCCTCAGCCTGGCCTGCACCTTCTCCAATCTGGGACCCCTCAGAGGATGTCTGACTGCTGGTTTAAACCTGATCCCTGATTTAGGCAGTAAGACATACCTCTCACAATCCAGGACTGCTATCTCCTAACTGTTCACCTGCCTGCCTGCCTGATCACCCTAACCACTCTGCCTGCCGGCCTAATCACCCCCAACTGCCCCCCTGCCAGCCTGCTTGTTCCTCCTGCCAGACTTTTGCCCCCAACTGACCCGCTACCTGCCTGATCTCCCCCAACTGCCATCCCTACAGGCTTATTCACTGTAATTGCACCCAATTGCCTCCCTGCTGTCCTAATTGCCCCCAACTGCTCCCCACTACTGGCCTGTTTGCTTCCAACTACTCCCTCCTGCCAGTTTGATTGCCCCCAACTGCACCCCCCCACCAGCTACCTCATCCCCAAAGCCCCCTAGCTGGCCTGATTGCCCCCAACTGTCCCCCCTCCATTGCTGGCCTGATTGCCCCTAACAGCCTCTGCCTCAGCCCCACCACCATGGCTTTGTCTGGAAGGATGTCCAGAAAGTTTCCCGGTCTAATGAGCATATTACCCTTTTATTAGTATAGATAATTCCAGAAGTGTCCCCTGGATAATTTGTTACTCATCCTCCATTAGTCAAGAATTATTCAGAGACAAAGAATATGGTACATAATATTTATAATAGTAAAATAGATTTGATATGTCTTATTAGTGAGTTTTAATTATCGCATGGGAAAATTGGAAATAGTGTGCATGGTTGAGATATAAATGTTATAAACAATTTGAATAGTGTTTTAAGTTGAAAAGATGTAAACAATGAAAATTTTACTTTTTCAAAATATTTTGGTAATATTCTACCTAAGTAGATAAATTATTGCATGGGGCTATACCTTTATAAAATGTTATTTAATGTGCTTAAAAGAGGAGATTTAGCACTGTTAATGACCATAGGTTTTTGGGGGAAGAAAACATTCATTTTTTGTTTGTTTGTTTTTATTAATTTAAATTAACTTCCCTATAATTGTTCCTTGACAGAATTTTTGGCTTACAATTGTACTGGTAACTAAATCAAAATGAATTGGATCACAGATTCAGTGTAAGTCAATCTAATCTGACATTACTATAAATAATTCTGTTTGCATTGATATCAAAAGCAGATATTATATAATTATGATTCTTAATGATGTGCAATAATTTGAATAAGAAGAGTAATTGGAGAATTATGTTTATTGCATTCTACCATCCATGAAATGATGCAAACATGAGTATGCACATTTCCCAGGTGCCTAAAATGAAATCCATGTGGCTAAATATTTACTGGAGAGATTTGTAACAGAAAATGTTACCTAGTTGAATATGATTAAGAATATTTAAGGAATATAATTTATATAATTTTTTATAAACCATATGAAGAAGCCCAGTTACTTTCTTTAATAGACCTACGTATAGCCATTGAGGATATTTAAAGATGAGCCTTATATGGAGAGAGGACAGGGTACCATATTAAGTAAGTCACCTTACATTCACTTAGTTGTTAGAATTTTGTGAAGAGTATACAATGGAGGGGGAAAAAGTTTATTTGAGATGTATTTAAAACATTTTGCATATGTTTAACTTACATTAGGAATATGAAGGCAAGAAACCTATGTGATAGTTTATTTTTAAATAAACATATTACCTCCACTTTTAGAGTCTTAGATCCAAATACTTCTTTAAATATTTCTTGTACAACATGCAACCTTTAAACTAACAGACTTAGAAATGATGTAGAGTCAATATATACTCTTGTTATTAAATATCATTATTTAAGATGTAGCTTACCAATGGAGAGATAACCTGACAGTGTAGATATAGGCAAGAGTAAGAAGGTGATGACCACTATTAGTGACAATTTAATTTTTTCCTGGAAGTTTCACTAAGTTATACTGGAAGAGATGAAAATTTCCATTATCAATGGTTGACATAATTATCCACCTTTAAGACTTAGCAATATCAATCAAAAAGATATTATACCTAGAATTAAGATTCACTAAAGTGCCCACTTATCAATATTGTTTTGGTATTCATCCTTTATTGTGTCAGTTTAAATATCATTCTCCAGTAGAATTATAATTATAAATAAGCTCTTTTATCATTCTCACATCTTCTACATTTCCTTCAAAGTTGTATCAGCATGGTAATATTGTAAGTACGTAATAGTTTTATAAAATTTAAAAATTTAATAATTCAAATCAAATACTAAAGGAATTTTTAAGTTTGAATAAGTATTTCTAAAATTCACTTGGAAGAATAAATCAGTAGAAATAATTAAAAATATTTCTGTGAAGAAAAATGAGAAGTGAATAATTATGCTAAAATGAGTAAAATATATTCCAACTTCAACTATTTAAAATACTGTGTTGCTGGCTCAAGAATATCAATAAATATCTCATAACAAAATAATTATATATGTGAGAGATAAAATAAATGAGAAAAGAACACTGGCTTTGGATTTCAAAAATGACTGTGGAAAGCAGTATGGAGTTACCTCAAAAAATTAAAAATTGCCGAAACCGGTTTAGCTCAATGGATAGAGTTTCGGCTTGGGAACTGAAGGGACCTGGGTTCGATTCCTGTCAAGGGCATGTACCTTGGTTGCGGGCATATCCCCAGTGGGGTTGTGCAGGAGGCAGCTGATCGATGACTCTCTCTCATCGATGTTTCTAGCTCTCTATCTCTCTCCCTTTCTCTCTGTACAAAATCAATAAAATATATTTTTAAAAAATTAAAAATGGAACTGCCTTATGACCCATCAATTCCACTTCTGGGAATTTATCTGAAGAAACCCAAAACACTAATTTGAAAGAATATATGTACCTGTGCTATGTTTATTCCAGTGTTATTTATATTAGCCAACATTTGGAAACAGTCTAAATGCCCATCACTACACAAGTAGATGAAAAAATAAAAAATTTTAAAAAGCTGCAGTACATTTACACAATGGAATTCTATTCGGCTGTAAAATAGAAAATTTTGCCCTTTGCTAAAGTTATTTTTTTTTTTAAACACACATACATGATTTTCCATGCCTATTAATTAAAAACAAAATAATTTTAAATGAGGTGTCAAATTGAAAACACAACATAGTTTTGTCACTTATTTGAAAATCCAGATTGATATTAAACCCATTTAATGTTATTTCCCTCTCTCAACTTCTCACTATCTCTTTGATGACTTATTATTATTAAAATAGAGGCCTGGTGCATGATATTCATGCACAGCTAGGATCCCTAGGCCTGGCTGGCTATCAGGGTCGATTGGGGCCTTCCTTCCAGCTGCAGGCTGGGGCCTTCCTTCATTCTGTGCTTCTCTCTGAGGGTCAACACACTTAATAGTGGTGAGTGATCAGTCTCCCAGTCAAACAACCTATAGATTACCTACAATAGTAGTATGAGCTATCACTGATGTGTAGGCAGGCAATGATTATTTGAAAGCAAAGGCAGGTGAAAAGTCAGGGCAGAGAGTCAATTTTTCTCCAGACTTTACACACACACACAACTCACCATGACAATCCAGCCACCAGCTACTATCCAGGCCAAAACCTCTGCCACTATTCATCTAAAATATACACAAACATCTGTAAAAGCATTTCTTCTCCCCTGATGTTTCAGACCATTTTCTACACATTTTCCCTACAATATTCATAGTTCATTAATCTTGAGGGGGGTAAAGCTAGTACTTTATGCATTTTCAGAATGTTGGAAAAAAACATTTTTTTTTCATATCTGAAGTGGGTTTTTGAAAATATACTTCATAGGGGATCACACAGCTCTTTCAACTTATTTCTCCCCAACAGATGAGTAGGGCCTTAAAGATCATTTTAAGTCAGGGTGATACAATTTCTACAGGCTTGAAGATGTTTTGAAAACCAAAACCTCTTAAAAACATAATGTACTTACCAAGACAACCTTTAAGTAGCCCCACCTTTATATGACATTGGAAGGACATACCATCCACCCTTTTTTTGCCTTATTTTCTAATATTAAACTTTTATATATTTTTTTTCTGATGCATCTTTGCACACTCCCCTATAGTAAGAAAGAAATATGGTAAATTATGTAGTAGCTCTTAAAGCCTTTTAATTGGAAACAAATGCCAGAATTAACAAAAAACATTTTTGATCACATTTAATTGGAAAAACCATGTCCCATGGCCACACCTAACTACAAACTGATAGAAACATTGCATTTTGATTGTGTGCCTGAAAATTAGATAGACAGAAGTAGCGATGATAACAACATACATTGGAAATCAGCGTTAAACTGAGCTATTAAAGTTGTAATGATTGCAATTGATCCTGACACTTAACACACTCAATATATGTGTTATTTGTTTTTTGTAGAATGGTATATTTCTCTAATTTTCTATTTTATTAGTGTTTTTTTTAAGAAACCTTTTTTTTATTTTTTACTTTGATTCTCTATATTTTACTTAACTTTTTGATAATAGCCATTCTAATAGATGTGGTGTGATATCTCATTGTGATTGTGATTTGCATTTCCCGATCATTAGTGAAGTTGAACATCTTTTCAAGTTAACTGTTTCTTTGTTGATTTTCTGTCTGGATGATCTATCCATTATTGTAAGTGAGGTATTAAAATCCCCTACTATTATTCTATTGCTGTCAATTTCTGCCTTAGTTCTATCAATATTTGTTTTACATATTTAGGTGCTCTTATATTGTGAGTGTATCTATAATAATAAAAGTGTAATATGCTCATTAGACCAGACATCCTTCCAGACAAACTTCTGGACAAAATCCAGGCTGCAAGGGAAGCCCAGGTCCTGGTGCCAGAGGGAAGCAGGTGCCAGCAGCTAGAGGAAGGAAGGCCTACTCTTGCACGAATCTTGTGCATCAGGCCTCTAGTATATTTATAATTGTTATATTTTCCTGTTGAATTGACTCTTTATCATTCATTATATAATTCCTTCTTTGTCTCCAGAGACAGTTTAAAACATATAATCCATTTAGCTTCATGTAAATACAGCTGTCCCATGATAGTTTTTCACAGACTCACTAAGTTGCTAATGGGAACTTAAAGTTTAAGCCAGTGGTTTATGCTTAGGGCCTCAGAGAACTAGTTAAAACAAGTTATTTTGCTTGGGTTAAAATACTATCATTATATAATAGCTAGTACATATTTTCTGACTTGTAATATCACCATGAAATTGTGTAGTCATACTGTGAGGACAGTTGATTTCACATTCTCCTATTTACCAGTTCTGATTCTTTCTCTAGCTAAGGATATTATGTGAAGAATGGTGTTTGTTTTTAAGAACTTACAATTATTAGTTACACCTAACTAATACAAGGATTAATAGCTTTGTATTTTCTTATGAAGTAGTAGGTGACTTGAGAATGTTCAGAGAGATTGAGATTGTAAATCTGAAGATAATTTCAGGCAATCACTATAAGATTTCTTTCTCATCAAGTTGATTTGGGTTAAAACCAACTTAAGAGGTGTTTTGTAATGCAAATAATTATGTTGATCAGGAGATTTTGGTTATATTTGACAAGTGATACCATAAAATATTCAATCACTAGATTTCTAAATGAGAAGTTTGAAATTAAAAAATAGCATCATTAGAGATAATTATGAAACTATTATAGTACAAGGATTAAAATATAGTATATGTATATATTGAAAAATATGTATTTTTTATCATTATATGGGTAAAGTTTCATATATTTTTGTTTAAAGTCTTATATTTTAGTAAGTATTCTTATCTTTCTGTTTTATGAGGAAAATTTTTAAATAACTTTTGCTTTGAATTTTTTCTCATAACCTCAAACAGCACCTGAATAAATAAAACCTTATCTTTAAAAAAGCATACTGTTTCTAATGAGGATATAAATTTGAGACTTGTAATATTATGCACTATCAAATATTTTGTTTGCAAGTACTGACATAGAAATGTAAAGAGAGATAAAGAAATAGTACTGATATACATAAATATAAAGAAGAGAGAGAAAGGAAGTGAGATACAGAGCCCTCCAAATATATATAGCCGAAATCAGTTTGGCTCAGTGGATAGAGCTTCGGCCTGCAGACTGAAAGGTCCCGGGTTCGATTCTGGTGAAGGGCATGTACCTTGGTTGTGGGCACATCCCCAGTAGGAGGTGTGCAAGAGGCAGCTGATCAATGATTCTGTCTCATCAATCTTTCTAGCTCTCTATCCCTCTCTCTTCCTCTCTGAAAAAAATCAATTAAAAAATATAGATATTTGATTTTTTTAAAAATTAAGAATATTTAGGTCTGAAAATTTTTAGTACTTAGACTCTATGTTTATTTTCTATTTAGGGTTCATTTTATTTATAAACAGTATGTTCATGTTTCTCTTTAATTAATCATTACAAAGTGCAGATAATGTGAGGTATATCAAGGAAAGGAAAGGATAAAAATCCCTTTGATGGGATTGATTTCAGATATCTCTATCCCAAAAAGTCATCACTTAATATATAATTTGGATATTTGTTGAACAATACAGAAATTATATGTTTATAATTTCTACTTTATAGCATATATTTGTAGTATTTAAGCATGTACTAAAATGTAGATTAGAAATTAACATTGAAATATTAGTTCAAATATATTCTAAACCTAAATGTCATTGAAGTAATAATGAAAAGCCTCATAGAGTTACATTTTACCATACACCATTTTAACATTTTGTATATATCATTGATAATAAACAGAAAGAGAAATCATAAAATTAGTTTAGGATTCAGCAAACTCCAGTCTGCAGGCCAAACCCAGCCCATTGTTTGTTTAATATTCTACCTATGACCTTAGAATGTATTTTAAACTTTTAAATGTTATTGAAAAAAACAAAAGAAGGAACCATAACTCTCTACTATTTAAAGTGTGAACTGTGCATGCCTACTTTTCCATAGCGAGTACAACCTGGAAATGGGGAGAAAGCATTACTTCACAGTGGACAACGCTGACAAACAATATCGTAGTTTGGTGATCAAGGTCAACATTAACAACATAAATCATTTGACAGTGTGTATCCTTGATATGGTGATGAAAATGGTACCCTCCCTCTATGATCTTCTATCCTCAAGCTCATAACCTTAGTCTAATAATGAGAAATATATTAGGTAAAATTCACTAGCAGTGCATACATCAAAATATCTAAAAACTTGTAAAGTCATGAAAAACAATGATTGAGAAATTGTCTTGGGCACAAGATGTGAAACTCTAAAGCTAACACAGACCAAATAAATGAAGCATGTGGCCAAGGGCAAAGAGTTTGGCATGCTTGTGAGGGACCTTGTAAGACATAACAGGTAAATATGATGTGGAATCCTGAGTGGGATATGGAAAAGAAAAAGGGCATTAGGGAATGGTTAAGAACATGTAAATTAACCATGAACCTTAGGTAATGATAATGTGCCAGCATTGGTTCATTGAGCATAACAAATGTACCATAATGACTTAAGTTGTTAAGAATAGGGAAAATTGTGCTGAAGGTACAAAGGAACTCTACTATCTGCTCAGTTTTTCTGTCAATCTAAAACAATTCTAAAAAAATTACAGTGATAATAATAGCAGAAGAAGATGTACTATAGAATTGTATACCTAAAACCCATGTAATTGTATTAACTAAATTTATCCCAATAAATTTAATTAAGATTAAAAAAAAGTATTTATTTTAGTTTAGTGTGTGGTAAGTCAGATTTCAAACTGCCTTAAAAGGAAAATTTCTTAACTCTGTGGCTTTAAGATGTATTCTTTTTAGGAACCTTATTTTCACCATGTGTTTGGACACAGAAACATTTACTACATAAGAATGTTGTGATGAATAAATGAATGTGGGTATATAACCTCAAGGGTGTCTAAGACACAGCAAAAATCAAACTTGTTAATTTTACTACATTGTAAGGACAATTACTCATATTTTTATAAAATATTCAATCTAGATTAAATATACTTAATCTCAGAATAGATGGGTAATATTTGTTGAAATAAGTTTTATTGAGCAATGCTTTGGCAGAAGTAGTATTATAAGTGGTCTCATATTTTTGTGTATAGAAGTTAATGCTATACTAACTTCTGTTTAAAGAACTGTGAATTGCAAATATATTCTTTAAAACACGTAATAATGTTATTCACATGTCATTTTGTTTGCTGACATTTATTTCCAAAGGAGCACTCAGATTTGCCTATTTCATCTTAGGCTTTATGAAATAGCTATAGAACTGGAAAAATAAAGCTTTCTAGCTGTCATTCAAAACTTCCTCAAAAATTAATTTAGGAATCATGGTATGTCTGAGAAATTTTTTTTCTTTAATAGATTTGCATATGTATTTTAAATAAAAGTTTTTGACATGGCAAAAATACTCAAAATGTTACAGATTTTCTCTTAAAATATAACAAAAGTATCTTTTTTAAAAAAATAGTCAGTAATCTTTTAATACTAGTATAACCTGTTTTTAAATAGTTTTTGTTTTAAAGCTACATTTTTTTAACTTTTGTATTACCTTTTCAAGAATGTAATGCAACATGATATTTAATGTATTACTTTTTTTCTTTAGTAAACTGAAATTATACCCCCTACATTAAGGGTATTTTGAAAAACTAAATAAATAAATAATTATTATTTTTATAATATACTGTTTATTATTATTATTATTATTATTATTATTATCTAAAGGCATTAGAAGTCATATGATTATATTGAACAGTTATTTATGGATTTGATAATTAAAAATACATAGTTGTTTTTCTTTAATCATATTGAGAAACTGATATTCTAATTGACTTATATGAAAATACTAGAGGCCCGGTGCACAAAATTTGTGCACTGGGGGTGGGGAGGTGTCCCTCAGCCCAGCCTGAACGTTCTCCAATCTGGGAGCCCTCAAAGGACATCCGACTGCCGATTTAGGGCTGATCCCTAAACCAGTAGTTGGAAATCCCACTGACAATCTGGGACTGCTGGCTCCCAACTACTTGCCTGTCTGCCTACCTGATTGCCCCTAACTGCTTCTGCCTGCCTGCCTGATCAGCCCTAATCACTCCACTGCCAGCCTGATCAATGCCTAACTGCTCCCCTGCTGGCCTGATAGCCCCCAACTGCCCTCCCATGCCAACCTGGTTGCCCTCCCCTGCAGGCCTGGTCACCACTAACTGCCTCCCCTATAGACCTGGTCTCCCCCAACTGCCCTTTCCGGTGGCAATTTCCCTTCCCTGCTGGCCTGATTATCCACAACTACCCTCTCCTGATGGCCATCTTGTGGCAGCTATCTTTGACCACATGGGAATGTCCATCTTGTGCGAGGGTTTGAGGGTTAATTTTCATATTACCTCTTTATTACATAGGATAGTAATAGACTTCTCTAGCTAACTATATTCTGTTACCCATTAGTCTTTTATACCTTGAGAGAGAGAAAAAACACATATATACATATATATATATTTGAAATAATTTTGTGGAAATATAATAATTCCACTTAACTTAATAATTCTAAAACCATAAAATATAACTTTATTGAGTTTTGTGTTTGGACATATATTGAAAAGTTACATATTTCTATCTTATTAAGAACAGTTAAAATTGTATAAAATATAAAAAAATATATTGTGTTGTTTCTTTTTAAATTTCATCAACAAAATAAAACAGAAAATGTGGTGCATCATTAATTATGCAATCAGATCTTTATTATGTGTATTTACCCAACTTAAAGGAAAGAAGGCAAAGTGGTAAAAATGCTTTACTGAAAGCATCCTAAGGCCTGGGATACAGACAAATTTTTTACCACCTTGTCATTATACCTCCTCATATTTCTCAAAGCAACCAGAATATTTAAAGACCTATATATCATTGGCCATTCAAATCCATATTACAATTTTTAAAAAATTATTTACACAACTTATGCCACTTATTTATGGCAAAACACAACTAGAAAATCCAGAACCCACAACCAAGATGCCATTCAGTAAGTGAATGGATAAATGAACCATTATACATTCCAATAATAAAATTCATGTCAAAAAGAAATGAGTTATAAAATCCTGTAAAGACATGGAGAAATTTAAATACACATTACTAAGTAATATAAGCTACTCTAAAAATCTTCCTTTCTATATACAGGCATGGCATTCTGGAAAAGGCAAAACTGCAGACAGTAAAAGATGGGTGGCTGAGAGAGGAAGGGGGATGAATTAGAAAAGCACAGAGGATTTTCACATTTGTAAAAATATTTAGTATGATGCCAAATGATGCATTTATGTCATCATACCTTTTTCCAAACTCACAGAATGTACACGACCAAGAGGGAACTGTAATATAAACTATGGACTTGAATGATAATGATGAGTCAATCCAGGTCCATCAATTGTAACACATGTATGACTGATTCCCTCAACTTTTCCATGAACTTAAAACTCTCCTAAAAAATAAACTCTTAAAAAATTTAAGGACTCCTGGATAACCTTGAAGCTTAGTGTAACACCTAATTTCAACAGAAGTTAATTCTAGCAGCTGATAGCTGGGGAAGGGAGGCCCCTGATTGCCAGCCAGGCTTAGGGACTCTTCCCATGCACAAATTTTGTGCACCAGGCTTTTAGTACAACATAAAAACATGTAGGCTGCCGAAACCGGTTTGGCTCAGCGGTAGAGCGTTGGTCTGCGGACTGAAAGGTCCCAGGTTCGATTCCGGCCAAGGGAATGTACATTGGTTGCGGGCACATCCCCGGTAGGGGGTGTGCAAGAGGCAGCTGGTCGATGTTTCTAGCTATCTCTCTCCCTTCCTCTCTGTAAGAAAATCAATAAAATATATTTAAAAATAAAAATAAAAAATAAAAACATGTAGGCTTTGGGATAACTGATTTTTGAGTGGTTATTGAAAATGACCTTTACGGGAAAATGGAGAGGAAAATTCTCAGAGAGAATTTTAATAATTTATCATGTCTTACTCAAGAAGAAAATATATAAAGAATTTTGGGTAACTGAGTTTTGATAAAATAATAATTTTGATCTCTTCCTGGCAACCCAGGAATCTTAGGGTATACTGGGAAACTCAAGAAACAAGAATTTACCTAATTCCCTAGGTAATCCAGGTGAAGTCTGATGGTAAATTCTTGGCTTGGCTTCTTAGCCTAGAAATGCTTTTGAAAGTCTAATCCAAGATTTTATATAATACATTTAAGAAAAACAGGATTTGAAAAAGTCTAAACCATCAATCACTATTCTTGCTGTATTTATGTAAACAATCAAGACATGTTTAATGAGTCTAAACTTAGTTTGCAAACAAATTAGTCTTACTCTGATTATCATTTTATAGAAACGAGGATAATTATAGAGAGAAATTATGTTTCAGTAGAAAATCATAATAAATCTGTATGGCTTGCAGATCCTAGTTCTATGTGTTGTCTTTGAGGTTCTGTTCAATATCTATGAACCAAACTGGTTCCTGAAACCTTCTGGATTCCTCATTATCTATTACACCTCTCCAAACTAGAATTTACAATTTTCTCCCACCCTTCTGGTTTGGGATCACTAAGAACAAAGACTGCCCTTGAATCTGCCTGGAAGGGGCTATATTATGTCCTCCTTACTAACCAGATGGCAGCCAAACTGTAGGAACTTGAACCTTGAGTCCCCATTCCACAGTTAGAAGGGATTTGTTCAGTTATCTTGCAACTGAACAATAGCTGGAGATCTAAAATTAAGATTAACCAGAAAGTGCCCCGTCCCAGAAACAGGTAGCATCTATGGTGGGCAGTGAAGGATCCCAGGATCCCAGATAAAATAAACAAACAAACAAACAAATAAATAATATTTATTCCTTTTTCCTTTTTCTTCTAGCTTTTTCTCTCCTTTAATGCCTGGGAAGACAATGCTCTTTAACTCTTGCAACTATTGCTGAATCTACTGCTAAGGCCATAGCTGCACAATAGAAGTCTCTAGATTTTTTTACTCAGGTGGTTTTAAATGATAGAATCACTTTAGATTATTGTATCTGGATCAATACCCTTAGTATTGTAGCAAGTATAAGAATTTAACAAATAAGCCACTTGGCTAACACAAGTTGATCTTTCTTCAGGTATATTCTTTTACTTATTTGATACCAACTGGTTCAATTCATGAGTCTTGACTAAAAAGCATACTTCAGTCCCTTGGATTATCCTCTAAATAGTTATCATTGGTGTGCCATGGTCAGTAGTATATCAGATAGTCTCACTGTGCTTAGAAAAACATAAACAAGTTGGACAACAAGATGAAGAGAAAAAAACACGTTTCTATAATGGATCTGAAAATATGACTATCTTCTATAATAATAAAAGTGTAATATTCTCATTAGACCGGACAGCCAAATGACCTTCTGGACAAAGCAGGGCTGAGGCAAACTGCCACTGCTGCAAGGGCTGAGCCCCTTGTGTGAATTTTGTGCATTGGGCCTCTAGTAAGTTTCATAATAAGGCAAGTGCATCTTAACTCTGGTAGTGACTAAGTGTGGCATTTATACCAAATTTTTGGTCAGTCTCTCACATATGAGAGGGTGACCAAAAGGGGAATTGTTAAATTAATTAAACAAAGAGGCAATTAGACTAATATGGCTCTAATGTTATGAAAAGGTACATAAGCAGACCAAAATCTACGCCTATAATGCCTCAAGGTTAAGAAAAGGTACATAAGCAGACCAAAATCTACGCCTATAATGCCTCAAGGTTAAGAAATCCAAACACTAAGGAACACCAATCACAAATAGCCAACTAGATTATGCTTTAGCCAGTCATTAGTTGCCTTATTTTATTGTAGTAACTAGGTATGGAACAGGTGAATACTTGAAATATTGGGGAAGGGTATCACTCTGTTAAGTACATTGTTGTCTAACTACTAAGCTGTACACCTGAAACTAATCTACACTAATAAAAGAGAAATATGCAAATTAACCATACCACTGTGACTCCCACCAATCAGGAGTGAGTATGCAAATTAACCCAACAAAGATGGCAGGTTATTTTTTATATATAGCCACTGAGCAAAGACTCAAGACTCTGGCCCTAGCAAAGACTGAAGACTGAAGAGGCTTGGCTTCCCCACTGGGGCTGGAGCAAAGGCCTCGATCCTGGGTGGCGGAGGAAAATTGGTGCCAGCATCCAGGGTAAGGAAGGCCTATTGCATGATTCTTCATGCAATGGGCCTCTACTACAGAATAATATTGCAAGTAAATTGTAATTGAAAAATGAGTTAAAAATAATTACATTATTTGCTTCTTCCTTTTCTCTATAAAAGTCTTTGAGATCTGGTTGGTAGAGAGGTTCTAACTTCTTCTGGTGTAACCTGATTCAAATCAATTTTGCTCAAATAAATTCTTAAAATTAAAAATATAACTAAGTAAATGGGAGGAAGTACAATATCTGTAATACTCTAAAAATAAATTAAAGAAATAAAAAAAATAGAAAAAATGAAATATATAAATAAGTAAAAATATATATACTGAAACACAAAGATGTACCATCATCAAAATAACTTTTTAAAAGTATAGAAAATTTGTTGTTCTTCATTTTAGGCCTACTACAATAATCAAGTTGGACAATGCATAGACACCTAGATCAGTGGAACAGAATATAAGAATCCAAAAAAGAGATACCCATAGATGCTCAATTGAATTTTTTATAATAGTTGTCAGATTATTTAATTTTGAAAATAGATTTTCAACGAATTATGCTATAAGAGTTATACATTCAAATGTAAAAAAAAAATGAATTTTTACATAATATGGACAAATTAACCTGAAGTAGAAAATAAACATACATATAAAATTAAGACTTTAAAACTTCTTGAAAAAATAAAGGAAAAAATAAAATGTACAGAGTCAGTAAAGCATCAAACAGACTGTCAAATTACAGCAGGAAGGTTAGAGAGAGGTGGAGAAGATAAGAGATCAACTGAAGGACTTGTACACTTTCATATAAGCTTAACCAATGGAAGCAAAATGCTGGGGATGAGGGCATGTATGGGTGTGAGGTGGGGGAGGCACAGGTATATGTACACATTACCTGTGTACATATACCTGTATATGTACACAGGTAATATCTTAAAAATGAAAAAAAATAAAATAAAAATAAAAAATACAACATCAAAAAAAATCTGTGTCTTTGGGTAAATCAAGATTGTCTTACATGAGACATAGATCAAGGGGAGAAAAAAGAAGAAGAAGAAGACACAAATGATCAACAATGAAGAATGAATGAGATGGCACTATACTGACCCCATAGACACAAATAAAAATACATGCATAAATCCTTTTTTTTTTTTTTCCTGTGAGAACCTAGAAGTAATAAAAACCCCAGGGGCAATAGGCAAGCATGGCACACAGATCTTGGCTTCAAATACAATTTCTCAATAAAAAATCAGTGTGGTCCATAGAAAAGTAGTTAATCCTAGGACTGGTGCAGGAAATACACTTGAGTCTGGGACATAGAGACTTAAAAAAAATAGTCTCTCTTTCTCTCTCCTTCACACACACACACACACACACACACACACACACACACACTTCATAATGGAGGTATGTCAGAGAAGCAGAGGAGGCTACTGAAAGAGCTCAAAATTGTAAACCAAACTTTTAAATTTTGGATTATAACCAATAATACACATAATCCCACACTTATATAATTAGATGATATAATAAATAAATGAGGGAAAAGACAGAGGTCCTGTGCATAAGAATTTCAAATAATTTATGTAGATACTCTGTCCTTAAGGGAGTATCTGTATTGCTCACCTACAGACTTCCTTCCAAAGAGAAGTATGGAAACAGAGAAGAAAAAGTTACTTTACAGCAGAGAAACCTGACAAACAAATGCTACCTCAACCGAGTGATCAAGCTTTATATTAACGGTGACAAGCCGTGTAGATAGTTTATGTTTTTCATGTGATTTGATGCAAACAGCACGATCTTTGTGGACTTTATTCTTCAAACCTATAAATCTTCTTATATTTTCCCTAGTTTTTCCCCTTTCAGGATACATATGGGATCATATATATGTATTCTTTAAGTATGTATTCTAAAAGATAGGCCTCTTTTACTTAGCAATCCGAATTTAAGGTTCATGCATATCTTTTAATGGCTTTAGAATAAATTTACTTTCATTGTTACATAATATTTAATTGTATCCATGTACCTGTTTGTTAATCTATTCACCTGTTTATGGATGTTTTGGTTGCTTCTAGTTTTTGAGAAGCATGAATAAGACAATTTACACACCTATGTGCAGTTTTTGCCTGCACGTAGGTTTTAAATCAGTTGGCTAAATGCCTAGAAGTGTGATTACTTTGTACAATCTCCCTTTTCCAATCTACGCCTTCAGGAATTTGTCATGCTCAGTGCACAAGAAAAGCAATTGTTTGATTTTAGAAGCAAGGTATTTATATAGAGAAAATGATGTTGTACCATACCCTTTGTAAGTGATGCTTATTTTTTGTAACTAGTAAAAAATACCTTGTTTTTTCCCCTTAACATTGAGGAAAACCAACTGTTGGCAGTGATTCATTTTTTAAAAAAATATTTTTTTTATTGATTTTTTACAGAGTGGAAGGGAGAGAGATAGAAAGCTAGAAACGTCGATGAGAAAGAAACATCGACCAGCTGCCTCTTGCACACCCCCTACTGGGGATGTGCCCGCAACCAGGTACATGCCCTTGACCGGAATCGAACCTGGGACCTTTCAGTCCGCAGACCGACGCTCTACCACTGAGCCAAACCGGTTTTGGCTATTTTGTTAAACATTATCTTATGATTAAAAACTTATCTTAAAATGGATTGATAATACCTTTCTGTGTTTTTTTATATTCCGTGTATAATATCTTTTGATTTAATTTTTCTCTTAATAGTGCAAAAACTCTGCTTTAAAAAAAATTCTAATATATTCTTAGAAGTGTGTTACTGTGCTTCTCCATCCTAAATCCATTGTATTTAATCCAGAATACTGCTTTTTATATCAGGGCTACCCTTTATTTTTCTTTTTGGTTTGATTTCCTAATTCCTATATTTCACATATTAACCATTCATATTTAACCTCCACATTTTAATTAAGCATAACTTCAGGTGACATTCCTAAGGAAACACAAGGGTATCTAAAATTTGTTTAGATTTTACATGTGATTCATAGTTTGGTTGAAAGCAGGATTCAAAATTCAAAACAATTGTCTAACTGAATTTTAAGATATTACTTTATTGCTGTGTAGGCCTCTGCATTAATTATGAGAAGCCCAAGATTATGAGATACCATAAATTATGGTATTGTGTTAGTTATTTAAGTTTCCTTTCTCCAAGCATCTTTAAATCTTTGATGATATAAAATTACCCAAAGCTATGTATTATAGTACTATAAGTGCTTGATCATGCTTTCTCAACATGTGTGTTTTTAAAATCATTTTGTTGGGAACTTTAGCTGTTCAATCTGAGGAAGAAATCACCTAAAAACAAACAAACGAACAAAAAACAATAAAAAGCAGTAGGGTTTTATTATTTATTGAATTTTTAAGATTTTTTGTGTGTAGATCTACTCCCTTACTCAATCATACCTATTGCATAGATGGATCTTTGTTGCTCATAGCAAAGGAGACATGTGTTCCATTTCTATTAGCTACTGTGTAAGTCCCCAGAGTCTGAGTGACAGCTCTCTGACTTTCAAGTTTTTGCATTGAACACCAGTTTCAACAGCAAAAATAAAGCCCCCAAACAGGGAAGAACTTCCCATTTTATAATTTAAAAATGGCTCAATATTTTTTCATTTTTTTTTTCAGTTTAGGCCTTTTAGAACAAAGATATATTACTCATGAATAATTAAATGTGTTAAATAAAGACTGTAAAAAGTATGCTGTTCCCTATATAAGTATTCAATGTATTATTGACATTATTCTAGTGCCCTAAACTATGACTAGTATTGGCTTTGTATTTTTGTTTTTTTACAAAACTATCATTATTATTTAATAAATTTCTTGAAGGGTACAACCATTAATTTTACTGTTTGCTCACTTTTTAAAAAAATATTTTTTTATTGATTTCAGAGAGGCAGAGGCAGGGAGAGATAGAAAGAAACATGGATGAAAGAATTATTGATCATCTGCCTCCTATATGTCCCCTACTGGGGATCAAGCTTATAACCCAGACATGTATAATAGTAAGTGCTTCTGACTCTGCTTTCTCTTGCCTGTTCCTTCCTGGCCTGGGACAGAGGACTGCCCATCATCCAGATCATTGTACTGACCCCTCCCAACCCACTGCCTTACCAGCTTCTGGGATATGTAAGTAATAAACTTTGTGACTTCAGTTTTTTGTGTGAGTGTTCTGAAATTGTGCTTTCAATCAAAATGACCCTGGGGTTTTTACTTCACCAAAGTGGAATCTCAGATTCTGAGGGACTTACTTGACAAACCCAGTGTGGGTGGCTTGATGCCTCCTCATTCAGCAGGTCACAATCTGCACGATCTTACTCTAATCAACCTATACAGGCCCTCAACACTTCCGCCTTTTCAAGTTATGTCTCTGAATGCTAATTGCGAAGCAGGATAGAATCGTATGTTACGCATAGTATCACTATATGTATAATTTATTTCATGATTCTAGCAACATCCTATGGCAAAAATGCAAATTCACGCACTTTCGCCCACTTAAATTTAGTGGAAAGGGTATACATAGGATTTCGAGTCAGAAGACCTCATCTCAAATCCTGCCTTTGATGTTATTAATATCAATGCCTTATACATAATTTCTCATCTCAGAAGTGCTCTCTGTACTTGTAAAATTATAATATGTCCAAATTTTCTTATTTGTGTTAAGGATTAGTTGGCCAGGTACCTAAGTTGGTTGGGGCATCATCCCACATACCAAAAAAGTTAGGGTACTATTATGGTCAGGGCACATACCTAGGTTGCAGGTTCCATCTCAGGTTGGGTGTGCATATGAGGATCAAAAAAAAGAATCAAATGATTTTGTAAATAATTTATATACTTTATTATATTGTGATAAATTATCAGGAAGGAGAGTATTTTAATAATTAAAGATGTTGTTTTGAGAATCATTTTCTTTAACATAATTAAAGATGTATATGATTGATTGAGAAATATTTAATAACTAATATAGTATATGCTATTTAAATGAAAATATTTATGGTACTTATTTAAATATATTATAGTTCAAAAGTTAATTTGGCATGTTGTATTTCATTGATATAATGATTCACAGAATATTTCAAGGTGAAAGTTCAAAAGAATGAAGTTGCAAAAAACCTGTTCTCATTTCATGAGAAGTTTAAGTAACCCCACAAGGATAAAGTGTACACAAAACATTTACACCAATTGATAAATTTATTGAATTGTGATATTATGCGTATTAACATTAAAAACCTCAAAATTAAAAAGAAATAAATATAAGTGTAGTGTTATTAAAATATTGTACTGTGATCTATAACTTTGGCGTATAATTAGAACTTAAGGTTTTTACATAAACCTACATCTAAATATATTTGATACTAGAAGCCCGGTGCATGAAATTTGTGCATGGGAGGGATCCCCTCAACTCAACCTGCACCCTCTCCAATCCGGGACCCCTCAGGGGATGTCTGACTACTGGCAGGGATCTGGCCTAAACCAGCAGTTGGACATCCTCTCACAATCTGGGAAGGCTGGCTCCTAACTGCCCAACTGCCTGCCTATCTGATCGCCCCTAACTACCCCTCTTGCCAGCCTGATCACCCCTAACCACCTCTGCCTGTTAACTTGAATACCCTTAACTGCCTCCCCCCACCCCTGCCAGCCTGGTCACCCCTTACTGCCCTCTTGCTGGCCTGGTTGCCCCCCCAATTGCCCTCCTACTAGCCTGATTGTTCCCCAATTGCCCCCTGCCAGCCTGGTAGCCCCATGCAGCCTGCTGTTCAGTCGTTTGGTTGTCCCTCACTAACTCCCCTGCCAGCCTGGCTGCCCCCAATTACCCCCATGCTAGCCTGCCTGGTGCCCCACCCTGCTGGCCTGGTCATCCCCAACTGCCCACATGCTGGCCTAGTTGCCTCCCAAATACCCCCTGCCAGCCTACTCACCCCGAACTACCTCCCCTAACCGCCTCTGCCTTGGCTCTGCTACCATGGCTTTGTCTGGAAGTACATCCAGTCTCCCAGTTTCCCTGTCTAATTAACATATTGCCCTTTTATTAATATAGATAATGTTTTAATCAAATAAGATTTTTACAAATGATTAGTTAAGTAAAGAGTGATTTAAAAACATACACATTGTGTGGTACATGCTCCGCTGTTTTATACAATGTCAGAAGTATACCTTGAATAAAACAGTTTTCTTGAGTCATCATTTCTATTTGTTTCTGGAATAGAACTTTTTCTCTTAATTCAGCACTCAGCAGTACTGTGAACATATTGATCTGTAATCAACTGCTGACACAGTTATTTGGCTTAAGCCATATATTTCCTGAACTGAAAACACAGCATTATGACAACCATATATAAAACAGTTTCTAATGCACAGAAAAACTCATTGCAAACACTTTATCTAAGTGACAATTTTATCTGCAGTTTTCTTTCTTCAATTTGTTCAGTAAACAGTGTGTAAGTTAGTCACCATCAAAATAGTTTATTACTATAAATCATCTTCTAAGACAAACTTAATTTTGAATTTCCTCATTTATAATAAAGATTTTAATACATTTAAAAATCCTATAATACACATATTCGATATAGTTTGATTGTAGAGGATTAGCATTTTGAGTATAAATTTATCAGCAGTATCTAAAGCTGGTGTGGCAGTTTTTCACATACCAGTGATTCATTAACTTACTTATTGTGTACATTGTTGCAGTCCAAATACTTTATTATGCATTAAAATGTGTGGAGTCAATTATTCTTCAATATTTTAGCATACCAATAAGCAAATATAATGAAAAATTATTAACATGCTTAATTGTGATAGTTTTATACTTTACTTATACATGTCTTTCATAATGTGGTTATTTTCCAAAGCTTTGAGTTAGAGAACTAAACAGCATATATACCTGCCATGCATCGAGTACCATGCTTGGTGCCTGAGTTTAGGAAAGTAAAAGAGAATTTTCGTATATGAAGTGCATGATGACTCTTATGATAACATATAAGAAATAATATTGGTGTAAAGAAGACATAACTAGTTACATTTCTTTGATCATGAAAGCCTTCTGGAAAGAAGAGCAGGTTTTTCAGTTTAACCTGATTTCATTTGTAGAATGTAGAGAAGTACCTGCCATAAGGCAGAAAAATTAATGTAAGAAATTACTGAATAACTGACATTATTTTCCCAGTTTCCTGGTGCAACCTGACCACGTTTTCTACTACATGACTGATTTTTATTCAAACACATTGTTGTAAAATCACCATCATGTAATTGCACATATTTAAAAAATATATATTTTATTGATTTTTCACAGAGAGGAAGGGAGAGGGACAGAGAGTTAGAAACATCAATGAGAGAGATACATGGATCAGCTGCCTCTTGCACACCCCCCATCAGGGATGTGCCCGCAACCAATGTACATGCCCTTGGCTGGAATCGAACCTGGGACCTTTCAGTCCACAGACTGACGCTCTATCCACTGAGCCAAACTGGTTTCAGCAATTGCACATATTTTAAATTATATTTGTTAAACAGAATTCTGAAAGTGATTCTTTCAGGAATGACAATAAATGCTGCATTTTTTTTCTTCATTTTTTGAGATTTTAATTTACTTTAACTTAAATTTAACGACAAAAAATTGAAATGAAACTGAAGGAATTGAAATTCACTGCATTTTTATTCAGAAGACATCGTTTTTTAGTAGCCCCTGATAGATTCTTTTAAAATTAAGAAACAAGATTATGAAGGATTTTGAAGCTTAACTCCATGTTTTATAACTACATGTTCCAATTTGGAACAATTTCTACTACGTTTTTTTTTTTTTAATTCTTTCTTTTTTAAAATTTATATTTATTGTTGAAAATATCACAGATGTCCTCCCTTTCCCTCATTTTCCCCTCCACCCTGCTTCTGCTTCCTCTTCAGGCCTTCATCTCACTATTGTCTGTATCCACGGGTTATACATATCTGTTCACAAGTTCTTTGGAGTGCTGCATAATTAACGTGTAATGCATGAAAACTATAAAAAAATATATATATTCCAGGAAAATAATCCAACATGGTAGATAATTACACATTTTAAAAGAAAAAATTTGATCCATAGGTAAAAAAAAAAAAAGGGACTTCTTGAAAACCAGAAATAAAATGAATCATAAGTTCAGAGATGTGTGTGGTCACTGAACTTGGGATGTCTGCAAATTTCTGCTTCCTTTGCAACTGTGCTTAATGTATCACACAGGTAGTGTAAGGAGTGTTGTATGGAACACAGAGAAAGCCTAGCACTCAAGTAAATGACACCTCACCCAATAGTGATAAAGGTTGGCATATATCATAGATGAACTGGAAGAAACAAGAACAACAAAACACTCCATCAAAGACCATAATTTACTTATACATGTAGTTGTTTGTTTGTTTGTTTGTTTGTTTGTTTTATGGTGGGGGAGAGAAAAGGAAAAACAAAAAATCCCAACAAATGCCTAATTAAAACAAGTTAATCCTGACTGAACCTACAATGCCCCGAGTGACCTAAAACGTTAAAGCACAGGTTGTAGTTTAAATGAACTCAATTTGTAATTACATCAAATACAAGTAAATTTTGTGATACAATGTATTTTCATACTTCTATGGATAGGGCAATACCAAGTGATTTGATCATAATAAAAATTACTTTTAAGATTTATTTAAAAGACACCATGTGCAAAAACAGAAGTAGTATAAATCATGCATATGTAAGCACAGAGTAAAATCAGACTACAAAACATAAAGATAATGGAAAATTTGATGCTGCATATGAAACACATAGTTGCAGTATCTTCAAAGAAATAAAGTAAATATCAAAAATATGATGAAAATACAACACCTTATCTAACAAAAGACCAGGCAGAACTTTAAAAGCATCAAATTAATTTCTAGAAATTACAAATGTAAGAAAGACACTAATATATACGTTAAACTGGAGAGTGACAGCAAATGGAAATGAAGTTAGAAAACCTGACAATAAAACTGAAGCAATTAAACATGATATGAAATATTAAAAAATGAATAAATTAGAAATCATTAAAGAGAGGATGAAAGGCCCAGAGATTAGAGGAAGAGGATTTTAAATGTCTAATTAGATTTTGGGGGAAAATAGAAAGAATTGGGAGGAGGTGATATTCCAAAAAAAGTAATGTGTGCTTATTCCAGAATTGTTAAAACACAAATCAGGAAGTGCAAAGAATTCAAAACAATATTAAACTATGAAAAACTCCCTAAAGCTGCTTATGAATATTTTAAAAGTTATATAATTAAATTACCTTGAACTACATTTAATTGAGTCAGGAGGATGTGGAAGTCCAAGTGTAAATAACATAAAAGTGAAAACATATTTCATAGGCTGTTGGTTTTTTTTTTTTTTTAAAAGAAAACCACATACAATTGTTGTGTGATCCTTATCAAAATGCATCACTGAAATGCTATGGTCTACAAACTTTTCCTCCCTATTCATTTTTTCAGTGAACAGAATGATCATTAGTTACATTGTGAGCTTTTGATAGAAATTGTGAGCTACATTTTTTATTATCCCATGGATGCCATTTCTTGAATGCCTGTTTGGTCACTTCTTTTGGCCCCTTGGGGCCAACTTCCAAACAGTGAAGAAAGCATGCACTTACTGGTTTTCATCCATCCTCTTTTCCATATTAATGGCCAACAACATGATCATTTGATTTTCTCTTTTTATTTCTACTCTGTCTTTCTCTTTCCAGTTTCATAAAGCTTACCAAAACATAACACCTCACTTTTTCATTAATTAGTGGTCACTGCCCAAGAACCATAAAAATCTTTATCATTATTTTATTGCTATTATCTAGTTCCTCTTATGCATCTAGAAACACCAGTTTAAATTATGTCCATTGTGTGAATCTAGTTCTCTCTCCCTTCAAAGAGCTACCATCAACTATTTGCAATGCAATCGTTTTTCACACTAAGTACCTTTGGTCTACCCTTCTGTAAACCATGTCAGTTGTTGACATCTTCCAATAACTGATCATTGAAAGGGGCCACTTTGGCTATGGAATTAAGTAACTCCTGAAGGGTATCTACTGTTGGCCCAGCCAAAAAAATTGGCAGCAGCTACCAGTTCAAGTGGTCTCAAACACTCCAGTGGTAACCAATGTCCTTTGTTCTCTAATACATTGTTTCTACTTAATGAGGGAAATGCCCACATTGGCACATTTGTCATAACCCAAGACCTGAGGCTTATTTCAGCTCACAATATATTATAGTCTTCTATAATAGAGGAGGTTTTATTGAAAACTCAAAGCAAGCAAACAAATCCCTTTCAAATGTACTTATAACTGCATCTAGTCAGTCAATGGATGGTGAGTGACAGTCACAGGTTTTTCCCAGAGGCTCAGGTGTATGTAACCTTTTCTGTAATTAGTTCAGGCCAATTAATTACCTGAAATATCCCAATTGGCACACCTCCCCACCCCAACTGGCATCATATACATATATATTTAAATATATATCATATATCATATACGTATTTAAATTAGGGACTTGAATGGGTTTTGGTAATTCGAAAGGTTTCCATTTTGCATGCCTACCGTATTAAACAGGAGCAAGAGCAGGTATGCCCTGTTTCCCTCTTCCCAACTATTTGGTTAAAGGAAGGCTTCAGGCATGCCATGCATTTCACTGATGCATTTTATGAGGATCACACAATTGTATGTGGTTTTCTTAAAATAATCAGCCTATGAGATATGTTTTCACTTTTAAATTGTTTGCACTTGGACTACCACATCCTCTTGACTAAATTAAATGTAGTTCAATGTAATTCAATTATATAACTTTTAAAATATTCATAAGCAGCTTTAGAGAGTTTTTCTTAGCTTAATCCTGTTTTGAATTCCAGGACCAAGGGGTCCTGGATTGGAGAGAATGCAAGCCAAGCTGAGGGACCCTCACCCCCCAACACACCCCGTGCATGCATTTTGTGCAGCCCACATCCTGAGCAATATTTGTTGTTTGTTGATTTGTGGATGGTAGCCATTTTCACAGGTGTGAGTTGATATCTCATTATGGTCTAATTTATATTTCTCTGCCAATTTGTGACATTTAACATATTTTTATATGTCTACTAGAGGCCCAGTGCACAAAATTTGTGCACTGGAGTGGGGGGTGGCTCCTCAGTCCAGCCTGTGCCCTCTTGCCCTCAGTTCAGGACTCCTCGCCCTTACTGCCCGCCTGCTCACTGCTCCTTACTGTTTGGATTGCTGCTCTTTAACATTGACAAGGAGGCAGGAGAGGCTCCTGCTACCACCGCTGTACTCGCCAGCTGTGAGGTGAGCCTAGCTTCTGGCTAAGCAGCACTCCTGCTGTGGGATGGCACTGACCACCAGGGGGTAGCTCCTGCATTGAGTCTCCTCCCTGTTGGTCAGTGCTCATCATAGTGACTAGCCGTTCTGTTCATTCCCAAGTAATGGTTGCTAAGGCTTTTATTATGTAGACTAGAGGCTCAGTGCACAAAATTCATGCACTGTGAGGGAGGGTCCCTCTAATTAGCATATTACCTATTTTATTAGTATAGATTGGCCATCTGTATGTCCTATTTGGAGAAATGTCTATTCAAATCCTCTGCCCATTTCTTAATTGGATTTTTTGGTGTGCTTTTTCATGTTAGTTGTATGAGTTCTTTATAAATTTTGGGTGTTAACCCTTTATCAGATTTATTACTGACAAATATATTCTCCCATAAATCAATAATGTTTAATTTGAAAAAAAAATGTTTTCTTGTTATATTTTCTTCCTATTAAAATATCATGTTTTAAATCATTTATGTGCTCTAGTGGCAACATGCCCTAAATACAGGGAAAGTACTAGTAAATCCACATTATTTTAATATAAACCTATAGCATAGTGGAAAACATTGTGTAATTGTTTTTAAATTATTTTTTTCTAGCTGGCTTCTGGGTCTTAGTAAATCTTTTAAGGGAGAAGGTAAAATTTTTTATGCATCTTCATTTTCTAAGTAAATGGCCTATAGTTAAATTCTTAATAGTTTTCTATACAAGTGTTATAGGGAATGTTCATAGTCATAAAAATCATATTTTATTTCAATATTAGTTGATTTATCATTTATAAATATGTTTTATCATTTATCACAGTTTGGATATCCCACACATTTAATTGATTATTATTTGTTTGCAGTTACTAATTCCCTGTTTATTGAGTAAATAAATTATTAAAAATATTTTTAAAGCCTTAAAAAAGTATTATGATAGTAGCAGACTGATAATAAGGCTAGTATTGTGTGTACTCAAAATGCATTGCATTCTCTGCTTTCTATCTGATGACAGATATAAGGTTTCTCTTGAACTGAAAGATTGATCAATTTCTACATGCATTAAAGCCTTTAAGACTGTAAAGAATCAAAGCCTGATGGCAGATGGCATACCTGCTGAGGATTCAAAGGCACTGATGAGATAATACTGAAGTGACAGCAGAGTCTTTTGGCTCTAGACATGTAATACTTGATAGGAAGAGATTCAAAACTGCTGTGGGCATCATTAGCTTTGTGATCTAAAGGTGAATATTCTGACTGCATCTGTGGTTATCTGCCAGTTATCTGAAAAACTGAGAAAGGGAAAACAGTGTAAATGAATTCCATGTGTACTCTCTACATTTAGATCTTAACTACATTTAAATATTATAATTTAGTTAAGCCCCATAATTCAAATACTCTATCAAACCATGGAAAAATTTTAATGAGTAAAATTACTTAAAGAAACCAGAAGATAATGAGACCACTATGAATAATATCACAGTGAGTCATATTTTTAAAGTAACAATAAAAATTAGTTACACTATATGTTTTTGTTACTTGCCTTTTTAAATATTTTAAAAAATATATAGAATATAGGGAATATATAGAAACATTTTTCAAATTTTTAGAGGTTGGAGAAACTTGAATATCTTAAATTTATTACACTTTATTTACTTTTTAATATTTTTATTCATTTCAGAGAGGAAGGAAGAGGGAGAGATAGAAACATCAATGATGAGAGACAATCATTGATCAGCAGCCTCCTGCATGCCCACCCTGGGGACGGAGCCCTCAACTCAGGTATGAGCCCTTGACCAGAATTGAACCCAGGTCCCTTCAGTCCATAGGCTGATGCTCTATCCACTGAGCCAAACCAGCCAGGGCAAATTTAAGTGGGTACTAAGATTGTACAACGGAAATAACTATATATATTTAGTATCATTTTACTTTTAAAAATATATGTACAGCCGAAACCGGTTTGGCTCAGTGGATAGAGCTTCAGTCTGGGGACTGAAAGGTCCCAGGTTCAATTTTGGTCAAGGGCATGTACATTGGTTGCAGGCACATCCCCAGTAGGGGGTGTGCAGGAGGCAGCTGGTCCATATTTCTCTCTCATTGATGTTTATAGCTCTCTATCCCTCTCCCTTCCTTTCTGTAAAAATCAATAAAATATATTTTTAAAAATACATGTACATTTCAAAGGTATGTTAGAGTTGTTTCATACTAGTGAGTGTGAAAGATCGTTGTTAAGTAGTTGGGAATTCTGTGATACAGTTGATTTCCTGTCAATTGCTTGCAATTGACTTTGATAGGGACATTTTATATCATAAAAATAGCAAATGCCACAAATCAGGCTTATTTTTCCCCTCTGTTTAAAAGTGTTTAAACACTTATCAGCACATACTTCAATGAAAATAAATCTTTGTAATATTATAAATGCCTTTTAACCTCTTCCTTTTATTTTCACTTTTTCTCTATATCTCCTGACTTTGGTGAGGTATTTTTAATTCTAAAAATTCTCATATTAAAAAGTATTAGTTTTGTTTAAATTTTAGCAAATTTAATAAGTATATAGATTAAAATATAAGGTACAATATGTGGAAGTATATAAAGTGATATTTTTCATTCTTTTCAAATCATTTTTTTGAATCCTTCGTAACAGAAATGATAGAGATATAAGTGACTATCAGCTTTGTAACTAGAGAAGCAAATGATTGGGCAATTGACCATGATTTAAAATAAGAAGGACACTATTTCTTGAAACATACCCCTCTTGCTGGTTTTCTCACCTCCATTGATATTCATGCGCTCTCTAGACTCTAACTTGCATAGTTTCATTAGTGTTAGTCACACTGATGCAAGAATTGTTTTCAAGCATATAATTTTACCATTTGCTCTGCACACTCAGTGTCATGACAGAAATGTAAAGGGCTTTTATTTATAAAAACAAAATATGACTACGAGTGGTATTGCATATCAAAGAAAACAAGATTTGTTAGCAAAACAAACTGAGCCACATATCTTATTTATACATTTCTTGATTGGTTTATAAGATTTAGTCTCAGATACCTGCCCATTGGTTCATAGTGTCACTGACAATTTATACTACTTTCCTGAAAATTTTTCCCCATATGCAAAATATGTATGAATCTTTGATATAATCTGTTTTTAGATTATACATTTTTGCCTATAAAGATATTTATATCTTGTCCTTTTTTAAATGAAACTTTTTAAATATGTACTAGTATATTTATTTATTAACTTCAGAGAGGAAGGGAAAGGAACAGAGAGACAGAAAGATAAATGATGAGAGAGAATCACCGATCAGCCACCTCCAACATGCCCAATTTCTTTTTCTTTATGGTTATGAAAATTTGTGTTTGATTTTTTTTTTTTGAGTCACATGGTTAAAACACACATCAGAGACAGAATAAGCCCTAAGCAGCCCTGCTGTTCAGAGTGGCTTTGAGTCCATATATTCTACCAAATTCTTCCCAAACATGCCAGGGCTGGTTTTTCCTTGAACCCTGCCCACTGTACTCACTGTGGGGAACTTAGTCCAGCTCCTCCTTTATCCTATGCTCACTGGCTACAGATGTTGGGTCCAAGGCCCTCTTCCTATGGCTGGACCTCCCTGAGAGTTGGGTCTCAGATGAGAAGCCATCAGAAGTTGTGGGTTGAGGAATCAGGCTCCCTCCTCTCTGGTTCTGGGGTATGTCACCCAAGAACAGCAGCTGCCAAGTCACCGGAGCTGAGTGGCCCCTGAGTGTCAGTGCACATTGTATGTACCAGTCAGTTGGACAGTCGGAGGGTCACTTAGCCTTTTATATATATAGATAGATATGGCTAATACAGGAAAAGATAAAAATTCAAAATTTGAACTACTGTTTTTACTGAATGCATATTGCATTCACAAGTCCAACCATTGTAATTGGGGATGTTCTGTATTCATTTTACTGTTTTTTAAAACATATTCTATTAATTTCAAAGGGGAAAGGAGAGGGAGAGAGAGACAGAAACACCAATAATGAGAGAGAATCATTGATTGGCTGCCTTCTGCATACGCTCTATTGGGGATTGAGCCCAAAACCCAGGCATGTGTCCTGACCCAAATTAAACAGCGACCTCCTGGATCATAGGTCAATGCTCAATCACTGAGCTACAGTGGCTGGGCTGATTTTACTCTATTTTTCTCCCAACTTAAATATACTCAGATCAAGGAATCACCAAATTTTACATTTTTATGTAAAAACTATAGTACCTTGTTCTCTATAATAGAGTTTCATGGCTGATCGAAACTAAGGTCCTTTGGAAATAATAGATGACCAAACTATATTTTTGTAATTTAGGTAATATTTATTGTTGTTCAATATTTATATTAAAACTGTTTTCTTTTTCCTGCCTCTGAGCTTTATTAATTATTTAGTACAATTTTGAAATTAGATTTAACTTTATATGAAATAAACATTATAACATCACAGTGATTTTGTTCTATGACAAGAAATTATTCACAACCATATTACTAAAGATACTCTAAAAATAAAGTTAATCATTAAAGATACTTTAAAAATTTTATGATATGGCATACAAGTCTATGACAAAAAAAGTGATCCATAAGCAACAACATAAACCTCTGAGATACTGTGAAGTAATTTTTATTTTTGTTCTCAAATGTGAAATGTTGTTACTGCTGCTGGGTTCATCTGACCTTTAATACACCCTCCAGAAAACTTGGGCAACCATTGTTCTGTAAAGAAGGGGAATTATGAAGTAAAATACAATGATTTATACATCTTTATAGTAGAATTTTAACATGTTTATCTTTCTCAAGATAGGTCTTTTCATCTGTTATAAAATAATACTATTCCTCATCAGAAGAGAAAAATATACTTTCAGAATTACCCGTAAAACATAACCAAGTGAAAAAAACACATGTTAAATTATATGTTGAATTATATACTTTCTGATCTATGAAATAATATATAGATACCCTTCAGTATATATGTAGAACCACTTAATAGAATTTTGTCGATAAACATAGCTATTGTTATGTGTTCAATCATGTTGATTTCAGTTGCAAAATTATAGAAAATTAAATATATTCTTATTTAATTTTTAATTGATAGCAATTATTATGACTAGGGCAGTTACATAGAAAGTACCTTCATAAGCATACTCTCAAACAAATAATCCATTTATTGATAATCTGTGTAGTCATCTAGCAATAATATAGCACCATTAATCTGATATATATATAGATTTATTATTATTCATCAAAAAGTAAAACACAGAACAATTGTGGAAATTCCATAGATTTAAAATAATGCAATGTTATTCTTGGAAGGTGAAAACATTTTTTTTCCTGATAATTATTTATATGTTAAAAAAAAGGATACAACATAAGATAAACACAAAGAAAACATAATTTACCATAAAAATATATGCATTAAAACATATTTGAATTTAAATTGACTTTTTCTTCATGTTGTATCAATGATCACATCATATTTTGCACTGATTTTAATTGGATTGTGTTAATTAGAATATTTTGAATGGGTTATTAACTGCTTTTTGAAAGTGTGTTTTAAAATATATATTCCTCGTGAGACCACAGGATTCCACCTTTGGCCATGGGGTATGTTGCTGCTGGGGCACTTTCCGCCCCAAATCTGGTTTTCTGCACATCTGCGTTTTCATTCCACACCCTGTATGACAACAATTTTGCAGCATGCCATCTTGGACTCTGGGATCCCTACCTATTTATTTATCTATCATTTATCTATCTATCTATCTATCTACCTATCTATCATCTATCATCTATCTATCTATAGAATGTTTAAGTGTCTGGCCATATATCCAATGTGCACTGGTGATTTAAAAATAAATGTTGACTTTTGCATTAAAATATTTCTTCTAATTAATTTCCTTATAATGTACATAAATCCATGCACCAGGCCACTCATGTATGTGTGTGTGTGTGTGTGTGTGTGTGTGTGTGTCTGTACACGAATAATAGCCAAATATATAAATTGAACATACCATGACACCCACAGCCAATTAGGAGTGAGTATGTAAATTAACCCCACAGAGATGCCCCCCACACATACACACACACAATAACAAACGAAGAAATCATAGAGCACATAGGGAACTCTTGGGAGGTGGTGGATTATGTAGTTTCTTGGTTGTATTGATGGTATCATATGTGTATATATGTCCAAACCTACCAAATTATATACATTAAATTTGTCAGGTTTGTTGTATAAATTATACCTAAATAATACTATAGAAAACAAACAAAAAACATCCAGATAACATATTTTTATTCTCTCCTTTTGAAGGAAGAAAATATAACAGTTTCTAAGAATATTTTTCATTTACCATTATTATTCTAAATAAACAAATCAGTTAATTATTCAATGAACTTCCCATATGTAAAGTTTATATTAAAATATCTAGTTAATACATGGTCTGAAAATTATTTTTAACAGTTAGTTTCCTGTAATCTTTGTATTGATAAGGTTTCAAGGAATATTAATTAGTCTGAAAGCACATATACAGCACATCGGTAGATATGCATTTTACACAGTGACTTCTTCAGATATTATTATAGGCCCTATGCTGTGCAAGAGTAGACTTTCTTTCCCCAGTTGCTTGCACCAGATTCCCTCCGGCACCCGGGACCCGGGCTTTCCTCTGACTGCTGGCAAGCACCTGGGACCCAGGCTTCCCTCGCAGCCCAGGCTTCATCCAAAAGGTCGTCCAGAAGGACTTTCAGAGGACATCTGGTCTAATTAAGCATATTACACTTTTAT
Organism: Pipistrellus hanaki; assembly: GCF_964339955.1. Taxonomy (NCBI): domain Eukaryota; kingdom Metazoa; phylum Chordata; class Mammalia; order Chiroptera; family Vespertilionidae; genus Pipistrellus; species Pipistrellus hanaki. The sequence continues at coordinate 49,239,451 of NC_140505.1, forward strand.
TATTATAGATGCCTAGATTCTGCTCTTATTCAGTTACCAAAACGGCAACCCCACTATCTGCTGTATCCTTGCAAGTAAAGATTGATATTTTATGTCTACAGAACGTTTAACTGCTCAATTTATTTATATTATAAAAGTCCAGTGGCCATAATGCAGTAACGCCAAATGACCAAACAAATTGTCACCAGTGGGTGCATGGAGCACCTCTTGATCCCTTCTCCCAGCCCACAAGCCACTCACGGGGGTGGGGCGGGGCTCATGGATCACACAGCAAGGTGGGACTCGGGGCTCACACAGCGTGGAGGGCTCTCGTGGGGCTTGCAGCTTGCATGGCAAGGAGGGGCTAGCACGGAGTATCTTGCGACTTGCATAACACATTTAAATAGTGAGTCGGACATCCCTCTCACAATCCATGACTGCTAGCTCCCAACTGCTCTCCTGATTGCCCCTTAACCACTACCCTGCCAACCTGATTGATGCCTAACTGCTCACCAGCCAGCCTGTTTGCCCCTAACAGCCCTCCCCTGCAGGCTTGTTCATCCCCAACTGCCCTCCCTTGCAGACCTGGTCCCTCCCAACTGTCCTCCCCTGCTGGCCATCTTGTGGTGGCTATCTTGTGTCCACATGGGGGCAGCCATCTTTGACCACATGGGGGCAGCCATCTTAGCAAGTGTTAACCTGAGGTTCTATGCATCATGGACATGCAACAAATCTCGAGCTTTAGAAATGGTGTTTTCATTCACATTCTCCAAGTTTTTAGGTTAAAAACTATTTGTAAAATAGTATTTCAATCATGCTGAAAATGTAATTTTACATAAGAACTGTAATTTATTTATAAGTACTGGGGAGAATGTGGAGAAAAGGTGCACTATTGGTGGACATACAGACTTAATGCAGCCATTAGAAAATATTATGGATTTAAAAATGAAATTGCCTTTTCACCCAGCAATCCTACTTTTGTAAATATATTTTAAGAAACCCCCTCAGAAAAAGAATTCAAGAGAACATATACACCCCTATGTTCATAGCAGTGTTATTTACAGTAGCCAAGATCTGGAAACATACCAAGTGCCCATCAATGCATGAGTGGATAAAAAAGCTGAGGTACTTTTACACAATAGAATACTACTTGACTGTAACAAAACGAATAAAATCTTACCTTTTGCAACAGCATGGATAGAACCGGAGATTATTATGCAAAGCTAAATTAGCCAATCAGAGATAGACAAATACCATATAATCTCATGTATGTGTGGAATCTAAAGAATAAAATAAACCGATGAACAAAAGGGAACCAGAGGCATGGATGCATGCAACAGACTGAGAGTTGTCAGAGGAGAGTGGAGTTGGGTGACTGGATGAAGGGTTTAAGTCTAAGAACATAGATAACACACAAACACAGACAATAGCATGGTGATTGCCAGAGGAAAGGGGTTGTTGGGGAGTAGGTGGAAGTGGACAAAGGTGAGGGAAATGGGGATAGAAAGAGACTTTGCCTAGGACAATGGGCACAGGATGCAATGTGCAGACAATGTTTGATTGAATTGTATGGTTTTGCTAACCAATGTTATCCCGATAAGTTTAATTTAAAAAAGGGCAATATATTAAAAATAAAATGATTATTATTTTTAAATATTAAAAATGCATATTCTTAATTACAAACTATATAAATATATGTGTGTGTATAATGTTATGTATACTTGGATAATATACTGTAACATAGATATATAAAAAAACACAAAACATAAAATAATTTGTGGCCATTTGGCTTAAAATATTTATACACATATGCATATATACCTTATGATTTAATGGTAACATATCACTACATTTAAATTAAACATATATATATATATATAGTTAAAATTCTTGAATTCCTATCTTATTTATGTATTTAGTAGTTTCCTTTTGCAATAGTTATGTGTTAATCTTTTTTAAAAATATATTTTTATCGATTTTAGAAAGAAAGGGAGAGTGAGAGATAGAAACATCAGTGATGAGAGAGAATCGCTGATTAACTGCTTCCTGCACACTTCACATGGGGATCAAGTCCACAATCCCAGCAGGTGGCCTGACCGGGAGTGGAACTGTTACCTTCTGGTTCATACATAGGTCAACCACTGAGTCACATCAGCTGGGCTGTTAATCTTTTCAAAAAATGTCAGAAATTATTTTCCTGTTTATATTTAAATTCTGTTTAACTGCCTACTGTCAATTTCTCATTGGCAATAAAAACAAAATGGTGAATTGACATAACTTTTATATTAAAATAATTTGTGGCCATTTGGCTCAGTGGATAGAGCATTCATCTGTGGACTAAAAGGTCCCAGGTTCAATTCTGGTCAAGGGCATGTACCTTGGTTGCGGGCACATCCCTAGTAGGGGGTGTGCAAGAGGCAGCTGATCCTTGATTCTTTCTCATCGATGTTTCTAGCTCTCAATATCTCTCTTCCTCTCTGTAAAAAAATCAATAAAATATACTAAAAAAAGAAAGAAAGAATTTGTGGTTAAAATTCTAACTATTGAAATTACTCTTAGAAATTGCTGTCACCTTTCATCTCTCTATACAATTTTTAAAAGAGCAAGCTTCTATTTACTGCTGTGTGCATGGTGGATGAACAGAGTATTACTTATGCTATTGTCCAAAGTACAAAAAGGAGTTTTAATTGTATTAATATAAAGCAATAAATAATGTTTTGCTGAAATAGGCTAGCTTACTGTATAATGCAAATAAATCCATAATATCTTTAGATCACAATTAAAAAGTAAATAATAAAAAAAATTCTCCAGCAAAATATAATTACTAAGATCAAAGACACTATGACTTAACCAGCTCACATTAATTTGGTTCCAAGATTGAACACAAAAATATTCAGTCATAAATGCAGTAACTGAGTTTATTGTCAACATTTGTAAGTAATAATACGTTTATAATTTTTACTTCAAATACACACGAAATGTGTAATAGCTTGAAAATTTAATGTCACAAAAATTCTCACACTATTCATATATGATCATAGTAAATACTACAATAGCCCTTTTTACCTATATATTTTGACTGACATTATAATCAGGTTTCTCAGCCAGAGTCTAGTGAAATTATCATGTTCTTCTTAGAACAATGATGGATTTTGAAAGTTAAGTAGTAAATTATAGTCTCAGGAAAGTGCTAAAGAGAGAAACCTGCACAAATAATTTGCAACATTTAGGTTCAATAAAGAACAATGTGAGAGTCTAAAAAAAGAACAAATGTCAAAATGATGGGTAAGCTCCCTAGACACCTACACAATCTCTATTTTTAGGCACTCTTAAAGAGATAAAAGGTTGCTAAGATTAAGTTTCTTTTTTAGCTTTCTTTCCGTAAATTAGGGGGATAGTGCAGACCCTTTTGTTCTTAGCACAGCTTCCTTTGTGATGCAAATTGTTATGGTCCCAGTAAGCTTTCTTTAATTAGCTAACGATTAGGAAGATATTTCCAAAAGATACTTGGTTATTATATTTGTGTAAGTCATTTGACATATATGTGTGTGTGTGTGTGTGTGTGTGTGTGTGTGTGAGTGTGTGTGTGTATCCGGTGACATTGGTTAATAAACTTATATAAGTTTCAAATGTATAATACCATAATACAATACATCATCTGTATATTTCATTATGTGTTTACTGTCCACTTTTATATATTTGGTCACTGGAGGGAAACAGGCATGGTGGGGAGAGAGCAAAGGGTAAAAGAGGTCATGTATTAGGTCTAGTAATAATTAATGTCGTTTTCTAATACTTTTTTTAAATCAAATTTATTTAAACAATACAACAAAATTTAATCAACAATGTACTTGCCGTTGTTTTCTACTACTTGTGTCCAACACTCAGGAAGCATTTTATCCCTCTGTTGTAAAATTCTTGTGATTTTGATGCAAAAAATTCGGTCAATGCATTTTTGAGGCATTCTTCATTATTAAATTTTTTTCCAAGAAGAAAGTTTTGCAAAGAACGAAACAAATGGTAATCGGAAGGGGCAATATCAGGAGAATATGCAGATTGAGGGAGAACTTCCCATTCCAACTGGCACAGTTTTTCAGCAGTGATTCTTGCAGTATGCGGTCGTGCTTTATCGTGCTGAAGAATTATGCCCTTCCAATTAATCAGCGCGGGTTCTTTTTCTCTTAAAGCTTGGGCTAACCTTTCCAATTGGGCACTATACACTGCACTTGTAATCGTTTGGTTAGATGGTAAAAGTTCATAATGAAGAATTCCTTTAAAATTCCACCAAACACACAACATCACTTTTTTCGCATGCAAGTCAGGTTTTGGCGTGGGCTGCGGTGCCTCATTTTTGTCCAGCCATTGAGGCCGCCTTTTCAAATTAACATACAGCACCCATTCTTCATCTCCGGTAACAATTTGCTCTAAAAATGGCAAAAGGTTTTGACGAGAGAGGAGCGAACTGCAAATTGTGACTCTTTGATTACGGTTGTTGTCGGTCAACTCATGAGGAACCCATTTTCCAAACTTTTGGACTTTGCCAAGTGCACGCAATTGATTGGAAATTGTTTTTTGTGAACAATTTAAAGTTGTCGCAAGCTCTTGTTGGGTAATTTGAGGATTTTGCACCAAAAGAGCTTGAAGAGCTTCTTGATCAAAATTGGACACACGGTCTCGACCACTCTTGTCATCTAACGAAAAATTTCCCTCGCGAAATTTCTCAAACCAACGCTGGCATTTTCTGGCGCTAACTGCATCTTGACCAAGAGCACTACAGATGTTTTTTGCAGCCTCACTTGCTTTTCTTCCTAATTTGGAACTCGTAAAGCATGCAGTGCTGAATATGCTCTTCATCCGCCATCTTCTTAGCCCTAGTTTTGCAACAAAAACCAAACCAAACACAAACTTTTTCAAGCAAAACTTGTTAATTGCACTTCACACGTTCTGTAGATACCACGTGTTTGAAGGTTATGTCGATACAAGTCAACGCCAAGCAAGATTTTAAACGAATGTTTAAAAACGACATTAATTATTACTAGACCCGATATTTGGTCTTTATTATCGACATCTGCCTTGTAGGCCTTGTGTTATATTTTCATTTCCATTGCTATCAACATAATTGAAGAAATAACTAAACAGAAACCAACAATAAACCATACCCTTTGGTAAATAACTTAGATTTCCATTTCAATCTCATTTCATTAGCATTCATTGAGCAAAAGCATTCATTAAGCAAAAGAATGATCATAGTAATATTAGAACTTTTTACTTAATATTCTAAAGCCTCATAGCAAGTTTTAGAGAGACATAAACCAGATAAAACCCTTTGAATTAACAAATGATAATACTAGCAGTTGGATTCATATGCCTAATCCTAGATATGTAGAGAACATAAACCTGGAGATAAAGATATTTAACAAATTTTAGCCCTTGCAGATGGGAGCTTCATTATGTTAGTCTCACACCAGAGAAGTATTTGTTCCCTTACATTGCCCTTAGCCCACATTAAAAAATAAAAAAATAGCCGAGACCGGTTTGGCTCAATGGATAGAGCGTTGGCTTGGGGACTGAAGGGTCCCGGGTTCAATTCCGGTGATCGATGACTCTCTCTCATCGATGTTTCTTACTCTCTATCTCTCTCCCTTCCTCTCTGTACAAAATCAATAAAATATATTTTTAAAAAAATAAAATAAAATAAAAATAAAAAGAGTGAGAGAGATAAAAATTTTTTTCTCAGATGAGAGGCCCTCTTTTCTTCATCTTTCTACAGTGTGCATGGACAAAACCCCTTCATCTTTTACCAGTGCTTAAACCACAGTTCCCCACACTCCTGTTTATGGGAAGATCTTTATTGTCTGTATTCTCCACCCTGTTTTCTTTTCTTACTCCACTGCTCTGCTTTTCTGGTTTCTTTCTGTTTTTTTTTTTTTTTTTTTTTTTTTTTTTTTTTTTTTTTTTTTTTTCCTTCCCTATATTTTCCCCTTACTGGTAAAATAAAACAAAGCAAGTAGCCTGAGAAAAAAATAAAACAATAATAATACTAATCAAGGTATAGTTTAACTTGAAGAAGCATTGTTTATATTACTTACATAAATGCATTTAAATAACAGATATTTTATTTTTTTGTATTATATTATCCTGCTTGCTGGCCTGAGATAGCAGGAATTATTCCATGTATTAACCAATGTATAAATTCTTCAAAAACTATAGGTGTTACACCCACAAAGGGTCTAATGTGGTAGTGAGAAGAGTAAATACGATGGTAATTACTTTATTATTGTTGTTACAAGTGGCATTATTATGATTATTATTACCTATTCTAACATTAACAACATCATACTGAGATTGATGATATGCAAACTAGGAAATCTAAATTCCCTATGACATTCTTGAACAAGTAAACCAAACAAAAACAATAAGATAGCAAAATAGGTTATAAATCAAAGTGGGATATTACTGAAACCTAGTAGTTATTTAAACAATGAAAAATATGAATATATTTAATTTTATGTTGTTTTATATTTACACTAGTACATGAAATTTGTGCATATTAAAAGGGAATTAACTAGAGGAAATATTTTAATATTGCTCTTTGCCCTTTCTCTATAATAGAAGTGTCAGAGATGAAAGAAAATTAGTAAAATGTATATGAAAATCTCCCTCCTGTCAGAGTCTGGGGTGCGCCACAAGACCTAGAGTCAAGTCCTCGCCCATCACCTGCATGTGTTTCTAAAACATAGGAGACCCAGACCCAGCCAGCCCTACCCACATTGGGTGAGGCCCAGACCTGACAGGCTCCACCCCTGTCAAGCCCTTCTGGGAGGGAGAGTGCAGCCTCAGGTCCCTCAGCTCTGAGCAAGGCGGGGAGCACAACCTCAGGCCACTTGGCCCTGCACCAGGTGGCAGATGTAGTCTCAGGTCCCCCATCAAATCCTGCCAGGCTGGGGATGCAACCTGAGATCCCCTGGTCCAACACCAGGGGTGGTGGGTGTGGCCTGAGGTCTCCTAGCCCAGTGCTGGGGTGGGGGCATGGCCTGAGGTCCCTAGTCAAGCCCTGCCAGACAGAGGCCACAGCCTGAGGTTCCCTGGCCTGGTGCTGAAGCAGGGGGCATGGCCTTAGGTCCCCTGTTAAGCCCCACCAGGTGAGGGGTGTGGCCCAAGGTCCCCATCAAGACCTGTCTGAGGTCCCTGTTAAGCCCGGTGGGCTGGGGGTCATGGCTTGAGGTCCCCTGTCAAACCCTGTGGGGTAGGGGCCACAGCCTGAGGTCCCTTGCCCTGACCAGATGCCATTCAGCCTCAGGTCCCTGCTGTTTGGTTGTGATGTTATGGTGCCTTGGCTAATTTGCATTTTTCTCCATTATATAAGTTATATAGATAGATAATATAAATAGCTGTTTGGAGGCAAATGATAGGTCAAAATTTTAAATAAATAAAGCATTTAAAAATTCTTTCTACAAATGGAAGACCTGGGGCAGAGGATGGAGGCAGGCTAGAAGGGTCAATGGGGGGGGGGGGGGGTAGAGGGCAGGGAAGATATGTAATACTTTCAACAATTTAATTTAAAAAAAAAATAAAAAGGAAGTTTCTGGAGAGTATAAAAGCTTATCATTTCCATTATGATCTTGGGATACTAGTTTAAAGGTACTTCCTGAGCTCTATATGTTCATTAATACAAATTGCAATTATGAAGTAAGAAAATGTAACATGCCCTAACCGGTTTGGCTCAGTGGATAGAGCCTCGGCATGTGGACTGAAGGGTCCCAGGTTTGATTCCGGTCAAGGGCATGTACCTTGGTTGTAGGCACATTCCCAGTATGGGGTTGTGTGCAAGAGGCAGCTGATGGATGTTTCTCTTTCATCAATGTTTCTAACTCTCCATCCCTCTTCCTTCCTCTCTGTAAAAAAAATCAATAAAATATATTTTTTAAAAGAAAATGTAATATTTTTCCATAAGAAAACTTGTGGAAAGAGTTTATGAAGTTAATATTAGATCTTTAAGCATCAGCCAAAAGTGATTAAGAACAGTGTAGGAAAGATAAGATTGAACACGCATCTAATCGTAGTTCAAAAAGTAATGAATTTATAGGATAAAAGTGGAATCCTTTAAAAAGTTAATGGACCTCGAAATACAGATGAATCTTCAGAGAGAAGAAGCATATCATACCCCAGACCTATACTTAGACCATAAAAATATCTCATAACATTGCACATCATATTTTTTAGAGTTTTCCTCTCAAGTGTTCTGAATTCTAATCAAAACATAACAGCAGAGGTAATAGATACATGGGAGGTGCACCTGCTCCTTTTCTCTGGGCTCCAGTCATTGTGGCAGTTGAATCACCTGGTTTATGAAACACATAATATCCCAACACTTCCTTGTATTTCCAATTTTGCAACATTTCTTAAAGCACATAGAGCTATATTCAAAAAGAGATGCATTAATGCGTGCTAAGTACTGATGGATAATGAACTGACAAACTGCAGATCACTACCACCATAAAACTGGTGTGAATTATACCTTAGTGGGTCAATAATAAAAGTTAGCTCTCAGTACTCACTGAGATTTTTGGAACATCAGGTAAAGCTCTCAGGACTTTGAAACCTCATTCAAATTTTCCTATATATATATATAAAATTGAGGGAGACACAATGGAGGCAATTTAGGATAAAAGGGGAAAGAATTACAGGTGCAATCATCCTTTGCTTAGAAGCTAATATTGAATCAAGAATTGCAGAGTATTATGTAAGTGGAATAAGCCAGTCTGAGTATCATATGATCTCACTCATGTGGAATCTAGTGAACAAAATGAACCAATGAACAAAATAGACCCCATTGACATAGAAACATGGAACGGACTGACGGATTTCAGAGGGAAGTCCTGGGTGGGGAAGACATCTGTAATATTTTCAACAATAAAGATAACTTTTAAAAAAAGGAATTTGCTTCACCAATGTTTTAGACTTTCTAATATTTCTGCATTATCTTACAATGATACTTGCATATCAACTATTGGGTTGCTATAGCCATGTAATCAATTACTTTGGACAGTGTCTGCAGATTCTTTTTGTTTGCTTGCTTGATTTTGGAATGAATTGTTTATGGGGGAACAGAAGCAAAGACATATTTAGTGCAGACCGCCACATTATGGTCGAGACAACATTAAGTGCTCACCAAATATGTCAGTCCCTTTTATAGTTCCCATCATCCTTTGCAATTAGTTTGAAGCCACCAAATTCATATGGCTAAAGGATGGTGAATGTGACACTTCCAAGCTGAGGGAGATAAAACCAGTGCATCTGGCCACTTATTTTTCCCAGCAGGGCCTATGGTGGCCATCAGACTGAACTATAATCGTGAAATACTTTGAAAAAGCAATTAATGCATGGAATACAGATGGTTTGTAAAGTCACCATCTCAGTTTCCTCTGATGAGAAATATAGTAGGGGCTGTTAGTGGCAGTCATGGGGTCGCTGAGATGCTGAATGATGCTCCAGATCATGATCACAGTGCTGTGACATGACAGTGCTAATTCATCAGACACTTTATGAATTATACTACTATACGTTTGCGTATAAAATAAAGCATCATTTAATAAAACATTTAAAAGACAAAGTGTATCTGTTTTTCATTAATTTCTTCTTGTATTTAGAGTTTAAGGCCATTCATAATTGTAAATGAAGTAAAAGCTTTGTATATAAATTTTAGAAAGAACATATAGACTACATAAAGGTAACATTTTTGGTAACTTTAAGTTGTAATTAAATTTTCATTGTATTTTAATAACTGTGGACCAATTTGGGACTATTTTTTAGATTCACTACTTTAAAGGTCTGTATTAATCAGAATAATTAACATTAACTTCTTTAAGAAACAAATGTTTAGATTTCCGTTTCATAACAAAATAAAAGGTAACAACTATCCTGATGTTTTAACTGCAGTTTAGTTTTACTTGTTTTCATATTTTATATACATGAAATCATACAGTATGTACTCTTTGAAAGAAAAGCTTAGCTGCTTTTCTTCACAGTTATATTTGAAAAAAATGCATCTGCATTTTTCCATATAACTAGTTTGTTCAATAACTAGATTTTTCTAACTTTCTAACTACTTTTCCAGATTACTCATAAGCACTTGGCTGAAACTCAAAAATGTCTGCAGTGGTGTGGAAAAAGACAATTATTTTTTTCCGTGCCTTTAAAAAATCATAACTATAAAATTATCTAAAAATGTACGAAGTAGGACTAACTAAAATCTAAGTGGTTTTTCACAGTGGTATTAGTTTAATGTTTCTAAAAATGCTTTTTACCTGTTGTAGAAGAATGCTGGGAAAACAGTGACACAGCAATTGAATATGGGAAGGTTAGAAAGAAGCTGAGGTACTATATTGGAAATCAGAGTTTCAGTATAAATTCATGATTTTAACATAGCCATATATATATAGACATATATGCATTGCTTGTGTAAATATATGTGCACACATATGCATATGTGCATGTATATTTCATAACTGTGCTGAAAAGAGTTACAAACCATGCCTTCCAGTAATATCAATAGCAATGAGAATACCTAGACCCTGATTTGATTTTGAAATGCCTTTCCTTAATAGAAATAGCCAAGATACATACCTTGCATAGAGAGATGGTGAGTTTAGATATCAGACAGAGAAAGTGTGAGCTGCAAATGCAACAGCCTATTGTGACAGAAAGGGAGTTGTCAAATATGTATGTTCATTTTCAAAATGACACATGAGCTAGGTTAAAGGGGCCCCAGCTAGGCAAATCTAGGACAGATTGAACATTAAAACAGATATTGACATTTTAGGATTATAACCCACTGATTAAAAAATAAACCCATTGAGTCCATCCCAATAATATATAAATGAGAGCAAGTAAACAATAAATGGATGGTAGATTAATATATATTAAAATGAGAAAAAAGTTTTCATTTAGAGTAGGATATCAACTATTAAATGATTTAAAAGAATGATGTTAGAAATATCTTTTTTGAAACCATAATAGTAATTCATTTACACATTAATTATTTATGAATTTTAATTAAAAAGTGTGGGCTGAAAAGTAATGAGAAGAATATTTTCAAAATTCATATATATATATATATATATATATATATATATATATATAGAGAGAGAGAGAGAGAGAGAGAGAGAGATGATTAAGAAAACATCCACAATTTAACAGTTAGCTATGCTAATAAGGAGTAAATATTTTGGTATAATCTTGCAATTTTTTTAGGTTTCAGCTGATGTCAAAATTAAAATTTTATAAATTATTTTGTAAACTTTACTATCTACATTTCATATTGCTTTACAACCCAGTTTCTAATTATTGAAAAAAGTAAACATAGCACACAAAAACACATATCTATCAAAGACCAATGAGTTAGAGACAATCCAAATTAAAACACTAAATCAGGGATTGTGATTTGAAATATGCAAGAACACAAGATGAATTTTTTGTTTATGCTCTTTAGATGATGAGGTAGGACAGTTTTCTAATAGGTGTAGGTTATATTGATGGCTCGCTCCCTGAGAACAGCAGTGATTTTCTCACATTTGAATGATTAATATTTGCATTAAACTACAGGTTCAATAACATACTCAGTTAATTTTGTGCTCCACAGGATTTTAGATTTACTTTACACTGTAGTTTCTTTGATTTATGTTCTATTAATAGCAGTTTGTGTCATCAAATTTAATAAAATGGGTTAAGCTAGATATGTTCCTCTTCTAGAATATGTAGTTTAACAAAGATTTATAAGAAACCATGTCTGTCTTCAAACATATTTAAAACTCAGAATGTCATATAAAGAATTATTTATTAAAATTCTGTAATTCTTCAGAGGCTTATTTGAATTTTTATTTATTTTTTGAAAAATATCTCATGCTCACAAATGTCACTTTTCCATTCATCTTTACTAATTCATTACTCATTTATATACAAACTAAGGTCTTTTTCCCTTATAATTTTCAAAATTATTATATACCCCTATCATAATTTATAACCTAATAAAATGCTTAAATTGGATTTAAGTACAATAGGAACAACACAGTTATTTATATATACTAGATTCTAGGTCATGAGAGAATTAAAAACATTTCTCCTTTCCTTTGAAATCTTTTGAGCAGTCTAGAGATAGATCTGGTATCCTTTAAACAATTTGTAATGATTATTTGAATTTAATTATGTAGACTATTAAGTTTATAGGTGTATACTAGATAATTAACTAATAATTACTTGCATATTGACCTATTATTTTAGAGTCTACTGTTACTCACATGCTCTGTTACTTAGTCTCCCCAAATAACCTATGAATTACTAATCTGTTCATCTGTCCTTCAGGGGCTGCTGGTGAGCTCTGGCAAATTATCTGTGCTTTTATATAAAAGTCAGGGAAGTGGTAAAAGTAGAAAGTGCTGCTTGTTCAAGACAACAATGGCAAAGATGAGCTTGGACACAAATTTTGCAAGTGATAGCCTTTAGTGCAATAAACTCAGGACTTTGGGTTCAATTTCTTCATACTTAATACTATATCACTATCAAATAGACAAAACTCTTGTATCATTTATTCTCTTCCATATATCCTCCTTATTTATTTCTGGGCTTTTTGTTCTCCAATAAAATGTTTATCTTTCTACTTCATGAATCTGCTTACTATATATGATTCCCATTACATGGGTTTAGCATTTTGTATGCACTCTCACTGAATATTCCTTTCATATCTTATTTTGAAATCTGAGTCTTTATTGAGAAAGACATGTCCAGACAATTCAATTCATGTCATGGCTTTGAGCCATATATTGGTCTCTAAAACTCAGGAATCAATGTTATATCACTGATTTCTTTAAAGATTGGATCTCCTACCCATAATCTCCCTTAATATCCTAATTTGGAGAGCACTTGGAAAATTTGAAAATAAGGTGATTCATCTGTTTTTGTTTGTTTGTTTGTTTTTATTGTGGGCCATATTTAAAGCAGACAATGTAGATGGAGTGATTTAAAATAGTTATTTTTCTGATTCTTGGCTGAGTATCATGCAGTTAGGAAATGGACATCCTGAAATAGCTAGTTCTATAGTGAATATTCAAATGAAAACTTAAACCATTAAAAGAAAGTCCTTGTCTTATTTTTACATTTCCAAACTTTGCAGACTCATCCTTGCTGCACCATTCCCTCAGTAACTATAACAACTTTCCATTTTGGAAAGGGTATATTATCTGAAAAAATGATAAATTCTATAAAATCCCCTAAAACATTATATTTTATAAACACCCTCTAATTATTAACTATTGATATTTAACAGACCATTCTCAAACTTTTAAATTAAAAACAGTAACCATTTGGTTTTCTTTCTTCCAAATCTGCCATTAGCCAAGCAGGTCTACTGATCTTGACAGCCTCATTTTTGAATATGCAACCAGCTATTGGGTTGTCCTGGGAACTTGGACTACAAAGGCCTTGTAGGCTTTCTTCAATAAGGTCTCTTATGCACCAGCAGACTGGCACAGACATTTTATAGAAGGAAGCAAAAACATAAAACCAGTTTTGAAGCCTCTGTTTACACCAAATTTGCTACCCCCACCTGCCAAAGAACATTGTAAAGCTAAACCCATACGTAGTATGGTAGGATACCACCAGAAGGTAGAAATGCAGGGATGCATGAAAAATGGAGTCCACTCTTAAAATTAAACTTCATCACTAGACACATTTTTTTTAAACTCTTATTAAATTTGTTAATAAATGCAGTTTGAATCACCAGACTTTGAGGATGAGGTCCCTTAACTTGGCTATTATGACAGATTTGAATTGACTTAATTGAACCTGAAGAGCTGGAATTTAGCTATTCAAGGTTATATGAGATCCTGTAACATATAATGAGTTGCTTCAAAATTTTCTATTGGATCACAAAGAGATAAAAAAACAAAACAAAAACAAACAAACAAACAAACAAAAAAGAACAGTCTGGGAGTAAGAATTAGGCAGCAGAAGGAATCTATAATAGATTGTAGCCTGTATTACAACTAGCATCACAAATCAAAGGGGGGGGGGGGAAACTGAGAAGTAAGATTACAAAAATTAAAAAGAAACAAACAAGGAAAGAATCTAAGGAAAACTTATTAAGCAACGTTTAAAGCAAAGTTGTGAAAATTTAGCATCAGAAAGCCCTATATTCCCAGACTGGCAACCTAAAAACATCATGATGAAGGGGATAGCTAGCTAGCTTCATTAGGAAGGTTTAGGGAATAAAGAGGATCTGTGGGAGAAGAATGCATTGAAGATGCTAGGCTGCTTATCATACTTGTACAGAGGATAGAGAAATGCCACAGGCAGATGGAAATATTTCTCCCTGAGCAATTAAAACAGCCATAAACCAAGGACAGAGTTATCTCTGGCTTGAGCAATTAAAATGATCATAAGTTAGATCAAAAGTAGCCCTGACTTGAGCAGCTGGGAGAGCTATAAGATAAAACACCCCCAGGCCAGCACAATTGGGAGAAAGCTGTAAGATACAATCAAAAGTGACTCCAACCTAAACAGATAAGATGAACCAACAGAGGAAAAATGCAGATGTAGGGGTTATGGGAGCTGATTACAGGGCTAAGGTCCAGTGGTAAAAAAGGAAGGTCTCCATCCTAGTTAATGCCTCAAAAAAAGCAGTGGTTACCTTTCTTAGGGGGCTCCTCTGTCCCTCTAGGAGGGGCATAGTTTTAGGATTAGGAACTTAGAGAATACCTTCCTTACGTGGCTCCTCTGCACCAAGAGAAACAGAGATTTAGGCTTAGAATTTAGAATCAAGGTTTTAGAGCACATGTGTCAAACACAAGGCCCGCGGGCCAAATCCAGCCCGCCAGGCCTTGCAATGTGGCCCGCACCGCGCTGTCATCACTGCACTCCGCTGTCAGTTTATGACATTGTCAGTTTATGACTGTTCAGTAAACCATTCGGCCCGCGATTTAGGCTGGATTTTAGATTTTGGCCCCTTCTCTGATTGAGTTCGACACCCCTATTTTAGAGGTAGCATTTTCTTGCAATAAAGTTTCTGTACTTTTCATCTACCACCTTTTGCCCGTGGCTTCATTCTTCGAATCCATCTGGACAAGAACCTGGAAAAGAAATCACCCTTGCATCCTGCTCAACAAAACAGCTTGAATCAATGACCTCAGAACCAAATGACTTGAACTCTGAATTAAGAGAGTAAATGGAGTCAAATATATTGATATATTAAGTATTCTTAAAGTCCATGCATTCATCTGGAAGACACATTCTTTATTTAATGATTAGATAAACTTAGAAAAACACAACATATGTCAAAAAGCTCTTTGGTATATGTACAAAATATTATTACAAAAGGATCAGATTAATGACAACAAAGCCAAAATAATTTAAAAATACAAATACTTCCCATTTTCACCCTTTCAACTTGCCAGCATCAGCCTGCATATTAAAGACCATCTGCTCAAAATTATCTCTTATTGCAACTAAATACAGTCATGGTTATTATTTTTTTATGGTTATTATTTTTTATGATGTATTTTAGTTGCAGAAAATTTTGGTGTTAATGTCTTTATTTTTTTTAAACATTAACATTACCATTACTACTTATATGTGGACTCTAATGACAAAATAAACTGACAAAGTAGAGACAGACTCATGGATACAGAGAACAGACTGACAGTTATTCGAGGGAATGGGGGTTTGAGGGTTGAGTAAGAAGGGTGGAGGGATTAGCAAAGAAAAAAAAAAGAAAAAAAGAAAAAAAGGAAAGACTCATGGGCACAAACAACAGGATGATGACTGCCAGAGGGTAGGGGAGTGCTAGAAAAAGGCAAAGAGGGATAAATGGTAATGGAAGGAGATTGGACTTGGGGTGGTGAGCAGACAATACAATGTGCAAATGATATCTAGTAGAATTGCATACCTGAAATCAGTGTACTTTTATAAGCCAAATTCAATTAAAAACTGGTACCCTAGTTTCCTGAAAGAACTTTTTCACCTTTTGTAGATATAAAAATGGCCTAGCAAGAAAGTGCATGAGCTCAGCTTGCTAAATTACTATATCAAATAATAATAATGAACATTTATTTGATCACCCACAGTGAGGGATCTGTGCTAAAGAACAGCTACATAAATGTATTTTCTTCATGGGGCTCAAATAAAAGAAAACTGATATCTGCAATTCCTCATCAGAAGACCACTGCTGACTAATCTGATGAAGGAGGAAAGTCGGTAGAGGAATGCTGATTGAAAAGGTAAAGTACTCATTAGGAAGGGTATTCTGCTTCCTTTAAATGTCCGGAAAGAGACTTACACATTTATTTTTCTTGTGGACCAGTATGAAAGAATTGGGGCAAGCGGTGTGTGATCTAGACATTTTATTTTTACCATAAAAATTGGAGGTTTGCTTGTTGACCTGTTTCAGTGTAGTTATTTTGTTCTGAATGTTAATAGGCTGATTTCTTGAAAAAGAATGGTCCAGAGTAATTATAATGCATTAGTAACATTAGTAAAAACTTTCATTTTATTCTACAGATGAATTATAATGAAAAAAATACATAAAATAAAATGTTTGACAGAAAAGGAATGGTTATAGAATAATATAGTATAAGCTTAATAAGGTGTATTATAAGCAATTAAAATAATAACTTGAGATATTAATGCTACTAGAAGTTGTCACTTGATATTATGATAAAAATATTTTTATATTGTTAAAATAAAATAAAATGGAGACCAGGATTGAAGACTCCCCACAGGTGACCATCCTGTTTGGTTTTATGATGAGCCTTGATTGTTGTTGGTCATATCCATAGGAGGAATTTACCCTTGACTGATCAGCTGCAAGAACTAGCTGTGAGCAGGATGGAGGACCAGCTTTCAGGGGCCCATCCTACAGACAGGACTTGCTTACTGAGCCCACCCCTTGAGTTTGTTCCCCCTGAAAGTGGCTCTGGAGCTTCTTGGAAGATGTTGGCCAAGGTCAGTTGCAATCTGTGTTCTGCCGAGGGCCTGTCATGAGCTACAACGTGATCTCCAGATGGCTGCTACTTGTGCTGGGCTTGGAGGTGCCCAAGGAGAGACCAAGCTACAAACCATGGCCAGATCCTGCGAGTGCAGGGCCTGCGTTTTCTTAGCAAGAGGTATGCAGCACCCAAGGCCAGATGCTGTTCTTTTGAGAGGTTTTAGGAGAGTCTAAAGCATTAGCCAAGACAGACCATTTTTATGGGGGGGAAAAAACAACACACACACACACACACACACACACACACACACAATATATATATATATATATATATATATATATATATATATATATATATATATATATATATATATAAACAACTAGGGTCCACAAGTTGGGTGGGGCAGGGTTTCAGGGAATCACCAGGACAAAGGAGCAGTGTTAGTTAGGTTGATAGAAATACAACTAAGATACCAAATTGTGCATTCTGTGTGGGGAGGGCTCAGAAAAGGAATAACAATGCCTCTTCCAGCACTTCTGTTTGGGAGAAAGCTGACTCTCCAGATCTTGCTCTGATGCCAGAAAACTCAGTCCCTCCTATGTGTCCCTGGTGCCTTTTGAGCTGCTACCCCAGTGATGGAGCTCAGAGTGAATGAATCCATGCACAAGTCCTTTAACAGGAATGCCTGGAACTCCAGAAGCCCTCTGTCTCACTCATCCACAATCCCTGTTGGCTTTTATAGCCAGAAATTATGGGGATTTTTCTAACTGGTATGGGAACCCTGGTCTTGGGGGACTGGAATTCCTTAACTTCCTTAATTCTCAGGGGGGTCCACCATAGTGGAGCTATCTCTTTTGATTTTTATCCACCACACATGGGTGTGGTACCATTTTGCATCTCCATCCCTCCTACCAGTCTGGATGTGGCTTATTCTCTATATCCTTAGTTGTAGTATTTCTGTTCAGGTAGATTTCAGGCAGTTTTGAATGATGGTTGATCTGTGATTGGTTGTAATTTTTATGTGGTTCTATGAGGATTCCAGTGTTACATTTAACTGAACCACCATGTTGACTAGAACCAAAATAAAACTCCTATTATATAAAGTTAATTAATTATATATTGAACTAGAAGCCTGATGCACAAAAATTCATGCAAGAGTAGGCCTTCCGTCCCCTGGCTGCTGGCACCTGCTTCCCTCCAACCCTGGCTTCCTCAGCAAGGACATCTGGAATGATGTCTGGAAGATGTTCAGTCTAATTAGCATATTACCCTTT
Source organism: Pipistrellus hanaki (assembly GCF_964339955.1). Lineage (NCBI taxonomy): Eukaryota > Metazoa > Chordata > Mammalia > Chiroptera > Vespertilionidae > Pipistrellus > Pipistrellus hanaki. Next base: position 49,257,680 of record NC_140505.1, read on the forward strand.
TATTATTATAGATGCTTATTCCATATTCCTTGCTTCATGTTATTATGTAATAGAGTAAAATGGCAATGAAGAAACATTGGTGTTGTAATGTAGTAATACATGGGAGAGAAGCAGCAGTTGAAATTTGTGGGTAGAAGTGGAGGCTGCCCTTAGAGCCAGCCAGACAGTACATTGGAGGTAGAGTTGAGGGCCCTTGACCCCATCATGGAATTTGGCTCCAGATCTTTGAAATGCCACTGCACCTCCTGGTGTGTCACAACTGTTCTTTGTTCTGAGCCAAATCTACTGAGATGCCCAGGTGTCTTTTCCAAATTGCCAAGGTTTTACTAGCTGCACCTGATAAAGGTGAGCATCCTGTTATGTTTTATGATATTTTTCTTCAAATAACCTATAAAGAACAGAAATCTTGTTTCTGAGTGTGTGTGTGTGTGTGTGTGTGTGTGTGTGTATTTTGTTTTAATTCAAATGGGATAAAATCTTACTGCCTGAGCCTCTTGACCCTGAAAGAAATACTCTTGTTCAGACTTTCTCTTGCCCTAAATGTGTACCCCTCACTCCAGCTCTGAACATAATTGTTAAGCCAGAGAAAATTTCCCCAAGGAGAGGAGGGAGATTTGTATGAATCCTCAGATTCAGCTGCAATTAAATCTAGCTAAACTCCCAACTCTATGTATGACACATTGTTACACTTGGGCTCTCTCTCTCTATCTCTCTCTCCCTCTTCTCTTCCCTCTCCCTCTCCCCTTTCTCACACACAGAGAAACCCTTTAGAAGTTACAGAGTCTTTCTGTCTCTCAGATGGGTGGACTTATCTCAAAGATATTACCCATTTTATTTTCTGATGCATGAAATTCATGTACGGGGGAGGGAAGGTGTCCCTCAGCCCGGCCTGCACCCTCTCCAATCTGGGATCCCTTGGGGGATGTCTGACTAAACTGGCAGTCAGACATCCCTCTCACAATATGGGACTGTTAGCTCCTAACTGCTTGCCTGCTCCTAACCTCTCCCCTGACAGCCTGATCATCCCCAACTGCCCTCCTCTGTCATGACCAGCCTCCTCCTCCAGGACCAGCCTCCTCCTTGCTGCATGGAGCCGCGGGTCTCCCAGGCCTCACCACGCAGAGAGGCTGCTAGGCCCTGCCCCCACTGTGCACATGGCCATCTTGTGATGCCCATCTTGTGGCGACATTGCATGCGAGGGCCACCTAGGCTTTTATTAGTATAGGCTTTTTTTTTTTATCACTATTACCGCCCCCAATATAAATAAGCTTCATAAGGAAAACAATTTTTATTTATCTTTTTTTTATGCTGTCACTACAGAATTAAGGACCATATTTGATCCATGATAGTTTCTTGATGAAGAAATGTATCCAAATTGAGTTAAAATGATGTATTCTTAAGGTGCGGAAGGAATATAGAGAGACTTCTATGATGGAAATCAGAAAACATTTCAGAAAACAGTTATTAGAGCTTTTTTGGCCCTTTAACATACATTTAATTTAAAAATTCATTTTAACCATTTTACAGTTACTTATATATCTTTATTCCACTCTTAACTATTGAAATCTATGTTACTACTTTTATATGCATTTCTCAAATATATTGTGCATTAGAATATTCCACCAATATTTAACTTTTCTCAAAGTATAATATTCTTTTTTTTTAAATATATTTTATTGATTTTTTTGCCCCCCTCCCTCCCTCCCATACATACCCTCCCTCCCCAGAGTTTTATGTCCATTGGTTGTACTTATATGCATGTACACAAGTCCTTCGGTTGATCTATTATCTCCCCCAGATCTTCCTCCCCTCCCCACTGTAATTTGACAGTCTGCCTGTTGCTTTACTGTCTCTATATCTGTCTCTTGGTTCATCAATTTATAATGTTCTTTATCATCCACAAATGAGTGATGTCATGTGGTGTTTCTCTTTCATTGATTGGCTTATTTCACTCAGCATGATGTTCTCCAATTCCAACCAGGTTGCTGCAAATGATGAGAATTCCTTCTTTTTTATGGCAGCATAGTATTCCATGTGTAGATGTACCATGGTTTTTGGATCCAATCATCTGCTGACGGGCACCTAGGCTGTTTCCAAATTCTGGCTATTGTAGATTGTGCTGCTATGAACATAGGGGTGCATATATCCTTTCTGATTGGTGTTTCTAGTTTCTTGGGATATATTCCTAGAAGTGGGATTACTGGGTCAAATGGGAGTTCCATTTTCAGTTTTTTGAGGAAACTCCACACTGTTCTCCACAGTGGTTGCACCAGTCTGCATTCCCACCAGCAGTGCACGAGGATTCCTTTTTCTCTGCAACCTCGCCAACACTTGTCGTTTGTTGATTTGTTGATGTTGGCCATTCTGACAGGAGTGAGATGGTACCACATTGTTGTTTTGATTTGTACCTCTCGGACAATTAGTGACTTTGAGCATGTTTTCATGTGCCTTTTGGCCTTCCTTCTGTCTTCTTTTGAAAATATTCTATTTAGGTCCATTGCCCATTTTTTAATTGGATCATTCATCTTCCTTTTATTTCGTTGTATAAGCTGTCTGTAAATGTTGGAGATTAAACCTTTTATTATGTTATTTTATTATGGTATTATTTGCAAATATGTTCTCCCACACCGTGGGCTTTCTTGTTGTTTTGTTGATGGTTTCTTTTGCTGTAAAAAAGCTTTTTATTTTGATGTAGTCCCATTTGTTTATTTTCTCTTTAGCTTCCATTGTCCTAGGGGCAGTATCAGTGAAGAAGTTCTTTTGGCATACGTCTGAGATTTTGCTGCCTGTGGATGCTTCTAGTATTTTTATGGTTTCCCATCTGATGTTTAAGTCCTGTATCCATTTTGAGTTTATTTTTGTGAATAGTGTAAGTTGGTGATCTAGTTTCATTCTTTTGCATGTGTCTGTCCAAATTTCCCAACACCATTTATTGAAGAAACTGTCTTGACTCCATTGTATATTCGTGCCTCCTTTGTCAAATATAAATTGAGCATATTGATTTGGGTTGATATCTGGGTTCTCGATTCTATTCCATTGATCTATATGTCTGTTCTTGTGCCAGTACCAGGCTGTTTTGAGAACAGTGGCTTTGTAATATAGTTTGAAGTCTGGTATTGAGATCCCTCCTACTTTACTCTTCTTTCTCAGGATTGCTGTGGCTATTCGGGGTCTTTTATTGTTCCAAATGAACTTTTGGAGAGTTCTTTCTAGGTCAATGAAATATGCCATTGGTATTTTAATGGGGAGTGCATTGAACCTATAGATTGCTTTAGGAAGTATGGACATTTTGATGATTCTATCAATCCATGAACATGGTATGTTCTTCCATCTCCTTACATCTTCCTCTATCTCTTTTTTCAGTGTCGTGTAGTTTTCCACAAATAGGTCCTTTACTTGCTTAGTTAAATTTATTCCTAGGTATCTTAATTTTTTTGGTGCGATGGTAAATGGAATTGCTTTTTTAGCCTCTGTTTCTGTAGTTTCACTGTTGGTATATAGAAATGTCATGGATTTCTTGGCATTAATTTTGTATCCTGCTACATTGCCAAATTCATTTATTAAGTCAAATAGTTTTTTAATGGAGTCTTTTGGGTTTTTTATGTACAATATCATGTCATCGGCAAATAAGGATAACTTTACTTCTTCTTTTCCAATTTGGATGCCTTTTATTTTCTCCTCTTGTCTAATTGCAATGGCTAGTACTTCCAGTACTATGTCAAACAGGAGTGGCAAGAGTGGGCATCCCTGTCTTGTTCCTGTTCGTAGAGGGAATGGTTTTAGTTTTTGCCCATTGAGTATAATGTTGGCTGTGGGTTTATCATATATAGCTTTTATTATGTTGAGGTATGATCCTTGTACTCCCACCTTGTTAAGAGTTTTTATCAGGAAAGGGTGTTGGATTTTATCAAATGCTTTTTCTGCATCAATTGATATGACTATATGATTTTTATCTTTCAATTTGTTTATGTGATGTATTACGTTTATTGATTTGCTGATATTGTACCATCCTTGCATTCCTGGAATAAATCCTACTTGGTCATGGTGTATGATCATTGTGATGTTCTTCTGGAGTCGATTTGCTAGAATTTTGTTGAGGATTTTAGCATCTATGTTCATGAGGGATATTGGCCTGTAATTCTCTTTCATTGAGTTGTCTTTATCTGGTTTTGGTATTAGGGTGATGCTGGCTTCATAGAAGGAGTTTGGAAGTGTTCCTTCCTCTTGTATTTTTTGGAATAGTCTGAGGAGGATAGGTTTTAGTTCTTCCTTGAATGTTTGGTAAAACTCTCCTGTGAAGCCATCTGGACCTGGGCTTTTGTTTGCTGGAAGCTTTTTGATGACTGTTTCAATTTCTTCCCAAGTCACTGGTCTATTGAGATTTTTAGATTCTTCCTGATGGAGTTTTGGAAGTTTGTATTTTTCTAGGAATATGTCCATTTCCTCCAGGTTGTTCAGTTTGTTGGAATAGAGTTGTTCGTAGTATTTTGTAACAATCCGTTGTATTTCGGTGGGGTCTGTTGTTATTTCACCTCTTTCATTTCTGATTTTGTTTATTTGGGTCCTCTCTCTTTGTTTCTTAGTTAGCCTGGCTAGAGGTCCATCTATCTTGTTTATCCTTTCAAAGAACCAGCTCTTGGTTTTATTGATCTTATGTATTGTTTCTTTGGTCTCTGTCATTTATCTGTGCTCTGATTTTTGTTATTTCCTTCCTTCTGCTTACACTGGGCTTTTCTTGTTGCTCTTTTTCTAACTCTTTGAGTTGTAGAGTTAGAACACTTGTTAGCCTTTTTTCTAGTTTTTTGCAATAGGCTTGTAAGGATATGAACTTCCCTCTCAAAACTGCTTTTGCTGTGTCCCATAGATTTTGGATTGTTGTGTTTTCATTGTCATTTGTTTCCAGGATGTTTTTAATTTCTTCCTTGATTTCTCTGGTAACCCAGTCCTTATTTAATAGCATACTGTTTAGTCTCCATGTGTTTGATTTCTTTGGATTATTTTTATTGTAGTTCATTTCCAGTTTTATGCCATTACGATCTGAGAAGATGCTTGATATGATTTCTATCTTTTTGAATTTGAAGAGACTTTGCTTATGTCCCAAAATGTGGTCTATCTTTGAGAATGTCCCATGTGCACTTGAGAAGAATGTATATTCTGTGGCTTTGGGGTGGAATGTTCTGAAGATGTCAATTAATTCCATCTGGTCTAGTGAGTCATTTAGGATTGATATTTCTTTGGTGATTTTTTGTTTTGATGATTTGTCGAAGGGTGACAGTGGGGTATTAAAATTTCCTACTATGATTGTACTGCTATTACTCTCTCCCTTAATGTCCTCCAGCAGTTTTTTTTTTATGTATTTGGGTGCTCCTGTATTGGGTGCATATATATTTACCAGGGTTATTTCTTCTTGTTGGATTGTTCCCCTTAGTATTATGAAGTGGCCTTCATTATCTCTTGTTATGTCCTTCACTCTGAGATCTAATTTGTCAGATATAAGTATTGCTACCCCAGCTTTTTTTTCATTTCCATTTGCCTGGAAAACTTTTTTTTCCATCCCTTCACCCTCAGTCTGTGTGCATCTTTTTTTCTGAGGTGGGTTTCTTGTAGACAACAGATGTATGGGTCTTGTTTTCTTATCCAATCTGACACCCTATGTCTTTTGATTGGAGCATTTAATCCATTTACATTTAAGGATATTATTGATAGGTACTCATTTGACACCATTTTTATTCTATACCCGTGTTTCTTCTTCACTTCCTATTTCTTTATTTTTACAGTAGACCCTTTAGCATTTCTTGCATTGCTGGTTTGGTGGATATAAATTCCTTCAGTCTTTTTTTGTCTGAGAAGCTCCTGATTTCCCCTTCAATTTTGATTGATAGCCTTGCTGGGTACAGTATTCTTGGATTCAGACCCTTCCTTTGCATGACTTTGTATATTTCATCCCATTCCCTTCTGGCCTGATATGTTTCTGTTGAAAAATCAGTTGCTAGTCTGATGGGGGTTCCTTTGTATGTCACTTTCTGTCTCTCTCTGGCTGCTTTTAAGATTCTTACTTTGTCGTTGTTGTTTGCCAATTTAATTATAATGTGCCTTGGTGTCTGTCTTCTGGGATTTATTTTGCTTGGGACTCTGCGAGCATCTTGGATTTGTGTGGGTTTTTTCTTCTCTATCTCAGGAAAGTTTTCTGTCATTATTTCTTGAAATACTTTTTCCATGTCTACCTCAGTTTCCTTTCCTTCTGGAACCCCTATTATTCGAATATTATTTTGTTTTGTATTGTCCCAAAGCTCCCGTAGGCTCTCCTCCTGCTTTTTAATCTTTTTTTCTAGAAGCTGCTCTCATTGGGTATTTTTTTCCATCTTGTCTTCTAGCTCACTGATGTGGTCCTCTGCTTCATCTAGTCTACTCTTGATGCTTTCTATTGAGTTTTTCATGGTAGTAATGTCATTTTTCATTTCTTCTTGGTTCTTCTTCAGTTCCTCTTGGTTCTTCTTCAATTCCTCTTGGTTCTTCTTCAATTCCTGATGGTTCTTCCTCATTTCTTCTTGGTTATTGTCAAATTTCTCTTCCATTCTTTTTAGCCATCCTATGATCATTATTCTGAATTCTTGCTCTGGTAGGCTGCTTGCCTCTGACTCCTTTACTTCCTTTTCTGGTGATGCCTGCTTTTCTTTCATGTGCGGGCTATTTCTTTGTCTCCCCATGGCCTCTCTTTTCAGGATGTCTGGTTATGTGGTGTTTCTTTTCCTCAAGGTGGTTCATGAACCCTGGCATAGGCGTCTTATTCACATCTCCAGTTCTGAAAGCACCTTCTTTTCAGTAGTCTGGAAGTCTCCAATTTGTCAACTGGTGAAACTTTAACTATGTTGAGTTGTCCAGTTGGACACGTGATAATTCAAGATAAAAAAAAACAAAACAAAAAAAACTTGAAGCAAAGGCTGAAGACACTGTCCGGGCAGCCGCTGCTCCCATAGTATAATATTCTTGAAAATTGTATTATATATATTCTTACCTCACCTCCTCACTAATAATCCATATAAATTGCCCACTCATGGTCTCTGTACCTGGGTTCTTGCTAAATATATTGCAATCATTTAAGAGCTCCAGGTATTGAAATTGAGAGCCTTGTCTGGATTTACAGAGGGCCTTAAATTGCCCTGCTCTGTGGGTGGGTGGATATTGACTTTATTGACTTGTTAAATCCTATGAAATTGTAACTGCTGGAATGTTGCATGATATTTTGAGATATATGGCAGAGAAAGTTATCTTCACAGATTATATATTCAGTGTTATATAGTGTTTGGTATGATGGAGTTTAGGCCTTATCTGGGTTCTGGAACATATGCCCTCAGATAAGGGGAACTATTATATACCTAAAATGATTCAGACCTTTGTGAATTTTTAGTGAATAATTTCTAATTTTATGCCTTGTCTTTTCCCTCAAGAATAAATGACTACGAAAAATAGAGTATAAGTCCAAAATATTGCACGCACACACTCACACTTCTTTTTTAGCCAATTTATCTGTCATTGTAAAGGTTAATTTTTAATGATTTTTTTTCTACAGTCACTCTCTGTTAGCCTTTTAAACTCTATTCAGAAGAGGACTCGAAGCCACCAAAAGTCAAAATTCATTATATATTCTTTAGATTTCAGTTAGCAATCCACTTTAATATGCTTTGGATGTCAGTTTTAATCTGTACCTCTCCCGGTGTGAAGTAGTAAAAATCATTGGAAACACAATATTGCAAAGTACAATTTTAGTTGATTTTCAGTTCTTCCCTTTTGAATGGATTTTGAAATGAGTTTGAGTTATAAAAAAAATGTTATATAACTAAGAGATTAACAGGTATTAAAAATAAAGCAAGCACTTTTAAGCAAATATAAAGTGAACACACTTTACATAAAGCACTATTTCTTTTAACTTGCTAAACATGTGATTGATATTTCAGTAATCTGTGTTTAAAGCATTGACAAGCTAGAATTGTGTTTAACTAGAATTATGATTAAATACGTTCTACATAGCCACAAATTTATGTTTATGATAGTCTCAAGTGGTGTGTCAAAAGAAAAAAAGAAATGGCAAAGACTTGACTATATTGGCCCTGGTGTCTTTATTGTAGATAAGAAGATATTCTAACTTACTGAGATCCAGGTGCTTTGAATTGACAACTTCCCCCATCCTCTGCTTACATCAACTTCCCTGCACATACTGCCTACTCAATCCCTGCACTAGGTCTCTACTACCTACATACAAGAAACTTATGTAGAGTCAACTTTTAATGAACAGTTTTATTATAGTTTCTTTGTTTGCATAATTAAATTTGTCTATGCCCCATGGATATTCCAAAATATGAAGTGTATAATTAAAATGATTTGAATCTAGTGAATATGCAAACAATAATGTTATGCTCTTTTAAAACTGAGCTCTCCAAATTATTTATGAAATTGATAATACTAACATAAAGATTTTCTATGAAAATAAGTGTGAGGAATTGAGAAAACTTCTGTTTAAATAGAAATAAAAAGGTAAAAAAAATATTGTGAAGTTGTTATCCTTAACTCCATTAAGCGCATAACTTTCCTTTTCAAAATGGAATTTCATAATTAGTGCATAGTAATGAGATACATTTAAATTGTAATAGAATTTTACATTGGTATTTTTGTAGTAATTTTATGTAACCCCTGATTCCATTGATGATGTTATTTTCCCTTCAAATTATTAGGCTAATTTGCTAATAGAATTTTAAATGTTACTTTAGGTCAATTAATTAAATTATAATACAAACAAGTTGAAAGACGCCTGTGCATAACCAACCATAGTTTCAAATTAGAACCTTAATTAAAATGTTATGGTTTATTAATTACAGACTCATTAGTTCAATCCCCTGTAGTTTTTTATAATTGTTTTTTAAGTTATAATATTTATTTATGTACTTCCTATCTCCCACTCATGTTCTTCGTCTGTTATGGAAAAATATAAGAACATTCTGTTCTATTGAATCACCGTCATGACAGCATACAGCAGACATATTAATTGTGGTTTTTTGTTTGTTTTTTTCTCTTTCAGTTACAGAATTACTGAATCAGTTAAAGAAATATCAACTAACTCTTTGGAAGAGGTCCTTCCAAACAGTTAAATTAATGAGTAGCATGATAGCTACCACTGACTGGGAAGGAGATCAATAGATTAGCACTATTAAATAAGCACTTAAGGTTTGACTGCCAATTGATTTGCTTTCCTCTATCATCTGTCTATCTATTCATCATCTCTCTCTCAACTTTTTGGTTTGAGTTATAGTAAATACTGGTGCTTGCTTCTAAATAAATTCAAGATGGGAACATTTAATTTATTCAATAGATTACTCGAATAATAGGTGAAGCTTCAAATTGATCCCTTACCCTATATAGTCAGGAAATGTATCTGTTGGAATTGGTTGGTTGCTTAATGTTTAAAAAAATAAAGGGGAGGGGGGGGCACTTCAACTACAATCAATTAACCTGAACAGAAAAAAAATATTTAATAAGAAAACCACCTTTTAACAAGTTCACAAATTATCTTGAACTTGGGAAGAAAAGCCAAGTTTGTAGAATTTTGAAAGTGAGCTGCAACTCTTTGTCTTACTGAGGAGATAGAAAAAGAAGGTCAGGCAGTCAGCGACAGGGACCATGGGGAGGGAGGGGAGAGAAGTAGACCTTTGTAGACACGAACACAAAAGACCTAGACCTAGACCCAGGGAGGTGGGGACAGTGATGTCACATTGGGCCTGAAGTGAGAGTCCTCAGTCAGGTCCTTTGAGCTTGAAAATAATTGAATATTGCCAGAATTTTATTATATGAAGGGACCAATCAGAAGCTAGCAGGGTATATAAATATTTCTAGACAAAGAGCTTAAGCAATGGCCTGCTTTGGGCCTCCTTCCTGTCTATCCTCAAACAAACTTTGTTTCCGCCAACCATTTTTGTTTGTGAATCCATTCTTTGGTTTTGTGAGACAAAGAATTTGGAACCAACCACCGCATTTTGGTTTCACTGCTACCTATAAGCGCTGCATATAATGTTTAAATGCTCTGAGGCATGGTTCTTTGCCTTACAGTGGAAACTGGTTAACCAATTAGGCCCTCCCTCATTGGATCATGAACAGATGGAAACCACACAAAGTTTAGGTTTGAGGTTGGTATGTATGTGAGTGTATAGGGGAAGGAAGTCAATGCATTTTATTAGATAATGTTTTATTTGAGTGGCTTATGGAACATCCAAGTTCTATTGAGGTTCAATAAAATAAGATGGATTAGCCGAAACCGGTTTGGCTCAGTGGATAGAGTGTTGGCCTGCGGACTCAAGGACCCCCGGGTTCGATTCCAGTCAAGGGCATGTACTCTGGTTGCGGGCACATCCCCGGTAGGGGGTGTGCAAGACGAAGATGATCTATGTTTCTCTCTCGTTGATATTTCTGACTTTCTATCCCTCTCCCTTCCTCTCTGTAAAAAAACAATAAAATATATTTTTAAAAAATAAGATGGATTAGAGATTTGCATTTTAGAATAAATAGGCAAAGATGGGTATGTAAATGGTAAGTGAATTGTTAATACTAAGAATTCTGACTCAGTGTTATAACATATGTATAATTTAATGAAAATAAGAATACTTGAGCCATACTACAGACCAATTAAATGAGAATATACATAATAATAAATCTTAAAATGGTCCTTATATGTCTCTGGCTGAGAACTACTGACAAAGAGACTTAGGATAAAATAAAAGTAATGCTAAGAATAACAATAGCAAAAATAATAGTAATGTTTCAAGACTGAGAGTGTACTTACTCATTTCTAATATGTCAGTAGTGGAAAAAATAATACAGTACATTAAAGACACCAAAATATATGTTCATAAATGTAAAAGGGTTGACAGGAGCAGAATTATTATAGCTCAAGAGTTTTTAAAAGAATGAAATAGTCAATATCTTTAATTATTGCAAATGTTTTAAATGATAAAATAATTGAGAGATATCCAATGGGTTTGTACACAAGAAATCATTTATCCAGTAGCTATTCAAAGCCCTAGCAGTGATGCCATTGTCATAACCTAGTTGTTAGTTAACAGGAAGGGATTAAAAGGGGAACCCAAATAATACAGGCATGCCATTTATACAGCATTGTCAACAGGCTGTATTTAACATTATCCAAGTCTGTTCCCCCCTTACTGCTGGGGGAAGGAACTGGATAAAGTCAGTTTCGACTCATGCCCTGAAAGGTTTGATTCAGTGGGAAGATGCTTGCCCTTCAATCACACCTGAAAACCAGTCAGTGGCTAGGATGGTTGTGGCCACTGCAAGTCCTCAAACCTGAATATTTAAACTTCCAAACAATGGAAGCTTTTCTCTAGAAGCCTCTCTCTCTCTCTCTCTTTCTTTCTCCCTCTAGGGACTTCTGTGGCAAGGGGATGCTTTCCCTAGGCCCACACATGGGCTAATGAACTTGAATCTGGCCTGAATGCTGAACCACACCAGCTGCAACATGGAAGGGACACTCTGGAGTCTGGACCCTGGCCCTGTTTCTGGCTCTGCTGAACTTCCAGCTGCACCTTTTCCAGGACTAGAGCATCCCCCAGGGACTTTACAACCTGAGCAATGTAACACCACACCAATAGTCTTCCACATCCCATCTTCCCATGCAAGTCTTAAAAAACCCATTTCCTGAAGATATTGCAAGGACCTCATTCCTACTTGTGTCTGGGAAATCTGGCCCATTAAGTTACCCCTGCTTCAGTGTCTACATAAATTTAACTTAAATAAATGCTAATAAAAAGATGATGTGCAAGTAAATGTGTAGCATAAACTGTTTCAGAATGCCAGTAAACTTGGTTAGCATATAAAACATTGGAAGGCTTTTTGAAGATCAAATTGAACCCAGTATCATTATGCCATATTTGAATTGGCCACAGCTATTTTAAGAAAATATGAAGATAATAAAAGGACTAAATGGAGCAATAAAAATGAAATTTAAATTTTGCAAAGATGATTGTCTGCTTTTTACAAAATGAATAAAAAGGATAAAATAGGGTATGAGTTAAAAAGGAAAATTATTTAAATTTTGAGAGGTAAAGTAGAGTGGCTGAATCAGAGTGGAGGCTATATCAAAAGAGAAATATAATAGAAACAATATTTTGGATATAAAATCAAGAAAGCTTATATTTGGATCTTGAAGAAATCTCCAGATTGGTTATAGGCCAACAATAACCTTTATTTATTTATTTATTTATTTTATTGAAAAACTAACATGCAGATGGTGGAGTTATTTCCTGAGATCAAGAGAGAATTGCATGTAACAAAATTATATGTGTACTAGAGGCCCAGTGCACAAAATTCGTGCGCAGACAGTGGAGGGGGTGGTGGTTTCCCTCAGCCCAGCCTGAACCCTCTCCAATTTGGGACCTTTCAAGAGATGTCTGGTGGGATCAGGCCCAAATGGGCAGTCGGACATCCCTCTCACAATCCAGGATTGCTGGCTCCCAACTGCTCTCCTGCCTGCCTTCCTGATTGTGCCTAACCACTTCTGCCTGCCAGCCTGATCACCTCCTAACCACTCCCATGCCAGCCTGATTGATGTCTCATTGCTCCCCTGCCAGCCTATTTTCCCCTAACTTCATTCCTCTGCCATGCTGGTCACCCCTAACTGCCTTCCCCTGCAGGCCTGGTGCCTCCCAATTGCCCTTCCCTGCTAACCATCTTGTGGTGGCCATCTTGTGTCCACATGGGAATAGGATCTTTGACCACTTGGGGGCAGCCATCTTGTGTGTTGGAGTGATGGTCAATCTGCATATTATTCTTTTATTAGATAGGATAGAGGCCTGGTGCATGGGTGGGGACCAGCTGGTTTGCCCTGAAGGATATCCTGAATCAGGGTGCAGATTCCCTTGGGTTGTGGGGTGGCCTGGGCGAGGATCCTGTGGTGGTTTGTAGGCTGGCCACGCCCCCTGGCAACCTAAGTGGAGGCCCTAGTATCTAGAATTTATTTATCTTCTATAATTGAAACTTTGCAGCCTGGAGTGGAGCCAAGCCTTCTGCTTGCTCTGTGGCTGCCTCATTTCTGTTTGGATTTGTTTACCTTCTATAATTGAAACTTTGTAGCCTTGAGTTGAGGTCTATGCTGGCAAAGGCAGGCAGAAAGCTTGGCTTCTTCCATTGCCTGGGAAACCCATGCCTCCCTCCTGCTCTCTGTGACCACAGCCTTCTTGGTAGGGGTTAATTTGCATACTCACTCTGATTGGCCGGTGGGCATAGCTGTTGGGTGTAGAAGAGGTATGGTCAATTTGCATATTACTCTTTTATTAGATAAGATAAACCAACTCTTAAGCTTGCAGTTGAACCAATCAAATTTTAAAGAGATAGGAATTGGCAATATGTACATAGTTTCAACCATTCTGGGTAATTCTCCTCCATTTTCTCTAGTAAAAGAATGAAAAATTCTCAAGATACTATATGATCAAGTGTGTAATAAAAGTGAGGGCAAACTTTAGGAGTTTTTGAAATTACAGTAATCTTCCTCATTTTGGAATACTGATGCTTTGGAATTCATGAATTGTCCATAGGTTTTCTTGATCATCTGATAGAACCAAGACTAGACAAAAATACCTTCCTATGACTTGTTATAATCGGTTACAATTTTTGTAAATAGAATATAGTTATATTTTTAATTCACATTGTCAATCATGCTTTTGTTGATTTATTTAGGTCATTTACATTAAAGGTATTTATTGATGTGTTAAAGCTAAAGCTTCATTTTATTATTATTTTTCTTTGTTTCTTCTAGTTCTCAATACTCTTTTTATTCCTGTTGCTTTTTTGTTGGATTACTTGAATATATATTTTAATATTTCCTTTTGATTTATATATGGTGTTTTTGAGTATATCTCTTTGTATTTTTTTTTTAATTGGTTGCTCTGTGTTTTAGAATATATACATGTGATTTATCTGAAATTAATGGGAATAAGATATTCTGTTGTGTTTGTGTGTGTGTGTGTGTGTGTGTGTGTGTGTGTGTGAAGTATGGAAACCTTACTTCAATTTAGTTCCTTTTGTAAATTTTTAAATGTTTTTTTTTTATTGATTTCTGAGAGAAAGGGAGAGGGAAAGAGACATACAAACATCAATGCTGATAATCAGTTTGGCCACTCCTGCAAGCCTCTACTGGAGGTGAAGCACATAACCAGAAATCTGCCTTGAGTGGGAATTGAACTGTGACCTCCTGGTTCATAGGTAAGTTCTCAACCACTGAGCAACACTGGCTGGGTACTTTAGTTACTTTTAAGTTCCCCACTTGTAAATATCATGTTTTGACAATAAGATAATATTATAATTTTATTTCAATCAACTATATAATTTATAAAACTTATAGAGTCTGTTATGCATAACCATAGTTTTCTCTTTCTGTTCTTCTTTCTTCCTTCAATGCCACAAGCTTCCTGCATCTATCAGTTCCTATTATTCAATGAATTTCCATTAGCCAATCTTTAGAGGAAGTTTTATGATAAAAAATTTATAAATTGCATTTTTGTTTGTGGATATCTTTATTTGCCCTTTTTTAATGAAGTGCAGTTCTTCTAGATATAGAAGTTTATTTGCAAAATATTGTTTCACTTCCTACTAGCCTCCATGGTTTCAGATGAGTAATTTGCTGGTATTTAACTAGGTGATTCCCTATAGAAAAGAGTTTGTTTTTCTCAGTCCGCTTTCAAAGTTTTTGTTTTTTTCTTTTTCTACTAATTTTCAGAAATTTAATTATGATTTGTCCTTCTATGGTTCTACTTTCCAAATGAAATCTTAATCATGTAAGTGGTAAAATGTGTGTGTGTGTGTGTGTGTGCGCACGTGTGTGCATGTGCACACACGTGCAAATTTTGTGGGGGGAAGAATCGAGGGGTGACTATTTTTTAAAATAACAAAAGAAATTAGATACTTAGGAAAAATATAACCAAGATACATAGCATTTTTTTCTGAGAGTCATATATTTGATGAAAGACATTAATAAATATATAAGTATATTTAACATAAAATCTGTAGTGTTTATATCATAAATGTTTCAATTTCCTTTATATTAAAGTTCTAGTCAAAAGAACATAAGTTATTATAAATTCAAAGTGATTAAGTCAACATGATCTGACAAGCAGATTAGTGATGCAGAAAATAAAATCATAATTAGATGCATTCACAGAAGTAAATTTGAAATATGACAGAATTGTCATTTTAGATTTTAAAAAAAAATCCCTACCTGAGGATATTTTTCCATTGACTTTTATTTATTTTTTAAAATATATTTTATTGAATTTTTTACAGAGAAGAATGGAGAGGGAGAGAGAGAGAGAGAGTTAGAAACATCAATGAGAGAGAAACATCACTCAGCTGCCTCTTGCACACCCCCTACTGGGGATGTGTCCGCAACCAAGGTACAGGCCCTTGACCAGAATTGAACCTGGGACCCTTCAGTCTGCAGACAGACACTCTGTCCATTGAGACAAACTACCATGTTTCCCTGAAAATAAAACATCCTCTGAAAATAAGACCTACTTACAGTTTCCTTCTGAGTGAAATGTAAGGCATCCCCTGAAAATAAGGACCCCCCTAGGCTCTGTCTCAGAATAAAAATTAATTTACCATGAACTGGTAGCTAGGACTGCCCTGACTGGCGTCTAGTAACCAATGACTTTACTAGGAGTCCTGATGTCACAGCTGTGTGGAGGCGGAGTGGAGGTCAGAGTGAGCTGTGAGCGCGGGGCAGGAGAGAGGAGGAGACTTTCACAGATGCATGTAGAAGAACAGGAGGATTAGAGCAGATGGGATGCAGAGAAGGTGCTGAGTGCTGCTTGGTCTCTGGTGACACTACCTGATGCTCAAGGCCGCCCTCATGATGACTCAAGGTTCTCAGTCAGTGGCAGACCCTGCTCCAGCCCAGATCCAGGCCCCAGCAAGCCCAGTGACAGTCCCCAGGCAGGCCCCAGCGGGTAAATGTCTGATAAAGGGGTAGGGGGGATGTCTGGTGAAGGTGTTCAGTGGCACAGGGATGAGGGGAGGGGGATCACTTAAAATGATACAGGAGGATCAGAGGGGTCAATCAAAATGACACAGGAGGATCAAGAGGGGTTACTAAAATGGTAATCCCCCCTCTGATTCTCCTGTGCCATTTTGATTCCCCCCTCTAATCCCCCCATGTAATTTTAAGTGATCCCCCTCCCCCCAACCTTGATACCCCAATTCCTTTTTTTTTTTTTACCCCTAGAAATGAGCGCAAAAAGAAAAAGCTACTCTGTGGAGTACAAGAAAGGAATCGTGGATGACTCTTGGGGCCAAAATCTTACTGCTTTCTGTAAAGAGAAGATGTTGAGTATCCGATTGGTCTGAAAATGGTGAGCAGAGTATGGTAACCTCATTGAACAAGTGGACAAGGGAAATGCTAAAAAGCACAAGTGTGGATCAGGTTGGCAACCATTATTTTCTGAACTGGAAGACCTGATCTGTGAATGGGTTGTTGACAGGAGAGCAAAGGCTTTGGTTGTGAATAGAGCTCAGATTCAAGAATTTGTCCTTGCAATGGCACCACAGTTTGACATAGCCCCCGAAGACTTCAAAGCATCACAACACTGGCTGGATAATTTCTTTCAGCGAAGTGAACTGTCTTTAAGATCTACAACATTGTGTAGGTGGGAAGATACTCAAGTTATTAAGCGAGCACTTGCATTTAAGGCCTTTATTGATGATGCTGACTTCTCTAAGTACAATCTTTCCAACATGATTGCTATGGATGAAACTGCAGTGTTTATGGGCCAATCATCTCAAACAACAATTGAGCAGCGGGGTGCCTCCTTAGTGTACATTCCCTCCACTGCTTACGAAAGTGCACGTGTTTCCTGTATTTTGGCAATTCGTCTGAATGGCACTAAAATCCCACCTTTAATCATTTCTAAGGGCAAGAAGGAAAAGATTGAACATGTTTTGGGGGTTTTTATTCTTGAAACTGAAAAAACCTGGGCCACACAAGCAGTTATAAGGAAGTGGGTTGATTTAATGCTGCCGCTTGTTATGCGAGAGAGCCAAAGAGGTCTGCTAGTCTGGGATGCAGCCAGTACTCTCCTCGCTAAAGACATGAAGACATTTCTTCACGAAAGAAAAATAGATCAGATAATGATTCCCGCAGAAATGACGGCCTATCTCCACACTCTTGATATTGCAATAAACAAGCCATTCAAAGACAATTTGCCCATGGAAATTAATGACTGCCTTGAAAATAGAATGGAGAGAAATCAGCATGGAAACTTTGTGAAACTTAAACTGCAAGAAGTTGTGACTTGGGTGAAGAATTCATGAGAGAAAATCACTGACAGTTGCATTGCAAATGCACTGCGAGCAGGCTACCTTGACAAGAAGTACTCATTTAAAGACAGTGCTATTGCTAAACATGAGAGATTTAGTCCACTGATTCTGAAAGAAATGGAGTCACAAGAAATTCACCAGGAAATTCAGGAATTGGATTGTTATGATGATGTTCCAGAAGATGATGACATGATTGTCATTGAATAAATGAGTAAGTTCTTGATACTGTAGGCTTCACACTTTGTCTGATTTGTGTTGACAACTACCGTACTACCGTACCGTATATAGGTAATAAATTTCCTTTATTTTCATTTAACAATAAATGTGTACCGTATTCTTCTTCATGGAAAAATAAGACATCCCCTGAAAATAAGACCTAGCACCTCTTTGGGAGCAAAAATTAATATAAGACACTGTCTTATTTTCAGGGAATCAGGGTAGTTAAGGCTCCATTGACTTTTAGAGAAAGTGGAAGGAGTGTGGGAAGGGAGAGAGAGAGAGAAGAAAACAAAACTTTTATGTAAGAGAGACACATAAACTAATTGCTCCCAGCATACACCCTACTGGGGCAGGGCAGAGCATTAAACCTGCAACATAGGTACATACCCAAGACCAGGAATCAAACCAGGGACCCTTCAGTGTGGAAGCCAATGCTATAATCACTTTGCTACCACTCAGGGCTGGAATTTTAGTTTTTTAATGAATGTAAGTCTATTTAATAATATTACTGGTGCAATTGGCTATGAACAAAAATAGCTTATGTTACTACTTTATATTCAATTTTAAAAGTCAATTACAAATTATAGAATTTATAGAATGCAATAATAAATAACAACCCAAAGGTTTATTAATACTAGGATAAATGTATCCATGCTATAAATATAATGTTGCGATAGTATTTTCATGAAGAAAAATGAGTCAGAACAATATTGAATAAAGGACAAGTCGTAGGAAAAAAAACAAAACAGTGAATATGATTTCATTCCTCAAGTTAAAAAAAATAGAATGCAAATATATATAAAATTTCTTTAGTGATTAAGGTATTGCATATGTGTCCTTATCCCCCCATTGTCTCCACATCCCCCACTCATGCTGTCGCACCCCTGTTGTCTGTCTCCATTGGTTAGGCTTAAATGCATGTATCCATTAGTTATGCTTATATGCATGCATACAAATCCTTTGGTTGATCTCTCCCCCTTACCCCCATCCTTCCCTGCCTTCCCTCTGAGGTTTGACGGTCTGATTGATGCTTCTCTCTATCTCTGGATCTGTTTTTATTCATCAGTTTATGTTGTTCATTATATTCCATAAATGAGTAAGATCATGTGATATGTATCTTTCTCTAACTGGCTTATTTCACTTTTCATAATGCTCTCCAGTTCCATGCTGTTGCAAATGGTAAGAATTCATTCTTTTTTACTGCAGTGTAGTATTCCATTCTGTAGATGTACCAGTTTTTTAATTGACTCATCTGCTGATGGGCATTTAGGCTGTTTCCAAATCTTAGCTATGGTAAATTGTGCTGCTATGAACATAGGGGTACATATGTCCTTTTTGACTGGTCTTTCTGATTTCTTGGGATATATTCCCAGAAGTGGGATCACTGGGTCAAATGGCCGCTCCATTTTTTAGTTTTTTTAGGCAACTCCATACTGTTCTCCACTGTGGCTGCACCAGTCTGCATTCTCACCAGCAGTGCACAGAGGTTCCCCTTTCTCCGCATCCTCACCAGCACTTGTCGTCTGTTGATTTGTGATGATAGCCATCTGACAGGTGTGAGATGTTTGACAGAAGCAGAGCCCTTTCCATGTAAAGATAATGAAAGGATATGAAAAAAACATAAACCTAAAAATCCAAAACCTAAAACCTAAATCCTAGTTCAAAAATAAACTGGAATAAAACTGAATCTGCAGGGAGATACCACAAGAAAACAACTGTCTTAAACAGTGAGTATGTGGACAGTGGAGGAAAGCCAAATAAAACAAACTTTAGAAAACTCACAAACACAAACCACTTGGGAGTTTGCTACTCATATATAAAACAACTTCAGATCCAGCAATCCTGGAGGCAAGGGGATATTTTAAACCATTCTTGGATGTTCATAAGCCAGGAACCTAGTAAAGCAAACAAAGTCGTCTCTAGAGGACATTTCTTCTAGGAATTACTTAGATCACACATGATCACACAATAAAAAAATCTTGAAATCCATGGGAAGACAAGGGTCCAATACAGAGTGCTGGCAGAAACAATAACCAGGAAAAATAATTATGGAATCATCAGACACACATAACACATAGTTGAAAAACTTTCATATGTATGCCAATGCAAGTTAATTGGGGAAAGCTGTTTATAGCAGCAGAAGGACAATAGGAAATATGTCTCAAAGTGTGGTAACAACATCTGACAGGGCTAATTTCTATTCAGCTTTCCTCACTGAGCCCTCTCACCCATTCCTATTGTACCCCATCCCCACTGTGATTTCAAGAAAGGGCTGGTATAGAGAAACCTTGGAAATTGTGCAAACTGTGCCAAATTTTATTGCTTCATAATATCTCAAATAACTGAAGAAAAAAATGTCTTTTCTAATAGGCTGATGGCTGAGCATTTAGTACAGGAAAACAAATAGTTCAGACTAATAGAATCGAAATAACTCAATGAATACTAGGTAAGATATTGAATTGCAAGGCTTGGTTTCCATCCAGTATTATCAGATAGAAATCTATGTTTTATCATTACAACTTGTCTTCACAGAAAGAGTAGATTACACAAAGCCGTGGTCAAGGATGAGTGATTGGGAAACTAGTCTAATGTATGGCTTGTCATGTCATTTCAAGAAGTAAATTTTCTTCAGAAAATACTCTTCAGGAGAATAATTTTAGATCTCAAAGAAAAGGATTACAGGATCCAATATATTTGAATACATTAGAAGTTTTACTCTGTTAGTGAGATTTAAAACCAGGACAGTTTAAAAATCAGTACATTTGATGTTCTTTCCTCTAAAATTTAGTGAGAAAAGTTTAGGTTACTCCCAGGGAGTTATTATTTTTAAATATAATGTTATACTTTGTTCTATTTTCAATTGAAAGTGTTTTGATTGGAGATTATTATACATCATTATTAAATTTCTCCTTAGGGATTAAAAAAAGTTTCTGATTATATATATATATATATATATATATATATATATATATATATCTCAAAAGTTTCTGATACACACACACACACACACACACACACACACACGCACTAAGCACCTATTGCAGGAGTATTCCTTCAAGACTTTTGGTGGGCTTCCTTCCCACCACTGCCACTGCTCCTACCCCCCTCCCCCACCTCTCCTGATGCTATGGCCAGGGAGGGGCGGGGCAGGATGGGTGGGGGCGTGCCCCACCCATCCCACCACCTTTGTAGCTGCACTTTCCCTTCCTCTTCCTTCTATGCAGTCTTCAGTCTTCACTCCTCTCTCCCTTAGCATATGCAAATTAATTAGCTGCCATCTTTGTTGGATTAATTTGCATACTCACTCTGATTGGCTGGTGGACATGACTTGTGTAGTGGAGTGATAGTTACTTTGCATATTACTCTATTATTATATTACATATATATGTGTGTATATATATATATATATATATATATATATATAAATTATACATAAGTGTATATACTCTAAGGCAGTGATTTTTTGCTCCTTACAGACTTTTATAAATATTTATCATTTTACTTCATGTGTCTATTTCTGTGTATCATGTGATCATATGTGGTTATGTGTCATTTGCCTATGAGTGTGGTTTGCACACATGTCTATGTGTGTCTGTACTGCACATATATATGTATGTATGTACATATGATATGTGTGAAATTTTTGTGTGTATATATCTATATCTATATATCTATATCTATATCTATCTATCTATCTATCTATCTATCTATCTATCTATCTATATAAAAGGCTAAGTGCCCAACCATCTGACCACAGCAATGATGTGCAATGACCACCAGAGGCCAGATGCTCTGACCAGTATCTATGACATGCACAGACCAACAGGGGACAAATGCTCAATGCAGGAGGCCTGGTGCATGGAATTCATGCAAGGGGGGGGGTGACCTAAGCCCAGCCTAGACCCTCTCCAAACCAGGACATTTCAGGGGATGTCCAACTGCTGGTTTCGGCCCTATCCCAGGGATCTGGCCAAAACTGCCAGTCAGACATCTCTCTCACAATCTGGGACTGCTGGCTTCTAAATGCTCACCTACCTGCCTGCCTGATCACTCCTAATAGCCTCTTCCTACCAGTCCGATTAACCCTAACATCCCCAACCAGCCTGGTCACTTCCAACTGCCCCCCCCCCAGCCTGATTGCCCCCAAATCCCCCCTCTCTGCCTGGTCACCCCTACTTGCCTCCCCCCACCATGCTGGCCTGGTTGCCTCCAACTGCCCCCCTGCCAGCATGGTTACTCCTCACTGCCCCCTTCTGCTGGCTTGGTCACCCCTCACAGCCCACCCTGCTGGCCTGGTCACCCCACACAACCTCCTGGTTAGTCATTTGGTCATCCCTTGCTAACCCCCCTACCCTACCAGCCTGCTGTTCAGTCATTTGGTCATCCCTCGCTAACTCCCCTGCCGGCCAGTCACCCCATGCAGCCTGTTTGGTTGTTACTGTGAGGGTGTCATGACCAATTTGTGTATTACTTTTTTTAAAAAAAAAATATATATATATATATTTTATTGATTTTTTTTTACAGAGAGGAAGAGAGAGAGATAGAGAGTTAGAAACATCGATGAGAGAGAATCATCGATCAGCTGCCTCTTGCAAGTCCCCTCCTGGGGATGTGCCCACAACCAAGGTATATGCCCTTGACCGGAATCGAACCTAGGACCCTTCAGTCTGCAGGCTGGTGCTCTATCCACTGAGCCAAACCTGTTTCAACTGCATGTTACCCTTTTATTAGTGTGTGTGTGTGTGTGTGTGTGTGTGTGTGTGTGTGTGTGTGTGTATCTATGTACATGGATGTGTGTTCAGGAATAGGTAGTGTGAGTGCCATTGCATATTTATTAGTTGTTGTGTCTGTGT
The DNA here is from genome assembly GCF_964339955.1 of Pipistrellus hanaki. Lineage (NCBI taxonomy): Eukaryota > Metazoa > Chordata > Mammalia > Chiroptera > Vespertilionidae > Pipistrellus > Pipistrellus hanaki. The sequence goes on from NC_140505.1 coordinate 49,280,122, forward strand.
TTCTTTTCAGTTTTAAATTCCTGCTAAACATGATTCATGATATTCTTTTGGAATGAGCATGGGACTTAACTTTTAATTTGACAATTTTGCTTTTAAACAACTTTTAACGGTTTTTATTATAGATGCGTCCTTCCCTATGAAGGATAGCTCTACTTTCTCAGAAGAAACCATTCTTTTTAATCTTTTTGAGGATATGAATCACACATTTTCTGTATTCCTGTTCTGCTCTGAACAATAAATCTAGTTCAAAGGAAGTTATTTCTTTAATCCTTTAGGGCAGCCTTGTTACATATCTTTCAGTAGACCTTCACCCCGTCCCCTCCCCACCACCCAGTTTAATGGCCCTGGATTTCTGCTTGTTATATGCTTTTCGCTGCTATGTAAAAGCATCACCAAACAGTTTTGTTTTTTTTTTTTTTCTGTCTTAATGGTTTCTGTATAACCATTTCAACTCACTGGTCTTAGCAGAGTTTTATTCCATTTCTGACAAACTTTTTTTCCAGATATGCTGCTATCACTAAAAACAGTGTTGTCCAGCTTTTTGGTTGAGTTTTTCGTTAGATCCACTCCAATTTTAGACAGCAATTTAATAAGGATTTTGTCTTCTCAGTTTTTATTATAATTATAGAAGATAAATAATTAGAAACTCTGTGGCTATTATGATATCACATATGACTCAGTTTTATTTTAGAAAAGATAAAAAATTTAACTTTAATATTTAGGGAGAGGATAAAGTTTATACTTTATATAATAATTACTGGGAAAAAACATTTTGTATTTGGAGAAAACATTTATTCTTAAGTTCTAGTACAGAATATCACATAATGCTCCATACTTAAGGTATAAATAACCTTTTATGTCACTGTTACCCATTGCTTCAATTCTACCTCTAGTAAAACTTTTTCTTTCTGGAACATTATGTAGATTCTTAGCAGGCATCTCTGTGTAGTCATCTCTATTTTATGTCAGGAATACTGTCTGTGTTCCAGAAAATAAGAATGCAAATATCAAGAGAGGAAAGAAATTAATATAGACCAATGTTTGAACACAGAGAATATTATGAAAGTTTCTAAAAACAAAAACAAAACAACAATAACAACAACAACAAAAACATCACTTGTCTGATAAAAAGACAGCCTATGTAAGAAATGATTATAATATCAAAGATATTTAGAAGTAGTGTCAGTTACTTACAGACACAAGAGGGAAAATAAGGGTGTGGGAGAGAAGAGACATATTAATATGTTTGGGATACTGGTTGTACACACAACTAAAATTGTTTACCTGGTGGTTGCACAAAGGCTGAACTTCTATTTAGTAGATCTGACTGGGTTAAATACAGTTTTCGCTTTCTGTGTTTCTTAAATAGTACTTCGCTATCTTCTATACCGTTTCCACTATGACCTAGCAATTTATAATGCAAGGAATCTAGTGTGTGGCCTTACATTTAGCAATTAGTTAACATCTTAAAAAATAATAAAAACCTACAGAAGCACAAAACATTCTATTAATCTCTTTCAAAATGCTGAGACTGGTTAATCATCTTTATCAGTGGCACTATCTAAAGATATTTTTGATTGTCACAACAGCACATTTGCTCCTGGCATATAGTGAGTTGAGGTAAAAAATGCTGCTAGACATTTTACAATGTGTAGATCAGCCCTCACAACATGAATTACACATCCCAAATTTCATTAGTGCAAAAGTTTATGAACTTTGAAATATAATATTGATTTTTTTTTTAGGAATGACAAAGTGCATGATAAATAAGAGGGAGGGGGAAAAGAAGCAGTTGGAGAATAGGAAAAGGAAGAGAAAGAGAAGAGGAAGGGGAGGAGGAAAAAGAAGAAAAGGTTATGAAAAGAAAGAGAAAGAAGAAGAGAGGCATGAGGGAGAAATGAGACATTTTATTGGCATATTTAGGAAGAAAGTAAAGGAATTTACAGTTTGATTTCCAAATTTCCTTCTTACATTGCAATATTTGGAAATATTCTAGTCCAATCATTGAAATACTTTATGTGATTATGTTCAGAACTTTGACAATTAAGAAAAAAAAAAGGTTGCATATTTTAAGTGAACAGACAGAGTTAACTGGTGCCATGGAGCATCCTTTTGGCTCCTAATGAAACTAAAGCATTTTAATAAGTCTGAACTACCTTCCATCGAGTTAGTCACTTTTTAAAAAAATTGAATTTATATGAGAGACATTGGTTAATAAAATTATATAGGTTTCAGGGATATAATTCTATAATACATCATCTGTATATTGAGCTTCAATCTTTCTGAGTTAATAGATATTTGACAAATTATTTTTAAGCATTTGGATATTATTCTATACATATTAAAAATATCACCTGCCCATGGGTTTGTTTTTGCTGTTTCTTTTTCTTATATTTTTTTCCTGATGATGTGTGGGTTTTAATGTCCATTTTTATTCTCTAAATCACCAGCATTCTCTTGGCACTGTCAGTGAGAGCTGTTTTAAAAATCTTTTTGGCAAAATAAGCTATTTCTTGATTTAGCTACCATCTGAAAACCTATCTGGACATTTTGAAATGTGACATTTTTCTTTCTTGTTAATATTAAACATAATATGGTACTACACACAAGAATATCCCCATTTAATGGCTACATAATTCATGTCAAATTGTTATTCCAATTATGAGCTAAAAACAAATATTTAATTTTCAGTGTACTTTACCACATTGTTAAGTTTGTTAAACAGTTCTTCATAATTCTGGCATTGATTAAATGACTACTTTGCAGCTATTATACATAGTACCCAATTTTTGAAAGATATTTTTACCTCTAACTCCTGTTTGCTCCAAGCTGTTAAATTTATGGAACCAATGCCATGAGTGATCTCAGTGTTCCTAAGTCCAATGTGTACAAGCCAGTCTTTATTGTGCTGGCTTTGGGAGCAACATACATTCTCAAACCATTCCTTCCTTTATGGTATATTATTCTCCCTCGACTTCATAGCATCTCATGCTTTCTTACTGTCACTTTGGCTACTTTGGAGCATTTTTGTGGTCTATATTTCCTCTAACCAAGAGTATTCAAAATTAAGTTTTAGTCTTTTTTATTTCTATCTCTAAAAACTTGCCAGATAGTATCATCCACTTCCAAATTATTGTGTATCCTGATTCATTGACTACTTCACTAACATTAAAACCCAATATATTCATGATAATTGATCTCTCTGGGAACATCTTTATCTTGATACAGCCTACTCTGAACAATCACTGGCATTCATACAGTAGTCTCAGATATCCATATACATGAGTTATTCATAGATTTCTACTCCATAATTATGTTTTCAATATGGTAATCCTTTATTTCACAATCAAAATCAGTAGTGTCCACCACATCAATTCACTGTAACACAAAAACAGCCTTTAAACTCTTCCATTTTTTCTTCTGGTCTACCCTTTTTTTTTTTTTTTTAAATACATTTTATTGATTTTTTACAGAGAGGAAACGAGAGAGATAGAGAACCAGAAACGTCGATGAGAGAGAAACATCAAACAGCTGCCTCCTGCACACTCCCCACCTGGGATGTGCCTGCAACCAAGGTACATGCCCTTGACCGGAATTGAACCTGGGACCTTTCAGTCCGCAGACCGATGCTCTACAGCTGAGCCAAACCGGTTTCGGCTGGTCTACCCTTTCTTAAAACAAATTATATGCTCTCCAGATATACATATCATACCATATATCTTCTTTGAATTGTTACATTTCTTTCTTTTGCATTTAGGGGAGTGCCCAAGATATTTGCTTAAAAGTATTTTAATAAAAATTCCCTGTCATTTTTTTATTTTTATTTTTTTGCATTGCCTCTCATCTTTGACTTTGCACACATGCTGCCTATAGCACATTTTCTATCAGATGTCTTATTATAGTTTGTTCTTTCTTAGATACTAGATTTCAGACATACTGTTTTCTCGTCTTGGACCACATCTCTACTCTCTAACTAACTCATAATTATTTAGATTTCAGTATGAGTATTCCTTTCTTGAAGAGGTTTTTCTTAAAGTCTAGGTGTATCACCTATAGACATACCATAGCATACAAGTATCTCATCATTATATTAATTTAAACCAATTTTTAATTCCTGAATTGTCTTCTTTAATTAACTGAGAACTAAATGAGATAAGAAACCATGACTGTGTTGTTTAATACCCAAAAGTTCCTAGTAGATATATTAAAATTATATTATATTAGAAGCCCGATACATGGATTTGTGCACTGGTGGGGTCCCTCGGCCTGGCCTGCAGGGATCAGGCCAAAACTGGCCTGGTGCACTGATTCATCCAGGGCAGGTTGAGCCCATCTTGCCCAATTCCAATCAGAGCCAATAGGGGTGGCTGGAGGGAGCATGGAAGGGTGTCTAGGGAGTGTCTGGCCCATCTCACCCAGTCCTGATTGGCTGGACCCCAGCAGCAAGCTAACCTACTGGTTGGAGCATCTGCCCCCAGTTGGTTAGTGCGCATCATAACGACTGGCCAAATGGTCGAATGAACAGTTAGAAGCTTAGCATTTTAGGCTTTTATTATATAGAATATTATGCATTCAATAACTAAATATGTATTAACATACTACCTTTTAAAATATTACAAGTGTTTTGGGAGTAGAAATGTCTTTTTACTAAGTAATAATACATAACAACATTCCCAATATATTGCATTAAAACTTGCTATTAGTTAATATGCAACTATATTCATATATTTATATTAAGATCAAAGATTAATTTCCTGATACAAAACCAGTCCTATCAGGTTTATTCTTAGTTTCATCACCAATGGAAAGTTTTCTGTGTTTTTCATGTCATCATCTTAAAGTACCATTAAACAAATCATCTCTTTCCTAAACAGCTAATGGTTATATAGAATATAAAGTGGTGTGTGTGTGTGTGTGTCTGTGTGTGTGTTTGCGCACATTCACAGGCACATGGGGGGGGTGGTTTGGTGGATGGAATTTAGAAGTGTAAATTAACACTGCTTAACACCAAATTAGTTAATTTATTAAATAACCAATATCTAGTTTTAAGGTCTTATAATGGCTGGTTTTATTTCAGACATTTTAGCTCTCTGGTCACTCTTCTCTATGCCTTATGAAAAATGGCTAATATGATTTGTTTTCTTTCTTTTTTAAAAACATGTTCATTTTACATAGAAGAAACTGGAGTTTGGAGAGGTACTATGAACTCCTGATGGTCATACAGATAATTAATGACATATTTTTAGAACAGCAGTTAACTCTGTTAAATATAAATTACCATTCTCTTAATTTTTTGTTTAGATTTTTGACATGAAATAGGATTTTTCAAAATAGAAATATTCAAGTGCAATAGAACTATTTTCTTAAGAAAAGCCAAGATTTTAAACTTACAGTAACCATCACCATAGATTAAGCATGATTGTAAAATAGAGCTGAATTGGCACTATATTAATTTCTAATTCTTACAATAATTTACAGTAAGAAGAATTATGATTTTAAAGTGTTGTAAATTTATGAGTGCCTGGGTTATGCACTTAGTAACACACTAAAGGCCCAGGACACAACTGGTGAGGTCCCTGAGCCAGGTCTGTGGGATTGGGACAAAACCAGCTCTCTGCCATCCCCTGAGGGATCCCAGACTGTGAGAGGGTGAAGGCTAGGTCAAGGGACTCTACTGGTGCTTGTTTGGGGCCAGGGAGGGATGTGGGAGGTTGATCAGTTGAGGAGGGCCTGTGGGAGGGCTCCCGGGTGTGTCCGGCCTCTCTCCCTCAGTCCTGATTGGCCTGACTCCAGCAGCAAGCTAATGTACAGGTTAGAGTGTCTGTTCCCTGTGGTCAGTGCAAGTCAAAGCAACTGGTTGGCCACTTGACTGTCTGCCTCCTGGTGGTCAGTGCACATCATAGCAAGTGGTTGAATGGCCTTAGCATATCATTATGATATTATGCTTTGATTGGTTGAATGACTGTTCATTTGGACACTTACTATATTAAGCTTTTATTATATAAGATTTTGAGATTTCTTCATTAAAAATAGGGAAGGAACTGTGATATAAAAATCTATCATATATTAGAAATTAACTGTTAGATGACATTTAATGTGTATAATTCATCTACAGATTTTTGAACTTATTCTCTTTTCAAATGAAAGACATAAATTGTAGATTATTTAAACAACGGACTCAAGGTCATGCACATAATAACATTCCTCAAATTTGATCTACAGGGTATGATGTTCCAAATCTAGTGTCTTTCATTAATCCCAACATCTATAAACAAAATTGGTGGAGGTGATCATAAAAAATGTTATCGTATAATGAAGCCTACACCAACATTAAGGAAATGGCAACTATTGCATAAATAACAATTATGATTGCCAAGAAGTAATTATGTGATTTACTTTTTGGCTCTGGTTTCCATATCTGAAAAAATGAGTTTATTGGCCTCTAGTATAAGTTCTACTCTGCCTCGAATGTCCTAGTTTATAAGTCATCTAAATAATTATGAGTGAATAGTGACAATGAATATCTAGCTTACATATTGTTGAATACTAAATTTCAACTTCCAGTTTAAGAACAAGTCTTCTCAGAAATGTTCCTATTGCAGTCCATTCCATAATTCTTTTTCTTTCTCTGATTTTATTATTTTCAAATTTGTTCTTTTGTGTTATTGACATCTGACATCTGTGATGTAGTTATATTTTTACCTCCAGTCAGAAACTATTTCCCTCAAAAATCATTGTTATGTCTATTTGGTGGAAACTTGACATTTTAATTTATCTAAATGTTGACTTCAATGTGTGTTGATAGGGGTCCAAAGGTGCTTCCATTATAACAATCAATCAACAAGTAAATGATGTTACTGAGAGTCCACCATTCAATAAATCACATCCATCACGTGTTAGTGGGCATCCCCTACATCCACATGGAGTTAAATAGACTTATTCTACTTAGGGAAACCACATGTTTGTTTTATAATGTTCATGAAGCTTCAAGAAAACTTTATAAGTAAATGTATTCTTCACAAGGAATTGTTAAAATATAGCTCGTGATAGATGAATAATATTTTATTTACCTTATATAGAACTAATTAACTACATCAAATATATGCCTAATCATGATTATTTTTCATAAAATGAATTAAATTTAATTTGAGACCTCACACTATTTTCAAACTCCATATTCAAAATTTACATACATATCATTATTTAGATATAAACATGTTAACTATCATTTACTGTAATAAAACAAAATATTTGATTTTTGTTTAATATTGAATCATTTATATGCATTCATGCAGCTAAAACAGAGTATTATGTCTAAGATTTGATTTATTACCAGAAATTTTTGTTGTTGTTTCTTGCTATCTATGTGAACATATTAAGTTCTTTTCTTTTTGCTTCACCAATGACATACGATGATGATGCGAAAACCCCATTTTATAAACATCTCAATGTTGCTTTAAAAAATTCGTAGCTGAATTTTTCAGAGCTCTATTACTATGAAAATTCTCTTGTTTTAAAAATTCCAAGTCATGCCAAATACAGCTATTCATCACATTTCCTATAAAGTGGAAGCAAAATTAGTAGTACTTTGTGGTGTCAGGCAAAAACAATCTGAACACATTAGCATTCTTATTTGCAGCAATGGATAGATAAATTCATACTACTTTGCTGAAACAGTTTTAGTCTCAAATGCTATCATGGCATATTTATACTATACCCAAGAGTATTTTCCATATTTTCATATATATTAGTTTTAAAAAAGGAGTAAATAAAGAAAGTGGAATAAAAATAACATAAGAAAATACAGTGAAGAGTAGGTTAAGACTGTCATATTCTTTGAATCCATGTGCTTTTACTGTGGTGCATTAAGCTTGTTCAGAGGGATTCATACTTACATTCAGGTATTGAAATATCAGAAGGAGATTTGTTTGGTTCATTAGCTTGTGTGTGTTTATTTTTATTTTTTAGAAATTAAAAACAATTTTCAATCAATCTCCAGTGTTATTAAGATGTCTAATTTTAATCCATCAGAGTCAACGGATATTGTACCTCTAATAAGAGTACACACACACACACACACACACACACACACACGCATGTGCAATAAAACCTTTCCTTCCAGCATACTGTTTAGCAAGGTCATGTTTGAATTTATCTGTGTTTTTTTTCAAAATGATTCTAAGTTGTTTTGAAACCTGTACATGATATATTTGGTAAATTATTCTGACATAATAAGCCTTTAGTGAAATTCTATGTTTATCTGGCTAGATGTTAAGTTTCAATAGCAATGAGTATCAGTGGCTAAAATTCCCTCTAGTGTCCTTGTATTTCCTGCTGTCCTCAGGCTCTCTCAGGGACTCCTCCCTAAGACAGGGTGAGAGCCTCTGCAGACCTTTTAGCTACAGTCTGCTGTGATTACACAAAGGGAGGGTTGATAGGCAGTAAAGGGGCTGCAATGAAAATGTTCTATATTCTTATGATAAAGAATAGAAGCCTGCATCCTGGGCTGTGATCTTCACAAGTGCTTCTCAACTTTCCCACCGCCTGTAGGCGAGACAGGAAAAGTAAGGAAGGAGCTAGTTAGGTATTTCCTCTTTGACTTTAAAGGCTGCAGGGAGGTAGGATGGACTATTTCCCTTCCTTTAAGTCAGAATCTGATAAAAGTGACACCTATTATAGAAGTATTGACAAAAAAACAAATCTGTTAAATTAAGTTCCCTTATGGCCAGGCCATTGTTAAGGGAACACATTTCTCCAGGTTTCTTTTAAAAACTGTTACTCCCTCCACTTTTAGAACTAGGTTTTTTTTCTTCATTCTTCTCTCTGAGAATGTAGTGGTACTCCTGGAGGTAAAACTCATAAGGTATGGAGTCTTTCCTAAGACTGAGTACCCAGAGGTTTTATCTGTCAATCAAGTCTATTCTGATGCTCTGGCAACAATATGAATTACAATTTAAATTCTCCCAGCAGTATTGGTTCCAGTACTGGGCTTATGCTGTGGTTTTCTGCTCCTAGTAAGCTGTAATTTTTGGTACCTGTCACTTTTTAATTTCTTTGGTGAAGTGTTTTTGCTTTGGTTCAGTGGATGGAGCGTCGACCTGTGAACTGAAAGGTCCAGGTTCAATTCCGGTCAAAGGCATGTACCATGGTTGCGGGCACATCCCCAGTAGGGGCTGTACAAGAGGCAGCTGATTGATGTTTCTCTCTCATCGATGTTTCTAACTCTTTATCCCTCTTCCTCTCTGTAAAAAATCAATAAAATATATATTTAAAAATAAATAAATAAAAATAAATAAAAGAGTTGCTTATTGTCAATGTGGTTAACTATTTTTGTTGTTGGGGTGACAGCTTTCAAACAACCAGAAATTGCATTTGGATAGTTAAGCCTAGGATTCAGGGGAAATCACAGTCTATAGATTATGAATATAGCCATGAGGTGTGCCCCACCAGCACAGCCAATGGTAAACTTGAGGGAGGGCAGTGAAGGATTTAGAAAAGACAAAGAGAATACAGCTGGGGCTCGGCGGATCTTCCATCCCTGGATGAGGACACAGAAAGACCCCGCCTGTAAGCTGAGGCTTTATTTTACAGTTAGAGATAAACAAGGTAGTGGTCACCATAGTTACAATGTTCTTGTGAGTTTCACTTGTTTTGGCAGCACTTGCTGCACCTCGCACAGCCCAGCCCTCTAGCTTCCCAAGAAGGATCTGGGGAGTGTCACCAGGTCAAGCTTAATTATGCTAAGGGGGCTGTGCTCTCTAAACTGGGACTTGTTTGTGGCTCTGCCACAGGTGAATCCGAGGCTTAACCCTATAGCTCCTCCCTACAATGAGGCTTTATTGCATCAAAAATTCAAAGCTTATACCACAGCAGAAAATAGAGAAGACTGGGAAGTTAGCCTTAGGGCATGGGGAGTGATTAAGCAAACATGACAGATGGAAATAGCAGTGAGATAGGGTGATAATCAAGAGAGTGAGTCCTGGAAGCAATGTGAAAAAATACATTTCAAGGATTTGGGGATTGGCCGTATCAAATGCTGCTGACAGGGCAACTAAAAGGATAGTGGTGTTAAGTATTGTAACATCCATGTTAACCTTGAAAATTTCAGTGTCATGATGGTTTTAAATCATGAATGCTGTGGTTTCATGAGGAAATAAAGTGGAATTAAAGACAGGAAAATGATGTCCATCCAACCTTTAATAACCTTTTGACAGCCAAGCACTTCTCAAAATAGAATAATATAGTAGTGCCGATTTGAAGCCACTGGATGGTATGGGTGCATTTTGTTTATCATTAATATTTGGGGTAAAGGAATATATGCTCAGATTTAATTCCACAAATGTGGGCCTAAAAAATAATAGAAATTTTCCCTAATAAAACTGGCAAAGATATGGAAGTATGTGACCCAAGTGGCATGAGGGATAAATAAGAAATGATCAAGGAATGTCCCAAAGAGGGCAACTCCAGTGCAGTCTTTCAGAGAAGTTGTGGGTATAGTTGATCTACAGTTTATAGGTTCTCAAATGTGATAAATTGTAGCAATCAGTGTAATAGAGGGAGTGAGTTATGACATACTGATGGTTGGAGAATAGGATGCTTACAATGAGACTAGTGAGTCTAATTTTGTAATAGCCAGGCTTAAGGTATAATAGAACAAGTTATGGTATGCGTTATAGGAATAGTATTGGAAGAAGATGTACCATAGCGTTAGAAGAAACATCGACATCAATATGGATATAGCCAATAACCATGACAAATGTACATATGGGAGAAAAACTAGCCACCAATTGATGGGAATGCTTGGGAAGCACTTTTTCTCCCCCCCCCTAAAAGAAAGTTATTTTCAAATCAGCAATAGTGAAAGACACATTTAGAAAAAAACAGTTGTTAACATAGGTGAGTTTGCTAAACTGTAGGAAACAATTTCAAGGGCTGAAGTTGATGAGAAATGGGATCAGAAAAGGTTTAGAGTCTGGAGTCCAAGGGATGAGCTGAAAGTCTTGGCTTCCTGTGGTGACTGCCATGCATAAATATGATGGGCATAATGTGATTTGTGACTCAAGCCAGGAATAGGACTTAAAGGAAGTTGGAATGTAACCAGGTGATAACAAATATAATTTGAAATTAATCCCTAAATTATTGTAAAATCAATGTATACTAATTCTCACATGTAGTTGCCTATAATACATCTTTGTTTATTGACAATTCTCCTAAAATCAAATTTCCTTCTATTTTATTTACAGTGAAGAGAAGGGAGCAAACCACTCTTATAATAAGATGAAGTTTTTATCTTCTTGGAAGCTTTTATCACTGAGGGTAAGTCCCAGAAATATATTTAATAGACCCAAATATTGATGTTGAAGATGAGGTTATTTTTAAGAATTTAGTAGATTTATTATTTCTTTCTCATTTAATTAACACTTGAAGACATTAAATATTAGAATAAAGTAAATCATTCATGGATTTTCATTTATTAGAAATGATGTATTTGCTGTTCAGTATATAACTTAGCAGCTTTCATTATGGCTAATGTTTTTGAAGCTATCATTTTATATAGAAGTATCAAATAAATCATTTTCAAGGATGTCCTTCTAAAATAACAACCTAGAAGTGAAATAAATTTGCATAATATTTAATCTGAAGCAAAACAAATTGCTAAGAATTGGGATGTAAGTTAAAATAAATTATATACTGTGTTGAATAGTACAACTAAAGACTCACTCATGAAATTGTATTAAATTGTTTATATTTTCAGTAAGATATCACTTGACATTATAACTAATGTAAAAGTATCAATAATTTTCTGAAAATATTATGATTTAGCTCAAGCATTTCTCATTTTAATGTACTCTTAAATTAGTGTATTAATAATTTTAGAAATGATACCTTTAGTTAAATTTTTGCAATTTTAATTTATTAGTATAATAATTTGTTTATTCAGTTAATTATACTATTTTTGATGGTCTATCTATTTAGAGGGGATTTTTTGAGAGTATAGACTTAACTGTTATATAAATTATAAATATTATTGTCAAGAAACAGTCATTTTTGTCTTCCATATGTCTTGCACACTTGACTTAAAATATTAGGGAATGCAAATGTGACTTTGACTGAAACCAAGAAGGAAGGAAGAAAGGGAGGGAGGGAGGGAGGGAGGGAGGGAGGGAGGGACAGAGGGAGGGAGGAAAGGATTAATAGATCTTGGATATGAATTTGTGAATTCTGTATGGGGTAGCCAGACTAAAGCTCATTGAAAAATTGGTATCTGAATGACTATTAAAGAAGAAGAAAATTGGAGATTTGTCAAGTGGATAATTGAGTATCTGGAATTAGATACTCCCCAAATGAGATGAGGGAGAGCTAAAGGAAAGGCTCCAAGGCAGGAATGTTTTTCACATTTGAAGATTAGTAGGCTGGTACATTCAGAATAAAATAAGCAAGCAAAAAAAAAGTAGTAAAAGTAAATGCCAAGTTTTATGAAACTTTGTAGTCTATTTTATGGAATTATAATTTTTTTCAGTGAAATGAAAAGGATTTTAGTTAGAGGAGATAAGATCTGTTTTAGATTTTAAAAAGAATTCTGAGTGGTGTATGTAGTGTAGCAAGATTATAATTCAGTGAATGTTCATTTAGTTAACAGTCAATAATAATAATTACTTGCACAATATACAAATTATTGATACATATCTCTGACACTCTAGACTTATTGAGGTGAGCAGTTTGTAAGATATAATCAATACATGGTAAATCTGAAACCAATATAATTTGTATGTCAACTTTAATTAAAAAGTAACTTAAACGAGTGAATGAATGAATGAATGCTGTACAATTTTGTTTCCTTTTTAATTTTCCTTGGCCATGATACACCATATATCCCTTCTGTGCTACTACATATTATGTTCTTCATTCTCCCTAATATCCTTCATGATTAAACTTCTTATTATTGAAAGCACCTATGTGGGAAATTACTGCATTGTTAAGTCAGTGCACAATTGTAGTAAATATGCTCACATATCTTTAAATCACAATTATTTTAATTCAGCAATCCATGACACGTTTGGAACACTTATGCCTGGAAATTTTCTGGTCAAACAAGATGTGGTACTGTGGAACAAGTGAGTGAATATATATAAAAATTTAAAACAAACTTAATGGTAGTATTTCCTGTATGAGTGGGGTGGAATACATTCATGCCATCATGCTTATTATTTTAAAGTGTTTCTGATAACCATGTATTTTATAACCAGAAAAATAATACAAGTTTAAGGAGTAAATTATTAATTATCTACTAATTAAAATTAATTTTTAATTTATTGCACTGTACATGCCTATATTGTGGCAGTATTTTATTTTTGTTTTACTGAAACAAATACTCTTTTTATTACTGAATAAAACAATTTTTCAACCTTGAACATATAAAATTTTTTGGTTGCTTTTTTGAGAAAAAACTCAGGAATATTATGGAAAATATAAAATTATAGAATGCTCTTTAGGACAAGAATTCCAGTAGGCCCTGGACTATAATGTCAAGAAACAGTTTCAAAGGTAATGGTTCTTTAAATATCAGACCATTATAAATAAACCTTGCTTATCATGTAAAAAAAAAAAAAACCTATGACTCCAGAGCCTCAAAAGATGCAGACTAAGGATAATAAGTGATGTTATAAAACAGCATCCAAGGTAATATTCCAAGCAACAATAATAGCTAGAAAGATAAATATTACAAAGGGAATTCAAATTGTGACAATGCTCACAGTAAGCAAGAGATAAAATAGAAAGAAACAACTTGTTAGGTGTCAAATTTTTATTTAACACACACACACACACACACACACATACACACACACACATACCACACACACTTGAATGCTTGAATGTACTGGAATACTTGGGAAGAAAAGTAGTTGCTTGAATGACAGATAAAAAACAAATTGTTTATTGCATTCAATACTTTAAAATATCCTCTGAAGCATCAAACATTTTCTACCAACATTTCTAGGCAAGACAGAGTTTGCACAGATTATAAATTACAAGTTAAAGATGACCATATGTGTAGTCTTGGTGGAGTAGCACTAGGAAGATCAGAGTATCTGACTCAGATAAAGACGACAGTGGCAATACCATGGGTTTGTTACCATATTCATTAACTTCCTTGTTCTTCATGTTTTTAATATAATAAGGTAAATCTTTTTCATGAGATTTGAACTTTCCTTTCAGTTATTCTATTAGAACAAACACATTTTTATTTTCTGCAAAAATGGAAGACTTGTCTGTCCCATGTAATTAATTTTTATCAAGCCATTTTTTAGCTATTAATAAAGTCTAATTTTATTTCAAAAGGATAAAAGCAGAAGAAAAGAATGGCAGCAAAATAGTGCACCTAAATTAATTTTCAATAGAAGAAACTGAAAATCAGAGATGATATATTAATTGTTGGTATTTAAGTATTTATTTTTTTGTTTTAGCTCTTCTAACAGGGATGTATTTATATGTTTAAAGAAAATTTATATTACTAATGTACAGATGCATATATTAAACATATTTGATATGACTACAATGTTTAGTATTATTCAGTTTGCATTAGAACACTTAAATTTAAGTGTAGTAATATTAAAAGTAAGCTTATAGGACCACATTTTGTGTTTCCCAAAGTCTGGTATGCATACCCCCAGGGGTATGGGAAGAGTTTGGTGGGGGTACATGTTGCACCGGAGTTTGGTGGGGATATGCACTGCACCATGCTTAGCTGCGCCTAATTCTAGGTTCTCATGAGTACGAGGGGTACTCAGTGTTATGAAAATTATAGAAGGGGTACACATATGTCAAAAGTTTGGAAAACACATAGATAAGCATATTACTGATGCCATTTGTTCTAAAGGAGAAAAATGTTATATAGTTTATTGTTGTATATAAAATTAATTTCAAATGGTATATATGATTATGTTTAGAATTTATTTATTGATATATTAGACATTTTCTTAAAATATTTTTATTGTTTTATCATATAAGAACTACAGTACCATATATGGGGGAAGCAAGGAATTTATTGAAGAGCATTTTTATATTAAGAAATTTTGCATTTTAGCTGTAAGAAATAAGAGTATATTAGTCACAACACAAGAGAGAAAAAGGATAATATATGCATAGTAAATTAGTTAACACTTACTGAATTAATAATTGATAACTGTTATACTTGTAGTTAAATTGCTAGAAGTGTACTGACAAAGGGGCTGGAGTTACATGGGATATAAAATGAATTTATTTGACTCTTTTATAACTACAAGTTCATAGAAAGCAATCAGCCATTTTTCTACTTCATCATTTTATCTTTATATTCCTGGTTTCTGAAGTTTGTAGGATTATAAAACCTAACTTCTTAATTTCTTACAATGTCTTACAATGAACCTACTCCAAAAGAGTTCTCTATAAATTTTATGACCTTCTCCCTTAACATTTTTATATTTTAAATCACATCTCTGCACTTTTTTCAGGAAGAATGCTTTAGTCTGCAATTAATGTATCCATTTCTTCATTCTTTCCTAAAACACCCGTGCTTGGTTATTTATTTTCAAATCCAGTATTTTCTTGAAAATCACACAAAAAAAGACACCATTTATGCTCCAAATAGCTTAAAGATAGTGATCTAATTACAGTAATATTAGAAGGAGGAGTATGGTGAGAGAGAACTCAAATGTTTCAGAACCTAATATATGACAGGCATTCTGTTCAGAGAATTACAAACATTTTTTTATATATGCTTTATAAGTAAGTAATGCAATATTCTACTAAATGTATAAGAAGCAGCTAAAAGAATCCTATATAATAAAGAGGTAATATGCAGATTGACTATCACTCAAACACACAAGATGGCTGCCCCCATGTGGTCAAAGATGGCCACCATAAGATGGCCAGCAGAGGAGGGCAGTTGTGGGCAATCAGGCCAGGGGGGGAGGGCAGTTAGGGAGGACCAGGCCTGCAGGGGAGGGCAGTTAGGGGCAACCAGACCTGCAGGAGAAGGTATTTGGTGGGGAGGGAAGTTTGGAGTGACCAGACCAACAGGGGAGTACAGTTAGGGGAAATTAGGCTGGCAGGGGAGCAGTTAGGCATCGATCAGGCTGGCAGGGTAGTGGTTAGGGGACAATCAGGTAGGCAGACAGGCGAGCAGTTGGGACCCAGCAGTCCTATATTGTGAGAGTGTGGGATCAGGCCTAAATGGGCAGTTGGACATCCCTTGAGGGGTCCCAGGTTAGAAAGGGTGCAGGCTAGGCTGAGGGACCCCCCACCACCACCCAGGTGAACAAATTTCATGGCCCGGACCTCTAGTAATAAGGTCTTATTTCTCAAATCACAGAGCTAGTGAGTTGTCACCCTTGGTCTTCTTTCTTGGCTTTCCCATTGAGCTTTGATCAACTGTTGCACTTTGTGTATGAAAGTATTACTTTTCAGGTTGAGGTAGAATGACAGAATACTGGAAAATAACTGCTGAAGTAGAACATGGGTTTTATACTTTTTAAAGACTGATTTATATTGAGTTTTTCTACATCTAGAAATTAGTCCCTCTGGATTTTCACCTGAAAGAGTTTCTGAAATTTCTTAGGATCTTGCAACTTGTCTATCTTTGAACTCTAAACTCTGTCTTCTGAGAATGGCAAGACTGCTGAATTTTGTTGAGGGTTTAGGCACCAAGATGTTTTTGTTTACTTATTTTCTTAGAATCTTTTCTTGTATATCTCTAGCATAGGTGTTACGAAAGTCCTGAAAGTGATTTTTCATTAGAAAATGTAGTTGTACTTCTCTGGCGTATCCCTTCAGTTCCTAGATTCCTTAGGAGCTCTGAACTCCTGGGAGATAGTTGCAGGCCTCAGTTGTCACTTTCTCATTGGTCTCTATTCTCTAAGCTGCACATTGGCAAAAGCCATTATGGAAAATGTAAAGTAGGATGTGGAGGGCACTGTGTCAGTCAATGCTTCTCTCCGTGATTTTTAGACTCTTTAGGAATAAATTGCTTTAATTTCCCTGTGGTTCTCAGTTGTTCCATAGACTTAAGCCTGGTTTCACAGGAGTTTGGGGTGAATCGTTCACCTGATACTAACTTTTGTCATGGCTGAATGCACAGTTATCACCTGAGCCTCTTGAGATTGGAAAAAGTTTTTCTTAACTTCTCAGCATCACACAGCTATGTAGGATGGGGCGGGCAAATAACAATAATCCAGTCAGAGATTATAGCACATTAATTCAATTCTGAAGATTATTATTTATGAGACCTAATCCATTTCCAGTTGCTATTATGTCTAACCCTTGGCCCTGAAGATCATAACTGCAAGCCTAGGAGAGAACCTGGGGATTCTTCATGCTGGTGTGACACGAGCTTTGATTTTTATCTACAGAATCTCATATTTTAGAATGCTTATAATTTTATTTGCTATGAAAAGTGTCTCTTAATTGAATGCTTACCTCTTTGTACTTCCACTCTCAAAACTGAGAAGTTTGTATTGTATCTTTCAAATAACCTCAAACAAAATATTTTAGTATCTGGCCTAACGTGTTTTCAGAAGGAAGTTTGTCAAATACAAGGAATTCTCCATAGTGAGAAACATAAATCTTCTGCCATTCTTGAATTAAAAAAATAAATAAACTATTATAGCTAATTTAAAATTCATAAATTTCTATTGTAAATATAATTTAATTTCAACTAAACAGCAAAGTTAATTCCTCAAGCTTTCAAAATAAAAGTATATGGACACAAAAAGAACAGTGTAAATGGTTTTGAAGACTTTTTATTATACCCCACCAACATAACAGAAATTTTGATTAGAATTTACATTATCTTTGCAACAAAATTTAGCACATTTGTTTCAATTAAAGTTTATCTATTCTTTATGAAAACACATGAGCAACAAATAATTCTAATTTAGTAGATTATAAATAAATTACTTAATATAAAAATTCTAAAATTTATTACTTTGGCATTTTTCAGTAAGCAAAAGACTTTTAGTTTTTATGAAAATCATGATTAGGAAACATACAAATGTATCTGAATCTTAGTCCCAAATGAAATAGAATTATAGAACTCTTAAAAAGCATTGAAATGTTTAGTTTGTCCAGATGTACTGTTAAAAATTGTAAGAAGAAAAATAATATGTGTTACAAAAGAAATGTACTCTGCCACTTAATTGTCCAGCTCTTCCTAAAGAACTATTTGGGAAATTATGATTCTTATTCATATTGCCTAGATTTTATCAGTTTTTGTTTACATTTAATAATCTGCAACTAGTAGTATTTAGCATTAATGCTATCGGTGAGGAATGAAGAATTGCAGAGCTGGATCATTGCTTTTCCATTTTTGAAGACCTAAGATTTAGTTTATATGAATAGTTCAGTCTGACCTTATCAAAACAAGTCACAGAAACACTTTCAACAATAGGTTATGTGTTTCTATTCTTTAGCGTGCTTTTTAAAAAGTTATCGATTACTGGCTATATGTAATTGTTTAGGTCTTATTTAAAGCACTCCAAATCTTTTACCAACCTTATTTCTCACAACAATTCTAGAAAATAAGTAATACTATTTTTATTAGAAATTTGAGGAAATCGAGCCACTGACAGGGAGGCTGAAGTCATACAGCTGGTAAATGATTAAT
The DNA here is from genome assembly GCF_964339955.1 of Pipistrellus hanaki. Taxonomy (NCBI): domain Eukaryota; kingdom Metazoa; phylum Chordata; class Mammalia; order Chiroptera; family Vespertilionidae; genus Pipistrellus; species Pipistrellus hanaki. Next base: position 49,298,762 of record NC_140505.1, read on the forward strand.
GCACGATTCAAAATCAGACAGTCTGGCTTCAGTCCCTGCTCTTAACTACCATATGAAACAGACTGCATGGATCACTTCCTAAATTGTCTAATTAACTATTTAGAATATAAAGTTAATGAGCAAAATAACCTATTAGTCTGTTTTGCCAGATGATAAACATCTCTATCTTATGGTGGATTAATTTGAATTCCTCAATGACAAGGAATAGAAATGCAACTTATTAACACAAGAAAGTAATAAATTTATTGAAAGGACATATAATAATTCAAAATTTTTCAGTATAATTTAAAGAAAATTATGTTAGAAATGGTAAGATCCAGAGTACCAGTACAGTCTAATTAACAAGCACTAATGGACAATTACTTAAGAATATGCATAGCCATATACTTTCTATTTTGGGGTTATTGTTCAAAATTCAAATTGCAGTAAGAAATCAGATGACTAACCTATCTTGTCAAACAGAAGCAGGGAGGCAGTTAATTGTTGCAGTTGAAAGGCTGTGTATGTGATAAGTCATGTTTTCCAAAGCAATTTTGTGATGCTATTTCCAAAAAAAAAAAAAAGGTGAAGAATGGATTTTGGAAAAGAAAACGTACCTAGAAGTCATTGCATAAAGCAAATGCTTTAGCACAGAGTTTGAAGAGCCATTTGTCTATAGCTGTAAGCCATATATAATGATTGTCACCAAAAGTTCTTATCTTGTTGAGTCAACTATAGTATGTGTTTCTTTAAGAAAAATTTAAAAATATAGCAACAAAATTAAGAGTTGGCTTCCTAATATATTTGTATCCTCTAAATTATCAATTTTATTAATGGTTGATAAAAATAAAAAATATCATTAAAAATATCTTCATTTATCACCCTGGCTGGGTGGCTCAGTTGGTTAGAGTTGTTCTGTACACCAAAAGGTTGTGGGTTTGATCCTTGTCAGGGCACATATGGGAAACAACTGATTGATGTTTCTCTTCTTTCCTCTCTCTCTGAAGTCAATTAAGAAAAAAAAATGCCGAAACCGGTTTGGCTCAGTGGATAGAGCGTCAACCTGCGGACTAAAAGGTTCTAGATTTGATTCCGGTAAAGGGCATGTACCTTGGTTGCGGGCACATCCCCTGTAGGGGGTGTGAAAGAGGCAGCTGATTGATGTTTCTAACTCTTTATCCCTCTCTCTTCCACTCTGAAAAAATCAATAGAATATATTTAAAAAAAGAAAGAAAACAAAACAGATAAAACATATCTTTGGGTGAAGATTAAAAAATATTTTCATTTATTATCTTATTTAACTATAGTTTCAATGTAATCCCAAAATAAGAAAATTTAAGTATGAAAGTTAATGCTACTAATAATTACTCTTGGGTCACAGATGGAAACCAAGACTGTTCTAAGGAAATAAGAAAAAAAAATGGCTCCTATTCTTATACTGTATTCCATTGCTTGGAGAAGATTTCAAAAGAAATTATCCCTATTGTCCTCAGAAGAATGTAATATTTTTATAAGTCAATGGAAGAGATTTGAAATAGAAGACAATAAAAAGCAAAATATCTGAAAATAAAAAGAACATTTGCATATTCAGAGAACTGAAAACATTAGCAGTGCTAAAAATAGTGATAGTAATAAAATAAGTATTGGAGAATAGAAGGAGCCTCATATAAGAAACTGGTATCTGAGCCTGGCTGCCTTCGACAGTGCTGTCTCTTAATGTTCCTTTAGCAACTATCATGGTTAGTAATATTTTTAAATTTCTATCTTTATGTATCAATATACCAAGAAACATTTTAGAATACTCTGCCACTGGATAAGCATATGTTCTATTTTGTCATTTGATGTATATTACTTATGTCACTATGATAGCTATTATCTATTAACATTATACAATGTTGGTGAAGCGTTGAGTGTTAAATGGACTCAAATGTATCCTTGGTGACTTGATTTGGAGAAATGTTGGTGAAAAGTTTGAGTATCTATCTTGAAGTTCTGGGTAAAGGTATTATTTGCATATATGTTCTCCCCAAACTCTTCTCACAGCTTGTAGTGTTAAGTCAATGGTTAAGTCCACAGAAGGAAGAAAAGCACAAAAGTGCATGAAAGGAGATAGTGTCAATCCAAATTCACTTAAAAATTCTTATTTGAGCCCTAACCGGTTTGGCTCAGTGGACAGAGAATCAGCCTGCAGACTGAAAGGTCCCACGTTCGATTCTGGTCAAGGGCATGTACCTGGGTTGCGGGCACATCCCCAGCAGGGGGTGTGCAGGAGGCAATTGATCGATGTTTCTTTCTCATCGATATTTCTAACTCTCTGTCCCTCTCCCTTCCTTCCTGTAAAAAAAATCAATAAAATATATATTTTTAAAAATTCTTATATGAATTGGGTCCTTGATATCTATCAGCTGTATCCTAAGAATTCAGGAGTCAGAGGAAAAATGAAAGAACACTTAGGATCAATAGCAATAGCTGCTCAGAGCCAAAGGAGCATGAATTACAATCCTGTATAATAAAAGGGTAATATGCAAATAGACTGAACAGCAGAAGAACTGAACAACCAATCAAAGCATAATATACTAATGATATGCTAAGGCTGCTCAACCGCTCACTATAACATGCGCTGACCACCAGGAGGCAGATGCTCCTACTGGTAGGTTAGCTTGCTGCTGGGGTCTGGCCTATTGGGACTGAATGAGATGAGCCAGACATGCCCTAGAAACCTCCACTGTCTCTCCCAGGCCTGATCATGCACTGGGTGGGGTTCCTCAGCCTGGCCTGCACCCTCTCGCAATCCGGGACCCTTCGGGAGATGTCCGAGAGCCAGTTTTAGCCCAATCTCACAGGCCACTCCCCTTGGGAGGCACCAGATACAGAGCTGATGGCTGGTAAGTATTGCTTGATCTGGACTGATTGGGTATGAGCTCAAAGCAGGCATATAGGAGCTGCAGGCAGTGTTGGACTGTGGATTTTGGCCCAATTCCTGCAGGCCACAGAGGGACCCCATCCATGCACAAATTCATGCCTCTAATAATGATAATAATTTGGAATACATTTTAAATTTTAAACTGAGGGTAAATTGTAGAGAATCTTGTTCCATATTCTAAGATTTTTTAAATATATCAGTAGACACCCGAGTATTTCTGGTAGCTCTCTGGTAGAAAAATGACAGGGTGAAAATTACACTTAAATAATATTTATTTGGCAGCTTTGCAGTGGATAGATTTAATGGGGAAGCAGAGTTGAAGGCAGAGTGAAGAATAAGAGATTCATTCATAGATTGAATCTTTAAACTGTTGTTTCTGAGGATGAGAAATGTTCAATATTGGCACTTTCACATGGTATTTAATTCTAATGCTATCACATAGACGAGCCCATGGAATTATCATAGCAACCCTAAAAGGTAGGTATTATTATCATACTCATTCAATAGATTAGGAAACAGAGGTACAGAGAACATTTTCAATTTGCCTCAGATAATATAACTGGTAAGACAGAAGGCTGGTATTTGAATCTTGTTGAATCAATAGTTCATATTTTGAATAATTACACTGTTTGGATTGAATTAGTCTCCAAATCTTCTATTCTACATACAGCATTAATGAATGTCTTTACAATAAAAAAAAAAAATGGACCAAGAGTAAATAAAAGTGAAAATTAGACAAATTTTGAATTTTATACCCAGAAAACCTCAAATTGTGCCTGCAATCTCAGGACCCTTATCCCTTTAATATAGCTTGGCACTTCTCTTGACTTCTTACTTTTCTTCAAAAGTAATACATCCTATTAAAGTCTTGCTGTACCATATTCTGTATCATTTCAAACTCTCTCTATGACCAAAGATATACATAAATAAAGCTATATTTTTAATATTCCTAATGGCCTCTTTGCTTTCTTATGGAGACTATTTATTGTGTAATTTGGCTTATTGGCCTTAACTTAAAGAAGTATTCAATTTATAAACTTTAGAAACTATATCAGTAGGTAACTTTAGGAGAAAATCCTCAAATACTACAAAAAAAGATGATTGTCATCTTGTAAAATCTATCCTTTAATATTGGACTTTCTAATTTGTAAGATAAAACTTTATAAAGTATTTTCATGTTAGATGTATCATATTTTTCTTAACAGATATTCTATCTTCATGTCTATTTTATTTACTGAATTCATAATTAAATGAGAAGCAGTAACCATTGAAAAGAGATTAGCTCATCACGTGGCTGATGGATCTCTGACTATCTACACAGTATGCGTCTTTTCTATCAAGCAAGGGAAAGAGGAGACCTAACATATGTGAATGGGAACATTCCAGTACATTATTTTAAAATTATTTTATAGTAAATTTTATTTTACTTCTAAAAATATTAGTCTTTATCTTTAATTAGTAATGAAAATAGTACCTTATAGGATAATTCGCAAACTTTAACTCATAAACAAGAGATCTTCATTATACTTTAATATTGCTCTGGCAGTTCCACAGGGTATCTTTTGTAGTTTTTATTCCAATTTATGTTTTATGTATAAATCAATATTATTATTTATGCAAACACTAATAATAGCACTGGACCTTGCATAGTCCCATTTGTGTTATGCAGGACTTCATCAAACAAAGGTCTTGAAATTAATTTTGATAATAGCTAATCATTTAGTTGAAGTAAGGCCATCATTGAGTTGATAATAAGGAACACATTTTTATGTGCAAATGTTACATATAAGAGCAATGCAGTTATTCATTTTAATGAAAATTGGGAATAATAAAGTACTTAAAAAATCTCTTTACCTTAAACATGTCCAGCAAAATAAAGAATTATGTTATTGCCCTAACTGGTTTGGCTCAGTGGATACAGCATTGGCCTGTGGACTGAAGGGTCCTGGGTTTCATTCCAGTCAGAGGCATGTACCTTGGTTGGGGGCATATCCCCATTGGGGGGGTTTCAGGAGGCAGTTGATCAATGTTTCTCTCTCATCGATATTTCTAACTATCTCTCTTCCTTCCTCTCTGTAAAAAAATCAATTATATATATATGTGTGTGTGTGTGTGTGTGTGTGTGTGTATATATATGTATGTATATATATATATATATATATATATATATATATATATATATATAAATTATCTTATGAAGATGTAAGAGAGGAACAGATCATGGAGCAAACTTCGTCCCACTACAGTTGTAGTACTATACAGACAACATAAATAGAATTATAACTTACATGCTTCAACTAGCAACACCCCACTGCCTCTCACTTCTTTCTCATTTTCTGCCTGCCTGTCTCCTCTCATTCTCTGTTTCTGTCTGTCTGTCTCTCATCTGTGTATCCATAACCATATAAGTACAATGTAACTGAACATATTAAAAATGCAAGAATTTGATAATGTTTGTTAACTGATGATTCAATATATATGTTATTTGTTTTCCAGTCAGAGATTACTCTATTCAATCCTTTATGCTTTAAAAGCAAAGCAAAGCAAAACAAAACAAACAAGAAAGTAGTGCCAATGCTCAGCCTAAAGGGACAAATCACAATTTACCTGAACTTCTCATGGCAAATGGCATCTCTTTTGCATGACACTAAGTTTCTCTATTTTCCTTCCAGTTAGAAGTGGCCAAATGACCTCATTCTAGTCTAGAAAATAGAACAGAGTATGATGCTGGTTTCTATTGAAAATCTTCCATCCCTTCATAATTTACTTATTATTCTCAAAATTTGCCCCATGTGGTTGTATGTTCCAGGCCCTTAGCTGAAGAAATAATATTGACAGTGTCAAAGTTAATGGAAAAAGGAAATGAGCTACTTTTTATTCACCTAACTCCCAACTTTGACACTATATTTTCCATTCAGAAGACAAAACTGGCTAAGGGCTTAACGTGTTAAATTACATAAGCTGGAGAAAAGTTCTCTATACATTTATTAACTAGAGGCTTTGTGCATAAAACTCATGCATGGAGCCGGGTTGTGTGTCCCTCAGCCTAATCCAGGACTGCTAGCTCCCAACCACTTGCCTGCCTGCCTGCCTGGTTGCCCCTAACTGCTTCTGCCTGCCAATCTAATCGCCTCCTAACCACTCCCCTGCCAGTCTGATAGACACCTAACTGATCCCCTGCCAACCAGGTCACCCCTAACTGCCCTCCCCTGTCAGCCTGGTCACCCCTAATTGCCCTCCCCTGCAGGCCTGGTCACACCCAAATGTCCTCCCTTGCCAGCCTGGTTGCCCCTAGTTATCTTCCCCTCAGGCCTAGTCACTCCCAACTGTCGTCCCCTGCTGGCCCAGTCACCCCTAATTTCCCTCCCTTGCCAGCCTGGTCACCACTAACTGCTCTCCCCTACTGGCTTGGTTGTCCCTAACTGCCCTCCCCTGCTGGCCTGGTCACCCCAACTGTCCTCCCTTTCACGCTGGTCCCTCCCAACTGCCCTCTCCTGCTGGCCATCTTGTGGCAACCATCTTTGACCACATGGGGGTGGCCATCTTATGTGTTGGAGTGATGGTCAATTTACATATTACCTCTTTATTATATAGAATAATATAAGAGCCAATAAATGTACTGCTTTAGAATTAGTAAGATTTTCACATAACATTTTCTTTTTTATCTTTATTTTTTTTTTCATTTTTTTATTGATTAAGGTATTATATGTGTCCATACCCCTGTGTTGTCTCCCCACCTCACTCCCATACATGCCCTCACCCCCACCCCATGTCTTGTGACCATTGGTTATGCTTATATGCATGCATACAAGTCCTTCCTTTGATCTCTTATAATTTAGCATAACAAACAGAAACATGTGGAAAATGCCCCTCCACTAATTGTTCCCTATATTCTGATCTTATTTTAAAAGTAAGTGCTATCACCTATTTAATAGATCCTAACCTATTATATTCATTTATTTTTTTTCCCCCATTAGGTCTCTTTTTACCTCTACCCAATCAAAGGATTCATGATTTTTATTTGGTTCAAAGCTCTGTCTACAACACCCTGAATATTTAATGGCATATAGCTGTAGATCAATAAATAATGGCTAAATAAATATAAAATAAAATTATCCCAAATTTTAGTTTTCAAATGAAGAAAAAAAGACCACAGGCTTTTCCCAAAGATATAGAGCTATGAAGACAGTCTGTATTTGAAATCATGTATCCTGTTTCTAAATCCAAAATCCTTTTAATAAATTTAATTACCCATCTGTTCATATTTTCTTTTTTCATTTTAATGGTTTAAAATCTATTTAACAAAAATGTGAAAGGATTATCTAGTTAATAAAAGCATTCAAAAGAAAAAGGAAATTTATTTTGTGAGTCTGTTTGTTATTTATTGCTATAGCAGATTCCATAGTTACTGAAAACTCTAGTCACTTCAAGAAATAGTCCTAAATTAAATTATATAACATTCAAATACTGAAAAAGAGAAACACTTAAGTTTTGTTGAAGTGACAGATGGGACATAATTTTCAGCAATGGGTTGTTAGTTCCCCATAAGTGCAAAGTCTTTCTGTTTTATAAGTGGTAAATTGCTACAGAGGCACTTGAAATATAAAACTCAAATAAGGAAAGAATTTGATAAATGAGCTGTAATTTTAGTAAGGTTTAAAGTGAACTGGATGTATTTTAAACATTTTATAAACAATGAAAAGAAAGAATTATGTACATAGTGCAATTTGCTGTGAATATTTTAAACAATGTGACTAAATTATATGTAAAATGAACATATTTTGAAAGAAAATAACAAATGCCATTCAGATACTTTCTTACTTCAAAGAAAGGATCCAACTCTTATTTTGGGAAAAATATCTCTATAGCTTTTCATTAAATTGGATCCTTTACAACCTGCTGAGTTAAACATTACCATCTGACTTGACTATTTGAGACAGTGACAGATAAAATCATGAAAAGCAAAGCTAACATTCAATAATCATTTTCTTCTTTATTGAATTTTCTACATACTAATTTTTATTAAAATATATCTGTAGTTATTATCATTTTGAGATGCAATTAAGAAAATTTAGAAATTACCTCTAAGTTTAGATAATCTATTACCTGTAAGAATATTTATTTTTTATATTATTGTCAGTCTTGTGGATGAAAAGAAATTTATTTAAGTCAGAATTTCAAATCTTAGATAATAAATATCAAAATAGCATGTTGAAATTTATATTTAAAGCTAAATTTTCATAATTTTTGGAATAACATTATGATATTTTAAACTTAATCATGGCCATATTAAGTGTTTTTTTAAATGTTGGTTAAAAAAATTTGCTATTTTCAGCATAGTTGACTAAAAAGTAATAATAATTTTATTGTGATTTAATTATTCAGTAGATTTTCCTGTAGTTAAAAACTATGGGGGAAAAAAAAAAACTATTCCAGAAAATAAATAAATAAAATAATACCTTCCATCTTATGTGAGCATAGATCACTGAAACATATTTCGCTTAGTCCTCAGTGTGGGGATATAGGAAGAAGAATGAATTATAATAAGCAGAGGTAATTTTTTGTCGTGTTAAGATTACATGCAAAGGGAAAAGCAAATATTGCATATATAACATTTTTCACACTGTGACTGTTTCTCTTTCAAATAACACCTAAAATTAACAATCCTTATGATTTTATCAAAATGAATTTGGCATTGAGTGTACCTTTAGGACATAGCCATTTTATTTGGCCCTGTTACTTTTTTTAGGGAATAATAATAATAGCCAATTGGCTGTGATGACCAGCTGTGTCTACACTGGAAGATCTGTTGCACAGGAGACACCCTTATGGGGTAGGACTTGCTTCAGTAAGGCTTTGATGCTCACTGAGTCCACCCCCTGAGTATGTCTCTTATGGATATGTAGAGTTGTAATCCAGTATGGTTTCACTCTGACCACTGGGTACAGTGGCTCTTGGATCTCCAAGGAGGTGCAAGGTCAGCCACTGTTTGAGGTCACCCAGCAGGAGCTACAGAGACATCTGCAGATTCCTCCTCTTTGTATAGAGTTTAGAAGTGCTCAGAAGAGGCCCAGCTGTGAAGCAAGGCCACTGCTGCTATCAGACAGTGGGCCTTCTTTTGGAATCTCTGGGGCTCTCTGACCCAGCTGCAGTTTTTTTTAGGTGAAAGGACAGGCCATTCATATGCAAATACCAATGTACACAGATTGGGTGGGGTTGTAAATTGGGTTGGGCGGAGTCTCTGGGAATTGTCTGAGTGGAGCAAACACCAATGGCTGCCCTGAACCAGAGAAGTCCCAGGTTCTCCAAGTCCCACACCCCTGTGCAGGAACAAAGATTGCTGTGAGCACCTTAACAGTAAGACATCCTCATGTTCCTGCCTCAATGCCAGACAGTTCAGTTTCATCCCTTATGTGCCTGGGTCCCCCAGAGTCATGCCTGGAACTGGAGTTCAGAGCAAGTGGGAGCCTACCTCTCTCCCTATTAAAGGAGCAGCACATCCAGGTCCCAGCACTCTCCGCACCTCCGCACCTCTTACCAGTCTCACTGCACTTTCTTCACCTCTCTAGCTGTGGAACTTCCATTAGTTGTTCTGCCATTTATTAATAGTTGTGGTTTTAATGTGATTGTGAGAGGCAGCAAGTATAGTTGATTAAATATGCCACCATCTTGGTTTCTCTCCCAATTAATTCCCTTTTAATGTGCATGACTTTCATGCACTGGGCCACTGTGTGTGTGTATATATATATATATATATACATATATATATATATATATATATATATATATATATATATATATATATATATATATATATATACATATATATATATATATATATATATATAATAAAAGCCTAAGCGATCAAACAACTGAATGGCCGAATGACTGAATGACTGAATGACTGGTAGACTGGTTACTATGACATGCACTGACCACTAGGGGGAGATGCTCAATGCAGGAGCTGCCTCCTGGTGGTCAGTGCACTCCTCTCGGTTCCTCCCCCCAACTGGCTGGCCTCCCTGATTGGCCCCAATCACCTGGCCAGGCCAAGGGACCCCCACCCATGCACAAATTCATGCACAAGGCCACTAGTTGAAAATAAGACTAAAGTCCTCCTTGAACAGGTCCCCAGGCTCAAACAAGCCATTTTATGCATTTGATTTCAATCCATTATTATTCTCTACCTATTATGCTATCTTACTGTGAATACATACATATCATATGCCATCAAACCCTATCTTAACTAACAAAGTGAATTGCTTCCCGTACAATATGCGTGAATCTTTCAATGAACTCTGTGCAACCCTCATGAGTCCTTTAGTTATATGTTCAGGCATTTTTCTATTATACTTTAGTACAAATCTTATAAAAATTATTCCTGGGAACTTGACAGCTATTGCTATGATTGTGAATGCATATATTTAGTTCTTCAATATTTTTCTTCTGTTAAATTTTTAAAGTAGTTAATAATATTACTTTGAGTGTACCAGTGGTTGTGCTGCTTTGGCTTGGCCTTTTCACATAATATTAAATAGAAATAATGACAGCAGTATTTATATTATAATTTTAAAGATTAAATCTGTGATGAGTCATAATGCTTTCCATATTAAGACTTTATGAAATTAAGGTCTCTGTCTAGCTAGTTACATAATGTTATATTTCCTTTAATTAATCTTGAACATTTTTAATTAAATATTGTTCTGAGTTTAGGGTATTATAATTTATCTTCTTTAATCTGTTGATATGGTAAATACACAGTTCTACTAGTCTTTCTGGCAGTCTTTTTCTCCCAACTTGAACATACTCAGAGAGAACCTGTGTATACTTATGCTATCTTGGGTTGTTCTTCTTTGCCTAACCATATTTTCACACCAGCTTAGTAAACAAGCCTCCGTCTCTGTTCCTACTCATATATTGTACCCTTGCCTTAGTGGAACAGTATAAAAAAACAACAACTTGAAAATATGTTGCAAGGGGGTTGGAGCTAGAGGCTTATCCCATCCCAGCTTACTAAGTGGAAGTGGTAGTGCCAATGAACAAACCTAATTGGAAATAGCTTAAGAATTTAGAAAATTAGGGACAGATTAGAAATCCTGTCTAAATTCTTCCTTGTTATAAAATATTGAAATGGTAATAACCACATTTGTGGATTTGCTGATTCTAGACTAGTGCTGATGATAGACTAAATTGCTACTTGAGCCTGTTCTTATTTTCCAGGCCATATTTATGGAGTTAGCCTGTGCAGTATTCCATTATTTGGCTCATCTTTGCCATGTCATGCTGGGTCTATCCTTTTCCATGTTAGTTACCAAACATATAAAACCATTCTATCCTATACAAGTGAGAATATAAAAGAAGTAACAGTGTATGTTTGTGTGTGTCACATAACTCAAGGAAATACGTTTCTGTTTTCACTCCCATAATTTGACCAAGTTTACTTTTAATAAATGAATGAGGAAGATCCTGGAATATTTTAAATTAGCAATTTAATAAATTAGGGTTTTAATACTTTTAACAAAAGAGATTTTAATAAATACTTTAAAATAAGTTTTTATTATTTATATTGGACATTATTTTAAAAGCGTTACACTTTTCTCCTCTTTGTCTCTAATTGACATATATGTTTTACTGCTTCAGGGAGAAATTCAAGCAATTACTAATAAAGCCTTGCTAAACTGTTTATCATTGATGTATAGAGCTTCTTATAAGTCTAGTGGTTTAAAACATCCAAAGGTATGGAAATCTCCAATGTGAACAGCTGGCTTAGAAATGTGCAATTATTCACCTTCAGTATCTTTTTCCTAAACCAGCATTTCCTATATTGATGACTTTAATACAATAGACCATTGTCAGGAATTCAAATCTCCCTGATGGGAGACAGAATGTTCGGATGTCTACATTTCAGCTAAATGAACTGCTACCTTCTCTTCTTGCATTTGAGAACCTGGGAATAAGAACCTCCTCAGGCTACAACAGCTACAAACAAAGATGCCTTGATTCATAAGGCATGCTTCTTCCTCTGTTTTTTAAACAGTTAACTGGAATGAAAGTGATACTGGGAAGGGCATGTAAGAAGGATAGAGCCATCTTTGTGTAATAAACATTTACTTTACTAACAGTAGATAAGAAGTTGTCTTACAAACCCTGGGAAACTGGAGGAGGAAACAAGGCTGTAAAAGATAGGATGCCTCAATGGACCCATGACTCAGAAAAGAAATACATTTTGAGAACAAGCCAAGCACAGGACACACTCTGATTGGGTTCCTGGGCTGGACCCTGACCCCGCTCTGGGAGTTTGCCTCAGGAACGATGACCATTCTCAGGTCCCAGGAACAGGCTGAGCTGTCTGTAACATCATAGACTAACCACCTTGTTACTGGACTGTGAGCTCCTAAAGGCCGGACTGCAGACCCGACCCTCCCCTTCCCCTGTTACACCTGCAGCTTGCAGCTGCATATCGTTATCTTCTCCCTGGTGCCTAGATAATCAGCCAACTGGCAAGGGGAGGCAGAGCAGAATTTCCAGGGTCACCGACTGCTTTCTCCATACTGCTGGCATTGTTGGAATAAATGCTCATATATGATTCAACCCTGCTTAACTTGGCTCCAGTAATGACAGGCAGCCTTGGACCCACTGTGTCAGGTTTCAAAAGGATATGTAATAATGATCAACTTGGGCTGGGCAATCAAATGTACTTAGAAGTAAATGCTATTTATACAGAATTTTTTAATAAGGAAATTTGTAAATTTAAAATGTTTCAAGTTCTGAAAATAATCGAGCTATACAATTTTGCTTGAAATCATGTGATGTAAATATTTTTATTTATTTTATTAAAATATTTGTATTGATTTCAGAGAGGAGAAGAGAGGGAGAGATAGAAACATCAATGATGAGAATCATTGGTCAGCTGCCTCCTGCATGGCCTCTTCTGGGGATTGAGCCTGCAAACCTGGGCATGTGCTTTGATTAGGAATTGAACCTTGACCTCCTGGTTCATAGGTCAATGCTCAACCACTGAACCACACTGATCGGGCTTGAAAATCTTTTATGAAAGTTTTCTTTCTATCAATGTAAAATGAGGTAGATGAATCCAATCACTTCTTTTCCTTACCTCAAGGATAACAATGCTAATGAGATTATTGGTGCAAAATGAAAACCATTAGTTGAGATTTATTGAATGAACTGTCTATATACTGAAAACAAAAACAGAGAAACTTTTCAATAGATAATATTTTATTTAATGATTATTATTTTGAAACTGAATTAAACTATTAAAATGTGATTAGCTTTGAATATCATTTTATGATATTTAAAGTAAAATAAAAATTAAACTTTAAACTTCAAAATTAGAATAGCTCTAATATTTTAGATACTTGGAAAGTTCCTGTAGAATAGCTTTGGAAAATTGTTTTATCTTTTAAAAACATTTTAAATAATTTATTTTGATGACCTCATTTTGAAAAACTCCAGTGAGCACAAATAATAAAATTTAATGACATGCAATTTGAGATCATTGCCACAGAGAAGTCTGTGTTCCAGAAACAAATGCCTCACTCAAGCTTCTTGACTAATATTATAATAGTTCAGAATTAGTGTGCTCAGCCTGTTCAATCAGCTCCGTACCTTCCCTGTCCATTGCTTCCTAAGCTTACCTATCTTATAGTGAAAATATCCACACCCAGGAATAATGAACCTGAAAGTAGGTCGTTTCCAATATTACATGTAACATTACATTTCAATGAGTTCTATATTATATCAAAGTGAATTGCCTGTGTATATGTATGCATGTGTGCGCACATGCATGTGTGTGTTTAACTATTTTGCCTTATTTCCTATTCAACAATTCCAAACAGCAATTTGTTGTTTGTGGAAAGGGGGGAGGGGTAGGCTGAAGGTTCATTTACATTAGATTTCAGTAACCCAGGTTTAATGTATTACCAATTCAATACAGTGATACCAAGTACCTGTTATAGAAAGAACCTATGGGAGCATTGTGAACAGCCAAATAATAAGGGCATGTCCAGGTATTTGATGCTAATTCTATACTCAAATCTCTGGTGAGAGTATCTCAAATTTCAAGAATATTTTAATAGTTTCAAACTTTGAGAAGGTTTTCAAATGTTTCTCTCTCTCTCTCTCTTTAAAATATATTTTATTGATTTTTTTACAGAGAGGAAGGGAGAGTGGTAGAGAGCTAGAAACATAGATGAGAGAGAAACATAGACATGCTGCCTCCTGCACACCCCCTACTGGGGATGTGCCCACAACCAACGTACATGCCTTTGACTGGAATTGAACACTGGGCCCTTCAGTCCACAGGCCGATGCTCTGTCCACTGAGCCAAACCAGTTAAGGCTGTTTTTCTCTTTTAGGAATTTGCTTTCACAGAATGCATATCAGCCCCTCTGTTTCAGCTTAGAGATCTACCTTCCAAATGGTAAAGGAGTAGGGTAAAATTTACAAAGCAAAAACACATTTTACATGTTCTTAAGTAGAATTTAAATACTTTATTAACTATCTAAATTTTTTTTCCTCTTTGGATTTATTTATAATTTTAAATAACAGAAATATAAGAGACTTTGTTGATATCCTCATTTTTTCAAAAAAAAAATGCACATGAATTAGAAATAATGTGTAAGATTAAAACAATGGATTAGGTATGTGGCACATAAAAGTACAATGAGAAAAGCAAGAGGTAGTGTTAATATGCAAATAGAAGTCAAAAAACACTATGCACATTGGCTAAAGTGGACCTCAGATTTAATTGTAAAATCCTGACTGTCAAAGCCAAGATCTGTATAGAGATTTAGAATGTCCCTATGGGCTAACAACAAGCAGCTCCTCAAGAAGAGCACAGCTCTCCTGATATTGTACTAAGACTGAAACAAATGTCTCCTGTGGGCCTCATAATAGAAGGATCTTACAAGTGGTGGAGTTATTAGTCTTCAGCCTGTCTATTCAGTTTCTGTGTCCCTTCCACTCCAGCCTTTCCAAAAGACCATATCTCTACTCGAATGGGTTCATTGGCAGAAAGCACGGCACTAATGAGGCATTTCATTATTTAGCAGACAATTTCTAGTTTTTAAAAATGTATTTCTTTTGTTGGTCTTCCTTCTTCGTGCAATCCTTTAGTCATAACTTTAATTCTCTGGAGCAAAGTAGAACAAGACTACTCCATATTCTGCTTTTAAATATTTTAAGAATAGCATCCACTGCTCCCTTGTTCATGCATACATTCATTTAAAACTATGCATTGTGCTTGCTTCTAAATTTTAATGTGTAAAAGGTTTGCTGTGTATGAGTACTAACAGTAAAAAAAAAAAAAAAAAAAAAAAAAAAAAATCTCTTACTACCATTAGGTTTACAGGAGACAAAAGCATTTTTGGCAGCCTGATCTGAATGGAATATATCAATGGGCTCTTTGCCTTTGGAAGTCTAGGGGGTGCGGTTCAGGCAGTGGTGAGCAATAAGAGAGGTAGAGAGGACTGAAGCCAGTTATTTACTCCTTCAGTCAACTCCCAGTGAGGACACCGTTCACTGACTTTATCAGCCAAAGGCCACAGCGTCAGTAAGTAGCTTTGTTTCCAGTGTTTAACAATCTTTCTGCTCCTCTGTTTGCCTGGGGTCCGCTACTCTTTCTACTTCAATGCTACTCAGCTTTCCCTTGTGATTTTCCTATACTCCAAACATATTTTAAAAATCTATCTCTCTCTCCAAAAATTGACTTATTTTGTTTGTTTCCATCTAGAACATTGATGGAGGTAATTTATAATACAAGAAATAATGCCTAGCATATCAAAAAATATCTAGTAGATGCTGGATAAAGAATTTAGGGGGGGGAAAAACACAAAAAACCTGAAACCCAAGAATACAGATTTTAGCATATTCTAGGTCTTCCCCTCTTTACTGGTTTCCCCTGCTACCTTATTAATTTGTAAGTATACAACACATCAAAAAGGGAATTAGTATTAAGTATACCTTCAAATAAGTAATGAGTACAAAATAAAATAAAATAAAACAAAACATAATTTTGCTCAGAAGTTGATATCTCATTTAAAAGAGAAAAATAAAAGAGAATGCCAATGTTGTTTTCTCGAATCCAGTTAGAGATAAACAGCAATTATGGATGTAAACTTATAAAAATTTAGAAAGTTTTACCAATTTCAAAAACCTATCATTTTGATGATTCTCTATTTTTCCATACACCATCCCCAACCTGAGAACATTTTTTTTTATTATCTAGTTTGCAGCAGAGATGAATAACTGGGCAAGCTGTAGCCCTTTCTGATATTGCTTATGATAGTTGCATCACCAAGTATGAAAGAAGGCATGACATTTGCTCTTATAAAGTAAAGCAGACTGAGACATTGGAGAATGGCAAATGAAGACATCATTAAGATTGAACCACAGCACTAATTGCCCCTTAAGCCTTAATCAAATGTGATCAAAGGTTACAAATTTAGCAATTTATATGCTTATTTTAAAATTAAATGTGTGATTAACTTTACCCAAACACCATAGCTTCTACAAAAGGGGAATCTCTTGAGTTAAGGGGAAGTGGTTTATTTTTGGTCAAATCAGCCTTTACTTCTATTGTATCTGTACCTCTATTTCACAAAACATATCCAATACTAAAGTAAAACCTATTCATCCCTCATCCCTTCCCCTCAAAAAAAGTCCAATTTTCCTGCTGGAGAATATTAACCTTTTCTTTCAATTCTAGATACAACACTTTATGGTACTGCTGTGACTGTATAATGTATTTTGAATATATAAAATATATAATGGTGGGTAGAAAGAAGGGTTACTATAATAAAAACCATAATTTAGAGAAAGGTAGATCAGAAAAAAATCTCTATATCTATTCATCTATATCTATATCTATATCTACATCTACATCTACATCTATTTATCTATATATGTCTATATCTATCTATCTATCTATCTATCTATCTATCTACCATCTATCATCTATCTATCTATATCATTATATGCATAGGAAAGAGTAGCCATCCAGGTGATGATCTGATCTGATTGGTTAGACAAATTATATTCTCAGATATCCCCTTCGTGAAGTTCTCATATGTTCAGTGTTCTCCATCACCTTCTTTTTTGCCACTGGAAGCATCTACCTGATACTATGTGGTCAGATTTATAGGTCATTTTGTGGGTTCATATAAATTTATCACTCAAATCCATGTTGATTTTAAGTCATGTGTCTTGGTAAATACTGTTTTATTAACCTATTAGTGGGATTTTACTAGTATATCCATAATTCAACAGGGTCTTTAAAATAGAAGTAAGCATAGATTTTTATTCTTTTGCATTTGGAATTGGTCTCAATGCTTTAGACATTTCCGTATCACTCAGAAAAATGCATATTTTGTTCAAATTTAATTTGTCTTGCTGTGTGAGGACAAAGTCATAGAATTTATTATTTCTCTTAAAAATATAAGTATGATTTTGGATGGATAATGTTTAATATGAGTTGCTTCTGAAAGCCTTGGCATGTCAGGATTCTCTTGAGTCTGATCTGTTAAAGTTCTCACCTCCATGTCTCAGCTGGCAGGAAATTCACATTTCACAGTGCTTTCTCTCGTCTGGATGATCCAATGTGGTGTAGCTCCACATACCAGTTGAAAAAGTGTGTTAGATTCTAATAGTACATGCATTTGACTTTATATAATAATTCTTTAAAATAATTGATGTTCTAAAACCCACTCACAAAAATCAATATATATGTTCCAAGTGCTATGTGAAAGACAGTTATTTTGAGAGAAAAAGGACTCTTTTACAATAACTTTAAATCATACTAGTTTTCAAAACCTATTATGCCACTTCATAAGTTCAACCCTGTTATACAAAGAGAACTACTTTTGAAGTGGGTGAAATTATATTTTCCAAGTTTAGATCTGAAAAGAGCTATTTTATGAATAGCTATCTTATGTCATAGATTTGGCTTTGGAATGACAGGTGCATAAATGTGGAGAGAGAAGTTCACACATGAAGAGTAATTTGTGTGGGTAATTTCTCACTGGAGTGGCCACTTTACTAAAAGATTCAACCAGAAGAGATACTGACTATCTCTCTCTCTCTTTTTTTTTTTTTAATGTATTTTTTATTGTTGGTAATGAAAGGGTTAGCTAGTTAGTTTAATTAGGCAGGTTTAGGAAATTTCATGAATGAAAGGGGTCGTCTATTAGGAAGAAATACATAATGGAGACTTGAAGAGCCAGGGTGTTTATCTTACTTGTACATAGAGTAGAGGAATGGAATAGGCTAATAGAAATATATCTGGCAGCCGTAAACCAAAAGGCAATTAAAGTGGCCATAAGTTAGGCCAAAAGCAGCTCTGACCTGAGTAGTTGGGAGGGCCGTAAGATAAGGCTTTCTCTGCCAACACCACTGGAGAGCTATAAGATAAATCAACAATGACTCCAACCAACAAGATAAGGGAGAGAGAAAATGGGGACACCACGTGGGCTTTGAGCTTTGAAACCTAACTCTGTGTAGCAAAATGACCAATAGGAAAGGGCCAGGTTCAGACAAAGAACTACAGCCTCTTTAATGCCTCAAAACAAAGTGGTCACCCTTCTCAGGAACCCCTCTGTCCATCCAGGAGGGCCAGAGTCTTCGGCTTAGAATTTATAATTTTGTTTTAGAGGTAGCATTTGCTTGCAATAAAATTTCTGTACTTTTCACCTATCACCTTTTGTCCATGGCTTCATTCTTTGAATCCATTGGGACAAGAACCCAGGAATTCAGGGAGTTCCAGTTTAATTTTCATGTTTCAATAGGATTACAGATAACTCCCGCCCCCTCCCTTTCCCCACTTTCTCCTAGCCCCCTATCCACTCCCCACGTCATCATTACCCTATTGCCCATGACCATGGGCTAGGCATGTAAGTATATAAGTTCTCTGGTCTATCTCTCTTTGTCCCCCCAACCCCACATAAAGGTATGTCAGTCTATTCCATGCCTCCTTACTTTGGGTCTTATATTGTTGGCCAATTCATTTTGTTCAAGAGATTCCACAAATAAGTGAGTTCATGTGGTATTTGTCTTTCTCAGTTTGGCTTATTTCACTTAAAGCCAGAGTACTGAGACTAATGTCACCCTGTGAATCAAAAATTCACAATTATAGTAGACAGTTATTTTCATTTTTACTGTCAGCTTTACCTACTATTTATTTTTGCACTCTGGTCCTTTTTTTTTTTTTTTTAATATTTTTATTGATTTCAGAGAGGAAGGGAGAGGGAGAGATAGAAACATCAGTGATGAGAGATAATTATTGATTTTGGGATCCCTTAGCACTACCCGCGTGGTTCAGGGCCCACTCAGGGTCCGGTTTCTGGAGAAGGCCGCACACTAAAATGAAAAGACTGGAAAAGAGTTAATTTGGGAAAATGGGGGCCAGGTGGGAAGTCCACCTATAGTGGAAATTCTCATCCCTCTCTGGCCTTTTACCATTCCTTTTATTGAGATTCTGAAACAAAGACATTTCTTAGGTGGGAAGTTCCAACAACAGAAAATCAACTTACATTTACATATGATTAACAAATTAAAGTTGCCTCAACCACCACTATCTCAACTAGACAATGAGTTAATAGCTCCGACCATTCAGAGCCATCAAGCCTGGCTAGCTCTTTTTACATTTTATTACCACCCTCTTAGGGATCCAGCTTACAACCTAGGCATGTGCCCTTGACCTAAATCAAACTCAGGACCCTTCAGAATCACAATAATAGTAGACAGTTATTTCCATGTCACTTTCAGCTTTACCTACTATTTCTTTTTTCACTCTGTTCTTAATATGAGAGAGCAGAGAATATCCTTGTTTTGATAATTAAGCATCTCACACTTTCCTTTTAACTGCATTATTATCATGGAGGGTTCTCATAAGCAAAACAGCCTATTCATGGAAAATTACTTAACTTCCAAACTATAACATACTCTGAAGTGTAAGAGCCCTAAATGTTTTCTGTAGGGCACTAAGTAAATTATCAGATTTTGTATTGTTCCAAATTTTTCCCTTTGGGCACCAGGTTTTTTTGATAATATTTGGGAAGAGAAAAGTAAGGCCTTTTATAGAAAATGTACCAGTTCTTAAAAGTAGAACAACAACATTCTATATAATTAAAGGCTAGTATGCAAATAGACCAAACAGTGGAACAACTGAACAACTGGGCACTATTATTTGTGCTGACCACCAGGGGGCGTATGCGGAACATGGCACTCTGCACTGCATCTGCTGCCAGCGCCAGCCCTGCTCGCACCCGCTGCTGGCTCCAGAGCTGCCGCTTGCACCCAATGACAGTGCCAGCCCTGCTCACACCCATGGCCGGCTCTGGAGCCACCACTCCCACCTGCTGCCAGTGCCTGGTGCCCGTCTCAATCACTTGGCACCATCAGTGGGTGTTATTGGCGGCTGCTGGCCCCGGTTGCCTCTGAGGGCTTCTCCACCTCCCCCTGCTCCTGAGAGGTGATTGGGGCAGCTACCGCCACTTGCACCCACTGTTAGTGCTGGCCCCCAATTGCTCTGTGCCATCAGCAGGTGCAAGTGGGGTAGACACTGTTAGCATATGGGAGCCATGGGAGCGGGAGCAGGGCTGCCAGCAGATAGGGGACCGGGGTACCACGGAAGGAGGGGCTGGGCAGGGAGGGGGCAGAGGATGGGCTGAGACCCGCCCCTGTGCCTACCACAGCCTCTCCGCCCACAGTTCCTTTCAAGGTGCACGGATTTGTGCACTAGTCCCCTCGTCTACCTTAGGTTGCTGATGAGTATTGAAGGTAGCTGAACAACTTATTCAAAGTTGTGCTTTTAGGAATGACTCCCAGAACCATAACGCAGTTTTGTCACAGAGATGCTGCTCCCTCTCTTATAACCAGAAAGCCCCAAGATAATACCCACACTAAGTGCTGTAATAAGAAGCTAAGATACACAAGGTGGCCAGTTCCTAGTTAAAAACCTAAATGCGATTTTTCATTCCTGACAGTTGACAATTACAGGGCTCATGAGGAAAGCTGCGGTCCTCACACAGGCTTGGTAGACGTCAATGCATTGCAGTCTCAGAAGGGAGTCACAGACAAGGACACAGCCCCCTGGCCAGTCATTCTGTTTTGCTTATTACTTCCCTAGCCCAGGAAACTGCATTCCAAGGTCTCTGAACCTGACTCCATGGGCCAGCATCATCTTGAGGCACCTCTGCAAAGAGCTCCATATGGGGCAGGAAGGAGAAACCTTGAAGACACTTTCCCACTCTCCTCAGTATCAGGACTTTTACACCCAAAGTCCTCTCTCCTTGTATCGGCCCAACTCCAGGGTCATAAAACTGCCAGAGTCTTTTGTTCTGGGCTTTTTCAAGAGACAGAGGACCTGTATACCTCTGCTGACCCCTCTGACCTTTAACCCACGCAATTCCGTCTTCTTACTACATAAATCATGGTCTGTAAAGAGCCAGCTTGGAATATGACAAAGAAGCCTCACGAAGCTCATGGGTGGTTCAGGGGAGTCAGCACTTTCTCCAGTTTTAGGAAGTGGTAGAAGCTTAACTCTTTCATTTCTGCTTGTGGTTTTAATGGATTGCTTCAAACCTGACAGCTTAGCTCACTCTCTTCTGGCTCAGCTGAGCTCCTGACAATATGGAAATCAATGTAAAAAGGAAGTTGTTAGTGCAGAACTGTACATCCCCTGTCTTGATCTGTTATAAGCACACTGGTAGGCCCAAATCTAGATTCTCAACACTGATGAAACAGGTGTCTGCACATCCACATATTGCTGATGCTGAAACTCCTAAAATATGAATACTGCTGGGGGATGAACAGAAGCAGCTGTGGAGGCCTGGCTTTAGCTTTAGGAACTTTGAAATGCATCTCTTTGGCTGAGCCACAAGCACAGCAGAATCCTAACTCCAAAGTAGTCCTGGAGTTGTAGTTTGTTGTTATTTTGTTAATCCAAGTCTGAGAATACTTTTCAATTGATTTTTTTTTAGAGAGAGGGGAAGGGTAAAAAAGATAGGAAGAGAAATGTAGATTGCTTGCCTTTGTACCTGCAACCCATCAGTGTTTCTCTCTGTGTGTCTGTGTTCTTCTCTACTTGGAGCCTGCAACCATGTACATGCTCTTGACCAGAATTGAACCCAGGACCCTTCAGTTCTCATGTCCAAGCTCTTTCCCCAGAGCCAAACTGGCTAGGGCTGGAATTGTAGTTTTTACCTGCCTAAAGCATTAATTTATAGGAAGAAACACTAGTAAGAAAATAAAAAAGATACTACATACACTACACCACAGTCTAAATGTTTGCTAATAGCAACTATGCAAAATCATTTTTCATATTTAAATCTCAAAATGATATCATCTGACTAAAAACTGGAACTATAAGAAATAAAATTACCCTCAACATTTCAACCCTGAGTGATGATGATTTTTCACTAATTTCATCAAAATCCCATCTAGACATAAAATATACAATAGGTCATTTATAAAGTAGGAACCTACAACACAACATATTCTGTACAACATAGTAATGGAAAATAAGGGAGAAATTAAAGGAAAAAAAAAAGTATAAACCACCAGACAGCTAATTCACTTCTCATTTATGCATCTGAATATATATCCAAAAGAGGCAATATTGGCTTTTATAGTTTCTTTCTTTTTCCATTAATTTGATGTGATACTCTCCCTCAGTCAGTAAACTCAGCAGCTGGTAGTCATCTGAAAGGGTGACCAAAACTTTGGTCTTTAGTGGTCTTCTAAAATTTTATTTAGTACTTTTAATTAGCATTGTCCTTACTGGGAAAAGGGAGTATCTTATATTATGAATCATTTTAAGACATGTACCTCACCCTGTAGGATGATATCCAAATGCATAGGGTGTGGTCTTTCTCACCTGCAACCACACATGAGCTCCATGAGGCTTCTTGGTCATTTTTTAAAATTCCTTTATTGATTAAAGTATTACATATATGTCCTCATCCCTCCATTAACCTCCCAAACCACTCCCCACTCATGCCCTTACCCCCATGGTGTTAGTGTCCAATGGTCAGTCTTATATTCATGCATACAAGTCCTTTGGTTGATCTCTCTTCCTTTCCCCCACCCTCCCCTATCTTCCTTCTGAGGTGTGGCAGTTTGATTGATGCTTCTCTGTTTCTGGATCTGTTCCTATTCATTAGTTTATGTTGTTCATTATATTTCACAAATGAGTGAGATCATGTGGTATTTATCTTTCTCTGACTAGCTTATTTCACTTAGCAGCATAATGCTCTCCAGTCCCATCCATGCTGTTGCAAATGGTAAGAATTCCTTCTTTTTTACTGCAGCATCTGTCATGTTTTAAGCTGGCTCCTTACAGACCATGGTTGATATAGTAAGAAGAGTGAATTGTGTGGTTCAAGCCCATGCACTTTCTTAACCATAAATGTTCCATTAATAAGAGGGAGGATTTAATATAAGGTGTGTGGCCAAAACCTGTTTGACTCAGTGGATAGAGCGTTGGCCTATGGACTGAAAGGTCTTAGGTTCGATTCTGGTCAAGGGCATATACCTTGGTTGCGGGTATATCCCCAGAAGGGGTGTGCAAGAGGCAGCTGATAGGTGATTCTCTCTCATCGATGTTTCTAACTCTCTATCTTTCTCTGTAAAAAATCAATAAAATATATTAAAAAAATATATATATATATATATATATGGTGCGTGTGTGTGTGTGCGCGTGTGTGTGTGTGTGTGTGTGTGTGTGTGTGTGTGTAATTACCCAATTCAGCCAAGTTATTGGCCACTTTATAAGAAGGACCACCTTTCCTCTGGTTCCTATTAACATGTTCCTCATTTCCCTTTGAGACCTCGCCACAAGCACCTTTAGCATTCATATTTATCCTGTCCATGATGATATAGCTAAAAGCTTTCTCCACAGTGAGCCTCTTTTCTTAAGTCCTCACCAGAATCTCTTTTAATATCTTCATTTCTGTCAGCAGTCTCTTGAAGGCAATCTGGGATTTTTATATCAAGCACCTCAACATTATTCTAGTCTCTACCCACTTCCAAAAGCACTGTCACACAGTTAGTTATTTGTTGCCACAGCAGCCACTTGCAGGTACCAAAATATGTATTAGTTCATCAGGGATTCTGGCTTCTGTGACATAGTACCACAATTCTGTTTTATTAAAGAAAGACATGCATCTCCTCACAATTCTGGAGGTTAGATGTCTGAAATCAAGATGTTGACAGGATTGGTCCTTTCTGAATGGCTGTGAGAAAAGGATCTATTCCAGGCCAGCCTGGTAAATAGTCTTGTTCTCAGTTTCTCCACATTATCTTTCCACTATGCATGCCTGTCTCTGTGCTCTAATTTTCCCTTTTCTAAGTAGGAGTTATCAAGTGAAATTGGATTAAGGCCCACCTTAAAGACCTAATTTTTACTTGATTGCCTCTGTAAAGATTCAATCTCCAAACGAGGTCAAATTCTGAAGTCTAACAGTGAAGAGGTCAATATTTAAGTTTGAGAGGAGGGAACACAATTTATGTATAATATTTGCCAAAATGAAAGCAGTCACATTTCTTCCAAAAATTTGTAGAAAAAGTGAGTAATGTATAAGCACAGTTGACAGTGCTTGCTTTTTGAATCAGAACATTTTCTTAATATGATGTTTATAAAACTTGTAAATATAGCACATTTTAGTGATATATTCTACTGCTGATGGGCATTGGGATATTTTCTACTTTCCCATGAAATAGATGAAATTATGAATGGATCTGTAATGATCACCTTCATGCAGTGGGATTAATGGATTATAGGTTATGCATATACAGATATAATAGATACTGCTGAATAGTTTTCCAAAGTAGGTGTAAATATTATTTTCCCCAAAGTAGTGGATAAAGATTCTCTTGTACCACATACATTCTAACACTTGTTACACTCAACTCCAGTTATCCATTTTCCTATGATGGACATGGGCTTTTTCTATGTACTTTTTTGTCATTTTTTTTTCTGTGTTTGCACTCACACTTTCTTCTAGCCTATCGTCAGTCATAATTTATATCCTCATTTCCCTTCAAGTGATGTTTGCTTTGCTGTGTTACCACTTGTTTTGAAAAAAGGTTTTTCTTTATATTTTTGGTTGACTTCAGTGTGTTGAAGTATAGTTTTCTGTAGATTTATCATACTTGATGTCCATTGAGATTCTTAGACCTGAGGATTTAATTTACAAACAGATGTGAGGAAAAAATGTTAGCTAGTACTCTTCAAATAAATGATCTCTCTTTTCCTTCTTGGATTGTAACTACATTTAGGCGTAATGTAAGTCCACATAAAAGTTCTACTTTTTTGGTACAAATCTTTTTTTTTCTCTCTCTCTGAGAAATTCTATTGATGCATCTGTCCTCAGAGTGGCTAATATTGATGTACCAGTCTTCAAGGTCAAGGATCTTTTTATTGCTACAAAGTAGCTAATACATTTTTCACTTTAGTTTCTATATATTGTGGTCAGTATGGGTATTTCTGTGTCGTTCTTTTGAAGTTTCCATATCTCTCCTGAAATTCTCCAACTCTTCACCATCTTCCACTGAGACATTTTAAATATATCTTAACAATTCATTTTTGTTAACAATGTAATTTTTGTTGCTAATTTCATATATTGTTTGGTCTACTATTGACTATGTTTCTCTTTTTTACCATGGGTCATATTTGGGGAATCATATGTACATTTTTAATCTTGTATATTATTATGATATGTAGTTAAAAATTCCGGATTCTGTTATTTTGTGTTGAAAAATATTGAGTTTGTTAGGCAGGCTGTTAAATTTCTAGAACAATATTTTGATACCCTGAGGCTTTTGTTTTAGGCATTGTCCAATAGGTTTTTAGATTTTTCCCTTAGGCCGAGGGTACACCTTCATTTTATGATGTGTTTTTAAGTATTAAGGTGAGATTTTCTGAAGTTTTAATAAATGTAAGGTGTTCATCAAAGCCCTCTAGATTGGTGGTAATTGAAATCCTGACTCTGTCTCCCCAGCTTTGGGAAGATACTTAATTTATACATATCCCTCTTATCCCTCAGTGTGTTGGCTTTTGCTATATTCCTTAGCATCTCACTTTGAAAATACATGATTTAAAAATCAGCCAATTGTTTGAAATAAGTGTGACACATTTCAGCTCTAATTGGCTTCCTCCTCTCTCAAATCTCCCCTTTGAAACCCAGCTGCTTTGCCAGCTCTGATTCCAACCTCTGAGTCTTCAATCCAGTCAAACTGCTTCTCTTCCCTCATACTCTACATCCTGAGTTCCGAGTGAACTAGGGAGTAGCCTGAGGTAACATGCCAGTTAAGTGTGGAGTTGACCTAGTTTTCTCTCCTCATTTTAAGTCATAGGAACCCTCCGGTTTCTACTTGGTTTTCTTTGCTTTCCTATCCCTTAAATCATGTATTTATATTTAGCCCAGAGCTTATAATTGTTATCAACAGCAGAAATAGTTTGATGTAATCATTTCTCCTTTCTCTATTTCCAAAAGGAAAGAAATCTTTATTTTTTAATAACACTGGAAGTTTCTCAATGATGATATATGTCAATCTATCAGCTTTTATATGAGTAGGTGCATACACATACACATATACACATAAATATAATATCGTTATATATTAGCTTTACATGAAAAAAAAGATAAAGAAGTTAGAATAAAGTGGATGTGGATAACATAAGTGAAATCATAGGGTGTCTGTTTCAGATTTCTGAATTCTAAATATTAACCTCACTTTTCTACTACTTTTAAGGGTTATAAATTATACTATGATTTGAACAAAAATTAGATATTCATTTTCTCCCCTAAAATATGTACATATATATATATATATATTAATGGTTTTCATTTATAATAATAAATTTTGTTTATTCCAATGGAAAGCATTCCAATATAAATAAAATTGTATAAAGATTTTAACATGAGAAAAATATATTAATATATTGGATATAGCAAGACAGAGAGGTAAATATATTTGTAGTTACCCTCATTACATGTGAAAGCATTTGAATCTTCTATAGGCATATACAAAACTATATACCATGACTAAAAATGCAAATATTTATGCATATTTTAAAATAATCATTCTGTACTTCTGTAGAGAGAGAGAGAGAGAGAGAGGGGGGGGGAAAGAGTGAGAGAGAAAGAGAGAGAGAGAGGCGCAAGATTATTATGACCACCGGACATTTGTAGGCAAATTAGCCATACACTGCATCGTATGGGATATGGAAGCAGAATGCCTATTCAAAAACCTTTGCTGTCTGCAGTTACCAAGATAAAATGTTTCCAATTTGCACAGGAACACAAGGATTGGACAGTGGAGCATTGAAAAAAAGTCACGTGGTCTGATGAATTATGTTTCCAGTGCATCATGCAGATGGCAGAGAGAATTTCACGGAAACAGCATGAAAGCATGCACCCTACATGCATGAGTACAGCCCTTCAAGCTGGTGGGGGCAATGCTATGGTTTGGGGATGTTTTCCTGGCATGATTTGGGCCCTTTAATTCATGTGGAACAATGTCAACATACCAAAATATCATTGCTGATCAAGTTCATCCTATCACGTTGATGGTGTATCCCAATGGAAATGGCTTCTTCCAACAAGACAATGTGCCATGCCATGGTGCCCGTAATGTACAAGAGTGGTTTAAGAACAGGAGGGAGACTTTACCTTGCTTAGGTGGCCCCCACAATCACCAGATCTCAATCCAGTTGTGCACTTGTGGGAGGAAGCTAAAAGAACCATCAGGCAGCTGGTGCCACAACCATCAGATCTCACAGAACTCGACATCACTATTCATCAGGCATAGTGTCAGATTTCTCACATCACCTTTCAAGGTCTTGTGGAGTCAATGCCAAGATGAATCACCGAAATATTGAAAGCTAAAGGTGGCCCATCTAAGTACTGATGGGGTGGTCATAATAATCTGGCCACTCAGAGTGTGTGTGTGTGTGTGTGTGTGTGTGTGTACATGCATACACACACACACACACACACACACACACACACACTAGGGGCCCAATGCACGAAGATTCGTTCATGGGGGATGGGTCCCTCAGCCCAACCTGCACCCTTTCCAATCTGGGAAACCTCAGGGGAGCCCTCTCCAATCTGGGAGTTTCTATCTGTCTGCAATCATATGAGTGAATTGTCTGAGACCCCAACCCAGTTTGGTTTGGTGCTCTTAGAATAATAGAGGTCTTTTATTTTTCTTTGCTCCATTGGTGGAGATTTCCTAGAAGTTGCAAGATATCTTCCCTTTAATTATTCCTTTACGATGTGACTTTACTTAAGTCTCTCACCTTTGCTTTCCCTCCATTCCCCACCCATAACAGTAACTTGCTGCAGGTTTAGTTTGCTCTAGTGTCTAGGAGATCCCACAAAATGTCTGCCACCAGAACTATGACTCCCAACATTCCTGGTGCTCCCCACACTCTGGACATCCACTTATAGTCCAGGGGCTGCCACCAGAACTACAATTCCCAGAATTCCTCGTGATTCCTATGCTCTTGGTTTCCACTTTGGCTTCTGGGTCTAGGGGCTGCACAAAGAAAAAGTGCTGGGAATTCCAGCTGCCCCCAACTCAGGCTGACAGGACTGGATTCTCCAGTGGTGTCCCCAGGACCCTGGCCTCTCCGCACCCACATACATGCACTCTGGCCACAGGCTTGAAGTGGACGGGGTCCCAGGAATGCTCACTGCATCACCCAGGCTACATGGAAGGCATGTGGGTGTTCTCCCCTGTCCCAGGCTGCTTGGTACCTGTGTGCATAGGCCCTGAGCAGCTGGGGGTGGGAGGAGTTGGTCTAATTTGCACACTCACTCCTGATTGGCTGTGGGTATCACAGAGGTACAGTCAATTTACATCTTTGCCTATTATTAGTACAGATAATTAAGTTCAGAGAGGAAGGGAGAGGAAGAGAGAGATAGAAACATCAATGATGAGAGAAAATCTTTGATTGGCTGCCTCCTGCATGCCCCCTACTAGGGATTGAGCCTGCAACCTGGACAAGTACTCTGACTGGAAATCAAACCATGACCTCCTGGTTTGTAGGTTGATGCTCAACCACTGAGCCACGCTACCCAGGCTCAATCAGTAATTCTTGCTTGAGTTTTTAAAGCTGTGTTTTCTATTGTTCAATGCTCAATAATTATTTGAATTTTTCCCCCAGAATAATATTGTGTACATGACTAATGCAATATATAAACTCATGTTAGCCAGATTTTTAAAAATTGATAATTTAAGAATTATTTTTATTGTAAAATTCTTTATGAAAAGTATATTTTTTCCCTAGCCAGCTTGGCTTAGTGGATAGAGATTTGGCCTGCAGACTGAAGGGTCCTGGGATTGATTCTGGCCAAGGACACATGCCTGGGTTGAGGGCTCAATCCCCAGAGGAGGACAAGCAGGAGGTAGCCGATCAATGATTCTCTCATCATTGATGTTTCCATCTCTCCTTCTCCCTTTCTCTCTGAACTCAATAAATAAATATATCTAAAAAAAAAAAAAAACACAAAAAAAACCCAGAAAGTGCATTTATTAGTAATTAAAATAACTGACAATTGAGATATGTGTTCCTATTATTTTAATGTATCACAAAGCTTTCTTTATTTTATTATCTATAAATATGCAAAGTTCACCCTGGCCAGTGTGGCTCAGTTGGCTAAGCATTGCCCCCAACACCAAAAGGTCACTGGTTTGATTCCAGGTCAGGGCACATACACAAGTTTCCAGGTTGATCCCCCTGTAGGGGTGTTTGTGGGAGGCAACCAATGTTTCTCTCTCTCCAGTTGATAATTTAAAAATATTAAATATTTAAATTTCTAGTGACCTCTTTCTCTCAAAGATTCATTGTTCACACATCATAAAGTTGTTCTATTATTTATATGCATATGTATTTCAGGAGTTAGCTGAGAGTAAGCTTGTACCAATCAATAATCATCTTATCAATCATTGTCTTAGAAGAGCAATTCAGGGGAGTGTGATTTATTTTAAAGACCCTATACATATAAATTAACTAACACATATTCTCCTTGATTTTACTGCTAATTCAATATAAAAATATGAAATTTATCAAAACCTTTTTTAAAGGGTAAGAAAACTTATGCTTAGAAAAATTGTGTAATTCACTCAATTTCCTAATGGAAGTTGTGTAATCAGGATTTAAATCCAAACCTGTCTGACCATAAAAATCTCTTTTTAAAAATGTCTCTTAAAGGACATATAATAAAGCCAAACATAAAAATAAAAACTTTTTTTTTGCTCATGCATTAATCTAATTATTACTCAAACTTGCTAAGCCATGAATATTGAATAGGTCTAACCTTCATTTCCTCTTGTTCCATCCACCAATTCACATCCCAAAAAGGTCTCTAGAATTACCAATCTCTTTAATTTTCATTGTTAATCCAGAGGTAACATTTTAGATAGTTTTTGTAACAAAAAAAAAACAAAAACAAAAACAACAGCACCCCTAGCTCACTGTGGTTCATACAAATCAATTATTTGCATTATTTTATTTTTTTAGACTTTTATTTTTATTTTCTTCTCTCTCTCCACTCCCCACCTCCACTTAACAAGGAACCTGGAGACAGGCAGCCGCTGTTACATGTGAAGTAACACAACCATATCAGAACTGGGTTCTGTCGATATCTTGTCTTATTCTCTCAGATCAAATGCTGGCTGTGCAGTTGCAGGTATCATATCAATATTAAATTCCAGAAAGGGCCACATGAAGTCTATATGTTATTCCTTTCTTCAAGAATGGAAAACCTCTCCCATGAATACTCCCCAAACAATTTTTTTTATATATCTCATTTACCAAGGCTGTTTTACACTGTCACATATTGCTTGAATGGAAAAGAATAAGATTCTAATTATTTTCTACATCATTAAACTGACCTTTCCTCAGGGGGAAAAAAAAATGGACAATACTATAAGGCACACACTTAACAGAGCCTTCCTCACCATGGAGTTATTTCCATCTTTATCGTATTGATTTTGTTTAGCTCATAGAAATTCTCTCATTTTATATCCTGTGGTTATGCTGTTCTTTCCTCCCACTTCTCTGGTTGTTCTTTATAATATGGGTTGGACTATTGGTTCCTTCCCAAATCTAATATGTGTCCCATCCCCTCAAAAATACAAACCTCTCGATATTCATGTGTAATGGCATGAGCCCCAATGCTTTAGTCGATAAATTTCTGATATTTAGTCTTTCCAGTCTATTTTTTTTTTCATTTATTATTTACTTCCCTTAGACTTTGCCAAGAGCATCTGCTGACCTGCTGACATGGGCTCCAAGCCAACAAGCCAAATCAATCTCTATCTCTCTCTCCTCCCCTCCCCTCCCCTCCCCTCCCCTCCTCTCCTCTCCTCTCCTCTCCTCTCCTCTTCCTCACACACACCACTACCACCACACAGACACAGAGTTAGGAGTAAAAGTATAGATAACAAAACGTTTCTTTACATTGCTTTCCTTACATTCTAGAAGCAAAGGCTGACTTCTAAAGAATGCTGTGAAGAGAATTAGGGTGTGTCATTGGCAATATTGAAGAGAAATACTGCTTCAGAGTTTAGGAAGAATTTAATTGACACTTTCTTTTTCTTTTTTAAATATTTTTTCTTAGAGTGCACCAATTCTATGATTCTTGCATAGCAAAATATTATTTCTCAATAATTCTAAGTATCAATTTTCTTGCTTCTCTGTGTTCTGCATCTTGGTTCCAGAGGCATTCAATTAGCATAGCATTTTCAACAATCGAACATGATGGCTGAGAAAGATTTTGAAATATCAAATAATTAATATTGGCTTAACTAGCTAGATAGAGAGATTTAACATATGTGAAGGTGATACAAAATTTTTTCTTTGACAATCAGATGATATTGAATACCAACATTGTAAATAGGTTTATATTCAATAACTATTACAATAAATACATACACATTTTTCAAATAATTAACTAGAATTTTAATATTATTAGTTTTCTTTAAAGAGATTGTCTTTGGTATTATGTTGATGACTATAAGAGAGATGGTGATGAAAAAATAGTTTTTTTAGTTGCAGCCAAATATTGGCTAAAAGTCCAGAATGATTTTTTAATTGATAGCATATAATTTATATTTGTAACCATGAGCCACAGGATCAATAAATTGCCATTGTAGTTTTTACATCAGTTCAAAAATTTGCATAGGATATATTCTGGACTTGTTCACATTTTGAATATCTTTATGGGCATATTATATCTTAACTATAGCCATTCTCAAACACTAACTGAGGATGCTGACTAAGTATTTTTGATGTAATAACATTACTTTAAAGAAGACACCAGATAAATTAATGATCTGAGAAAAATAAAGATCCCCTTTATATGAAGAAGTAACCATTAAATTTCAAATATACTTGGCTTGGATTTTCAATACCCACATTTAAGTTACTATGATACAGATTACATATATATATATATATATATATATATATATATATATATATATATATTGTGCTGATCATGTTACAATAGCTTAAAATAACATGTAATTTGTCTATTTTAATTTTAAATATTTTAAAATGTATTTTAGCCGGGACCGGTTTGGCTCAATGGATAGAGCGTCGGCTTGGGGACTGAAGGGTCCCGGGTTCGATTCCGGTCAAGGGCATGTACCTTGGTTGCGGGCATATCCCCAGTAGGGGGTGTGCAAGAGGCAGCTGATTGATGACTCTCTCTCATCGATGTTTCTGACTCTCTATCTCTCTCCCTTCCTCTCTGTACAAAATCAATAAAATATATTTTAAAAAAATGTATTTTAAAAACTTTAAATACTATATTTTTCTGAATCAAAAGAGCTACTTATAATATGCATCAAGTTTTATTTCAAGAAAATAAAAAGAAAAAGAAATTAGAACAAGAAAATAAAAATGCTAGTGAGGAAGCATATATATATATATATATATATATATATATATATATATATATATTAGACTGTGGATTATTTATATATTCCACAGTCTAATGTATATATTCTGCTCATTATAGATCCAGGTAATAATCTTAACTGAACATCTTGGTTCCAGAGGCATTCACACATATTTGACTAAGTAGAAGAGTGTTTAAATAAATTGAGCAATACTGATAAGCTTGCTTCTTTTCTACTAGAAAAATAATAAAATGTATAGAAGATAAATGTATGGGATTGTAAATATATTCATGTAATAAGAATAAATAAGATGAAATTGAAATAAAATTTATGTAACATAATTACTTAATGTGTTCCTATCACAATGTTCATAGACCAATGGAATAGAAATGAGAGCCCAGAAATATGCCTATGCATATATAGTAAACATATTTTTAAGGAAATAAAGAATACTCACTGGGGAAAAATACCCTTCAATAAATGTGCTTAGGAAACTGATATTCACATGCAAAAGAATAAAACTGGACCACTATCTTACAACACTCCCAAAAATTAACTCAGAATGGGTTACAGGCTTAAATGTGAGACTTGAAAACTCCTAGAAGAAAACAGAGGAAAAGCCCCCTGGCAATGTTTTGTTTCAGCTGTGACACCAGAAGCAAAAATTAAAACATGGGATTCCATCAAACTAAAAAGTTTCTGCACAGCAAAAGAACAAAATTTCAATTAACAAAATGAAAAGCAAGCTACAAACTGGGAGAAATTATTTGCAAGCCAATTCTCTGATAATGGAGTTAATATCTAATATATGTAAGAAACTAATTGAACTGAATAGTAAAACAATAAATAAAAAACATAACCCAGTTAAAAATGAGCAAAAAATTGGATAGAATTTTTTTCTAAAAATCATGTACATGTATAAGTTCTTAACACCACTAATCAATACAAATCATCTCTACCACACAAATAAAAACACAATATATATATATATATATATATATATACACACAATGGAATACTATTCAGGTATAAGAAGGAAAAAAATTCTGAACATTTAAACAAAATGAATGGTACAATTTAATGGCTTTATTCTAAGTAAAGTAAGTCAGATAGATAAATACCAATGCTGTATGGTCTCTTTTATGGAATCTAAATAGCTGATCTCATAAAAACAGAATAGATTGGTGGTTGCCAGGGTATGCGGGATGAGGATATGGATAAAAGTATACAGAAAGCACAAACTTCCCCTTATAAAATGAATAAGTATTGTGGGTCTAATGTACAATATAACATGGTCACTATGGTTAACAACACTGTCTTGTATATTTGAAAGTGACTAACAGAGTAGATCTTAAATAATATCAAAAATGGTAATTACTTGCCGAAACCGGTTTGGTTCCGTGGTAGAGCGTCGGCCTGTGGTCTGAAAGGTCCCAGGTTCGATTCTGCTCAAGGGCATGTACCTTGGTTGCGGGCGCATCCTCGGTGGGGGGTGTGCAAGAGGTAACTGGTTGATGTTTCTCTCTCTTCGACATTTCTAGCTCTCTATCTCTCTCCCTTCCTCTCTGTAAAAAATCAATAAAATATATTTTAAAAAAATGGTAATTACGTGACAAAGGTGGATGTTAACTAACCTTATTGTTGTATTTTATAATGTAAATGTGTATCAAATCCTCCTCTATACCTTAAAATATGCCAATTTTTATTAATAAAGTTTGAAAAAATATTTTTGCTTTCACAATTTTGCCATCTTTTGGTTATGTGACAAAAAAATCAGAACATACTGTTTTTGTTGTGAAGGTATGGTTTATAAAGTAAGAGAATAGAACATGTATTATTTGTTTGTTACTTCAAATTATAAACATTTAGTAATTAGCATGTTATATTAGACCTCAATTTGTACTCTTGCCCTAGATAAAAATACACATATAGAGATTTCTTAAAGAATGTCCCTTTTATAGCCTGGCCAGCATGTCTCAGTGGTTGAGCTTTGACCTATTAACCATGAGGTCACGGTTCGATTCCAGGTCAGGCCATATGCCAGGGTTGCAGGTTGGATCCCCAGTGTGGGGCATGCAGGAGGCAGCCAATCAGTGATACTTTCTCATCATTGATGTGTCTATCTCTCCCTCTCCCTTCCTCTCTGAAATCAATAAAAGTATATTAAGTAAAAAGAATGTCCCTCTTATAACACCCATAAAAGTGAGTTTATTTTCTTCCTTTTCAAACTTGCTTTGCCTCCCATGTATCTTCTGGAAATGGGAACATGATTCACTTCGCTGACTGAGCCTCAAGCACGGGAGTTATTTGACGGGTGCCCTATACATCATGCCCTTTCACTGGTTCAAAGTCATTGCTCCAACAGGTTTTCCTCCTCACTCTCCTACATCTTAATTTTTTTTTTTATCAGCCACTTTATCACTTGGATTGGTACAAAAGCATGGTATTTTTCTCAATCTTTTACTGAAAAGGAGCCTTCCTCTCAACCACACTTCCTTTTTTAGACATAACTCCATTACTTTGCTCCCCATTGCAATACATCCTCTTGAAAGAATCATTTCTTTTCTTGACACAAAGTCTTCTCCTACCGACACCCTTTAAACATAACACCATTTACTTGTTCTTGGTTTTTGTTTCTGTACTGTATGCTATTGATACGTATCTATGATGTTGATTGTGTTTATCTGTATTTCCCTGATAAAATATAATTCCCATGATAACAGGCATTTTCTCTGTTGTTCACGGATGGTCTATAAAGTTGACCAGCATAAGTAGGTTCTTAATATATATTTGTTGGAGGAATCGATGAAGGAATTGTTGACATTAACTTTCCCTCAACAACCTTATGTACTTAATAGTCAATATATAGTTTATATCTCTAGGTTCATTCCATTCCATTTTTTCAGTGAAAACACTGTCCCTAAACCAAAACCATACTTTGCCTAGTTTATTTTAACTGCCTCTTTACTGATTTAGCTATCGTGATATTAGCATTTCTCTCACTCTATCTCAACACTGGGATATGAACAGTCTTTTTAAAACACACATATCTCATAATATTCATTCATGAATATAGAACACCTCACCCTAGCCATGTAATAAAAGTCCTTGCCATGATATACAAGGAAATTTTTGACATGGATCCTATTATTCTCTCCAGTCTTATCTGCCACAACTCTCTATTTTGCAATCTAGACTCCAGCTGTACTAAAAGGGGTATAGTAACCTGCATGCATTGTACTCACTCCAGGTTCCTTGCATTTGAAGTTATTTCTATGAGTCATTTATCTTTGCAATTGCAGAAAATTTCCAAAGTTAATTTAGACATCAGTCTCTTTGATTACCCTTCTCTGGCTCTTTATTATCAAAAGGGGCCCTAGCCGGTTTGGCTCAGTGGACAGAGCATCAGCCTGCGGATTTAAGAGTCCCAGGTTTGATTCCAGTCGGGGGCATATACCTTGGTTGCAGGCACATACCCAGTAGGGAGTGTGCAGGAGGCAACTGTTCAATGTTTCTCTTTCTTTGATGTTTCTAACTCTCTATCCCTCTCTCTTCCTCTCTGTAAAAAAAAAAAAAATTAAAAAAAAATATATATACACACACACACACACACACACACACACACACATTTTCCGGCGTATAAGACGACCCCCTAATTTTACAGTTCAAACATAGGTTTAGGCCTATATTCTCTGTATAAGACTACCCTCCACTTCCAAGGCAAGACCAGTTCTTTTTTAATAGACCGCCTCTCTGACTCTGGCCAATCTGAGCAGGCTTTTTACTAGAACACAGTGTACATGTTCTATACCCAAAGCTACACTGTGTTCTAGTAAAAAGCCTGCTCAGATTGGCCAGAGTCAGAGAGGCGGTCTATTAAAAAAAGAACTGGTGTTGCCTCGGAAGTGGGGGGAAGAAGGGGGTAGTCTTATACAGCGAATATAGGCCTAAACCTACGTTTTAACTGTAAAATTAGGGGTCGTCTTATACGCCGGAAAATACGGTGTGTGTGTGTGTGTGTGTGTGTGTGTGTGTGTGTGTATATATTGATTTTTTTTTTTTAAAAAAAGGATCCTTTACTCATTTCTATTTCAGTGTCAGTTACACTGTTCCATAATTACCTCTTTAATTCTCTCCTAATCTTACTAAGTGACAATTTACTTAAAGTAAAAATCAAAAACAAAACAAAACAAAAATCCCTGCATATGTTTCATCAGCTTCCCTCCCCTATAGCCAATTACACCAACTCCATTGTTTTACCAAATACGTTGTTTTTCTCTGCTTCGTTAGAGGAAGGAGTTTCATCTGTTTCTATTGCTAATATGCCTGCAGCTAGAAGAGTGCCTGTCACATGGTAGATACCTAATAGTTAATTTTGAAAACTGAACAGTATCTATTAGTGTTATATACTAATTCAGTAATAAGTAAGAATAGTTATTAATTTTATTATTACATATATGTTCAGGTATTTTTAATTTTCCTGGAAAGATGAATAGAATGCTTATTACATGGAAACGTTTATGCCTCCACATTGGTCTTTTCTAAAAAAGCATGTTTCATTTCAAAACAGCCTCAAAAAAAAAAAGTAAAATGGACCACAATATACCAATAGAAGGAAGCACACAGTCATGTGTCCATTTGGGGATCTCTCAATCATGCGTTCCACCAATTCCTGCCTGTTGCCCAACACTCATCAATGTCATTTTCAGGTTGAAAATGGCAATTTCTTATGAAAAGATAAATATTTACAAAAAGGACATCCTGTCTGAGGAATCCTCTGTCCGATGCCTCCGAAGGTGCACAGCCAAGACATTTCCCATCAGTTACACGTTTTCCGAAGGGCATCGTTCCAATGCACTCTGTGTTAGCATTGTTTCCTAAGTACTCAGAGTAGCTGTATCCGTAGAAAAAGTTAAACTCAGCTTCCCCAGGCAATTATCATCTTTCATATAAACATTTCCCTATAACCCCAGCATCTCAATGACTTAGGTTAACAGTTACTTCTGAATTATGCAAAACTATGAAAGAGGAAAAATATCATCTCACAGCATTCAAGGTCATAACGATGTGCAGGATGCATGGGGTTGGAAAGCCCAGACTTGGTTTTTGCATTGGCAAGATATTATACTTCCAAATCTTGCGCCTCCTCCCAACACACACCTTAGGCCCACAGTTCACATGTGTTAATCCAAAAACTGTCATTTTGTTAAAAAGCACTTTTCCCGTTCCTAGTTTAGAACATGGGTAAAAAGATGAAATTGTTGCCTTTTCATATAATTAATAATGAAAATTCCAGTGCTATTTTTTATACCTTTGCTAACTTTGAAAATGTTTTCTCAAAGTCATTGAAACTCAAGGTAAATGTTATTATTTTAATTAATTACACAATAAATATAATAATAATTATAGTAATTAATGCCACAAAAATTTATTATTTGACATTTTTAAGGCAAGCAGATATGTTTAAGTGTTAATTATTTCTCCCTGGATGCTGAGATTCTTATTTCTATTATATTTTACTATAACCTATTTTGAAAATGAATAGTAAATTTTCAAACATCTTCATTGCCATGCACATTAATTCTCACTGTATTTTAGCTACTATCTAGCTATATTAGTGATGAAGATATTTATTTACATGTTAAACTGCATACTTTCTTTTTCTTTTTACAAAAAGTAAAGTTTGCAATTCAACATAAAGTCAGATGCTGACAGTTGAACACCATTCAGTATTTTATTATGTATGATTATGTTATTTTTAGTGCATAAGGGGAAAAAGGGCCTTCAACCATTAATGATAAATGTTGGCATGCAGAAATTTTGAGTGTGATATATACTTAAAAACCCTATAAAAAAAGAAGCTTAAAGAGAAAGAAGTACTTAAAACAAAATGAGAAAAAAATGATAATTGCTTTCATTGGATAATATTTACTTAGGGTTTATAACAGATTTCCTTTTCCTTTCATGTATATTTGAAAGTTTTCATAATAAAAATAGTGAATTAAGAAGTTATTATTATTAAACATAGTTAATCTATAAAAATAGAAGTTTCATGACCAAAATAAAATTCATCTTATCATTATTTAAATGATAGGTTTTCTGTGTTCCCACTCATAGGGGCACTGTTCCATAAGAAGTACTGTAATATATATTATTTTTAGTGGCCAATTAATTTAATGAAACCATATGTTTAAAATGTAATGTCCATTTAGCAAACATTAATATAAATAAACTATTCCTTCGAAACATTGAATTTAATAAGTATTACAAATGTCTGACTGTCTAAGTCATCCCAGACTGCTATAACAAAAAAGCCACAATCTGGGCGCCTTATAAACAACAAAAATTTGCTCTCACAGTCCTAGAGGCCGGAAGTCTAAGGTCAGGGTGCCATCACGGGTGGGTTCTGGAGAGGGCCTTCTTCTAGGCTGCAGTTGTTGAGTTTTCACTGTATGCTCACAGGACAGAGAGAAAGCAAGCCTGTAAGGGACTCTGACAACCATGCTAGTCCCACTCATGAGAGCGCCATCTTTCTCCTGTCTTCACCTACCGTATTTTCGGGCGTATACGACGACCCCCTAATTTTACAGTTAAAACATAGGTTTAGGCCTATATTCGCTGTATAAGACTACCCCCCACTTCAAAGAAAAGACTTACTTTGCTGTCAAGATCTGCAGGTAATTTTTGTGCAATTTTGGTCTTTTGCCCCCAATTTTCAGTTGACTTTTTTTCGTTTCAAAAGTCGTCTTATATGCTGGAAAATAATCCTTATTACTTTCAAAAAGCCCCACTTCCTAAAGTTTAAAACCATAGCATGGGGCAGTAGGGCTCACAATATAATTTTGGGGCGACACAAACATTTAGTTCAAAACACCAACCGCAGTTATTGCAATGTCAGGATAAAGTAAGCATCTACTTAGAGATATAAATTATCATCTCTATGGAAAAGGACAATCTATTGCCAATCAATATTTCTTATCACCTTATCCATTAAAACTTGGGTCATATTTTTTCTGCCTTAAAATAGTAAAATCTCATGGAAAAACAAAAAGAAATATGTCATATATAATATCAAAGACATAAAAATGTATTGATAGAGTACTATGATAAAAAAAAACTTTCACAAAAATTAAATTAAAGTGTACCATCTTTATTGTAAAATATAAAATTATAATATGTCTAGAAACACCTATAGGAGAAAATCTAAGTGGTTGTAGGTTTAGCAATAAGTTTTTGGCAACCAAAAGCATAACAAAACATAGATAAATTGTTGTGCAAAAACATTTACTCTGGCCGAAACCGGTTTGACTCATTGGATAGTGCTTCAGTCTGCGGACTGAAAGGTCCCAAGTTTGATTACAGTCAAGCGCATGTACAGTGGTTGCGGGCACATCCCTGTTAGGGAGTGTGCAGGAGGCAGCTGATCTATGATTCTCTCTCATCGATGTTTCTAGCTATCTACCCCTCTCCCTTCCTCTCTGTGAACAATAAATAATTTTTTAAATTTACTCTGCAAAAGAAATACCATTAATAAAATCAAAAGACAAGTCACAGATGGGAGAGAATATTTGCAAATTTTATATTTGGTACAGGACAGTTATATAAAATTTTAAAAATCCTTAAAAACTCCACAATACTTAAAAATCCAATTAAAAAGTTGGCAAAAGATCTAAACAGCCCACCAAAGAAGATATGCTGGTTAAAAATAAGCATATGAGAAGGTGCTTAACATACTGGTAATTTGTTATTCAAAATAGAAAATTATAACAGCAATGAGATACTACGCAGCAGTTGTCATAATGGCTAACCCTGAAAAAGAAAAGGAAAAACCTGACAATGCTCATTGCTGGAGAGGATTCAGAGTAACAGGAAGGCTTATAAGGTGCTGATGGCACAAAGTAATAGCCACTTTGGAAGACAGTGGGGCAGTTTCTTAAGACACTAATCATACTGTGATAAAGTGGGTCACATATATGATGACAGAAGATGATTTGACTTTGAGCAGTGGGCACACAATCCAGTATATAGGTGATGTGTCATTGAATTGTACATGGAAACCTATATTTTAATAACCAATGTCACCCCAATTAATTTAATTAAAAAATTATAATTATAGCATGGCCATACAAACCAAAATCGATCTCACAGTTATTTATTCAAATGATTTGAAAACTTAGCCCACCATAAATCTGCAAGTGATTCTTTAGCAGATTTATTTATAGTCACCCAAAGCTGGGAGCAACCAAGATATTCTTGAATAGATGAACAGATCAACAAATTAGTACTCCTTCCAACAGAATATTATTAATTCATAAAAAGAAATAAGCTACCAAATTATGAAATTTTTGGAAATAGAATAGTAATATACCTATTATTAATTCTATGTGCTGCATGTGCTTTCATTTTTTAGCATTGTGAGCGCTGACTTGAGAGAGGTTTTCAAACACTTTAGTAAGGACTGTAACATTTTGATTAAAGACCAAACTAAAAGTTGATTATTAGGCAGGAAGATGTATTCGAATATAAATTTGTATTTTGTTCTCTCATTTTCTCCTCACATTCCAGAGTCAGGAAAGGGTTTTTTTAGTGGTTGGGAATTAGAAGTCCCTCAAAATAAGCTTACTTTATGGTCCTTGTGTATTTTTGTTATCATGTTTTTTTGTTTGATTTTGGGTTTTGTTGGGGTTTTGTGTTTTGTTTTGTTTTGTTTTTGAGGTTTGAGGGGAAGATTAAGTTCTTTTCTAAAGGGGGGAAGCAATATTTGGAAAACCCCTCAGAATAATAATTGTATTTGTGCCCAAGAAGATTAAATGCTGGACCCCTTTCCTAATGGCTCTCCAAAAAAATTATGAAAAAAAAGGACAGAAATGGCAGGGATGTGGCGCATTTAGAGGTAATGGACTACAGTTAGAAGTAAAAATTTAGGAAGTTTAAGTATGTCATGCAGCTAGAGCCAACTGGCTTTAAGATGCAAGCTAGATCACAGAGATAATTGCAGTGCTGGTAATGAAATGATTACCTCTATTTTTTTAAGCATTGTCTAAGTCTCCAAAGGATTCTTGTTTAATTCCTGAACAGGAAAACCCCATCAACCTGCCACAAAAGTCCAATATTGAATTTCTTTAAAGTACAAATACTTTTAGTCTCATTTAATTAATAGATAATGATTGGAAAACTTTTTTCATACCTGTGTTTGTGAAGGAAGATTAATAATAGTGCACTGGGAAAACAGAATACCTGCCTTATTGCCTCCTTTCTCAGTATCCTCCAACCACTAGATCCACCTGACCAACTATACATGAGGGTGTTTCTTTTCATAGCCATGTTAAGAACTTAAAATTTGATGTAAATATTATTATAATTGTTTATAATTTTATTTTTTAAATAAGCATAACTTACATAAATGTATCAAGATGATAATAACCTTTTCCTGGCAACCATTACAAATATTTTAGTCTTTTTTCTTTTTACTTAACTTCTCACTCCCAATCACTTTCTCATTATTTATCCCACTAACACATCTTGACAAGTAACAGCCTCTATGTATTTCCCATGATCATGTAATTATTTACAAACATGTATATGCAAGCTTGGGTTATTATAACTAAAGTGTAATATTTTTTAAAATATATTTTATTGATTTTTTACAGAGAGGAAGGGAGAAGGATAGAGAGTTAGAAACACACACACACACACACACACACACACACACACACATCTTCAGGTAGATATTTTTAAATTTTTGTAATTCTATTTATAAGACCTTAATTTCCAGAAATGTGCAATTGGATTAAAAGGGTCTTGTTAAATTTGCTGTAGAAACATTGCTTATTTTTATGATTCTTATGTAGTTATTTAGATTTATACTTGAAGTTATTCTTTTTAAAAATATATATTTTATTGATTTTTTTACAGAGAGAAAGGAGAGGGATAAAGAGTTAGAAACATCTATGAGAGAGAATCATGGATCAGCTGCCTCTTGCACACCCTCTACTGGGGATGTGCCCGCAACCAAGGTACATGCCCTTGACTGGAATCAAACCTGGGAGCTTTCAGTCCACAGGCCAATGCTCTATCCACTGAGCCAAACCGGTTTCGGCTGAAGTTATTAGCTTACTAGTAAGCTCATTAATATATTGCCATAGCTTGCATATCAGAGATGTTTTTGAAATACACCAGTTAATTCTATAACTTCATTATTAAATTGCATTTTCACAGTCACTTTCAAAATGGCATATTCTTACTTTACCTTAACATTCTATATCATTTTTAAAAGTAGAATTGCATACTACCTATCCCAAATCAGTATTATACTAAATCTTCAACAACAAAAAAAGAAAAGAAAAAGATTTTCAAGAGCTCATTTTTTTTAATAGTAATTATTGCAAATTCTAAAATGGTTTCAGTCAGTGAAACCCACATCTATCTTTTCATAATTAAATTCAGCTTCTTTGTCTCTTCAATAAAGATTCATTTTTTAAAATATAATGACTCTTCTGATACAGAATTCAAGTTATTAGGTGACCTGCCCCCAGTCTTCTCTCATGCTACTACATTATCATTCCTTTAAGATTTACTCATGTCTTATATTGCCAATATTTGAATCATCCATTTCTCTCTCTTATGCACTCATGTATATTTTTCTACATCCTTTTTGGCCTTCAGACTTTCTGTGCAAGTTATTGTTCCAAGATATTGCATAAGCTATTTTTATGTTTCTCAATTTTCTGGTTTTAGTACTCAAAATAATTTGTTCTATTAACTTGAAGAATATTACTCATTTTTAATAAGTATGTATCTTATTTCCATGAATTATTACTCAATGGAATAAGTAGAAAGGTTTCTTCCAACAAATCAATACTATTATGTCTAGAAATTTC
This sequence comes from Pipistrellus hanaki, assembly GCF_964339955.1. NCBI lineage: Eukaryota > Metazoa > Chordata > Mammalia > Chiroptera > Vespertilionidae > Pipistrellus > Pipistrellus hanaki. Next base: position 49,342,478 of record NC_140505.1, read on the forward strand.
TGTGCAAATAATTGAAGTAAGGAACATTAAAAAGAGAATGACAATGTTCTCCCGCCTGTCTCTCAGCATTGTAGTGTCTCAGACATAACTCCTGACTGTCCTTATCCCTCCACACACTGACCTTGGATGTGTATGTTTTCATTGTTGTGATTACCATGGGGATGCTCATGACTTCTTGATAGTTACCATTGGCTGCTGTACAAATATGACTTCACCCTCATTCATCTGACCCCACAAATCACCCGAATGAAAAGAATCTTGCAGATCCTTAAACATATTAGTCATTATTAAAGCTTCTATCATCTATTCAGTCACCCAAATCTCTAACTTAGATGTTAAGAATGCTGTTTATATTTCCTCAACAACTCTTTAACATGATAACTACTCCCAATCTTCTAAATAAGTTTTTGTTTTGTCTATCTTATGACCTATCACATGACTTTTTTTCTGCCTTTGCATTCCAACTTCTAATATGCCCTTTCTACAATAATCCACACCTGCATTATTTATTACTGAGAATATTGAAATAATCTATCTTTCCTGAAATGAGTTCCACCCCTTCAAATGTCTTCTGCCTTTCACATTTCAGATAGCATGAGAAAGTCACAATGTAAATGTTATGATAATGTTAGTTGGTAAAACTCCTTATATGGTTTTCCCTCATTTTTTTTTCCTTTTTCTTAGTTATTCTATTTTTCCTTTTTTCCAGTGAGTTCTTTAGCTGTATCCAACATATTGTTAAAATTGTTGGGTTTTGTTTTTAACGTTATTGTAAATTTCACTCCCCAAATTTCCATGGCATTTTTTTTCCTTTTAGAGCTAATTTTTCCATGATAACATTTTATAACTCAGCATCTATTTTCCTAAATATAATACTCATTAGAATTTTGAATCCATGTTTGATGACTCCAAAATCTAGATCACTTATGAATCAATTTTGATTGTTACTATTTTTCATTTGATCTGGTTTATTGGTCTACCTATTATATATTTGAGAGAATATATGAGCTAGTATATGAAATACTGTAGAGTCTGTAGAAAATAGATTTTAAGCAATTACATTTAATTATCAGAAAGATAATTAATGAATCTCAATTTAAATACTAGTTTTCAGATTTTTAGGGTCTCTATCTCCTTTGCTCTTAATTCTGAATTAGCTTATCAAAAACTAAATTGAGAGTATGGTATGTTAAACTATACTCTTATTTCTCTCTCTCTCTCTCTCTCTCTCTCTCTCTCTCTCTCTCTCTCTCTCTCTCTCTCTTCCCTCTCCCACACACACATACACACTCCCCTTGGTTCTGTATTTTTTACTTTTTAATTTCAATTTCTGCATAGTTTAATTTTTTAAAAAATTTAAAAATGTTGTTGACACTATTGCAGATGTCCCCCATTCTCTTCACCTTTGTCTCCCCACCCAGCCCCTGCACCCCCTCCCTTGGCCATCACCACACTATTATCTCTGTCTAAGGACTATGCATATATGTTACTTATCTAATCTTGTTTCTTGATACTTCCTTGCTGCCATGTAATCCAATGTTCTTTTCTCTGGCCTTGTAAAATACTAAAATCTGTGATAGCCTCTGATATTCCTCAGGCTTCTGGTAGGATTTTCAGTCTTTCTCCCCATGCTGCATATCAGCAAATGCATTTATGAAAAGCAGAGAAAAAGAACAGATCCACCATAGCAATGTTTGTTCTCATTATGACCTCATTCCCTTCATTTCCAGCTATATGTATGGTTCTCTAATGCATTCAAACTAATTTTTTAATCTATTATATTATTTTGGGGGGTGAGTTTTGAACAGCTGCAAATTAGACTATTATACCTAGAAAGAGCTGGTACTATTTATAAATAGAAAATGAGTTTCAAATGGAAATTATATTAGTAATCAATTATTTACTTTTAGAATATATTTTTCCAAAACGATATTATTTTCCTGCCCATTGTTTATCATGACAAATTGTGTTTTATAACTCTAGGGTAATTATAATATAATTTTATCTCCCATTTAGCCATCTAATTTACAACATGCATACATCATTTGATTATATAGAAATATGTGATATATCTGTTTCTTGAAATATAAATGGATTAAAAAATTAATAGAGTGTAAGAAAGCAATTTTCATTTCATTTCATTATTCAAAGTTGTGTCCAATAATTTTATATGAATGGAACAAAAACAATTATTTCATGTTTTTAGGCACTTCTTTCTATTAATATTTATAATATTAATACTACATTTTGTTTTTGTAAAAGCTATGTTTCCTTTCTTTTTTTTCAGAGAGGGAGAGAGTGGGAGGTAGAGGAAAATATATTTTTCCTTTTTACCAGAAATAGTTATGAGTTATACATATGTATTATTTCACATAATCTTTGTAATGCAATGCATTAGGTACTATTATTGCTTCCATTTTATAGAGAAGAAAGTGAAGATACATAAAGGTTAAATAAATGTCAATTCCTCAAAATGACACATAATTGGTAAAAATTGAATTTCAACCCACAACATAACACTGCACATTTTAAAATCACTAACTATAACATCACAGCAATGTACAAATTCATAGCTGCATGCAAATATACATACACACACACACACACACACACACACACACACACACATATATATATATATATATATATATATAGTTGTAAAATATGGAAGATATACATATAGGCTATAATATATGCATAAAACCATTCATGTTTCATAAAAAATGTAAATTTTAGCAAGAAACTATTTTTAAAAACACAAAATAATTCTTTAATTACAAATAAAATTTTCCTATTGAAAATTTTTATAGCATAGATGGTGAAAAAAATACCTTTATCATATTAAGAATAACTTGAAAAATTTATGATCATGATTTTCAACATTTTTTCCTGTTGATTTGAACATATTTTTTGAAGTTAAATATTTTTAATACCTGAAACAACCACTTTAAAAAATATTCTATTTTTATCTGGGTTATTAAAAGGGTTCCTGCGAAGGGCATCACTATAATATCATTTATAAAGGTGATCATGTTTATATTCAGCCTAATCATTCAATGCTAATTTCTTCCAGAGACACCCTCACAGACAAATGCAGAAATAATGTTTTACCAACTACTTGGGCATCCCTTATCCCAGCCACATTGACACATAAAATTAATCATCTCATGTTCTTTGACTTAAATGTTCAAAATTGAATTACTAAGAATAAGAAATTAATCATCTATCCATAATTAAACCATAAAACACATATTCAATAGTATAATTTGGGATTTTAGGTAAATTGGTAAATATAAACTGAAAAACAATAGACTTGAAACTGTTAAGGTCATAATCTTTGACACAGTAACCTTTTCTTGAACAAGTAGAAATATATTGGGCAAGAAGAAGAAAACATGATGATAATAGAAAACTATGATAAACAAGAATTTTAGGTATATTTTCTTGGGAAAAACACTACATTTGAGTTATATGTTTTTTTAAATATGCAATAAAGTTACATTTTTAATACACATATACATTTTTAAATGAATCAATTAATGACATTTGAAAATGAGATGACTTTTATATAAAATCTGAATCCCAAAACCCACAAGCTTTTCAACACTGTGACTATATTTATGCAGGGGTGGGTGTGTGATTTTTCAATTGCTCAAGCCAAAAGTTTCTCATAAATAGCTAACTTCTACATGTTACCTATACAGCCAATTGAAAAAAAAATTGAGTGTAATATACATGAAATAATGTGTGAAATCCCTGTTTTTGTTATTAGAATTTAGATTTAAAGAAAATTTAAGAAGTCATGTTCCATATACCTCACTCGATTTTCTCTGTTCCTGACATCTAATATTAGTAAGAAAGATTTGTTAAAAATTCATGAGCAAGTACTAATGCATTCTTATTAGATGAAGCTCATAATTCTTTAGATTTACTTAGCTTTTACCTAGTGTTCCTTTTCTGTTTCTGAATCTCATCCACATTATATTTAGTTGACATGTCTTCTAAATCTCCTCTTGTATCTGATATTTTCACAGACACAGCTTGTTTTTATTTACTTTTTTGTTTTTATTTTTATTTTTTAATGAGATTGACCATTTTAAAGGTACTGTTCAGAATTTTATAAAATTCAGAGCTCTAGAATTTACTTGATATTTTCCCCATGATATGACTAGTATTGTAGGTTATTAGGAAAAAGACTATGGGGATAAAATATAATTTCATCACATTCTATCAAGTGTACATACTGTCAATATTATTTGTTACAGTTGTTCTTGATAGATTGGGGTAGTATTTATAAAGATTCTCCACTGTCAAGGGCACCAGCCCCGCACACTTTCCATATTGTACACATTTGAAATAAGTCACCTGTGAAGTTCACACCTGTGGAACAGGTAGCTAGGATCCATCTCTTTGAGGGGAGATTATCTACATAAATTATTTGGAATTATTCTGCCTGGGAGATTTCTCTTTTCTCCTTCATTTTTAATTTATTGAAATATTTAGTTATATCTATAGGAAATAAACATTTATATTATACTCTAGGTCTATGGTCGGCAAACTGCTGCTTGAGAGCCACATGAGGCTCTTTGGCCCCTTGAGTGTGGCTCTTCCACAAAATGCAAAGGCCTGGTGAGTCTATTTTGAAGAAGTTGCATTAAAAGAATTGGTTGCGGGCACATCCCTGGTGGGGGATGTGCAGGAGGCTGCTGTCGATGTTTCTCTCTCATTGATGTTTCTAACTCTCTATCCCTCTCTCTTCCTCTCTGTAAAAAAATCAATAAAATATATTTTAAAAAATTTCAATCGTTGTACTGTTGATATTTGGCTCTGTTGACTAATGAGTTTGCCTATCACTGCTCTAGGTTATAATCCAGTAGTATTTTTGTGTGTCCACATAAACAATTTTATTAGCTCAGTAAGTAAAGACCCAGTCACTCTGAACCCCCAAATGCATGGTGTGAATAAGAATAAACCTTGGAGCAGAAATGTTCCCTGTCCCAATATAGACTTATGAAGGGAAAAAGAGGGTCTGAGCAAATAGTCACCAAAGGTGGGGAGAGAGGAGTATGTTAAACCTGGATGGCAGTGAAAAGGAAGAGCAGAAAGTGAAGAATCTATTGAAGACTCATGAAAAACAAGGTGGGAAGGTGGGCACAGGGAGCCCAAGAGGTGAGAAGTGTGGGTCAGATGGGTAAGAATCTTTTTTAATTGCTCTTGTATTTGATCAGTTGGTTTCCCTGGAAACATTCATGGTGCTGAATACAAGATAGTGTTACTGCTCCCAGTGCCCAAATCAGCAGTCCAAGGGGAAGCTATTGTCCGGGACCAGAAGCACCCGAGCTCTTTTTTGTAGACCATTAAAGCAAACAGCTTTCAAAATTCCTCTTCACAACATGCACACATAGGATCTAGATCTGCTGCTGGATTTGCTCTCAAATTATACACCATCTTCAGTTCATCAGAATGCTTATTGTGTACTACAGCTGCACTATATCCAGCCTTCTGAGCATGTAGGAACTTACAAAGTTGCAGTTGAATGTTTCAAGCAGTGCAATAGATTACCCACTGACCAGGATGGAGGTGCTAAGGCAATGAGCTCTAGTCACTGGCTGGGTTGGCCTCTACAGGGACCATTAAAGCACTCCTGGTTCAAGATAGTCCCCAAACTTATTGGTTCTTTACCATGAAGACTATGTGGAGATGAAACCTTTGGCCACCAGCAATTTCTCACTCTCATGCTGGTCTGTACACTGCCTCCAACAATCTCTCAAAGTTACATTTAAGTGTCCTATCAGGTCCAGTAGCTTCTGTTCTCTGTAAGGTGACTTTGTCTATGATGCTCTTCTGCATTAGCCTCTCTAGATTTTCAGGTGATACTTTTGTGACTTATGACTTCAATTGTCTGGTGGATTTGTAACAATGTTTGATTTTATGAGCATTTTCTTTCGTTCTTCTTAAAAGGACAAGAGTGGTGACTTCCAAGCTCTTTACATGTCAGAGCTAACACCAGAAATTTCCCAAAGTCACTTTTCTCATTTCAGCTTGAGGCTCTAATATTTGTTCACAAACATGAATATAACATCAATCTTCCTAAAAATTTTACCAGTATATTTTCATTCAAAATTCAATATATCAATGTATATAAAATTGTATTATTTTCTGAATTCAAATTTTCTTTAGTGTCTCTTTTGCCTGATAGATCACTTTGATATAAAAGTGAAAATTAAATGTAAACAATAATAATTTTTATTAAATTAAATACATATTTGTTTTATCTTTATGTGTTCCCCAAAACATTTGGTAACCTAACAATGAAGCACAAAAAACTTGACACATTATCCTTTACCTATGCTCCTGATTTAGCACTTGATTTAACAGTAATCACAGGAATTTTAGAACAATAAAGATTTATCCCAGTGTCACAGGATTGATATTTTAATCATGTATAGTATATATGTGCTATCAGAGTTTAATATGCAGTGTATAAAAAGTAGAATATGATAGAGATTTAAGTGAAATGAAATATTCATAAACTATCCAGAAAATGACACCTGCTACTCAGCTTTAGGTAATTGCTATTATAATTGCTTTTAAATATATTCCCCCAAAGTAATTTAGACTTTTGGTTTTAACTGCCGGATCAATGTCTTTAGCACAAAATAAAGAACACAAATTATACCCTATCAGTTGAATTGGGATCCAAGCAAACAAAAATTTAACTTCACAGTACATAGTCCTAAAAGCTAATGCTAAGTCATAAATATTATGCTTCTTGGATGCAAACGTTATGTACATGGTCAATGGATCATGGATTATATGCAAGTCCAGCAAACCCAGAAATGATGCTGACATCTGAACTTTGCTATTAACCTGTTAAAGATGAAAGCTGAAGATGAAGTTGAAGAATATATTTTGACCAGATGCTAAGGCCAAAGCCAAATTTTGGTGCATCCTTACTAAACTGTATCCCTCCTGTAGGAGACATAAAAACAATGTTGGTGAAATATGGTTGTTAACATGGGGGAATTTCTTACTGTTATAAAATTTAAACACTGGTTATAAGAGAGTACGAAGATGCGACCCCCAAATTTGTCATTAAGGGGGGAAATCTGAATAGATAAAAGACTGAAAGACATACTAAATGTTAATGATGATTATTCTGGGTTTCAGATGAAAGGATTTTGGCCTTATTTTTAATTAAATGCTTTTGTATTTTATAAAACATGTTAATCATATGTTTTTTTAAAATAAAAGGTGTAAAATTGTTCTATATATACACATTAATAAAATATAACATCTCAAAAGATATTTTGGGGGCTAGAATTATTTGCAAGTCAAGATAAAAAATCCATATAGTAATAATTCCAACTGTGATAGCCATTACAGATATTTACTTATATCTCCTTTTCTTTGTGAGCATGCAGAAACCCTCTTTTCCAAAACACTTTATATTGAAGAAAAAAGATGCATATGAGTAGCCATTGTTAGTGACACACAACTGGAAGAGATGTATACTGTGTATGGCCTGAGACCGTGAATGTTTCTACACAAATCACCAGTTGCTTTTCACCTGCCAATGATACTGTAGAATGCCCATGTTCAGATAATGGAGCAGCAGGATTGAAACACTTCAGTTTGACCTCTGCAGAGTTGCCAAAAACTACAGAAAACTTCGGATGAGCATTAATTAACATATGGCCCTAACTGGTTTGCCTCAATGGATAGAACACCTGCCTGTGGACGGAAGGGTCCCAAGTTCGATTCTGGACAAGGGCATGTACCTTGGTTGCAGGCATATCCCCAGTAGTGGGTGTGCAGGAGGCAGCTGATGGATGTTTCTCTCTCAGTGATGTTTCAAATTCTCTATCTCTCTCTCTTCCTCTCTGTAAAAAATCAATAAAATATATTTTTTAAAATAAATTAAAATATGTTCTGAAAAGCCACCAATGATATAAGCTTGCTTATAATTACAGTGTAAGTTACACTAACCTGAAAAATACAGTAACAACAAACCTGTGAAATCTATGACATTTATTTTGAATATTTTACCCACTCAGTGTCCTCTAAGAATAAAAGTGAAGATACTCATCACTAAAGAGTCTACATATAAAAAAGATGAAATAATTTTATGAGCAGTAATTTTCATAATTTGGGTAATACTACATAATATATCTGAAAGAAGAAATGAAGGCAAATTTGAAAAATCCTCTTTAAAAAATATTAAGTCTAGAAGATTTCACTGGCAAAATATTTTTGAAATTGAAGGTTTCACTAATTTTTTTTCCTAAAATTGACTTCCCATAATTTTCAAACTCCTCCAGATAATAGAAATAACAACTATTTATTAACTAGAAGCCTGGTGTCTGAAATTCGGGGGGGGTGGGGGGGCGAGGAGGGGTCTCCTCAAACCAGCCTACACTCTCTCCAATCCGGTATTATGTGTTTTTGTCTGCCAAGAGCATCTCTTCCTGCTGAAAAAGCCCCCTCCCTCACATTAAAGCAATCCTATCCTATATAATCTATCTATACTAATAAAAGGGTAATAAGCTAATTAGACCAGGTCAACTGGCCATCTTCCGGATGTCAGATTAACTTTCTGACAAAGCCGTGGTGATGGGGATTGAGGCAGTGGCATTTAGTGGCAGTCAGGCTGATAGGGGAAGGCAGTTGAGGACAACATCAGGCCAACAGGGGAGGAAAGTTGGGGGTGAGGTCAGGCCATCAAGGTAGGGCAGTTAGGGGCAATCAGGCAGGGAGAGGCAGTTAGGGATGATCAGGCTAGCAGGGGAGGGCAATTGGGGGGTGAGATCAGCCTGGCAGGTGGTTAGGGGCAACTAGACCAGCAGGGGAAGGCAGTAAGGGGTGATCAGGCCAGCAGGCAGGTGAGCAGTTAGGAGCCAGTGGTCCCAGATTCTGAGAGGAATGTCCAACTGCAGGTTTAAGTCTGATTCCTATGGGAGAAGGTGCAGACTGGGCTGAGGGAGCTGCCCCCCACCCCCCACCCCCCATACACTGGGCCACTAGTATAGAATAATACATTACAGACAAGTAGTATTTAATTTAGAAAGGCAAGAAATATTTAATGTTTGAAAATCACTCAAGTAAAATAATTCAATCTATTAAGGAAAAGAAGGGGGAAATCATAGATGATCATAGATAGATGCAGAATTGATAAGTACAGGGGAAAAGTTACACTAGTGAACAGAGTCATGTATATGTTTTTAAAACACAGTAAACTATAAATAAAACTTTCTTAAATAGATAAAATAAATCTATAAGAAAACCTAGGTATGTAGTACTCAGTGGTGAAATAGTTAACTCACATCCCCTCCTAAGATCAATAATAAGATTGGGATGCCCAATATTATCACTCTTCCTTAACACTGTGATGTAGGTACTAGCTAGTGTATATATAAATAAGCACAAAGCATGAGACTAGAAAGAAGTAAACCTTTCTTACTTATATAACACATTAGTGTGTACTAAGAGGATCTAAAATAATATACATACAACAAAATCTAAATTAATAAGTGAATATGGCTAAGTCATTCCATAAGATATTAATACACAAAATTTAATTTTGTTTGTGTATGCTGGGCTGAGACAAGGGAAAATGAAATTAAAGTTACTATTTACACTAGCAGGGAAACATAAAATTTATTGTAAAAAATCTAATTAAAAGTAATGAACATTCTCTTACTGAAAATTACAAAACATTGCTTAGAAAAAATAAAGCAAGACCTAGATAATTGGAGCAATATTCTAGCAACATGAATTGGCAAACTCAATATTCTACAGTTGTTAATTGTTCAAAGATAGCTTCTAATATACAGGGTGCGTCAAAAGGAGGTTTACAGTTGTGAATATGTGAAATTTATTCTTGAATTATTGTTTATTAATTATTATATAATTTTCCACACAAACAACTGTAAACCTCCTTTTGCCCCACCTTGGGTAGGCCCTCACATTTTTGCTGAGGTCAAGTATCTTAGCCTATTCTGCCCTCTAAAACAAAGTGCAACACCCTGGGTGATTTATAAACAACTTGAATTTATTTCTCACAGTCTTGGAGGCTGGAAGTCCAATTTCAGGGTGCAAAATAGTTGGGGGAGTCCCTTCTTAAAGGTTCTAGACTTCATATTTATCCTCACAAGTGGCTAGGGAGCTCCCTTTGGGCTCTTTTCAAAGAGAGTTAATCTCACTCATTAGGTACTTTCTCCTAATACCACCACATTAGTACGTATAGGATTTCAACATATATGAATTTGGGGGATACACAAACATTCAGCCTATATCATCAACACACTGTTTTTTTGTTTTGTTTTGTTTTTTTCCCCCAATCATTCCCTCCAGGATTCCAAGATTCCATGCTTTATGAGGGATGGGGGAAAAAAATCATTGAGCCTGCCTTAGGAAACAAGGAGGCTTTCTTCTTATATCTCTGTTTTGACCTTTTTATTTGCCCTAAGGCAACATTCCAAATACATCAAAATTTATTATTGATTGCACCAACTCTGCCTTGGCCTGCAAGGGGGAATTCTAGAGTAAGTCTATCATCTATAACCATTCTGGCCAGTGAATTTGTCTGAGTTGAATGCTTTCCAAGGCTAAGGTGGTGTCATTGATAATGTAAGCTTACATCATGGAAAAATTCTCGCTACTTTTTCTAACTGGATGATCCTAAGATAGCAATAAATTCCCACAGAATGTGAATAAATAATGAGTCATTTATCACTGTGAGAAAGTTTTCCCAAGTAACTAAGGGTCACCTCATGTTGGAGAGATTTGTGGAGTTGTCTGAGGGCTACATATGGGGATTCCTTAAAAATATGAAAGTCTCTTATGACCACAGTAATGTGCAATGTATCATGACTTTGGAAACCAATAAGTTTGTGCCTGGCACAGGAAGTATACACAAGAAGTATAGTCCCAAAACACATGGTGCCTTCAAAAACCAAGAATGGTTATAGTTATTGTGGTTTCCTTAATAGGAATTTCTTTAGTTGGCTTGATTCTAGTTGGTGCCATCAGAGAACAAGAACTTACCATGGCCTTCTGTATTTGTGTTCCAGACTTTCTGATTGGCAGAGGTGATTTTCTTACCTATCTTATATAATAAAAAAAAAATATGCAAATTGACCACACCTCCACTATACCCACAAACCATACCCACAAGCCACACCCACAAGCCAATCAGAGTGAGTATGCAAATTAACCCAACCAAGATGGCTGTGGCCATAGAGAGCAGGAGGGAGGCTTGGGTTTCTCTGGACAATGAAAGAAGCCAAGCTTTCCGCCTGCCCTAGCTGGCCTAAGCCTCCACTCCAGGCTACAAAGTTTCAATTATAGAAGGTAAACAAATCTAAACAGAAGTGGTGGCAGCCACGAGTAAGCAGAAGTCTTGGTTTTGCTCCAGGCTACAAAGTTTCAATTGTACAAGGTAAATAAATTCCAGATACCAGGGCCTCTGCTTGGGTAGCCAGGGGGCATGGCAGGCCTGCAAACCACCAGAGGGCCCTCGCCCAGGTAACCCCACACCCTAAGGGAACCCCCACCCTCATCCCGGACACCCCACACCCTAAGGGAACCCCCACCCTGATCCCGGACACCCACCCATGCACCAGGTCTCTATCCTATATAATAAAAGAGTAATATGCAGAATGAGCAACACTTCAACACAAAATATTTCTGCCCCCATGTGGTCAAAGATGCTGCTGCCATGTGGACACACAATGGCCACCAGAAGATGGCCAATAGGGGAGGGAAGCTGGGAGGGACCAGGCCTGCTAGAAGGGGCAGTTGTGGGGGATCAGGCAAGCAAAGGAGGGCAGTTAGGGGTGATCAAGCCTGCAGGGGAGGGCAGTTAGGGGTGACCAGGCTGGAAGAGGAGGGAAGTTGGGGGCAAACAGGCTGGCAGGGGAGCAGTTAGACAGCAATCAGGCTGGCATGGGAGTTGTTAGGGGTAATCAGGCAGGCAGGCAGAAGAGGTTAGGGGCAATCAGGAAGGCAGACAGGGAGCAGTTGGGAGCCAGCAGTCCTGGAATGTGAGAGGGATGTCCAACTGCCCGTTTAGGCCCAATCCAGGATCCCAGAATTGGAGATCCGGGATTGGGGTTCCAGATTAGAGAAGGTGCGGGCTGGGCTGAAGGACACCAACAACCCCCACCCCGTGCATGAATTTCGTGCACCAGGCCTCTAGTAGTTTATAACCTCAAAGAGTAGTGTCCCTAATCTGCCAGCATGTTGTCTTCCAAATGGCATACCAGACAATTAGGCTATAGTCAACAGCCCAGAAGATAATAAAAATATCCCTAAGTTCATCAAGGGAAGTACCGGCCTATCGATGAGCACTTATTTGATGTCTGCCAACTCACAGACATTATGGAGGAGAGACCATATTGGCTTTTGGGTTATTTGTGGTGGGTGCTTATTTTACACAGATGGTTTTCCATAGCAGTACAGTGCACACCCTTATGTTTCAATATATACCAGTAGATGAGCAGTCAGTGAACCAGGCCCAGACAGTTAGGGAAATGTCTGTGAATGGGAAGCCTCAGGGAGGCAGCAGTTTGGCTTAAGGCAGTGAAATGAGAGAGAAGAATTTCTCCAAAGGAGCAGCTCTCACTTTTTACTCACATTTAAGATGCTTCCAGGTCAAGTCAGCTGCTCTCTTGAAAACACATTTTCTATTTGACAAAGGAGACTTTTAAGGTCCTTCCCACCTTATTGTTTGTTGATCTAAAGTGACCTACCACAAAATGTGGTTATCAGGCTGGATACCCACAAGGTCTGCATGCGGCCAGCATTCAGCTGGTTCAAAAGACATTTACTTGGTGTTTGCATTAGAAAGGTAACACTTTGCCCTGGGCGGTGTGGCTCACTTGGTAGCGCATTGTCCAAAGCACCAAAAGGTCACCAGTTTGATTCCTAGCCAGGGCACTTACTCAGATGCTACCAATGTTCTCCTCTCACATCAGAGTTCTCCCCTCTCTCTCCCTTCCTCTCTCTCGAAATCCTTTCCCCATTGCATGCAATGTCCCTTTTGTCATAAAACAAGTATTTTATGTGCAAATCTATTACTGGGCTTTCTATTATATTCCACTGCTCAGTTTTTCTATTATTGCATGATCACCTTTCTACCTTAATTATCTTAACTTACAATAGTTATTAATATCTTCTGTATTACTCCTTTAGCTATGCTTTTTGAAAAGTTTATCTGTTCTTAGCCAAAACTTTGCATTTCCATATAAATTTAAGAATTGGTTTTTAATTCCATTATATGCATGCACACACACACACACACACACACACACACACACACACTTAATTCTTGGAGTCCTATTGATAGGAGCTCTAACTAGATCTTTTTTCTTTTTTTTTTAATATATTTTATTGATTTTGTACAGAGAGGAAGGGAGAGAGATAGAGAGTTAGAAACATCATGAGAGAGAGTCATTGATCAGCTGCCTCTTGCACACCCTCTACTGGGGATATGCCCGCAACCAAGGTACATGCCCTTGACCGGAATCGAACCCGGGACCTTTCAGTCCCCAAGCCGACGCTCTATCCATTGAGCCAAACCGGTTTCGGCTCTAACTAGATCTTATAATAAGACAAATTGAAAGAATTTGATTCCAGCTCTCTGTCAGAAAAACCTTAGTTGTCAACAGAGAACATACTAAAGTGAAAATCATTCAACATGGTGTATGACTCAGGGTGAGAAGCTGGGTGAGAAGCTGGGAGGAAGCCCACCAGGAACTTCTTGTGCTTATATAGGTTTACTGTGTATATTGAGATTATAAGGCCCTGACTGCTTTGTGATTTGGGCCATTTTTCCAGATTATTATACAGCTCAGGCTTTGGAGAGTTAAAGAAATGTCTCTCTGCATAAAGAGTAGACTCGCTTCCTGCTTGTCATAACATCAGTGGGTTTCTGATGCTCAGAATACCATTCCTTTGGGGCAGCCCAGTGCATCTCCCAACTTCATTGGTCTTTCCACATTGCTCTGTGGAACTTAGAGTTTAGGGATCCAGATAATTATGCTGAGATGATGACTTTATATTTTGCTCCAGGAATCTGTCATCTTCTATCAGCATCCATGTAACTGTGGCTGGCTCATAGAGTAGCATTTAAATAAAACAAAATCAATTCCCTTGCACACAGGTGTTTCAGTTTGAAGCCATCAATCTCTGCTCTTAGAGTTCCTACATATTTATATAAATTCATATGCAACAAAATTTTAAAGATTTAAACCTAAATCAATTATATAGAGAGATTTCATAAGGTAAAATGAGAGGTAATTGACTATATAAATTATGTTATCATTCAGTGGTTTTGTTTTTGTTTGTTGATTTCCTTCACTATCTATGTTTTTTTTTTTTTCTTTCTAGGATTTTTATGTTTTTAGGCCTTACATTTTCATTTTTAATCAATTTTGAGTTTATTTTTGTATATGGTAAGAGAGTGGTCCAGTCTCTCTCTCTCTCTCTCTCTCTCTCTCTCTCTCTCTCTGACACCACTTGTTGAAGAGACTGTAGTTTCTTTATTGTATATTCTTGCGTCTTTTGTCTTGGACTAGTTAACCATATAAGTAATCATTTCTTTCTGGCACCTGTATTCTGTACCGTTGATCTGTATGTTTGTTTTTTGTTTGTTTGCTTGTTTTGTTTTGTTTTTTGGTTATTATTACATTGTTTTGATTATTATAGCTTTGTAATATAGTTTAAAGTCAGGAAGTAGAGTATGATACCTTCAACTTTCTTCTTTGTCAAGATTTCTTTGGCGATTCATGATCTTTGTGGTTATATATAAATGTTAGAATTATGTGTTCAAGTTCTCAGAATTTCATTAGTATTCTGATAGGAAACACATTGAATTCATGGAATTCTTTAGGTTGTATTGTCATTTTAACAATTGTAATCCTTCCAGTGTATATACTTCCTTTAATTTGTGTCCTCTTTAATTTCTTTCTTTAGGGCCTGATAGTTTTCAGACAATAAGCCTTTCATTTTGGGGTTAAATTTATTCCTAGGTATTTTATTATTTTTGATGTAATAATAAATGGGATTATTTTCCTAATCATTATTATTATATAGAATAAATTTCTATATAGCAATTTTGTATCCTATTTTATTAATTATATCAAATTCCTTTATTAATTACATTATTTTTCTGCTTTAGTCTTGGAAGGTTGTATGTTTCTAGAAACCTATTCCTTGTTTTTTTTTTCTAAATTGCCTAATGTGTTGACATATAATTGTGTATTCTTTAATGATCCTTTATAATTTTATGATGTCATTTGTAATCTCACACTTTTCCATTTCCAATTTTATTTATTTGTATTCCCTCTTTTTTGCTTCTTAATGAGTCTTGCTAAATGCTTGTCAACTTTATCAAATGAGATCTTAGTTTTAATGACATTTTTTATTGTTTTTATTTTTTTTCCATTTTGTTTATTTCAATTCTGGTATTTATTTCTTTCCTTCTATTTGCTTTTGGTTTTGTTGTTTTGTTTGTTATATTTTTCTAGTTCCCTGAGGTATAAATTTAGATAGATTGTATTAGGGTTTTTATTTGTTTGTTTGTTTGTTTGTTTTGGGGGATGCTTATTAAGGTAGGCCTATATAGCTATACAGTATACTTTCCTCTTAGGATTGTTTTTTCTGCAGTCCATACATTTTGTAAGATTGTGTTTTTATTTTCATTAATCTCACCAGTAGTTTTTGATATGCTATTTGATTTTATGTTTTGATTTATTGATTTTTAAAAGAATGTTGTTTAGTATCCATGTATTTGTGTGTGTTTTTTTAGTTTTCTTCCTGAGGTTTATATCTGGTTTCCTGTCAACATAATAAAAAATAAATATGCTTGATAAAATTTCAGTCTTTTTGTTTTGTATACTAGTATGTGATCTATCCTGTAAAGTGTTTCCTGGGTACTTGAGAAAAAAGTGTAGTAAGCACTTTTTGGATGAAATGCTCTATAAATGTCTATTAAGTCAAATTGTTCTAATGTGGCATTTGAGGCCATTATGTCCTTATTTTCTGCCTGTATCTAATCATTGAGGAAAGTGACGTTTTAAGTCACCAATTATTATTATATTACTATTAATTTCTGCCTTTTATAGCTATTACTAGAGGCCAGATGCATGAAATTCATGCAAGGGTCTTAGCCTTGCAGCCCTGGCTTCATCACAAAGGTTGTCCAGAAGGACATTCAGTCTAATTAGGATATTACACTTTTATTATCTATATCATAAAAGGCCTGTGGCTGCATCACAACCAAACAACTGGTCACTAGGAAGTGCATGGAGTACCTCTTGCAGGCCGGGACTAGTGGCTCAAATGGTGAGGAGGGGCTTGTGTGGGGTTGGCAGGGGCCATGTGGTGAAAAGGGCATGGGGGATGGGGGATGGGAGCCAGGTGGGCAAAGGCAGGGAGTGAAGCGTGGGACCCCAGGTGGCAAGCAGAGATTAGGCCTAGGGAACCCTACACATGCATGATTTAATTGTGTGCTGGGCCTCTAGTTGTAGATATTTGCTTCATATATGTGTGAGGGCCTAATTTGTGCGTACAGTGTACAGCTAATCCATACTAATAAAAGGGTAATATGCTAATTAGACCAGGAAACCTTCCAGGAGACCTTCCAAACATCCTTCTGGACAAAGCCATAGTGGTAGAGTCGAGGCAGAGGTGGTTAGGGGTGATCAGTTGGGGATGATCAGGCTGTCAGGAGGTGCAGATGGGGGTGAACAGGCTGGCAGTGGGGGCAGTTAAGGGCAATCAGGCCAGTGGGGGGGGGGCAGTATGGGGCAAGCAGGCCAGCAGGCAGAGTGGTTAGGGGCGATCAGGCAGGCATTCAGGTGAGCTGTTAGGAGCCAGTTATCCTGGATCGTTAGAGGGATGTCCAACTGCCAATTTAGGCCCAATCCCTGTAAACCGACAGTAGAACATCCTTCAAGATTGGAAAGGGTGCAGGTCGGTCTGAGGGACACCTCCCCACCCCCGTGCACAAATTTCATGCACCTAGCCACTAGTTATAATTATAATATCTTCCTCTTGGGTTGAGCCCTTTAAATTTTGCAATGTCCTTCTTTGTCCCTTATTGTGTTCTGTGTTTTAAAGTCTATTTTGTCTAACAGGAATACTGATATTCATTTTTTTTTAATTTCTGCTTACAATACATTTTTCTATTCCTTCACTTATGATCTGTGTGACTTTTGATGCAATGTGAGTCTCTTGTAAAAAGAATATAGATAAGTCATGTTAACTTACTTATTTACTTATTCTGACATTTGGAGCTTTTTGTTCATTTATGTTAGAGGAATTATTGTTAAGTATGTGCTTTGCCATTTTATTAATTGTTTTTAGTTGTTTATTGTTGTTTTCCTTTCTTTTCTTCTTTGTTTTGCTCTGTTTTCCTTTTTGTTGGTTTTCTTTAGTGTTTTGATTGGATTTACTTTTCTGTACAGTTTCATAGGGTTTTGGTTTATGATTACCATGATATTCATATATACCTATCTATATCTATAGCATTCTATTTGGAGCTATTATATATTTAAGTTCAATCACATTCTAAAAGTACTACATTTTTATGCCACCCATGATTCTGACATCATGGTTTATATATTTTTGTTTTGTGTACCTCAAATACTGTCATTATAGTTACTTTTACTACTATTGTCTTTTAATTTTTATGTTAGCTTAAATGGTTAATTCACTGTAATTATTGTACATTTTCCTTTACAAGTGAGATTTTTTTTTTCTTTCTATATGTTGATTCCCCCTCCCACCCCCTTTAAGGCCTTTTGTGCATATAAAAGACCCTTTCATTGTCTGGTGGGAGGGGGACTGGGAAACTGGGTGAAAAAGGTAAAGGGATTTAGAAGCATAAGTTAGAAGAAATAAAATAGTCATGATGATGTAAAGTACAACATAGGAAATATAGACAACCTTTTGGTGCATGGATATTGCTCAATGAACTGAGCAACACCAGCCTGGGCTATGACATTTTATTTAGGAGAAACTCATGAAGGAAAGTCTTAATTCCCAATTCCCTTCGTTCATTTTGTTCACAAGTTCTCTTCCTGTAATAAATACATCCATCATTATGATTAATACAGTTGCATTTACTTTTAGCATCCTTCTTGCTAAACACATCTGAATGAAGAAATACTAAGAAAGGTACACTTTTGCCTGGAATGGTATTACTTGAGAAATTTGTCCCTAAATTGACATTGATATATTTTCATTTACCCATTTTTCAAGGGCTGACTGTTTACTGCCTGATGAATCTTGAATTTCTATTAAAAATGAATTTAGTTGCTTTTTAATCAGATCCTTGAATCTGTGACTGTAGAACGATGCTGAGTGATTTTGTTTATCTTTCACGCTCCTTTCTACAATCCTATATAATAAAAGCCTAATATGCTAAGTGCCTGGTTGCCAGTTCAACCAATCAAAGCATAATATGCTAATGATATGCTAAGGCCACTCAACTGCTCCCTATGACTTGGATTGACCACCAGGGGGAAGATGGTCCAACTGGTAGGTTAGCTTACTGTTGGGGTCTGGCCAATCGGGACTGAATGAGAAGGGCCAGACATGCTCTGGAGCCCTCCTGCAGTCCTTCTCTGGCTGGCCAACTTCCTGCATCCCTCCCTGACCCCAGTAATGCACCAGAGAGGTTTCTGGGCTTAGCCTGCACCCTCTCAAAATCCAGGACCCCTTAGGGGATGTCAAAGAGTTGGTTTCAGCCTGATCCCACAGGCCAGACTGAGGGACTCCACTGGTGCATAAATTTGTGCACTGGGCCTCTAGATAGATAATAAATATCACAGCCTATCATCATGTAACATTTTCTTGTGATGTCAATCAAACATCAGTTGATAATTTATATAATCTTTTTTAAAGTAAATTCTGTTCCATATTTACTGATGCTAGGCAGATAATCAAATGATAAATTTGCTGCTAAGTTCCAAAATTTATTATAACAATTGGAATGAAAGATAGCTCACAAGATAAAGTTAGAAGGAAATCTCTAGGAATAACCTTCATAATTAAGGGCAAATATCAAAGTATCAATTCCTCTCTTATAGTACCAGTCACTATTTATTTTAATGAGTTGAACAAGAAGGGGATTCTGAAATGTGGAAATTGTTGAGGAGTTGTTTCTATCTTCTATATGTCTTTAGTATTGTCCTATTCAATCTTTTGGCCTATGTAGTAAGGATCTTTATATATTTATTGTTTTTACCAACTAGCATTAAACATATTAACACATTAACAAATATATATAATTTTATACTATATTAACAAGATAAAATATCTTGGCTTATTAAATTTTGAGCATGGAACAACAAATATATGTTGCTCCATTTTGCTAAGCAGAAAATTAAAAACAAGTCGTCAAAAAAAGGTAAGCCAGATGACTCATGAACAGTAATAGAATTTGTGAAAAATAAATATTTAATGCACCATTTTAAAATCTGAAATTGTTATAGAAAAACCTATAGTCCATACTTACTTACCTAAGAAATATTTGTTTGTATCAGTCCATGTTTTTGATTGTAACAAATAAATGCTCACTCTGGCTGTTTTCAGCAGAAGTGGAATTTATTGGAAGACTCAAAATTAATCAGAGAACCAGGCTCATGAAACAGATAGAAACCATGAAAACAAAGCAGGATAACAGGAGACAGAAACAAGCTGGCCAACACAACACCCCTAACTCCACTACATCATCAATGATGCTTGTCAATGAAAACCTAAGTGTCTCTTCCTTTTGCTTCGCCTGCTCTGTGTGATCACTGTCTGGCCCTGGATAATTCATGTTTGCATCCTCAGAATAAAATAGTACAGTATTTACAAATCCCTTTGGCATCTTGGTGGAAAGTGTAACACATTGTAAAACAAAATGATCAATGATGAGTAAAATGAAAATTATTGTTTTTGAAAATGTTTAGAAATTAGAATCTAATCTGTATTATATTCTAGTATGTTTATGTCTTGAGTTTTAGAGAATTCCTTGAATATTAATCATTCTTCTCTAATCACCCCTTGAGTGAGACTATGAAAGTGAGTGTTGTTGACCCCAGATAAAATGTACACCGGGCCACAAAATAAATCCTAGAATCCACACCTTAAAGGGAGATTGTAGTCAATATTTGAGTATAGCATTGTCCATTCTCATTTTTCACACTTCCTGTCCAGCACAAAGAATGTTGCTGCTCTTTGCTGCATTGTATTGAATGTTTATTTTACTAAACATTAAATAGAGCAATGATGGTGCTAGACAGACCATGATATTTTGAGATTTACATTTTGAGAGGAGATGGAGGTAAGAAAATATTACTGATGTTATGAGTGTTTAGAAAGGAGGAACAGAGGTTTCCATAGGAACTTATAATGCATAGAACATAACATGGTAACAGCTTTCCTGAAAAAATTGTATTTTAGACTTTATTTATTTATTTATTTATTTATTTATTTTTCCAACTCTATATATCCCCTGTCTTCCCTCTCCCACCTCCATTCCACCCTGCCAACACCATACTGTTATCCATGTCTATGTGTTCTCTCTCTCTCTTTTTTTATTCTTTTTTACACAACCCCTCCCTACCTCCACCACCAGACCTGTCTGCCTGCTCTCTGTCTATAAGTCTATCTCTTGGTAGTTCAGTTTGTTCATTAAATTCCACATAGGAATGGTATCATATGGTACTTGTCTTTCTCTGACTGACTTATTTCACTTAGCATAATTTACTCCTGGTCCATCCATGCTGTCATAAAGGGTAAAATTGATTTTTCTGAGATAGAAATCATCTTTCCTGCTGTGTTTGTTTGTATAAATAAATAAATAGTATGATTGTCATGTTGCCTGGCCTTCCTCACCATGTGTTTTGGTGAACCAAGTGCAGAATGGCTTCCATGATATCCTCCATCCCAGGAGAGTTTAAACTGAGTTTTTTCTTTGGGATATCCAAAGAAGCTGTGGGCCAGTTACCATAATGAATTTATAAGTTGTGTAGGTAAAAGTTCCAGTGATTAACATGAAGAATGAAAATAAGACTTGCATTTCCCAGCAGGAGCCGCCATGTCACTTCTGCTTTCCTAGCAGGCAGGTCTCAGAAGGCCAGCCCCTCTCAGCACTTCAATAGGACTCCCAGAAAGAGCTGGGAGTTGGGCTGAGAGTGTGGTGATGGGTGCAACAGCACTTTGAGGGGAAGAGAGGGTGCAGAGGAATGTAGGGGTCTGGGTTACTCATGCCCTTCTCTACTTGAGAGAGACAGGACACTGTCTGAGTCCTGGGATTAGTTTCTGGGTCCTGGGAAAGGCCAGAAGACTAGGAGCTGGATGAGCTGCCCAGGACAACTGGGGGTGGAAGCACCTTCCTAGGTACTCCAGACAGCACATGCCATGTGCACTGGCCTCCTCCACAGCCTCAGCAAGGCCTGGGGTGAGGGGAGGGAACTAGATAAGGTGCCCTGGACAGTGGAAACCACAGAAGCATGGAGGTGTGGATATATTGGGAATGAACCATAGTCCTGAGTGCCGTGGGACAGCTAGCAGGAGGGGATGAAGCCCTGGAAGGGCCAATTCAAGGTGGAGGCAAGAGTGTGATTTTCTGGATCCCCAGGTCATGAGGAGTCATGCATGTGTTGTTAACTAGAGAGTATGAATGGGATTAGACTAGGATCTGAAGATGGGCTTTAAGGATGCCCGGTGAGTTCAAGTGGAAAGCAGAGACCAGCAAAAGGCAGGATGGTTGTCGAGGAAGGGCCACTCTGCTGGTCGGTCCCCAGATGCTCTGGGCAAAGTGAGAATAAAAGTGAGGCCAGGTGCCTGTGAGCCACCCAGCTCCAGTCCAGAGACAAGACATTTTCAGAGCAGCTCTATGACTTCAGCTTGAGGATTTAAAATGTGATATGCTTTTGGTGCACATCAAGGTTACTGTGTTTATGTTCTTTTCTGTCAGTTTTTGGGATAAAATTGGAATGTGTTGACTGTCCAAAATAAAGTTATATTTTGCATCATACCATTAATAATGATTGTGCACTGATACTTGAATTTGCCTGCTTTTAATTTACTTGATATTTTAACAATCATTGTTATTTTAGCATTTAAGCCTTTGCTTTGTAGGATGTGTCATGCATGAATTTTAGTTACTACAGTTTACTTAAAGAACACCAGTTTATTAATTACACAGTTCAAATAAAAGTTACCTCAGTACTTCAACTGTGAGTTCTTACATCAAATTCAAGCTCACTGCTGGCTCTTCCCTCCACTATTCACTACATAAAGAACAGGTGCATGTCATGTTCAGAGACCAATCACCTTACTTTCTTGCAGAGTCTGTCAGATTGGTCACTGTATAGCTATTATTTAATTAACAGAAAAACAGGTACTTGTGCTGACATTCTTGTCTCTCAGGAATAAACACAAGTGATAAATTTTTAAATGGATAACAGGAAGACAGAATAGATCAGCAAAGCTGAGGGTGCAGGAACAAAACAAAAAGTGATTAACACCAGTAACGAAACTGGATGTGATTAGAACACTGCTGACTCTGGAAATGTGGATGCTGCCCTCTTTGGGAGACTCAGGATAAACAGCAAGGAAACAGTGAAGGTGAACTTAGCATAAATGAGGGAGGTAGTTGTGATAAAATGCCCTGAGGAAGTAATACTAGAAAATAAATTTCATGTTAATGGAAATGTCAAAGATGTTTCCCAACATTGAAAACACACAGGATAAAACACTGAAAGCTGGAGCGAACTTAGAAGGACTATGACAGTACATTCACTAAGGTATAAAATTCAATATTGTTTCACAGTATAAGTTATAAAAGGAGTTGGAGAGGGAAGTATTTTTCAAACTACTTTTTTATGAAGTTTTATTTTACAAAGAAATAAAACATTGTCAATATTTAGAATGTTTTAATATAATGAATACTAGATAAATATTAGTTTCATAATTCTTCACCCTATATAATAAAAGCCTAATATGCAAATCGACTGAACTGTGGAATGACCTGTAGTTGGGGGTGGGGGTGGGGTGAGGCCAGTGAGCATGTGGCAACAAGCCAGCCAAGGTGGGTGCCAGCTCACAGAGGGAGGGGACGGCGATCAGGGGGCAGCAGCAACTGGCAACAGCAGTGGGACAATGGGGGGCCAGCTGGGTGCTTGCCAGCTGGCATCATCTCCCAATCAGCCTGCCAGTTGCCTCCTGTAGAGGGAAGCCATTGGTAGAGGCAGTGTCAGAGCAATAGCCACCAGCTGCAGCAGCAGGGTGATGGGGATGGGGCCAGAGCTGCCCCCTGGTGGTCAGTGTTGCTCAGCCACAAGCTGGCCTAGTGGCTGGCAAGCACAGAGGCGGTGGTGTGAACCTTTCCTGCTTCCATGTCAGCACTAAGGATGTCTGACTGACTGCTTAGGCCTGCTCCCCATCCTCCAAGAGCTTCCAGACAGCTAGAGGGTGCAGGCTGGGCTGAGGAACTCCCCCCACCACCCCACAAGTGAATGAATTTTGGTGCACTGGGCCTCTAGTAGAATATAAAATGGAATTCTAATCCAAAGACTCATACTCAAAGAAAAGGTTTTGTCCCTACATAAAAGACTGGCCCATAAAATAACATTAATTAAATTACAATGAAATACTTATTTTTAATATTTTATCATTTCCTTCTTTGACTTTTGTTTTTTATAAGATATCCTATAATAAAAGGCTGATATACAAATTGCCCCCTTGGGATTTTGACCTACCAGGAGTTCAACCGCTTGCTATGATGTGCACTGATCACCAAGGGGCAGCACAGAACAAAGGAAAGTCCCAGCAGGCAGCTTTAAGGCCTGATTGGTTCTGATTGCTGGCCAGGCTTAGGGATCCTACCCATGCGCAAATTTCATGCACTGGTACTCTAGTTCTTCTATAATTATGTAACAGACAATAAGATGTTCAAATTTTCACAAAAGTTTTTAAAGATCACAGAATCATCATAATTTTCCCCATTGAATGTTAAGATATCTTTTCTCAGTTTTTGCCTAAACCATCAATTTTACAATCCCTAATGAGGAATGCCCATATGTTCAATTGCAAAAGAGGGACTACTCATCTATTCAATTCAATTAAAAAAACTCAGAACTCCAGTAATAAATCAAATAAGAATAAATAGCAGCACTTGGCCTATATTTACTATTGTCTATCTTGGTGCCCAGTGTTTTTGGCAATCTGTCTACAAAAGAATAGACCCACCTCTCAAATTCTATTCATCAGATAGATCAACTAAAAGGCTCAGGATATGTCATATGTATATAATTTAAAATCCAGACTATATCTCCCACTTAACTATAATAGCCATAATAACATCATTTTTTTTTCTCTAGGAGCTTTCTAGACTGGCCTTCCCCTTATCAAATGATATGCTATGCAGTTCTCCTTCCATAGGGTTGATTTTCCACCTCTATATAGCACATGGTGGAGCATTAATCATGTAATAAGTCTGAGCTCCTTTCACTGTTCCTCTTCTAATCCATGTATGTATCCCCTCCTCCACCTGTAATGACCACAGTGGTAACATCTAATAATATTCAGTCTGTTTTGCTTTTCTTAAAGTTTTTTTTTTTTTTCTCTCTGCAAGAAACATATTTTTACCTTTTGAGTTACAAAATTGAGTCATATGTTTATTGAGGTGCACCTTCCTGTGGCTGCTACTTATATATAATCTTTTTCATATTGTAAGTGACAGAAAAAGGATTGGTTTATATATGCATATATGCTCCTTGAGGAAATGTCAGATAGCATAGATTTATGCTATTGACTAATTTAGGAGATATATAAAAAGTAAATTAGTAAATTTATAGAATATAAAATCTATTACTATCATAATTGCCTTGGACCACTCATATGTTGTATGCTAAACAATTAATAATATATGAATCAAGTATTTGCAAATGAGAAATTCTAAATTATTTCTGGATTAATTAACCACTCTTTACTCATAAAATATCTTTACCCAAAATGCACTCAATATCTTCTGTTTACTAACTAGACAGAAGAAATTTATGGCAAAAAGGGAAATGTGCATTTATGTATGAAATGTGGTTATGAGTTGCTGGGAATATAATAATTGGTTATCGGTTTTCAAAGTAAACAAAAAAAAAGAAAGAAACTTTTTACAGATTGAGATTCTGCAATGAAAACCCAATAAAATGTTAAGGATTTAATTTTGAAAAAAAAATATTGGGCATTGAGCTTCAAGTTGAAAAATAACAACATTAAATTTTCTTAACTAACTATAATAATATAAACAATATTTAATTCATTAACTACTTATTTCATTGCTCCAAAGACCATTGGTATATTGCAAATGTCACTCTTGATAACAATATACTAGTCAGATATTTACAAATTATGAGACAATATAATGTGTCAAAGTAGTTGGGATGATAGAATTTTAACAAAACATACTTGTATCAGTTTTCTATGATTTCTTTTTAAATTTCCCTCCAATTTAGTGGCTTAAATCAACAGGAATTTATCCTCTTATAGTTTTAGGAGCCAGAAGTACAAAGTAGTTTGACTAAATCATCTGCAGAACAATGCTACCTGTGAAGTTCTAAAGAATTCCTTTTTTGCCTCTTCCAGCTGCTACAATTCCTTGGCTTGTGGTTAGATTCCTATCTCTGCTTCCATGGTCACATAGTTTTTTCCTCTTTTGTTTGTAAGTTCCCTCTGCTTTTCTCTTATAAGGACACTGTGATTTCATTTATTGCATACAATGATGAAAATCCAGACTAACCTCCCCATCTCACAATCTTTGATTTAATCATATATGCATATAATCACATGTCATAGAAAGTGCCATTTACAGTTTCCAGGGATTAGACTGTAGCTATCTTTTGGAGAACCACTATTTAGCCTATAACAATACTACATACCATTTTTCACAGGAGTCAGTGAATTGTTCCACTATTCTCATTGAAACAATGCAAATCAATATGAAAAAAAATTGCTTTGATACCCTGTGAACTGGCAGATGAATCAGACATTTAAATAATTATGATTGAATATTCATTAATATCTGGAGATAGCCTATGACTGTTTTATTGTGGTTAGAAAACCTTGTAAAAATCTTTATCAAAACCATATTATCTTTGTAACCTCCATTGTCATTGAGTAAAATGAATTGGCTTAATCATCATCACACAAATCACTGCATCTAAAATATGCGTGCATCTAGAAAGGCAAGGGGTTATTTTTAAATGTTAACAGTTATATTTGAGGAGCATGAAATGAATATATATGATATTAATTTTGTATTTCTTGAATATTACATTTCTCTTCTTATAAGAAAGGGAGCCAATTTTCTATTCTATTTTTCTTTGCAACAGGATCAAATGTGTTGCATGTTGTTTTCTTTCTTAACCCTTTTTTTGTTTTTGTTGTTGTTTTGACATTGTCATCTACAATAAAATGTTTGAGTTTTCAGATTTGGAAATTCACACACCTCTCCCCCCAAAAATTGTTTTTATATATATACTGCTTCCATTGTCATTAAGTTTTGTTTGTTTATTTGTTTGTTTTGCTCATGGCTAGGCTGATGGTACTCATTTTTCAAGCTCTATTAATAGCAATAAAAAAGAAACCTTGATGTCCTATGAATACTCTTTAAGCTCCATGCTGCCTCAAGAGTTTCAGTCTCTATGTTCATCTATTATCCCGAGGTCTGAAATATCTCTGTAATTTTATACTGAAAATAAATTTTAATCTCTTAGAGAATTTTTGAATGTTGATAGATGGTACTGGTTCTGCAGGGTGAAATAATGTATCTGAGGATACAAATGCTCCATATATTACTTTAAATAAATCTTCTTGATTTTTGTCTTGAATTTAATCACCACCTTTCTTGGTGCCCAGTGCTTCCAAATCTTGAAATTTTGAGGTTCAAGAAAGAAGTCAACCCCCCTCCCTGCCATCATTATCTTCCAATGTAGGCATTTAATTTTTAGTTATCCTTCCCTTCCAGCTACAATTTTCTTCAAAAGTTTGTTGAATCCTTTGGGGGAAAAATATGATGTTTTGTCCAATTTTCTTTGTCTTGATCAGCTTAGACCAGTATATATTATTTTATTTATTTATTTATTTATTTATTTATTTATTTATTTATTTATTTATTACCTTCCGGACAACCATGCTATGACACTCACAGGCGCCAGGACAGCTAAGGTGAGTGCTATGTGAACGGTCAGGAGCCTGCCATTGCCCCACGATTGCCCTGCAGAGGGAGGGTCAGGCCACTGGCTAGTGGGGCTCTGCTATTGCCCCAAAGAGGAAGGCCTAGGCCACCCTCTGTGGGGTGATCATCAGAGGGCTCCATGGAACTAGAAAACTGGAGGTATGTGGTGGTGGACGCAAGCACTGGTGTGGGAGGGGGGCAGGGCCATGAGGTAGCAGGAGCTGCGAGGGACCCAGCAGCCCTGGCTGGAAAGGCCAACCCTTGTACAAATTTTGTGCATTGAGCCTCTAGTTAAATTTATAAAGTAAATTGAAATGTGAGTCACTTTCTCCAGAATGTCTTTTATATATCTGAATCATTAGAATTACTAATAAATAATTAATTCCAAATGTAAAAAAAATATTAAATATTGTTACTAAGAAGAAACTTAAAGATGATGTGTTTCCTGGTTTCATTTAACACTGTGAAAAAAGACCCAGATAATTTACTTATATTACCTACATCATCCTAAGACTGGTAACAAAACTGTCTGACTCTAAAATTAAGGCATTGTTTTTCTCCAAATGCACTGTTGATATATTTTATGTTCACATTGTTCAGAATCAGGACAATTAGATGACTACAATTAATGTGCCATTTAATTTCCTTTGTTTATTCTTAAATTTATCCAGAGATTAGGTGATTAAATTATTTCAGTTTTTGAGAATTACAAAGTGAACTTAACACTGACCTTTTTTTTTAAGTACAAATTTTAAATTTGAACAGCTAAGGTAAAGGCAGAAATCATTTGCTTGTACATCAAAAAATAGTTTTACAGTGGAAAATATCCCTTTCATAAAATTTACTTAAATGTTACATATAATCATTTAAAACATGTTACCAGTTAAATAAATCTATATCATACTTAATTTGTGAGATTCCATATAACAAGAGGGAAAATACCAAGCTCTTCTAAGAAAATATTTTATTCAATAATAAATATCCCATTATATAAATTTCATCTCTTATTGTATTTCAGTTTTATATTTTGTATTAAAAACAGCAATTGTATGCTATAAAAACAGACACCTTTAAGGTTTTTAAAAATATATAATTTATTGACTTTTTACAGAGAGGTAGGGAGAGGGACAGAGAGTTAGAAACATTGATGAGAGAGAAACACCAACCAGCTGCTTCCTAAACACCTCCTACTGGGGATGTGCCTGCAACCAAGGTACATGCCCTTGACCGGAATCGAACTTGGGATCATTCAGTCCTAGGCCAAGGCTCTATCCACTGAGCCCAAATGGTTAGAGTGACACCTTTAAGTTTTGCTTTGAATTTTATATTTTGTGGTGTTGTTTTTTAATAGTCTTTATTAGCATTCAAAATTTGATTTGTATTTTAAAATAGTAAGTATATATATAGTGGTATGCAATTTGCAATAATTTTTAATTGACATTAAATTAAATAAATAATAAAACAGTAATATTCTATTTCTCTCTTATAAACTACTGGAAATTTTATACTTTTAGAAAATAAAGTTACTTCTAAAATGTTATAGACATGTATTTATTTCCAAGCACTGATATAACAAAATGAGTCAGTTTCTATTTATTCTATGACAAAAGTAGTCAACCAACTGTGGAGCACACATTTTGGAAAAATTTGATCATGATTTTTTTCATATTAATAGTGAATATGAAATTTGATTCAATTCCATCTTAAGTTTATTTGGAAAACAATACCAAAAACATCTATATTATGTTTGGAATGCAAAATTATGTGTCATCTTGATTTGTAAGTATAAAAAGTTGATTTACAACTGCATGGAAATGTTAAACATCATGTTTTGCTTTTAAGATTTATAAGCTATTACACTAGTATACTGTGAAAAGTTTATAATAGTAATTTGATTAATTGGAGGATAGATAAAACATATTAATATGAGTGATGTTTAAAATACTTCATTTTAGTCTTAATTATTTTTTCTACTCATCATCATAATTCATATTGTTACTAGACCACACAAAATATTACATATAACAATTTGTAGATATGAACAATATAAACTATCATTAAAAACTACTTTGCTTGTATCACATATTAATTTAAATTTGTACTCTAAAACAATAATTTTTTTTCAAGACATCAGAAAATACATCTAAAATTTATCAAACATTAAGCTATCCTGGAAATTCCTATATATTTTAAAATCCAAAATATTTAGTGTCATATGCTCATAAAAAGGCACTGAAGCTATAAATGAAAAATAAAATTTTGTCTAAAAGAGACCCAACTACTTGGAAATTATAAATGGATACATTTATTAATCATTTTAGAATAAGATAATGTCAAAGCTTCTTAGCTATCAATTTTGAGATTGAGACTTTAAAATGAAGAATATACAATGTAACTATTAAGCTTAAAACTAGATTATTAAAAAAGAGGAAAATAACACATTTGTTAAGAACAGTTTTGTTCAGGCCATTTTAGAGTTAGTGGTGCTGGACTTAATGTAGCAGGTCTTTCTGTCATATGAAAACAGGTAGTGTATAACTGTGACACTTCATAAAAGGGAGACAAATAAGGTGAGGCTTACCTTCAATCTGGCTTTCAACACAAATGCACTTTCTTTTAAAATTAATTTACTTTTCAATTGCATTCGACATGTAATTTTATATTAGTTTCAGGTGTACAAGCTAGTGATTAGATATTTAAATACCTATGAAACAATTTGCCTGATAAGTCTAATATCCTTCTGACACCATACGTAATTATTGCAATATTATTGATTATGTTCCCTATGCTGTACTTTACATCCGTGATAATTTTCCTAACTGGCAATTTGTGCACTTTCAAAACCATGGCCAGAGAATGTGAGTCAAGTGGACAGAGAAGTTTTTCTTAGCTGAGAAAACAAAGATTGGAGTTCATTTTGCAGAAGCAGCTACATTTTTCAGAGGATGTTAATGGAAAATAATAAGCTATCCCAAGTTTTGGCCCGGAAGTATTCATGAGACTTTCCTGTTCATCTTTGGCCGAGACTTGGTCTGGACAGGTGAAGGAAGAGGAGTTTATTTTTATTTATTTATTTTTTTAAATATTTTATTGATTTTTTTACAGAAAGAAATTGAGAGGGATAGAGAGTTAGAAACATCTATGAGAGAGAAACATTGACCAGCTGCCTCCTGTACACCCCCTTCTGGGGATGTGCCTGCAACAAAGGTACATTGCCCTTGACCGGAATCGAACTTGGGACCTTTCAGCCCGCAGGCCGATGCTCTATCCACTGAGCCAAACCGGTTTCAGCAGAAGAGGAGTTTAATATCTTGAAAAAAATGTAACAACTGTGGAGTTTAAAACAAAAAAGAAAGCAAAACAAAAAAAAAACAAAATAGAGATACCTGTAGTTATTGATTCCTTTGGGATGTTAGAGTTCTGTGGATCCTAAATGGAAACACATCACTAAGCTCCTCAGCCATTGATCTATGATTCCAGAAATCCCATGTTTTAAATCCCATCGTGTTCTAAAGTCAGGACATATCCTGAGAGTAAGGGGAAAACTAAACAGAGCAGACCTAATCAAGTGAATCCAAGCAAGAAGATAGTATCTGCTTTCATCATCCTGGGGGCACTAATCCTCCTCTATTCAGTTCAACACAAATCAAACCATTTCCCTAGAAACCAGCAGGAAGATATTTTGAAAGGAAGATACGATGCAATCAACACATAGCAAAAATGTGCATACCATTCTAGGACCTGCATTTCCTAAAATGGGGATTTTTTCTTGATCCTTTTTTCCAAAAATTGCTTAATTGGATAATAATTAACTTAAAATTATTCCAAAACTTAAGACATTTGGCCATTTCAGTCTTGATTCCATTCAGTTTCTTATATTTGAATCTAACAATAGACTCTTACACTTAATAATATAATTGGACCAGTTAAATACATTTTGATTTTTGGCCTATCTTTCTGATATGGCAATAAGTTACCCAGGTTTATTTATTTAATCAATCATATATTACTCTGAATTATGAATGATTTCTAAAGAATTAAATTAACTTTAAAAAAATAACCTTGTTAGCAGATCTTGGAAATTACTATGATGAAGATCTTTCAAAGAGAAGAATATTAAAAACCTGGAAATATAATCAGGACTACACATAAACTGTTACTGGATAGTAGAAATTCCAATAGTTAAAATTCTGCTGCTAGTCAGAGACCAAAATTTGGACACATTGCTCGCTGTCTTGAAATGTTCCCATAGAGAGGATATCATATATAAAATCTCCACCATATAAAAATAATTACAAAAGCACTGAACCAGAAAGTTAATTAATTTATTTCAATTGATAATATAAAAAAATATAAGTCCTACTATATTGGTAAGTGAAGTACTTTGAAATTAATTTTAAACTGTTCTAATGCTTAAGTTATGTTTTACTTACATATTTTGGAATATTCAATAATTCAAATTTATTATTAATTCTCTATCTTTAAGAGAATAAAGTCTAATCTAAATTAACAAAAATAAGAAAAATATAAAAATTTACACAGAAAAAAAAGGATGAAGTTAAATTTTATTTATCAAATAGATTATCCCATCTAATAAAGAGGAAATATGCTCATTGACTGCTACACCCTCAAAGATGGCTGCACCCACAGCCACAAGATGGCGACACCCAGTCCACTCAGCCTCGCCAGGGTGGCAGGTGCCCAGAATGGCAAGACCAGCCACCAGGCAGTTTTGGCTGTCGCAGGCACCTGCCTCCATAGTCCCCCAGTCCCCTCAGAGCCCCAGCCGGCTCAGGGCCAGCCTGAGGGATGACCAAATGACTGAACATGCAGGCTGCATGAGGCAACCAGGCTGGCAGGGGGTTTGGTGAGGGAGGAACAAACAACTGAACAAGCAGACTGTGTGGGCCAGCAGGGGGTGATTAGGCTGGCAGGCGGGGCAGTTAGGAGAGACCATACCAGCAGTAGAGTGGGAGGGGGCAGTTAGGGGCTATCAGGCTGGAAGGGCAATAAAGGGCAACCAGGCAGGCAGGCAAGTGAGAGATTAGGGGCCAGAGGTCCAGGACTGTGAGAGGCATGTCCCAGATTGGAGAGGGTCAGGCTGGGCTGGGGGGCCTCTCCCCCTCCTGGGCACGAATTTCATGCACTGGCCTCTAGTGTTAGTATAATTATGAAGCTGCAAGACAAAAAGTAAATTATATATTTGTCACACCACACAACACACCTACATACACACATACACACGTGTATACACACAATTTTCTTCTTGGTTATATCACTTTATGTCCTAAGAGATTATATGTTGTTTATATATTTTGCTTTGTTTTAGTAATCCTGGACTCTCTAAGAGTTCTCAAACTTTATCATCATAGAATAATTTTTAATTACCACACTTCAATTTTTTATTTTTTATTTTGTCTTTATTGTTGAAAGTATTGTTCTCAACCCTCTCCCTATTGACTTCCTCCTCCCAATTCCTGGCCCCTCCCCAGGCCTTCACTGAACCATTGTCTGTGTCCAGAGGTTATGCATATATGCATATAATTTCTTTGGTTAACATCTTCCCGCCCTTCCTTCGGAGGCACAGTCTGTTCCATGCTTCTATGTCTCTGGATCTATTTTGTTCATCAGTTTATTTTGTCCATTAAGTTCCAAATATGCATGAGATCATGTGATATTTGTCTTTCTCTGACTGGCTTATTTCACTTAGCATAATGCTCTCCAAGTCCCTCCATGCTGTCTCAAAGGGTAAAATATCCTTTTTTTTTTTTACAGCTGCGTAGTATCACCACACTTTGAATCTACCTTATAATAAAGATCTTCATTGATTTGAGCTTTTAAGTCCCTGAAATTACACAGGTCCTTCTTTGTCACTTTCATGACAGTGAAACTGATACAACTGGCTTCAGTTAGAAAATAAAACATGCCCTCAATGGCTATTTATGAGTACCTAAGAAGATTCCAATGTTTATTAAATGTTTATTAATAAACAACAGGTGTGGGCATGTTCCACTGAATAGTAATAAATACTGAAATTTAAATTTTATATCATTTAACCTGCATAAAAATTATTATTCTTCTTTTGAGTTTTTTTATCCATTTAAAAAGGTAAAAGTCATTTTTAGCTCAGGGATTATATGAATAAGCAGCCAGATGATTACGACAGTTCATAAATCCGTAGTAGAGAGAGGTTTTATTTTTATATTTGGAGCATCAAGGAATTCAAAAAACACTTATATATATCAAGTAAAGAGGAATTACAGTTTCTAGCATAAATTAGGGGACTTCAACATTAATTATTGACTAATAGAAACTTAGCTGAATGAGAGGTTAAGAAACTAGGAAATGACTGTTTTATAATGATTTAAAAACAGAGCAAACTGACTGAAGTTTTGGAGAGATCAGAATGCATTAAAGACAATAAAATAAAGAACAGGAAGTGTGTTATATGGAAGAATCACTTCAGAGCTTTCAGCTGAGGTTCCCTCATTAGCAAAAACTTCTCCAGAATTGTTGAGGTAGCTAAAGAGATAATTGATAGGAAACTGCTAAGTGGTGAGAAAACTGACTTTTTACTTTTCATATACAGTATTAGCTTCTTTTCCATAACTGTAGCTAGCTAAGTATTTCATTTTTTACTTTATAAAATTTAATTGCTTATCTTAATAATCAATTTGTTCTAATCGGTGTGATTAAATTCTAAATTGACCAGTTTGACTTCACTATAGAGTTTATTGTATGACACTGACAAATTTATGAGCACTCTAGCTAATATTGCAATAGCCTGCTTAAAAATGAATCAACACATTGCGTTATTTTATATTGTTCTGTTTTGATTTTGGCCAATAAGAGATAGAGATTAAATATTGTTTTTATTGCACTAATTTTAAAAATTAATTTATAAGTTAATTTTATTTTTCATTCATTTACTCAACCAATGTTTACTGAGGGCACAATCACATGCATCCATTTTCTCTATATTGTAATTTAGAAAGAGAGGAGCTACTTTTCCCTTAAAACAAATCAAAAGTAACTTTAACAAAAGTATCACTTTCTAAATGAGATTGACTTCAGTAGATTTCAGGCGGTGTTGCTAATGGATTGAGCGAGGAGGAGACGTGGCCTGTGCATTGTGATTGACATAAAAATTATCTTACAAATTAAGCCTTCCAGCTACATCCCACTGACTTCAGTCTGGCTTTTGGAATGTCACTGAAGGAAGCTCCAGGTTACTCATTTGTGAAATGGCAGCATAAAGATTCATAGAACTCACAGAAACTCAACATTAATAATTGCCACATTTTTATAAAATGTTAAGTAACACGATTTTGCCCTGAGATGAGTTTTGCATATCTCGCAGCCATATACAAATTATCCTTGTGATCTTAATCACTGCTAGAAACCAGTGGCAGAATTAATGAGTCAGAGAACTAGATTTTAAAAGTTTCCCTACATAGCAGGAATAGGAATTATTCAATAAAAGTCACTAGAAAGCAAATCAAAGTTTACAAAATTTTGAAACTGAAAACCAACATAACAAGAAACTCAACAAATATTGAGGACATGCTAGTTCATCTAAAAATAATATATTTGTTCATACTAAAGTAAGTGATCTATAATTGTGAAGTTACTTTTAATACAGTTGTCTCCATCTCTTAAGATTATTTTTAAGAACTCCTACACACACCAAAATCCACAGATGCTAAAGTTCCTTATATAATCCAGTATAGGACCTATACATATCCTCCTGTAAAATCATCTCTAGATTACTTATAATACCAGATACAATACAAATGCTATATAAATAGTAGTTATCGGTTAAGAAATAAAAGACAAAAAAGTTTGTATATGTTTAGAATAAGTGCGACCATTATAGACCTAACTACATAGTACAAATCAACAATATAACATTTTTTTCCCCAAATATTTTTGATACATGGCTCGTTGAATCCATGGATGTGGAATCCAGATAA
Source organism: Pipistrellus hanaki (assembly GCF_964339955.1). Classification (NCBI taxonomy): domain Eukaryota; kingdom Metazoa; phylum Chordata; class Mammalia; order Chiroptera; family Vespertilionidae; genus Pipistrellus; species Pipistrellus hanaki. Next base: position 49,377,686 of record NC_140505.1, read on the forward strand.
GGAAGGACAGCTGTATTACAAATAGCTGAGGTAAAGTCATGATTATGTTAATGCAATGTGAAATAAACATGGCAATATGTTTTAGTTTATATCCTTGTTGTTAATCTTGATAAATATATTTTAAAATAAATATAATTTCTTTCAGTCATTAAAAAATATTCTCAGGAGTAAAGGGAATATATTTTTCACACATGTTTAAAATATTGGAAATCTTCAAAATATAATGGAAAAGAAAATTTTGTGTAGCAAAAAGCTATTTGAAGATATGGTAATTAGGGGTATAAAAAAGGGAGATAAATTGATTGACAGTCAGTATATGCCAAGCATTGACATTTAATACATATCACTACTGAATATGAGTTTATCAATAAGAAATTTGAACTAATAGCATTAATTATTGAACCCAAGATCACTCAGCTGACAATTCTAAGAAAGAAGAATGGCAACACATGACTTTCTCAGAACCAATGTATTTTCTATATATCACAGTCTTCTTGTCTTCCTTTCTTCCTATCTCTTCTGTGTGGTGAATGAATTTGCTACTATCTACTAATTAAAAATTTTTAATGTAGATTTTCTCATCTAACAGAACTTTGATAAAAACATTAAAATGGAATTCAGTTTTGTTTTAAACCTCGAGCATAAAAGCTCTGATCAAGAAGAGTTGACAAAGGAGTCACAAGAAGAAGCTCTGCTTGCGTGGGAAAAATGGGTTGACATAACTTCCACAACTTATTTTAAGGAAACTAAATATATGGGAGAAAGCAAAATCACCACACCTTAAGATGACGTAAGGGAGTGGCCACTTAAGAAATGTAACCCAAAAGGACGGTCTGTTGTAGAAACATGGGCCACCGGAGCTCATTAATGTAAGCACTTCACTTTGACTGAGTGGTAGAAGTTGATGATCACTGCATAGTAGTAGAAAGTATAACATTGCTGCTCAATCAAAATTCAATCCTCTGATTATATTGACAGCACTTTGAGAGTCTAAGGGGAAAAAAAAGTGAAATATACCCATGTCTTTTTTTATCACATATTAATAAGAGTACTAACTAGGGAGAAAAAAATGAATGGGAAAAAAAAAGTTTTTGGATATTCAGATATTCATTCTGTAAAAACAGTGTTTCCCTGACTCAATTTCAGAAACTTCCTGGGAACAAAGGCAGGAGGATTCCATTGTCAATTCGGTAGGGAAAATAACTGAGCTAATGTGGCAGGATAGTAAGAAGCTAGGGAAATTGCTGGGTGAGTGGAATGGGGAAACTAAGACAAGAAAATTAGACAAGGCCAGACAATTTTGAACAAATTACAGCCAGACCTTATCTTCCCTAAGTGAGGACATTTAAGAGCAAATGGTCTATGCCTCCCTTCCTTAACCAGAGAGCGCAATAGCTTAAATTACCCTGGTCTAGGAAATGGAGGACAAACAAAAAATCCCTGCCACATCAAGCCTGATGGAGTCAACTATGTATAACCCAGAAAATCTTGAGATGGAGCTGTTTGTGGTACTATTAGTGACAGAGTATATTGTGTTCTTCATGGGAAAAGGAGAGCATATAAATATCCAAAAGGCCAGCAAAACAAAATGCAACAGGAATCACGAATTGCTCTCCATATTTCATTCACCTCCTACTATTTTTAGGCGCCAAATTTTATGTGCACACACTAACATGCTGCTAAAGATAATAACAGTTCTCTGTCCTCTAACAGTTCAGCGAAGCCAAGTAACTAACACTGGGCAATGAGATGTAAATGGTAATGATGTGAATTATTTCTGGGTCATCTCCTTAAAGACAAAGCCACTTGCTCCTGGCTGTTCACTTTCCTTTCATGCTGTCTGAGAAATGGTAATAATGAGAGCAAATTTGGGAGTTTGGCTTTGAGGATGACAGCCCCAACATCATCATTCCCTCAAAGCTAAAAAACACATCCAGGGATGCTCCATAAGTGAAAATAAATTTATATTTATTTATTGATTTTTAATATAATTTATTGATTTTTTACAGAGAGGAAGAGAGAGGGATAGAGAGTTAGAAATATCTATGAGAGAGAATCATCGATCAGCTGCCTCTTACACTCCCCCCCCCCCCCCCCACTGGAGAAGTGCCCACAGCCAAGGTACATACCCTTGACCGGAATCGAACCCGGGACCTTTCAGGTGGCAGGCTGAAGCTCTATCCACTGAGCCAAACTGGTTTTGCCATAAATTTATATTTAAGGCATTGTATTTGGTTATCTATTTGTCGCAGCAGTGAGGCCTGAAGCCTACCTGATGCACTTGAAAAAAACACATGAATGTTTTCTGCTATGCATGCCTGAATTTTTAAATTAAATAAAATCTATCATGAAATAGAAATCTATTTCTATCTAAAATTTTCCATATATACAAAGCAGAGATCTGTGGATGATACATAAATTACATAAATCTAACAATCCACAGCAAGTAAGCGTCACCATCCATGTGACAGGCCATTTCTAGAAAGGCACTTCTGTTAGGATATTAAAGAAATATAAGGAATCAAGGTACAATACAATCTTATTGTTGTTTTTTTGGCTTGATTTCAATAAAATATTTTATGATTACATCTCTAGACATATGACCTAATTTTGTGCTTTTTCTAACATTCTTCTTTATCCATAAACTCTAATTAGAATTTATGTTGAGAGCTCCTTTAAATAAATAAATAAATAAATAAATAAATAAATAAATAAATAAATAAATGTAGCCCTGGTCCGGTTGTTCAATTGGTTAGAGCATCATCCTGTACAACAAAAGCTTGTAGGTTCGATTTTCAATCAGGGCACTTCAAGATGCAACTGTTCTCTCTCTCTCCCTCTTGTCTCCCACTTCCTCTATCTATGAAATAAATAAATAAATCATTGGGTGAAGATTTTTTCAAAACTTCAGTGAGTTTTTTTAAAAATCACAGTTACATTTTTTAAAAAAAATGCAGTTACAAAAACTGTAACTTGTCATTAACAAAAATGTGGGTCAATGATGAATTGCTATCTCATGTTGAAATTGTATTTCTCTAACTCATTACTTTAAAATATGGAAAGAACACACCAGTGAATTTTCATTAAATTGGCATAAAAGTTTAGCTTCCATGGACAAGATAAATTCTCAAGACAGGTTATATTGCAAAGGCAGTAACTTAACATTGAAAACATAAAGTTCTGTTTTGTAGTATCCTTCTTGCAAACATTCATGGTTAGAAATAAATATGATTTATAACATTTTAATATTAATCAACAAGTTTCAAGATGCAAGTCTCAGATTTGTGAAATATTTCTTCTCAGCATCATATAGACCTTCCAGTTTCTACTCTCCTCAAATAGAAAATATAGTTGTACTTTTGATTTTTATATGTGACAAAACATTGAATCAGTTCTCCACTTACAGGGCAGCAATGAGATTTTGGGAAGGCTATAAAGGTGTAGTCTCCTTGCACATTGGGAGTGGCTATCTATTTGGGTTTCAACTAAGAATACTATTATTTAATAAAATTCTTACTCTCTGTTTATCCATATTGATGTGATCTCCTGGTAATGTATGCTTCTCAGTTTGTGATTTATTTCTTTATTATTATTTTAAATACAAGGGCTAATGATGCTGACTTGTAAAGTGTGATATTGAAGCTTTTGTAATGCTCATAGTATAGGAGATAGTTTACAGCTTTTGAAGACTAGAACAGTAAACTTATTTAAATAAATAAATTTAAACATTAGGTAAATAAGTTTAAACATTAGGTGAAATAGCTCCCCCCCCCCTTTCCAGCACATAAGCATTCAAATATTAAAGCTTAGTTATGCATATATGCATTTCAATTATATCACTTCTCCAGGATTTTTCAATATATTACTCACTTTCATTTTTGCATTCTGTGCTTAAAACTCATGATAGAACAATGAATTAATTTTTATTAGTTACCTATTGCCAGGACACATTTTAAAATGAGATTTTAGTCACTGTGCAAGAGATAGATGCAAAGAAAAATAAACTAAACTACTTCCCTCTTTTGAGTAAAATTTGTATTCCGAAGGAAAATCCAACATGTCTTTGAACATTCAGGGAAAGTCTAATGCATTTTTTCCCGTTAACCTAGGACTCCTGAGGTTTGTGTGCATCATAAAGTGAACAGACTAGATATTACTATTAACCTCATCCACAAAGAAATAAAGACTAGTGTATTTTTCCTTTTTTTTTTTTAACCTTTATAGGTATCTTTCATTTTACTTTATCACTTAGTGGTTTATGTGGCACTGGTTGAGAAGCAATGTAAAAATAAATCTAAAAGTGTAAGCATTCAAAAGAACCAGAATTTAATTCTTCTAGTGCTGAAGTGAATTAATATTAGAATTGGATAATAAAATGCTTTGGCATGTTTAGAAGTATACTGTACATAGTATGTTTACATAAATATTGAAATTTTAAAAATATGTAAAATAGGAGGTTAGAGGTTCATGCCAAATGTGGTGTGGAGAGGAGAAAAGGTAGGATAAGTGAAAGGTTTATAGATGCAGTGATGAGAAGGGTGTTTTACTGGTACCACTGTGGTTAACTGGTTTTTAATAACTGAGAAAGGGGCAAGAGCAAGTCCAGATAGTATAGGCATGTCAGGTAAATCAGGAAGATGAAGTTTGATACTCTCCAGGTCTCTTCCCCATATATCCCAGGGAAGGGAGTGGACAAAGAAAGAAGGGACACATACCCAGTAAAGTCTGTGTGATGTAGGGGAGGGTGCTTGTCAGTTAGTCATATGGGAACACATCATTGGCCAGAATAGGCATGGCCAGTACAAGGACACCAAATATGAGATACACAGATTCCTGAACAAAGGGAATTCCCTCCTTGGTTCTCTTGGCTCTTGGTTCTCTTGCTGCAGGGGGTGTGTTCTCATGTTCTACACCTGCCCACATGGGTCACAGCCACATGGACCCTGCACCGTGGAGTAATGGACTGTGAGTAGCCTGATGCTACACTGGACTCCACTCCACCGAGGGAAGGAAGCTTTGGACACTGGCTTTGCTCCGAGCTCTGCGGAATCCCCAGCTGCACCTTTTTCCAGGACTAGTTTAACGGAAATGGGACTTTGGAAACCGAGGGATATACAGTAATTTCACAAAAACAAATCTTTTAAAATACATTTCATTCTCTCATAGGGGTCTCTAGAAAGGTTTATTCTAGCAATACTCCAAGAACCTCACTTCCACTGGTGGACACCCCACTCCCACCAGCAACAGAGAAGGGCAGTCCACACAATTCTCCCATAACATTACTAAGCAATTACTCCAGCTCTTCGTAGACATAGGCTAGTAATGTAAGTGAAACTTCTGGAAACATTGTGTATAACTTCAATAGATTTAAAGTTTGTGTAAAAGTACTTGCATATCTATGAACATGATAGTGAATGAATGTTGGCATCCTGGAATAATATTTTGATACAGTAATAAAAGTATACATTTCTTGCTCATTTTTCATTTAAAAAAAGGAGACTATGCACAATTGTAACGTTGTCTTAAATCTAACAAAAGTTAAAGGTGCTTTGAGTAATTGGGTATTATTTTCATAGTGGAGGTGTTTCTATTCATGTTCATTTTAAAAGCTGTAATTGGCTCAGAAGAACTAAAAGCAGTCTCAAACATTTGTTGAACCTCCCCTGATAATGGAAAAGATTAGGGTTTTATGCATCATGACAAGAAATTTCCAAGGTGGCCGAAACTGGTTTGGCTCAGTGGATAGAGCGTCGGCCTGCGGACTGAAAGGTCCCAGGTTCGATTTCTGCCAAGGGCATGTACATTGGTTGCAGGCACATCCCCAGTAGGGGGGTGTGCAGGAGGCAGCTGGTCGATGTTCCTCTCTCATCAATGTTTCTAGCTCTCTATCCCTCTCCCTTCCTTGCTGTAAAAAATCAATAAAATATATTTAAAAAAAAAAAAAAGAAATTTCCAAGGTGGAGTGTGCCTTATGTATGCTCATGTTGATATAGTATATTAACTATCCTATATAATAAAACCATACTACATTAAATGTCCAATTAACTGGTCAGCCTTTCAACCAATCAAAGCTTAATATGATAATGATATGCTAAGGCCGCTCAACCTATGACATGCACTGACCACCAAGAGGCAGATGCTCAGACCAGTAGGTTAGCTTGCTGCTTGGGTCTGGCCAATCAGGACTGAGTGAGATGGGCTGGACATGCCCTGGATTCCTCCCACAGTGCCTTTCTGGCTGGCCAACCTCCCACATCTCTCCTCGGCCCCAACTGTACACAGGTAGGGTCCGTCAGCTTGGCCTGTGCCCTCTCACAATCAGGGACCCTTTGGGGGATGTCGGAGAGCTAGATTTAGCCTGATCCTGCAGGCCATGCTAGACCATGTGGTAAGGTATGTATAATTTTGTAATAAACTGACAAATTGTCTTCCAAAATAGCTGCACCATTTTGCATTCTCAACAGCAATGAATGGGAATATTTGTTGGTCTATGTCCCTGTTAGCGTTTGGTGTTGTCAGTGTTCCAGATTTTGGCCATTCTAATAGGTGTATTGAGTAATGTCATTGTTGTTCTTTTTTTAAATCCCATAATGACATAAGATATTAAATGGCTTTCATATGAAAAAGATACAGTATATGTATATAATTGGTGAGGTAAGTGTTCAGATCTTTTGGCTAGTTTTAATTGCCTTTTTATGCTTGAGTTTTAAGTTATTTTTGATAACCGTCCATGATCAGCTGTGTCTTTTGCAAATATTTTCTCCTAGCCAGTGGCTTGTCTTTTTATTTTCTTGATATTGTCTCCTGCAGAGCAGTTATTTTAATTTAAATAAAGTGCCAGTGATCAATTAATTCTTCCATGGATAGTTCTTTAGTTGCTCCATGTAAAAGTAATCACCATATCCAAGGTCAATTAGATTTTCTCTTATTTGACCTTCTTGAAATTGAACAGTATTTTTCAGTTTACATTGAGGTCCATGATCCATTTTGAGTTAATAAGTTGTGTTTTTTTTGTTTGTTTGTTTATTTTTATTTTTAATTTTTTAAATAAGACACATTTAATATATTTTATTGATTTTTCACAGAGGGGAAGGAAGAGAGATATAGAGCTAGAAACCTCAATGAGAGAGAAACATCAACCAGCTGCCTCCTGCACACCCCCTACCAGGGATGTGCCCACAACCAATGTACATGCCCCTGACAGGAATCGAACCTGGGACCTCTCAGTCCGCAGACCTACACTCTATCCACTGAGCCAAATCAGTTTTGGCATGATTTAATAAGTTTTTATAAGTTATGTGTCAAGATTTCTGAGTGTCACTTTAGGCCTGATCTTATTGCCCTTTCCTGCAGGCCTAGTCACCCCCAACTTCTCTCCTCTGCCAACCTGGTCACCCTTAACTGCCCTTCTCTGCATGCTTGATAGCCCCCAACTGCCCTCCCTTGCAGACCTGGTCCCACCCAACTGCTCTCCCCTCCTGGCCATATTGTGGTGGCTATCTTGTGTCCACATGGGGGCAGCCATCTTTGACCACATGGGGGCAGCCATCTTGTGTGTTGGAGTGATGGTCAATCTGCATATTACTCTTTTATTAGATAGGATAGAGGCCTGGTGCATGGGTGGAGGCCAGCTGGTTTGCCCTAAAGGGTGTCCCGCATCAGGATGGGGGATTTCTTTGATCATGGGGTGGCCTGAGTGAGGGGCCTGTGGTGGTTTGCAAGCCAGCTATGCTCCCCAGCGACCCAAGCAGTGGCCCTGATATCTGGGATTTATTTATCTTCTATAATTGAAACTTTGTAGCCATGAGCAGAGGCTAAGGCAGACCAGAGTGTATGGAAAGCTTGGCTTCCTCCATTGCTGGGGGCAACTCAAGCCTCCTGTTCTCTCTAGCTCTGTGGGTGTCACCGTTTTTGTTGAGATTTATTTATCTTTTATAATTAAAACTTTGTAGCCTTGAGTGTAGCCATGGGCTTGCCAGGGTGGCAAGGAAGCTTGGCTTCCTCCATTGCTGGGAAATCCAAGCCTCCTATGGCTGCAACCAGATTGGTTGGGTTATTTTGCATACTCACTCCTGATCTGATTGACTGGTGGTCATAGTTGGTGACTATAGTGGAGGTATGGTCAAGTTGCATATTACTCTTTTATTAGATAGGATGAGTGAAGTATATGTAAGTGGGCCTTTAGCAAGTTATTATTAGTCTCAGTCTTCTGGTGATCCTGTGCTCCTAGACCTATTTTCATAACATGGCACACATAAACTAATTCTGTGGCATCACCAAAATATATATTTTTTGTCAATCTGACAAAATAAAATAGCATTATTTTGATTCAGTCACACTGGCTGACTATTATTTTTGCTGTTGCCTTTTTTTTTTTTTGTACAGGATGTATTCTTTTTAGATTGGCTTCTTTCACTTAGTATTATGCATTTATTTATTTTTTTAACTTGACAATCTAAGGGAATAGAGGTCAGTGCCCCTGACTAAATAGTCAGGTATTGCATCTTTCATAAATTCTTGGAGCACACCGATTGAAAATTGCTGCACTAGACTGTGATCTTCACTAGTAAATCACAGACCCCCCCCCCCCCCACCTCCACTTTACTTGGGACAGGATATCTAAAGGGAGCTAGAGTTGTGTATTTCCCTACCCATAGGTGGTAAAACCCTACAGGATAGCTCCTGAGAAAATATATTCTCCCCAGGGCAGGCCTTGTTAAGAGGAACAGAATGCTCTGGAGTATATCAAAATGGTCACTTTTTCTCTCCAGTTGCCTGAAGCCAGACTTTTTCCCCAGCTTTGATGTTCACAGAGAGGATCTGGTAGGGCTATTGGAAGTGAAACTCAGGCAAGCATGGAGGCCCCTGTAGCTTTTATCTCTCAGGCTTGTCCACACTGAGTCTCCAGCAGTTTATCAACTACAATATAGGTTTTCCTTCCCCCCCCCCCTCCCCCGCACTGGTTCCTAGTAGCGTCTGCTTATGGGTTTTAGCTCTGGGAAGTTGTGAATCTCTGCATTCTACCAGTCTCTCCATTTTGTAAGGCAGAGGTTTGTCATGTGACTTCACTTCTCTGCCAGATATAACGCTAGTTGTTGATTTTTCAGTTGTTCAGCTTTTATTTGTTATTAGGAAGAAGTGGCAACTTTTAAGTGTTTACATTCCAGCCTGAAAACCTGGTTTGCTTTCTAAAAAAGAGGATATTTTATATTGCAATGCAATTACTTAACAAAATATCCTTTCTCTACCTAAACCGTAAAATACTAATCATGGGGCCCTGTGGTTAAAGTTTTAGCTGAAGGTTATATCCCTGGCCCTGCTCTGGGTCCTGCCGGAGGCAACCAATTGATAATTGATGTGTCTCTATCACATCTCTCTCTTTCTCTCTCTCTCTCTCTCTCTCTCTCTCTCTCTCTCTCTCTCTCTCTCTCTCTCTCTCTCCCTCCTTCGCTTCCCCTCTCTTACTCTCTCTAAAAATCAATGGAAAAAATATCCCTGGGTGAGGATTAACAACAACAACAAAAATACTAGCCATGAATTCACATAGCAAAACATGACAGGTTTACTGTTATGTGTATATTCTTTCTATCCTTTTAAAATAATATAGGAAGTTATAGTTTCATTATGATTATATCACCTTACCCACAGTAATGAATAATTATTAGCCTTTACATTAAATTTTGAGAAATATATGCAATTATGTTATCAAGTCTCAGTTTATAATTTTTATCATTAAGTAAGAATATTTTATTATTTTACTCCAATAGGTATACGTGATAGACTACGTACTATTTTTATCAGTCTCTTGGACTAATTCTATTTTTGTGATTTTTTTTTGGGGGGGGGGATTATTATTGTATTCTTTATATTGCTATATGTCTAGTTAGGTTTGCTTTCATCTCTATAAATTTGGAACACATGCACTCATTTTTTAAAAAAATTACCTGCAAATATATTTTAGAATGTACATAAAAGGACTTCTTTTCAGTTGAAGAATTACAGACTAACAGCCAATGGCAGGACAAGATTTGAAAGCTCTCTGAAGAAAGATGAGAGAAGCTGGGTGGAAGAGAGTGTTACTCCCCTGGGCATTGAGCAGATCTTCTCCAGCCTGGGCTGCTGGCTGCTATGAGAAATGTATGGTCTCTTCTGATTCTAAACTTTAGGTTCTGTCCTGCCACCTGAAGAGGCTGGCACTGTTGTGTCAAGCAAGGACCCTACCAGCATACCATCATTTTTTTTAACCTTTAACTATTTTTAAAACACCAAAAACAGACAGGAACTTTAATAGCTAAAATATACTAGAAGTATCCCTGGTGCAATGGTCTCCACCACTCTTGAAATTCCCCTTTGCTTACCCTTTAAAACTAGGGCACGAGAGGACAGGGAGACCTGAATGGCTTGCTGCTACCAATATTTATTTTTTTGTTATTTGCTTAAATTATTCTTAATATAGCATCCTGTTGCTTGCTAAAAAAAATCTTATTTGGTAAACTTTTAATTCAATAATGTACACATAATTCACTCTTTATTATTTTATTTCATAATTAGTGCAAATTTTTAAAAATTTATAGAATGCTCCTTGATTTTAGTATTAGCATAATTGTTGGTTGTTCTTTTTTTTGGTAACTTAAAAGCTTACTTCTAATAGAAATATCAGTAAGTTCCCATGAAAGAATGAATAGATAAATCCAGCTAACGGAATATTGAAAAATAATTATTTTAGCACATATTTGTGTTTGCCCTACAATGCCTCAAATATTATTTATAGAACCATTTGAAGAACTATATTTAGTGATTTTCATTGATCCTTTTCCATAACTCTATTTTATAAATGTTGGATTTTAATTCACTTATAAATAAAACCAGAATTTATTTTCTTCATAAAACAAGTTACTATGATATAATTTCTGTGGCATAAAATATATCAGGATACCATTTTTGTAGCTTTATCCATAAGTGATGGCTTAGATTATGTGAGAATTATTGAATTAAAACTTTACCAATTAAGATTTTCTTTGGTAAGCCACAGGATGCTATATTAAGAATGATTTAAGCAGGTAAGAAAAAAATAATAATTACCTGCTTAAATGGTGGTACAATCCAGTACACTGAAAGGTTTGGAGTGGGCTGGGTTGTGTACCTATGACATGAGACATTAATGTATCAAAAATATTTTATTCCTAACTCCTGGGTTCAGGTGGGCTGAGACCCAGAAAGGCATCAGCGAAGAGAGGAGGGAGAAATAGGTTTTTATTAATCCTTGTTGCTTGCAAGCTGCTCTAATCTGTCCTTGGTTCCACCCATGCCAAGTGTCTTCTGGTTATCTGAGCTATGCTGTGCTCAAGGCTGCAAGCTTTCTGCAATGTATCTGCTAAGCACAATAAGTTTTTCTCTGCCCCTTTTTATTCTCTTTAACCCTTTCATACACCATCATAAAGGACTAGATCTATTAATTTCCATACTTTGGGAGCCTTAACATGTGCCTTGTATCTTCATGATTACAAATGGTTGTGGTATTTTAGGAAATCAAATATCTAAATCCCAAGCATGAAGATGAATGGAGAAGCAGAGCAAAGAGTCAGGTATAGAAAGGTTCATGGGCTATGATTTTACTCTCTTTAAAATATTTTTTTCTGAATTTTACTGGTGTATTTAAAGCTAAGTAAGAGCACTCCCGCTGACTTTGCAATAAGAAAAAGCTTAATTATCTACAATATTATAACTTTCATAACTTCCCTGTTGATTAAGTTTTAATATATTTATTAATGATAAGAAGATTTATTGTCCTAGCCTGTTTGGTTCAGTGGAAAGAGTGTTGGTCTGGGTTTGATTCAGGTCAAGGGCACATGCCTGCATTGCAGGCTAGATTCCCACTGGGGTTGACCAGGATCCTACTAATGATTCTCGCTCATCTTTGATGTCTCTCTCTCTCTCTCTCTCTCTCTCTCTCTCTCTCTCTCTCTCTCTCTCTCTCTCTCTCTCTCCCTTCTTTTCTGATATCAACAAAAATACCTTAAAAAAAGAAGATTTATGAAGGGATGAATGGATCATCTAATTTTATAAGTGTAGGAGGTTGTTATAATAAGAGTTTCCATGGTAGAGCAGAAATGTACCTTGGTGGAAGTGTCTTATTATTAAAAAAAAAAATACTGCCTAAGTTAACTGTGACATCATTTTTTAAAGGTAGATTTGGAATGAGCACACTGTGAGTTTCTCATTTATCATAGAAGTATTAAAGGATGTGGCATTACCAAAATCATATATCAAAATATTCAATGAATTAAAAGTAGTAAGCTCATCTTTCCTATAGATTAACATGATAATTTTCTAGATTGATAACTTGTGATGAAGTAAAAATACAACCTGATGTGAGAGAAGTAATGTCAACTATTAAACATATGTTACAGACTTTCATTAATATTTCTACCACTTATTAATTATAGTGACCCCTGAATAAGAGTTTAAGCTGTGTGGGTAAACTTTTACATCATTTTTTTCTAATAAATTCATATCCCTGAATTTCATCCGTGGTTCAGCCAACCATGGATAGAAAACAAAATTTCTTAATCTTGCTTGGGAATCTGCATATATGGAGAGCCATGTTCATTGTTCTATACTGTTTTATAAAAGGAACTCGTGCATTCACAGACTTTGGTATCCATGTTGGATCATGGAACCAATCCCCCACAGATTTTAAGGCATGACTATAGCTATCTATGTTTTGGAACAGTCAAAATTTATACAACATATATGGTACTGTTACCCTTTATATCACATAAGGACCAAATATATGTAGCATGGTGGAAGTTGTTTACATCCTTTGAGGTGTAGTTTCCTTATCTAAAACAAAAATCACAGATTATTGAGGTATTAATATTCATTCATTTAAAATATTATTGAGCATCACCTAATATTTTCATTTAATGTTAAAATATTAGGCATATATCAGTGAAATACCTAGCATATACACAGTAAACAAATACTAGTTTTCAAGTAGCACAAGTCCATTTGATTTCACTTATAGAAAAAATATCAGTTAAATTATTTTCTATTTGAAGTAGCATACTCATTAAAAAAACTATATAATTGTACTCTTGGACTTTTGTGAGATTGATTGAAGTACAAACCATAATTTACTTCACTAACAAATCTCAAGCTGCTGACATTATATGCTATAGTAAGTTATAAAGTTTTGATTATATATTTAAGAAAGAAAAATGTAGAATGCATAATGTAGGTGATATAAAAGGCATTCAGTCCCTGTAATGCACTGCAGAACCCAAATGTAATTGCCTTATTGACATCATGATAAATTTAGTTTAGAGAGTTCTAATAAACAGCTGTTGCCTCCACTCACAAATGTGTTCAACCATTCATGCTTCAAATGACTATCATATTTTTAAGTGAGAATAATTTATAACTCAATTATGGTCTGTTTTTTAGTTTGTTTGAATGTGATGCTGAAAGAAAAATTTATTAATACATTATAGTTTGTGGGAAAATAAATGTGACAAGAAAAAAATTAATAATAAGGCCATTTAGTTTGATTGTGGCCAAATGATCTTATTTAAATCTTGTCTACAAAAATGGCATAAATTTAAATTAATGTTTCTGATTTATATATTCACAACAACAAAAATACATAAAATGTTTCAAGGCAATTCAACATTTGCTGGGAGAAAGGAAAAAAAAGAAAGAATTTAGAAAAGAAGTAACTGCTGAATTAAAGGAGAAGAAAGCTGCTCACTAGTATTTTGATGGAAGAAGTTATGGTCAAAAGAGGAGTCATTATTTCCCACACACTGAGAGACTGAGGTCAAGGACACTGAAGTTGTGTGCCAAGAACCAATTCCAGCATGTAATAATTATAAGAGTTCCATCAAAAGGCTGGTGAACCACACATGTAGTTTACCTGTTGGAAAGGGCTAAACAGCACTTCCCCCAAAGCTGAATAGGATTGTGAACTGCCAGACAGCTCAGGGCATTTTATTGCCTCCTGTTGGCCAAACACCTGAACAGCTGTAGGCTATTCCCCAAACTGAAAATGCTTCTGTATAATACTCTTTGATAACTTACCTTTTGAAGTGTACATTTCCACCTTGCCTTGGGGAAAATTGTATTAGAAATAAAGCACAGGGTCCTGAGACAAGGAGAGTCTTCCTTCCCTTTAGCTGAAGCTCCTCTGAGCCCCAATGCCTTTCAAAACTATCTTTTATTCTTAGACTCTTTAATCATCTACACACAGACCCTTTCTCCAGAATGCTGAACCCTTTGTAAGGCTGGGGAAAAGAACTTCGGCAGTTGGGCATAGGGTGGAGTTAGATAGATGCCAGAATGAAAATAGTGACTAATTTAATGTATTACGTAGTTTCTTTCCTGACCCCATATGCCATATAAAATCTCTGTGGACACCCACATATAAATTGCTGCAAGACAATATGCTTTTCAATTTTATGTATTTCTAAATGCACTTGTGTTTAGGTATGTATTCAGAGTAAAGGCCCACTCCTGCATGATGAATGAAAAGCAATGCCTGTGAGTTCAAAAGCCCCATTAGCAGGCACAGAGCACTGAAACACTTTTCATTTTTGCTTTTGGTAAATCTTTTAAAATTAATTTAAAATTAGTGATAACTAAATTTAAAGTAAGGTAAATATTGCATTGAGATAATATAAAATTTGCTGAAAAACGGCATAATTCTATGAACAACATTGGTTAAAAAGTCCATGTGTAAACTTATATGTGTTTGTACATAAATGCACAATTCTCTTGGTGTCCCAAAGATCATCAAGATCATAGTACAACCATGAAAAGACATCTGCCTAATATAAGAAAGTAACATATGGAAATAACTGTTAAAATAAAAGTACTGCTCAGTTAAAAAATATACTATTAATGAATCAATACACCTTGCATAAGGACAAGAGAACAAGGGTGAATAGCAAGGATACAAAAAAATCGTAAAGTTAAATAAATAAAAAAAGAAGAAGAACATCTAAAATGAGAGGAAAGGATACAGAGAAGGGCAAATTGTCTATCCTTTTAAGGCATGGGTTCCCATAGTGAGAGAGCTCACCATGTACTAGCAGTCAAAACACAGTCACACCCAGACCTAGACAAGTCACCATGGGGATTCAGACATCTGCTGAAAAGCAAATTCCAGCTCTCATGGCCCTTACATGTTATAGAAAACTGGTAGGAAAACTCTTATTATTTCCATTATTCCCGCTAAGAAACTGTATTGCTCAATAGGTTAGGATGTTTTTTGTAACCAGATGTCAGAAGAGGTGTTTCCTTTGAGTTTCCAATGAACTTTCCTGCAATCTTATGCCAGGTTCAGTAAGAGAGAGAGGAAAGCCTCACATTTTAAAATTCTTAATTGTCTATGAGCTTCTGCTTCTACTCACACCACCTGCCTTTGATTTCTGTACAGATTCCAGATCATAATGAGCTCAAATAAATGGTTGTCAGCCCATATCTGTGATTTCCAAAAAGAATAAATAAAGCAACAGTGCAATATCAGCAAAGTCCAAAGAAATTTGATTAACTAAAATGCAATAACTTAAAAAATTGCAGTTAAGTGAAATTAAGATATTTCTGACAACGTGAACTCCTATCTCTTCTTTGTAACTTTCATTACCCTTCTGCTTTCTCCAGCTTTGCATCATATACCGGCCCAATGCAGGCTGTTTTAAGTACTTGCTGTATTCTGACAAGCCATTTCCTGAGACCCTCCACCTGTATTGTAGGAAGTTATTTTCACAAGTAGCATTTTATCAAAATCATGTTACCAAGCAAACATATACTGGCATAAAATTAAATACCTAGTAAATGGTAAAGCTAATATTCACACTCCACCAAGAGCATAGACTTTTTAGTATATTCATTGCCTCTAATGTATTCATGATAGCAATGAATCATGCAGCAGAACAGAAAGAGGTGACCTTTTTAGACCATAGCTAGTGGCAGAAACAGTATAGCATATAAGTGGGCCAGCTATGAAAATAGCTCAAATGTATTGATTTATTACTATTGGCCAGACAATATGATAAAGGACGGACGCAGTGTTTCCTCACCTCCTGAAAACACCCTTAAGAAAATGTGTTACATACTGCTATTTTCAAATACCAGCGGACAAAGGACTGTCCCACTGAGACAGATCTGGGAAATTGTGATGGCATTATCTCGACCAAGTCCTCCTGATTCCAGAATGTCAGTGTGTTAGCTACTATTCTGCACTCGGCACATCATGTACATTGTACAACACCATTGCCGATTTTGCAGAGCCAGATAATAGGGCGTTGAGACATCAAATAAATTTCCCAGCGTAGCAAAACTGGTCATGATGAAATTTCTAAACACAACTTTTTAATGTGACTTGAAAACCTTGCTCATCCCACCACACCATGCTCCTGTTCAAATCAGTGCCATTTCAGCAGTTAGCAATCACAGTTCATCACATCTACAAGTTCTAATTCGATTTATCAGCCTCTTTTCTCTGGAGGCCATTGTAGTGTGAAACCCCATACCCTAGTGATCTGTAAATGACACTAATTTGGGCTTTTAATGTATCCCAAGTACAACAGTTATAATTTTGTATTCTTTTAACTTTAAAATATGAACTATCAAATGTCATTATGCTAAGTTTAAAAATAAAGATCTTTCAGTGCCACACAGTGACAGTATTTGATTGATTTAATTTTGCAATAAAGAAAATCCTTCCTTAAATTTAAATTTTATCAGATATATAATTTTTAAATATTTTCTCTCATTTCAGAGTTTGCCTTCTTAATTTGTTGATGGTCTCCTTTGCTATGCAGAAGCCTTTTCAGTTTGATATAGTTCCACTTGATTTATTAGATTTATTTTGTTTGTTTTGTTTTTGCTTTTGCTGCAAAATCTAAAGTCATTGCTGAAACCACTGTCAATGAGGTTGCCCTTGTTTTCTTCTAGGAATTTTATAGCTTCAGGTTGTATGGTCCAGTCTTCAATTCAATTTGAGTTATACTGAGTGGCTAGTTTATTATGACCTCTGAACGCATAATAATCTGTAATCTGGCCACTCAGCGTGTGTGTGTCTGTGTGTGTGTGTGTGTGTGTGTGTGTGTGTGTGTGTAATTTAGACGCCTGGTGCATGAATTCGTGCATGGCTGAGTTCAGCCAGCCTGGCCAGGGTGAGGGGACATGGGCAGTTGGCCAGCCTGCCTATTGGTCCAGGGGACAATTTGCATATTAGCCTTTTATTATATAGGATATATACTGAGTGGCCAGATTATTATGCATTCAGAGATCATAATAATCTGGCCACTCAGTGTATAATTGTATCTTACTTTATTGATATGTTGTTTGGAAAATTTACTTTCAGATAGATACTAATTTACTTTCAGATAGATGCTAATATGCTAGGGCCAACCATAAATTACCTATTTGTGAAAAATATTTTAGTTTTAAGTTTAAATCTACTACTGCTTGTGTATTTGTGTGTTTCCTCAGATTTACTTATTATTATAAATTTAAATAGTTTGATGCTATTTGTTAACATAGTAAATGCAGTTTTAAGCTTATGACTTTCTGTTGCCTTATCATAATCTATCATTATGTATAGCTCAATTTATTCTTTTTTAAAAAATATATATTTATTGATTTTTACAGAGAGGAAGAGAGAGGGATAGAGAGTTAGAAACATCAATGAGAGAGAATCATTGATCAGCAGCCTCTTGCACACTCCCTACTGGGGATGTGCCTGCAAACAAGGTACATGCCCTTGACCAGAGTCGAACTTGGGACCTTTCAGTCTGCAAGCTGACTCTATCCACTGAGCCAAACCGGTTTCAGCAACTCAATTTATGCTTAATAATTCTTTTGCCCCTTATAATTCCATGTTTCTGTTTTAATATTAAGCACCAGTTTTATTCTGTGATTTATATGTCTAGTTCTGTTATTACTTTTATCCTTGTTTTATTTATTTATTTATTTATTTATTTATTTATTTATTATTATTTTTTTAGTTTTTTCACCTAAAGAAATGCTGAAAAAGGAATATTTATAAATGGAATTTTAAAATTAATTAAGATGAAAGTATCTGTTAGACTAGTCTTATTTGTATTTAATATTATTGTTATTATATATTGTGTTTATCTATATCTCCTTTTTTGTTTCATCTATTGATTAAGTTTTACTTTCTTAATTTAATTTTTATTTCATCTCCTTTATATCTTGCATTGAACTTATCAGTTTTAATTATTCTTTATTCTTCACATTTTAAGAAAACATATATTTTGTTTCTCATCCTTAAGAAATTTTACTTGCATTAACAATGTTTGAGATGTATCAGTTCTCTATTTTCTCAAAAGTACATGAATCTAAAGTCTACATTTTTGACAATTTTGTTGATTTCAGTGGTCCCAAATGTTCTTTTCAGACATTTGTTTACAATTATTTCTTCAGTGGGATAATATTTTGTTCTCTAAATTTTTCTTCTTTAATTTCTATATTATGGCTTAATAGAAAAATGTAAGTTGTCTGACTAGTATAGGAAATTGATAAATTTGGATAGATATTGTATATTATAACAATAAAATAATAAGATAGATTAGAACTAAAATAAGTTAATTATCATGTGAAATACAATCATATGAATGAGAAGCACTAGTATCACATCTGCTAAAAACTTTAAGAAAGTTATGTATTATTTGAGTAATTTGTAAATTTATTATAAACTTCTTTGTGTTCTTACCTCTACTAATAATTGTGATAACTTTGCAGGCAGAATTCTAATTGCTTTTCCTCTACACATAATCATCATATTTTTTTTAAGTTACTCTCTATTTGGTGTATTAAAGGGGCAATTATGTGCCTAAGATTTTACTACTGGTTCTGACTTATTTTGTTCTCACCTTAACATTTTTAAAGTTTTAGGACCTATATCTTTCTTTCATTTCTCATGAGTTTTTAGACAATATCATTTCAAATATGTAATTCTTTTTTTTTATTTCCCTAATTATTTATCCTCTTTGACTGGTAACATCTCTCATATTTTTATTGCTTTATGTCTTTCTGATGCATTTAAATAAATTCCCTCATATGTTTCAGCCAGTATATTAATTCCATGTTGAATTATATCTAATCTTATATATAATTCATTAATTCATCTATTAAAATGTTAATTATAATAAAACATTTCTTTATTTGGTCTTTATTTCTATAATTCATCTATTAAAATGTTAATTATAATAAAACATTTCTTTATTTGGTCTTTATTTATTTCTTTACTTGATAATTTGGCCTTATTTTAAACATGTTTACGTGTATTTTATGCTGCTGTAGGCTTTTAATTTATTTAATTGACTTTATCAATTAAATTTTTAGAGCACATTTATGTTTCTTTTTGGAGTTTTTACTCTTATCTGAAGTTCTGGAAATATTAATCATATTATTTTGGACCAAAGCTTCCCATAATAGATTACTTCCTATGGTAATTTTACTTCTTTTCTTTTAATCCTCACCCCAGTACATTTTTCCATTGATTTTTAGAGACAGTGGAAGAGAGAAGGAAAGACAAAGAGAGATATCCATGTGAGAGAAATACATGGATTGTTTTCTTGCAAGTGACCTGATTCTTTAAAGGATTGTTTTTTTTTGTTTTTGTTTTTTTTTGTTTTTATCCTGCTTAAAGGCCAAGGCATATAATTCCTGCATTCCACAAATGCGGGATAGCCCAAATATTTTGTTTGTTTGTTTGTTCTAATCTAAAAGTTCTCAACCAAGGAAAATGTCTCCACTTACCCAATTGTCATCAATATTTCGCAATATCTGTAAACACTTCTGGTTGTCTTCAAAAATATGAGTGGGATTGTACTACTGGCAACAAGTAGGTAGAGGTCAGGTATACTGTCAAATATCATATTGAATGACAGATTGTCCCCCAAAACAAATGATCATCCAGTCAAAATGTCAATAATGTCAAAGATGAAATTTTAGTACAATTAATTTTATTGCATTTTATTTTTTCTGAGCACCCAGGGGCAAAATATTCTTTTTACTTTCTTAAGCTTTTCCATTTCTTCATCAATTTTAAATCTTCAAATTTTGTAAAAGAGAATATATTACTATGTGATGGAAAAATCATAATCCCTTTTTCTCAAAAAACAAACAAACAAAAAACAACTTGATGAGATATTTTCCCCCTTTTAATGATTTTCTTTCAATTTTAATTGCATTACCATAACTCAATAACATTAACTTGGAAAATATTTATATTTCTAAATTATATTGAGTAGAATTGACATATTTAGCAAATCATATTATAATTCTGTATTTTGAATAATACTGAACTGAAAGACTAATAAATCTTCTCATTATTAGCAATGAACTTTCTATTTTTCAGAATATGCAAACATGTTAGAACCTTGAAAATTAAACCATTGTATGTATGCCAGTTTCTAATAGCTTTTGATTTTCCTTTTCTTTGAGAAATACAGATTATCAAAATAATAACATTCTGAAAGTTATCTAGTTTTATATTTTAGCTCTTTGACACTATATATAATATCATTAAATTCTTGCTAAAATAGTATATTGCTTAGTTATTATTTTTATTATTTACCCGGTAGAAATGTATGATTTAAACAAAAACAAAAACAAAAACTAATGTAATAATTATCTTCTGTATAGATGGCACCTGTCAGTGAAAACAATCAAGTGTCTTTCAGAATGAGGTCAACTTCCTTTAGTAACATTGCAGTATATCATGATGATTCTTCAGGTTTTTCCATTGAACATAAACATGGAGAACTAGATGACTTTGCAATTTAGATTGCCTGGGAACACTGCCAAAAATTGGATAGTGTGGTACATTAATATAATGGAGAGAGACTCACACTTGAATTACACTTATGTTTTATTGGATTAAACAACAACAACAAAAAGCAAACCAAAAAATACCTCACTATAACTTTAGACAGTCATTAAATAGAAAAACCTAATTATAAAGTTAAGGCAAAACTGATCAATATCATTGGCCTCTATCTACTAATTGGTATAGCCCAGCCTGTGTGGCTCAGTTCGCTGAGCATTTTCCCATGTACAAGGAAGTCCCTGGTTAGGTTCCTGGTCCAAAAAAAATATACTGCAAAGCCACTAAAATCAGAAAAGCCTGGGACTGGCAGAAGAGAGGCATTCAAACCAATGGAACAGAACAGAGAACCCAGGAATCAACCCAAGACACTATGCTCAATTCATATTTGACAAAGGAGGCAAGAGCATACAATGGAGTCAAGACAGTCTCTTTAATAAATGTTGTTGGGAAAATTGGACAGAAACATGCAAAAAAAAAATGAAACTAGATCACCAACTTACAGAATACTCAGGAATAAACTCAAAATGGTTAAAAGACTTCAATGCAAATCATATATCCTTAAAAATCCTAGAAAGATCCATAAGCAGAAAAATCTCAGTCATCTCACATAGCAATACGTTTGCCAATACATCCAAGCCAGTGAAAACCATCTCCAGTTCACGATCTGATCCTCCTAGTTCAAGGGAAACAAAGAAGAAATTAAACAAATGGGACAACCGCAAAATAAAAAGTTTCTGCACAAAAAAGAAACCTTTCAGGATGATTCAAGAATAAGGCCTAGGATATACCTAGGCAGCAGATAAATCTATGAATTTAATGATACCCATATTGGCATGTTGGGTATCAGCCTAATGGGATGCCTTCAAATAATTTAGACCAGGAAAATATCTACACTACATTAAAATATCATTCTGTCTGTAAAGAATAGATTTAAGGGCAGCATGAGTAAGTCCCTACAGGTCTCAATTATTTTTTTTTTCTCTCAGTTATTAGCTTAATAACAACAACCCAAATATGATGTCTAATGAAGGTCACCATATGGATCAGATATCTGAAGTAATTTTGGTTGTTCCTGTGTTTTGTCATGATTATTAAATGTACACTGTTTAATTCTCAAAAAGTTTCTAGTCAGTGATAAGCAGGTAAATGTTCAACAGTGGAGAAACAAGTCTGATTTATAACATTAGCTGATTTCATGATGAAAATATTACCACCATTGTGACCAGTTTCAAATTGTTATCTGGATCATAACATTTCTTTTTAATAATCAGCTCATCCAAGCCAGTGAAAACCATCTCCAGTTCATGATCTGATCCTCCTATCTAATTAAAAAGTAATATGCAAATTGACCATCACTCCAAAACATAAGATGGCTGCCCCCATGTGGTCAAAGATCCTGCCCCCATGTGGACACAAAATGGCCACCTTTATATGGTCGGCAATGGAGGGCTGTTGGGGGGGACCAGGTCTGCAGGGGAGGGCAGTTGGGAGGGACAAGGCCTGCAGGGGGAAGGAAGTTAGTGGCAACCAGGCCAGCAACAGAGGGCAGAGAGGAACAACCAGGCTGGCAATGGAGGGCAGTTAGGGGTGACTGGGCCAGCAGGAGAGGGCAGTTGGGGGTAACCAAGCCTACAGTGAGGACAGTTAGGGGTGACCAGACTGGCAGGGGAGGGAAGTTAGGGGTGACCAGCCTGCAAGGAAGGGGAGTTGGGGAGGACCAGGCCTGCAGGGGAGGAAAGTTACGGGTGCCCAGGCCAGCAGGGGAGGGTCATTGGGGGTGACCAGGCCAGCTGGGGATGGCAGTTAGGGGAAATTGGGCCAGTAGGGGAGCAGTTAGGCATTGATCAGGCTGGCAAGTGAGTGGTTAGGGGTGATCACACTATCAGTGTGAAGGAGTTAGGGGCAATCAGGCAGGCAGGCAGATTAGCAGTTGTGAGCCAGCAGTCCTGAATTGTGAGAAGGATGTCCAACTGACCATTTAAGCCCAATCTTGATCCCATATTAGAGAGGGTGCAGACTGAACTGAGGGACTCTCCCCTGTACCCATGCACGAATTTCATGAACCAGGCCTCTAGTTTTTTATAACATACTATGCATTAGTACTATTTTTTTCACGTTCAAGTGAGTACCAGTTTTGACTATAAATTAGTTATCTTGTCTATAATGGAAGGGTATTATTGGTAACAAATCAATAGAAATATATTAATGTTGACTTTTTTTCCTGCTTTACATATGGAATCAAATTACATTACACAAAGAAATAGAATCAAATGGCATTACAAAGGTAAAGCATTAAATGTATGTAATCCGCAGAAACCGGTTTGGCTCAGTGGTAGAGCATCAGTCTACAGACTAAAAGGTCCCAGGTTCGATTCTGGTCAAGGGCATGTACATTGGTTGCGGGCACATCCCTGGAAGGGGGTGTGCAAGAGGAAGCTGGTCGATGTTTCTCTCTCATCGACATTTCTAGCCCTCTATCCCTCTTTCCTCCTCTCTGAAAAATATCAATAAAATATATATTAAAATAAATAAATAAATAAATAAATAAATAAATAAATAAACAAACAAATTTGTATGTAATCCTCCTAGGATAAAAATTAATTTATTAGCTGAAACCGGTTTGGCTCAGTGGATAGAGCATTGGCCTGTGGACTGAAGGGTCCCAGGTTCAATTTCAGTCAAGGGCATGTACCTTGGTTGCAGGCATATCTCCAGGAGGGGGTGTGCAGGAGGCAGCTGATCGATGATTCTCTCTCATCAGTGTTTCTAACTCTCTATCCCTTTCTCTTCCTCTCTGTAAAAAATCAATAAAATATATTAAAAAAATAATTTATTAGATCAATAATTTTATACTTGGCTTATAGAACTTTATTAAATAGTAACTTATGTAGCTCCCATAACCATAAGTGTTATTTTAAAGATATTTTCTACATATGTAAAAGCATTTATCCACAAACTTTACAAACCTCTCCTAAAGTTTACTTTGGAATATGTTAAGACAAATCTATGACCTTTGTTTGTAGATATTTGTTGATAAATTGAATAGCTTATATCATTATTTTATATAATTACCAATGAATTGCCTCGTAAACCTTGAAACAATAGAAATGGCTTCTATCAGATTATTATAGTGGGAGTTTTAATTAGGGCTCAGCAATTCTTTACTTATTAAAGAACAGAAAAATATGATTAAATATCTATGAATGAGAATTATTAGTAAGTTGAATAATGCAATATGTATGAAATAGGCTACAAAAATATCACCAATTAGTATCAAGAAGTTGTCATAAATGACTAAGTTGGCTTTACCCAATACAATTCTTTATGTGTTAAGTACACTTTTGTTCTGCCATACATGTAGAAAATATTATTAGTAACCTAAAAATCAGTTACCAAAGTGAAAAGCAAGAGTGTTTATTCGTTATCAAAGAAAAGCTATTCAGGAAGTACTGATTCAGACAAATAACCCAAATAATGTACTGACCTGAGGGTGAAAGAAAGGGGTTGGTGCTAGTCAGTCAAGGATGGCATTTCTACAGTTGCAAAGAAGCTAAGTTAATATTTAGTTATATGTGCTAATTGTAAAAAATGTCCTTAATTTTCAGTCTTTTAGTTAATTTTCCTGTTAGTTTTATAAACAGTTCTTTGGAAGACAATGCTGCTTTGGCCCAATTCAAAGGTTATTTTTGCAGAGTTCAAACATTCCAAAGATTCAAGGAGTAAGGTATCAATTTAGTTCCTCTGGAATGGCTACCCTAACTCCATTTTAAAATGGCTCCACTTATGTCATCTTTTAATTCATTGATTGAATTTTCAATGTTAACAAAATATTAAATGTCTATAATACTGATTAACCAGGTGCAGTTCATAAAATGTAGTTTAATCAACCTGTTATATAAAAATGTAAATTAGAACTAAGTAATTAAAGCATGATAATGGATTTCAAAAAATCTAAAGCAATTAGTATTTAGATGCAATAACAAATTCTGATAAAGATTTTTTCTTGAGATTTTTTTTTCTGAAAAAAAATCAGAATAAAGCCTAAAACATGTGCATATAGTGCCTATAATTTTCTATAGTTCATTCAGGATCTGAATTATCAATAGTTTTTGCAAATGTCAGCCAGAATTCTCCATATTAAGGAGAGTGTTCAAGGGTATCCTACAGGGAAAGAAGAATTTAGTTTTAATGAGTCAATCTCTCTTTCTGTTTGGTGTACTTCAGCTTCCCTGTTCTGAGTCTTAATGGTTATTGCTGGAATGGTCTCACTTGGCACATTTCACTAAGATGGATTGTTATTTGCTCACAGGAAAAGTTTTGTAATTGACTAATTATGTAACCCGTTGCAATATTTTCCTCTCATCTAAAAAACCATGATCTGGATAGACTCTACATTATTGCTATTGTTTCATACAATTTCATCTTGATCTAAGTTAAATAAAAACAAGATGCAACAAAATTGTCACTGAGAAAAATCTCCATTTACACATTTAGAGAAAATATCCATACAACATCAGATAGATTAACAAAAAATAGTAAAAAAATCTCATTAATTCACTAATACAATACTAACAAATCTGCTTCATTGCTAAAAAACAAACAAACAAAACTTTATTATAAAATATTAGAGGCCCAGCCAAAATCGGTTTGGCTCAGTGGTAGAGCATCGGTCTTTGGATTGAAAGGTCCCGGGTTCGATTCTGGTCAAGGGCATGTACATTGGTTGCTGGCACATCCCCAGTAGGGGGTGTGCAAGAGGCAGCTGGTTGATGTTTCTCTCTCATTGACGTTTCTAGCTCTCTATCCCTCTCTCCTCCTTTCTGTAAAAAAAATCAATAAAATATATTAAAACAAAACAAAACAAAACATTAGAGGCCCAGTGCACAAATTAGTGCATGGGTGGGGTCCAGTTGGTCAGTGGATGGGAGGGGCTGCAGGCTGTTGGCCAGTTGACCCCACCCCCAATTGGGGGTGGAGGGCCAGTTGGAGAAGGGACTGGCCTGGGAGAGGAGCTGTAGGGGATTGGCCAGCCAGCCCTGCCCCTGATCTATTGGGGTGTTGGGGGCTGATCGAGGGCTGGTCTGGCCAGGTCTGGGGGTAGGGGGCCCCATAATATATATGTTACTGTATTTTCCGGCGTATAAGACGACCCCCTAATTTTACAGTTAAAACATAGGTTTAGGCCTATATTCGCTGTATAAGACTACCCCCCACTTCAAAGAAAAGACTTACTTTGCCGTCAAGATCTGAAGGTAATTTTTGTGCAATTTTGGTCTTTTGCCCCCGATTTTCAGTTGACTTTTTTTTCATTTCAAATGTTGTCTTATACGCCGGAAAATACAGTATATATAAAATGATTCATCTTATTTTTTTTTCTTTAAAAGTTAAGAATGTGACCCAATCTTACAGTCAAGGAGTCCATAATCTTACAGAGAAAACGATTTTTAAAAAGAATGTCAAAAAGCAATTTGTAAATAATATAAAAAGTAGTTCAGAAGAGTTTCCACCTAGAGGGTAAGCCCTACAGCTTGTTCTTGTCTTTTTGTAATGCAAGTGCCTGCCCTAAGCTTTCATAGGCAATGTATTCATTGTCTGCTACAGGATTAGATAAAAAAACAAACAAAAGACAGAAAAACAAAACAATAACAGGCTGCTCTCTACACCAGGCTCCTTGAATAACTGACCATTTTAGTAAGCTTTTTAAAAAGGTATTTTATTGATTTTAGATTGAGGAGAAGGAAAGAGAAAACTATCAGTGTAAGAGAAAAATATTGATTGGTTGCCTCCCATATGTGCTCTGACCAGGGATTGAACCCAAAACCTAGGTGTGTGCCATAACAGGAAAGGGAACTAGCAGCCTTCAAATGCAAGGGGTGATGCTCCAACCAACTGAGCCACACCAGTCAGGGCTAGGTTGCTTGTTTTGTTTTGTTTTTTGTTGTTGTTTTTTTTTTCTCTTTTCACACCCCTATGTGCAACTAAAATAAAAGCAGAATGTCAGGATTTGTTTTCCCTCTCTTTCTGTCTCTATTTTTCTCCTTCTGCTCCCCCTCTCCGCCACCATCTTGATACAGAAGATATATATTATATATATATTATATATATATATAATATTATGCTATCCAACAAAATAACAGTCTTGATTAAATCAGGGAAGAGGATGTATGCCTTAAAACAAAGACCTGTTTTCTCCTGTCTGCCATAAATTGATACTAGCCTTTTGAACATTTTATAGAAACTAGCTTTGTGGAAGGAGCCTGACTTCAGTAAAGGGACATTCTGGCTCTGGGAAGCTTGCTGACTCTCAGCCATAAAAACCGGACCTCTGCTTGACCAATTCATGGTAATAATCATAATGGACTGTATTGAATTACATGTAGAGAAATTTCAATCCGCAACCCCCTGGTTGATTTGTTTTTCTTTCCTTCTCCCTCTTGATAAAAACCCTTGCCTGCACTGAGATGCTAAGATAGGGTTTGGGATGAGAGTCTCCCATCTTCTCAGATCGCCTACACTTGAATAAACTGCTTTCTTTCTCATCAGAATCTGTCTTACAAGTCAGGCTTTTGTTGCTGTGTGGCTCCATCTGTACATTAATTCCCAGGACTTAACTATATATAAAAAAGCCAGTGATTAGAATGCCATAATGACCAGAATGACTGGTTACTATGACTCTCACTGTGGCCAGTGAACCAGACCAATCAGGGATTGAGGCTAGCTGGCCAATTGCCTGTGGCCCCTCCTCCCAACTGGCTCCACCCATTATCGGCCTCTCCTACCCTGATTGTGAGGGCAGGGATGCTGGCCAACTCCCTAGTCCTTCCCCCCCCCGGGCTTGCCCAAACAATGCTGGGCCCTTACCACCCAAATTGGCCTATAGCCCCTTCCCCTGGCTGGCCCCAACCCTGAATGTTTCCTCACCCCAATAGGTGGTAGGGCCAGCTGGCCAACCTCCTACAGCCTCTACCCCCATCCAGCCCCATCCCTGATCAACCTCCACCACCCCAATCAGCCTGTGGCCCTTCCCAACAGACAACTCCTCCCTGATCACCCCCCACACCAATCAGGGGTGAGGTTGGCTGGCCAACATCTTGAGGTCCCTCCCCCAGGTGCTGACACTAATTAGTCCCCCCATCCCATTTGGTGTCCCCATTGATGGGCCAACCTCCCAAAGCTCTCCCCATGGCTGACCCCACCCCTAATCAGCCCCCGACACCCAAAACAACCCATGGCCCCTAGTCCCAGCTGGCCCATCCCTGATCAGGCCTCAACAGGGTGGGCTGGCTGGCCAACCTCTCACCATCTCCTCCTCCTGACAGGCCCAGTCCCAATCCTCCCCATTTGGGGCTGGGCTAGCTGTACCCCACCCGTGCCCTGGGAATCTAGTCCTATCCTATATAATAAAAGTCTAATATGCAAATAGACTGAATGGCAGAATGACAAGTCACTACGATGTGCACTGACCACCAAGGAGCAGACACTCAACATAGGATCTGTCCCCTGGTGATCAGTCTGCTCCCACAGGGTGAGTGCTGCTCAGCCAGAAGTTGGGCTCATGGCTTGTGAACACAGCGGCAGTGGTGGGAGCCTCTCCCACCCATGTGACGACACTGATGTCCGACTGCCAGCTTAGGCCCTCTCCCCATGGGGACCAAGCCTAAGCCGTCAGTTGGACATCCCTGAAGGGCTCCCAAACTGTGAGAGGTCACAGATTGGGCTGATGAACCGGCCCCCTGAGTGCATGAATTTCATGCACCTGGCCTCTAGTATATAATTAATATTTTTTA
Source organism: Pipistrellus hanaki (assembly GCF_964339955.1). NCBI lineage: Eukaryota > Metazoa > Chordata > Mammalia > Chiroptera > Vespertilionidae > Pipistrellus > Pipistrellus hanaki. The sequence goes on from NC_140505.1 coordinate 49,406,333, forward strand.
CCAAAGTTTTCTAATGGCTATTATTAGTGACAGCACTTTGCAATCATAATGGGAACCACAAAGGGTACAGGCACATTAGATGTTCATAAAATGAGACCCACACACTAACACCTCCACACCTCCTTCAGCGGGGGAAAAAGCATACATGTCTGTAAAGGTAATAAAAGTTACATGTTTCCAGCTGTTGTAAAATCTATACACTGAATAATGGAATTATTTGCATTCTTTTAATTCCATATTACCTGTTGAGGAAACAGGCATAGACTAGACATGTTTCATTGGAGAATTCTGTTAGCAACAGTAAGAAAAAGACATTTGCTTTCCTTCGCCTGCCCCTCCACTCCTAGCTACCTGCCTACAAAACCATACTTCCAGCCATTTCCTGACTTCATTGAAATAGATTTGCAACAACTCCAGATTTAGTTACCAATATTTAAAGAAGTCACCCTTTCAAATATCCCAAAGTATTTCACCACAGATACCAGATTCATTGAGCCATGGCAATAAATTTATTTAATCATCTCAATAAATTTCTCCTCAATATTCTATATAAACTTGTTCCATTAAAAATTTACCCATGTAAGTTAGTGTCTAGAGAGCTTTTTTTTTTGTAAAACCTATCATAATGACATTATGTTTAGAAGCATATTTCATCGCTGAAGATTCTACAAATATCATTACAAACTTCATTCAGCCAAAAACTAATAAATGATCATAACCTAATATAAAAGGAGAAAATTTTACAAGTAAATTGCTCTGTGTGTTTGTTTAATAAACAACATCTATAACATATGTTCCTTTCTTTTTATGCTGAATAAATATTTTATCAGAAAAGTGCAAAAATTCTAGTTCACTGATTTTTCTTTTATATCTTTACAAGTATACAGGGGCATTTTAAAAATTGAATTTATTGGGGTGATACTGGTTAATAAAATTATTTAGATTTCAAAAGTATAAGTCTATAATAAGTCATCTATATGTATTGTGCATTCCCCATTCCCAGTCAACTCTCCTTCCATCACCATTTATCCCCCTTTACCCTCTTCTACCACCCCCATTGCCTTCCCTCTAGCAATCACCATACTGTTGTTTGTATTTCTTTTTTTTAATCCCTTCACCATTTTCATCTAGACCCAAAACATCCCTTCCCTCTGAAAACTGCCAGTCTATTCTTTGTGTCTATGAGGCTGTCTCTATTGTGTTTGTTATTTTATTTTGTTCATTAGATTCCACATATAAGTAAAATCATATGGTATTTTCTGAATATTAATTTTGTTCCCTACCACTTTACTAAATTCATTTTTCAGTTTTTGTAGTTTTTTATGGAATCTCCAGGATTTTCTATATATAGTATGATGCCATATGCAAATAATGATATTTGTACTTCTTTCTTTCAAATTTGGATGCCTCTTAATTATTCCTTTTGTCTGATTACTGTGGCTAAGACTCTCAGTACTATGCTGAATAAGAATGATGGAAGTGGGCATTCCTAGCTTTCTCCTGTTCTTAAGAGAAGTGTTTTCATTTTTAGCACATCCTATATAATAAAAGGCTAATATGCAGATTGATAAAATAGCAGAACAACCAGATGTTATGATGTACACTGACCACCAGGGGGCAGACACTCAATGAGGAAGCTTCCCCCTGGAGGTCAGTGTACTCCCACAAGGGAGCACTATTCAGCCAGAAGCCGGGCTCATTGGTTGTGGCCACAGCATCAGTGGCGGGAGCCTCTCTTGCCTCAGCAGCAGTGTTAAGGATGTCCGGCTGATGGATGTCTGGAGAACAGGCCTAAGCCATCACTTGGACATCCCCTGAGGGCTCCAAAACTATGATATGGCACAGCCTGGGCTGAGAGACTCCCGCCCCCAAGTGTACAAATTTCATGCACTAGGCCTGTGGTTGAATATAATGTTTGGTGTAGGTTTGTCATATATGGCCTTTATTATGTTGAGGTAGGTTCCCTCTATTCCCACTTTATCAAGTGTTTTATCATAAATGGGTGCTGTATTTTATGAAATACTTTTACTGAATTTATTGATAAAATCATGTTGTTTTTGTACTTTATTTTTCTTATGTGGTATATCATGTTTATTGATTTTATGACTATTGTACTAGCCTTGCATCCCCAGAATAAATCCCACTTGATTATCATATATGGTCTTCATAATGTATTTCTGGATCTGTTTTGCTAGTATTTTGTTGAGGATTATGCTCTATGTTCATCAGAAATATTGTCCTATAATTTTCTTTCTTTGCAGTGTTTATCTGATTTTGGAATTAAGATAATGTTAGTCTTGTAAAATGAGATTGGAATTCTTCCTTGCTCCTGAATTTTTCTTTTTTTTTTTTAATAGCTTGAGAAGGATAGTTGTTAGTTCATCTTAGAATGTTTGGTAAAACTCACCTGTAAAGCCATTGATCTAAGACTTTTATTTGCTGGGAGTTTTTAATTTTTTGTTGTTTGATTTTTATTATAATTATTGTTTTGATTATATTAGCTGTAATTTGTCTATTCAGATTTTCTGATTCTTTCTGATTTGGTTTTGGAAGATTATATGTTTCAAGGAATTTATATATTCCATCCAGATTTTCCAATTTGTTGGCATATAATTGTGTGTAATATATATATTTTTTACAATCCTTTGTATTTCTTTGGTGTCAGTTGTTATTTCTCATCTTTCATTTCTAATTTTATTTGGTTTCTCTCTTTCTTTTCTTTCTGAGTACTATTAAAGATTTTTCAGTCTTATTTATATTTTCAAAGAACCAGTTCTTATTTTCATTGATTTAAAAAAATATTATATCTATTTTATTTATTTCTGATCTAATATTTATTATTTCCTTTTTTTCTACTTACTCTGATTTTTCTTTTTCTAATCTTTTAGTTTTAAAGTTATATTGCTTTTTTTGAGATTTTTCTTGCTTCTTGAAGTAGGCTTACAATGCAAAGAGTTTCTCTCTTAGAACCACTTTCATTGTGTCCCATAGATTTGGGGTTAGTGTATATTAATTTTATTTGTCTCAAGGTAATTTTTGATTTCTTCCTTGATCTCACTGTTGACCCATTTGTTGTTAGTAACATGCTATTTAGTCACGTTATTAAACTCTACAAATTTATGTGTTTTCCAGTTATTTATTTATTTATTTAAAATTATTTTCTGGTTTCATACCATTGTGGTCAGAAAAGATACCATATATATATATATATATATATATATATATATATATATATATATATATATGTATGTATGTATTTAACTTTGTATTGAACTTATTTGTGTGGCACTGGTTAACAAAATATACAACAGGTCTTAGGACCTAAAATGTAGGTAATCAGTTCTGCCACACATCATCTGTACACTGTATTATGTGTTCACCACGCCAAATCAATTCTCAATCTATTACCATTTCTCTCCTCTATACAGTCCTGTACCTCCCGCCACTCAATCTTCTTGAATTTATTAAGACTTGTTTTGTGCGCTAACAAATGATCTCTCATATGCAAGAACATTTATTTTAAATTTATTATTTTCCACTCACTTGTTGTGTCCAGCTGTGTTTTGAGTTGGAAAATTAATGAATTACAGACTATTGAAATATTATATGTTGTTTTATCTGTGCAAGATTGAAGTTACATTTGATTTTTTTAATTTTCTCTTGTTCCCCAAGGGCTTTTGTTAAACATGTGAGCTCTTTGTTTCAAAGTTTTGCACATTTCCCAAAGAATGTCTTGACCTGGATGGGAAGCTGAGTTTGTTAGAGCATCATCCTAATACAAGAAAGGTTGTAGGTCCAATCCGCAGTCAGAGCACAAATAACCAATAAAATTTTTAGGAAGAAAGGATAATTCTTGAGATCAATTGGTCAGCAATTCAATTAATTTACTATTTACCATAAGTCAGGAATGAGATACATGGAAAAACATAGAGTGATATGAGAAAAACAAAACAAAAAAATGAGGAAGAGCTAGAGAAGGAATATGAAAATATTGAGCTATTGTGATTAAGAAATAAGTCACCAGGTTCAGAAATAATTAGTTTAGGATGTTTATCATGTAATTTTCAGCTTTTTTTTTCATATTGGTCAAATAACTTAATCTTCTGAAATTCTGATTTTCTTTTATAAAATTAATATAATAATTTTTCCACCTCAAAATTTATTTTTGTGTAATAATCAAATTCATTAATCCATCTGAAGCACTAACCACAAAGCATGAAGTTGATAAATTTTAGCTATTATTATTATATATATTTTAGAATACAAAATGAATCTAGACAATATGCATCCTAAAGGTGAACCTGGAGGGGAGGGAGAGAGGAAGTGGGAGATATCTATACTACTATCAACAATAAAAAAATAATAAAAACAAAAAATGTGTAAAACTGTTACTGCTCATCAGATGAAAAGATAAAATGGTAGAGTACTAGTAGATAGGGCTTAATCGATAATTTCTAGCTTTATGCAATATGTGCTTGTGGAAATTCCTAATACATGTGCTAGGCATGCTGCTAGAAGGTATACATTGGGATACAAAGGGGAACTACAATTTAGTTTGAAAGAGAATTTAAATTGACTTTGCTGAAGTACTGTGATAAAGGTATAAAAATGATAATAGGGAAGATCATATATGCAGAGACCTTGATATGTGTCAGAACATAGCATATTGATCCTTGCAAGAAAATCATCATTAGATTTAGGGTGGAATAAAAATTTTCTGGTGAGAACCATAAAAAATATTTTACTTCCAATAAAATATTTCTGGTAAATCATCTGTACATTTCAATGGAAGTCATTGTCTATGGCATAAAATGCCTGCATATTCCCCATAATTTTCCACATTTCATCACTTTAGAATACTCCTTTTTGGATTATATGTAAATTTTCTAATGAATCTTAATGAATGCCTTATACAGTAAACAGATTACTACTTCCCAAATGTCTTAGCAAGGAATGTTTAGTTGAAAAAATTATATTTTGGAAACTTCCACATAGTATTCTTTTAAAAGGATGAAAGTAAAGTATAGTTTAAATAACCAGCTTATTATTTACATGCATTTTATTTGCAAATTTTTAATTGAAATTGTGTCATTTTAAAAATTTTTGGCTGACTTATCATTGCCAAAGTTAGAATAGGGCTTATTTATGTAAGTAAAATTACTTGTATTTTTAACTACAAATAGATTTTGATTTAAAAAAAAAGAAGACTGTATTATTACCCCCTTTGTGCAGGACAAGTAGCTGCAGTTGTAACGGTGACAGTGCTGCTGTCTTTCATTTTCACTCAAGCACACACATTAGTGAAACAAAATTTAACATTTTATGGTTTTGTAATAATGGTAACTCATCTTTTAATATGTAGCCTTTCTACACTGCAGTAAGCATGTGGTGATCAATTTCATTTAATATTCGAGTAGTTACTCTAAGACAAAATATATATTCATTTTACAAAGAAAAATAACATAACTTTTATTTTTTTTAAATGTGTTTTTACTGATTTCAAAGAGAGGAAAAAGACTGAGAGATAGAAACATCAATGATGAGAGAGAATCATTGATCACCTGCCTCCTGCACATCCCCTACTGGGGATCAAGTTCTCAAACCAGGCATGTGTACAACTGGGAATCAAACTATGACCTCCTGGTTCATAGGTCACACTCGACCACTGAACAACACCAGCCAGGCATTACCACAGCTTTTAAAAGAGAATCTTTTGTGTTGGAATCAAATAGTTTTATTTTTTTTCCCAATTAGGTAATTTCTACAATTGCATTTCTGCAGAAGCCATAAAATTTTATATGGTTAATGATGTTTCTCAGCATGGTGCAGGGTATTCTGAAACAAGGACTAACATTATGAAAAAAATAATTAATTATGCATGACTAAAAGGAATAATTACTAAACAACTTAAGCATTAAAAAGTAATCCTGACCTAAGGTAAATTTAATGAAATTAATTCCCAATTCTTGGTTTATTTGACTGATTAAACTAGGGAAGTGGCCAATGCTACAAATGAGGGAGAATTTTGATACTGAAATAGTAGCAAACCAGCAAATAAATATTCATGTAGAATTAATTACCTTAAAAAATAAACATCTGGGCTATTGCTTTTCCAAGTCAAATTTCCCTTTTATCCCCCACACTAGAGGCACAAATGAACAGAAAGATCACATCAACCTTAAGCACAGATTTAAAATATAAATACAGCCAGAAAGAAATCTATGAAACATGTTCTGCTTTCTTTTCTAATTCCAATTTTTCTGAACCTCTGATTTCCTCCTTTATTTTTATTTTATTGTAGTCTATCTTCTCAAACCATTTTAAATGGGGCTAAATATTAAAAGGTATGTTTGAAACTTTAATAAAACTATTAAATACTTATTATGCATTTAAAGTAACTTAATTTGAAAATACCTACACGCATTAAAATAACATTTATATGTATTCTTTTATTCAGTCCTAACCTTCAAAATATAGTAATAGTCTAAATGTGCTTTGTGTCTATTAAAAACATATACATAGTATTAGTAAGTTAGTATCTGGGTTATAATGAGTTCTTGCTACTTATTGTTGTCCATAGTTATTAGTATTGATGGAATAGTAATAACAAAAATAAAAGTGAACATGAAAATTTAAGAATACAAAATATAAGCTCAATAGAGAAAATAAAAGAAGAAACTGAAGTTTAGAATACATTTTAGAAATAAATTACATTATGAACACTAAAGCCGCATATTTACTAGAGAATTATTGTTAATATTATAAATTATAATGACCATATAATGGCATAAATTAAATAAACAGAGAATAATTATGGCTAGAGTAAATGTTGTGGCAGAGTTTTCCTGGATATAAAGATGCATTTAGAAACTTTGTAGGTGAACTTGACTTCTCATCTGTATTTTGGGAGGATATTCAGAGATATCACAGAAGAAAATGACATTAAAAAAAGGAAAGAAAAAAATGTGTACCATAAGCCCCACATTTACTCATCTCTCAACCTAGAGAAAAGTTCTCAAATTTGACTCAGAGAGGTGAAGCCTAGGAAGAGTACAGTGTTACTAAGCAGTGGAGGAGGCAGAGGGCAGAGATCAAGGGTACTAGTAGAGGTAGGACTGGCAGGGCAATCCAGGGGAAGGAAGGAACAGTGTGAGCTTGGGGTTTTTCCCCAAGGATCCTGAAAAAGGGATGTCTCTCTTCACACTCGGAGTGAAACTTCACAAGGCCAAACAGAAAACAGCTGAATGGAAAGGTCACATTGGCAGGAGACTTTGGCATTCTGATCCATGTGAGAGAAGAAATGTCAGTAATACTAAAACGTTCTTTTGAAACGAGAGGCAGAGCACATCTTAAAACTAAATACGATGTCACAAAGCACTTCTCTAAACCCTCTAATAAAGACTAAATTGAAGCCTCAAAAATTAGCAAGAAAAGTTGCCATACATTAATTGCTTGTTAAAACAAAAATAAACACTCTTTCAAGAAAGAACACATCATTCAAACCCAAGAATTAGAAATAGGAAAAAAGTTTGATGAATGTATTATAAATCTATTTAAAGACTTAATAGAACTGATGGCCTTAAGAAGTAAAGATGAGGACTCATAAGAGAAAAATGAAGTATAAAAAGGGCCTAATAGGATATAAATGTACAGGACAATATTTAAAATAAAAATTTTATCTTATGTATTTATTAGGCTTTTAGAGGCCCAAAGTACAAAATTTAAGCAAGGACCTTGGCTGCAGTTTTGTCTGGAAGGAAGGATGTCCGGAAGGACATCTGGTCTAATTAGCATATCATGCTTTTATTATTATGCATTAGACACTGAAGAAGAAAAGGTCATTAAGCATGAAGAATTTAACAACAGAAACTATCGAAACAGAAACACCAAGAGAAAAATATATTTAAAACTAAAAATGATAGAGATTTAGTGAGTTACGTAAAAATATCAGGAATCACCAGAAAGTTTCTAGTACTATAATAAATCCATATCTGGAATATTAGAAAGAAAAAGAGAAAGGTGCTAACAAATGGTATGATTTCAAATTTTCCATGCTTGTTGAAAGTGCAAAGATGCATATTACAACCTTTAGAACAAATACTAAAACTATAAAAAGAATTATAGTAAAAAAAAAAAATATGGAGGAAGCAAGTTGAGTATTTAAAAAATAGGGCCCTGCTGTCTTGGCTCTGTGGTTGAATGTAGACCTATCAACTAGGAAGTCATGGTTAGATTCCCGGTTTGGGCACATGCCCAGGTTTCAGGTTCTATCCCCAATGTGGGGCATGCAGGAGGCAGCCAATCAATGATTCTCTATCATCATTGATGGAGGTGGGTTTGTTGGATTATATATCAGTTTTCTATTAATTTTTTAAGAAACCTTCGTACCTTTTACATTGTGGATGCAGCAATTTACATTCTTATCAATTGTGGACAAGGGTCCCTTTTCTTCACATCCTTGCCAGCACTTGTTATTGCTTGTCTTTTTGATAACACCCATTCCAAAAGGTGTGAGTTGATATCTCATATTTATTTGCATTTCACTGGTAATTAGTCACATTGATCACCTTTTTATGTACTTGCTGAAATTTTCATGTCTGCTTTAGAAAAGGTTTCTTCAAGACTTTTGCCCCCCCCCCTTTTTTAAATGGGTTATTTAGTTTTATACTATTGAGTTGTAGGAGTTTCTTACATATTTTGGATATTAACCTCTTACCAGACATATAGTTTGAAATCTTTTCTCCAATTCCATAGTTTGCCTTTTTATTGCTATTTCTATTTTTGTTCAGAAGCTTTTAGTGTAATACTAGGAGCCCAGCAGGTTAAAATGCTCAGCCCCACCCACCCACCTGCTTCCCTTCCTTGACACCTGAACCTCTCCAGGCAGAGCTCCAGTGTGCCTGGCCCAGCCCCCGACCCCTCTGACCTTCTCTGGCTGCTTCAAGCCCCGCCCTCAGTCCCTCCAGTCACCTTGGTGTGGTCCCACCTTCTCTGGGTGCCTCCCTACTTCCTCCTGGTCTCCAGAGCAATGTGGTGGCTCAGCCCCATCATGGTGCCAGAGAAAGAGAATGGAAGCTGCACTGTGCTCTTTCCCACAGCAGGTAGGCCTTGGGGCATTCTGAATGTGAGTGGTGGGTGGCGAAGGACTGGTGAGGGGGACGCTATGGGCTCTCACCCCCATTTTCCCTGGCACAGGATGGTCCTACCTCCTCCAGGTGCCTCCCCACTTCCTCCCTGTCTCTGGAGCAATGCCCCGCCCCATACTCACAGGCAGCCTCCTGCTATAGGTCCTTCCGCATTATGGTGTCCTGACCATTAGCATATTAGCTCTTTATTATTATGATAACAAAATATAGGTTTTTCTAAACCTATCTGATATTTTCAAAAAATTTGCCTTGTAAAGAAAGTTCAAGTGTTATGTTTAAATGCCCAAGCCAGTGGTTTCAGAAAGTGCAGTCTGGACCAGGAGCAGCACATCAAGTAGGAATGATCAGATAGGCACATCCTTGGTATTCATCCTAGAAATATAGAGTTGGAAACTCAAGAGTTGGCACCTAACATATTGTGAGTTCAGCAGATGGTTGTAAGACACACTTAAGACTCGAAAACATTGATTTTAAGGCATTTAGTTACTTGCTGACAGCGAGATTCTACCTGTTGTCAGGGATGGTGAAAGGTGGTTTTTTTGCATTACCATTTCCTGAACAATGCTTTCAAAAGTAGACAAGTTAAAAGGCAGATTCACAGTGCTTACTAACTCCAAATTCAAGTTAAATATGTTACATTCATACATTAAATATATACAGTTTTCGTGTACCAATCATATCCCAATAAAGTAGTTTTTAAAAAGTCAACCATCACACAAACCAGGATAATTGCTGTTAAACAACCTCACCCTGTTTCCTGCTTGGTAATCTTTAAGAGTTAAAGTATAATAAACATTACCTTCTCAGAAAAATCCTCTAAAATTGTATTTCTTAGAAATAAAAAATATAACTTGAAAAATACTTCTACTATGTCTCCATGGGGCTATTTGATCATTTGTTTAAAATTTAAAAAACAAATAACTCAGCTAACATGTTAATTTCCCAAACACCGCCTTTGGTTAGTGTTTGAACTTTTTGAGCATTTAAGTCAACTGACTAGTTAATTTGATCTGGATCTTCAAGCATCTTTATGAAAGTATTTTGGGATGACAAAGAAGCTCTAACATAAAGAATGCCAACACTTTCAAATGTCTTTATTAAAATTCTAAGCTCATTGAATTATTCTTTTTTTCTTTTGGTCTCAAGAATCTATGAAATTTAATTCAATCTCTGAATTTCTGAAGTACAAACATCTATAGTAATTAAAATTCAGTCACAGCAGACAAGCAATTAAGGGACCAAAATGCTCCTGAGGAAATTATAGATTATTTCAAGTCTGCATATTTCGAGAACTTCTTTGTTATGCCAAAACCAGTTATTAAGATTCCTCTGTCCTTTCATGGGTTCCTCACAGTAAATTTTACTTTCTAGGCAGTTTCAAAAATGGGTAACTGGAATATCACTGTAGTTCTCAGAAGAGCTTGGTAATAATGAGCAAAATTACTTTGATTTATGTTGCGTTATGGAGATGATAAAACAGAAGTAAAAGAAAGTTTGTGTTAATTATAAACAGTGGCAGGATGATATTAACACATATAAGAATGTTAGAGACAAAATTGTTTTTGACAATTTTACTGTGTCAGCACAAACACTCATTTAATTTTTGCAAAATTCAATATTAACTGAATTGTCAGTCATGTCTTTATTTCATGCGTAAATTGGCAATAAGGAAAGACAAAGATCAAAAATATAGATTTTCAATTGTATTTGTAATTTTAAAAATTTATTTTAAATCAAGATGATGGAAAATCTGAACCTTCTATAATAAGGATAGGTAGGTTAACTTGGCCATAATGATAAATATCCCAAAATGTCAATAGTGTAAATATAACAGAAGTTTATTCCCTTTTCATAAAGTAGTCCAGTGTAATTTTCCTGATCAGTATGTAGCTCTCCTTCATGCAATGAGTCAGAAGTCCAAGGCCTTTAAATTATTTAGCTCTTACCCACCAAGCCCTTGTTATTTCAGGAATCTGGCTAGCATAAAGAGAGACAGACTGGGGAGGAAAACACTTGATATGTTTCTTCTGGAAATAGAATCAATCACTTATCTAATGTACCACCATCTAGACGGTGTTTCCCAACCTTCTCTCATGATGAGAATCACCTGGTGGAGTTGTTAAAATACAGATTCCTGAATCCCAACTAAGAAGTGCTAAACTAGAATTTTTGGGAACATATAGGTAAAATTGTATACAATTTTTTATTTAATTGTATAGCACTTCTTAGTTGGGATTCAGGAATCTGTATTTTAACAACTCCACCAGATGATTCTCATCATGAAAGAAGTTTGGGAAACACTGATCTAGAAGATAGTTACATGGTTCCATCTAAATGCAAGGGAGGCTGGGAAATGTAAAAATAGCTGTATGCTGAAGAAGAGAAAATGAATTTTTGGTGAACTGGTCATGATCTTTGCTGAATTCACTGACAATTTAATATTAATTAAATACTTTTCAGAAAGCTTAATTTATACAGGCATATTAAAATGGCACTGTCATAGTTTAAATTTTATTCACAGACAAAATATCTGTGTGGTTTAAGTGACAATTAAAAGATTACACAAATGCCAAAACTGGTTTGGCTCAGTGGATAAAGCATCGGCCTGTGGACTCAAGGGTCTCAGGTTCAATTCTGATCAAGGGCATATACCTTGGTTGCAGGCACATAGCCAGTAGAGGGTGTGCAAAAGGCAACTGGTGGATGTTTCTCTCTCATCTGTGTTTCTATCCCTCTCTCTTCCTCTCTGTAAAAACTCAATAAAATATTTAAAAAATAAAAAATAAAAAAATAAAAGACTACACAAATCTAGCCCTATCTGGTATTACTCAGTGGATAGAGTGTCGCCCCAAGGACTGAAGAGTCCCAAATTTGATTCCAGCCAAGGGCATGTACCTCTGTTTCAGGCTTTTTCCCTAGCCCTGGTAGGGCCCTTACAGGAGGCAACCACTCAATGTGTCTCAGAAATTTATCTTTCCCTCTTTCTGTCTCTCCCTCTCCCTTCCACACCCCCAGTTCTTATTTTGCTTTTAAGAATGAATTCAAAGAAGAGACAAAAAAAATAACACATTTTTTAAAAAGTAATCTTTAAGTTATAATGCCCCTTCGCCTACTTGTTATACAACCAGTTTGACCACATTCTAGAGGGCTCTGAATCTTCCCACCTCATATAGGAGTCTGCCGCCTATTTTGTTTGTCTTATCTCACACATACTTCCTCCAAGCCCCAGCTGCCTCTTCCAGCTCATATCCTTCTATATATAATACCTTTCTACCAATTATATGTCATAATGGACAGTATCTTTAATTATGACGATGAAGCTATTTTTAAAACAATGTATAATGGCCCAGCTGGCATGACTCAGTAGTTGAGAGTCAGCCTATGAACCAGAGTGTCATGGTTTGATTCCTGGTCAGAGCACATGCCAGGGTTGGGGGCTCAGCTAGATCTTCAGTGTGGGATATATAAGAGACAGCTGATATATGAATCTCTCTCATTATTCTGGTGTTTATCTTCCCCTCCCTCTTCCTTCCTCTCTAAAAGCAATAATTTTTTTTTTTAAATAAAGAAAACTTAAAAAAAAGCACAATGTATAGAGTTTAAATTTGTTTTCTTCCTATGTTAGACCATGATAATCTTGAATTTGTTTTGTAAAAGAGTTTGAAACCTTCTCTATAAGTGTATGATGACCTTGGGAATCAAACCTAAATTATGAATAACAAAGCTTAAAACACAACAATGAATTTTTAGCATATTTTATTGACTACCAAATATAATTTTGAAAATGGAGCTTTTGGCAGGAACTTGAAAAGATAACTTGACATTATGTCTCCTGGAAACTGAGACATACATGGTTCCTAGTCCAAACATAAAGATTGAAAAGCTGTCTTTCTGTTTGTTTTTAATTTTTTAAAAAATATTACATTTCACATCAGATAGCCAAACACATGATAGTGTTCATCTATAGAAGTAGTTTACTGGGGACAAATTTCACGTTTCAGCAATGTTTTAAATGTGAACGAAGGATTAATATAAACACTTTATCTCCAAGTTCTGTACTATGATTCATGAGAAATCTTGAATAGAAAAATTGTATTATCAATTGTCAATATATATTATCAGTTGACTTCTCAATTATACAAGATTATTATTGTGATGATGCCTGAATTTCTATATGATTGTGTGTGTGCATATACATAGTCAGGTAAATTATATGTCTAATTTAAAAATAGACTACATAATGAGTTTGACTGGCACACTTAGTTATTTGTTAATCTCCGCAGTTTTAACAGATATTTTCTTATGTAAGAACAACAACCTAAGAAATATATCAATATGTTTAATTGCTAAGAGAAATTGTATTAAGTAGTATTATTACTCATATTAACATAGGTTGTCTAGAGAAACAAAACATTAGTGTATCCCCTTAAGTTTCATACATTATGTGAATTAAATTTTACCCTTGAAGTTTTTATATATTCTATTAATTTCAGAAATCTATCTTATTTTGTTTTGTTTTTAATTTTATTGTTGAATTTTTCTCTAGACTTTCATTGTCTGGTCATTCTTACTTGCTAACCCCAGATTCAAGACTTATTTCCATCCAACTCGGTCAAACCTCCAAATCCATAAATTACTCTTTTAATTGCAGGAGACCTATCAAATCATCTATTTGGAGAACCAAAAGTCTGAATAAAAACAGTTTTCACTAAATTAATTTATTTTAACAAGTGTGTACTATTTCTTGCTTAAAATAGTATGTGACCCTCTAACTTTTTTTCTGATGATGGGAATTTTGAGATTTATGGTCCACCCCCCTGCTCCCCCCAAAAAAAATGTTAGTTATCTGATTGTGAAACCATGATACAAATTGAAATGCAAGACAGTAAATAGATAATAAACATTGAATGCTTTATAGTGCAACATGAAAGCTTCCAAGACAGTCTCTCTGGTGTCTGATATTAGGAGATAACAGATGTGTTCAGTATACAGCCTTCTGGCAGACAGGAATGGTTGACAAGAGCAATCGAATGAAGATAAAAAATAAACCTTCCTCAGTGAATTCTTAAAAAATAAAATTAAGTATGCTGTGTTTCACTTTTTCTTTCAACTATTACCAACACAAATAAGTTTTCATATGGTAACAATATTTACATTCATTCTATGTCCCCCAGTTGCAACAGAGATGGACCACTTAAACAGTGTTTTCAGAGGCATACAAATGCCATTTTTGGAGACTGCAGATAAAACTGTCTCTAGTGCATAGCTTCTTTACTTAATTCACAAAAACAGCTTGCTTTGTGATTTGAACTATCAACCAAGCTTTTCTGAGTCAGGTAACCACTGAAAATAATTTTGCCACTTGGAATACTTAAGGACTAGTAAAGATTATTAATAGCAACAAAACCCTTGGTTCCCAATTTTGACACCATTCTATAATCAAAGACGATAATGAAAACTCTATTCTACAAATTCATATGTTAAAGAGAAAAATAACTCTTGATTAGATCAATTGTGGGGGAAAATACATATATTTCTCACTGATTTCTAGAAATTTGGTGACTCTCATCTAAATATTATACACTTTTTTATCCTTAGCATTTTAAATGGCAATTTAAAAATCAATAATAATATTTTCTGGGCAAAAATCTGTTTATATGAGCTGTATAAAAAATTCCCAAATATAAGTTAACTTAGAAAACCTATTTTGGGCTTCATCCAAGAATTCATGAATATTTCATAAACTGCTGAAAAGGTTTTCAATGTGATCAAGATCAAAGTATTTGACGAAGCTTAAAAGTCCTTTGCAGTTGACTGGTACATGCACTTCAATATATGAGCTAATTCATTTGCAATGTTCTAATACAAACTTTTAATAAACGAAATTAAAACTTCATTTATTAAATGAAGTGACTGTTGATTGGCAACTTTTGTTCTTGATTAGAGGCTGCAAGTCATTAGAAATTAGTAGTTGTAGAGTGCTGCTTCCTGCTTTACAAAGTCACTGTCACTGCCTGTAAATCAGAGTAATATTAATCACAGCTTTACTGTTGTATCATTTTTAAAATAAAATTCTTAAAAGAAAGTGTTTACATGTTTTTAGATTATTTTCCCAAATATTTTACTAATTGCTGATTATTGCTTGGTATATTCCTAATTCACATCTTATATTAAAGGAAAAATAAAATGTTTTTTCATACCAATAATATTAAGGTTATATATGAATGAGGTGAATTGTGTTTCTTATCTTTCCAAATACCTTAGTTTTAAATTTTTATTTAATTCAAATGTTTGATTAACAATAATGTTTCTAATGCAATTTTTACTTACCTATTTTTAAAAAAACTGCTGATAATAAATATTTCAATGAATATCTTACAAAATATTTTATTTAAAAGACATGGCTTGCAGGCTGTGGGATCGATCTCCAGTATGGAGTATGCAAGAGGCAGCCGATCAATGATTCTCTCTCATCACTGATGTACCTGTCTCTCTCTCTCCCTCTCCCTTCTTCCCCGAAATCAATAAAAATATATTTATAAAATAAAAGACATAGCATAGCTCATGGCAGTTAAACTTCTGAATTAAATTATCCTGAGCTTAAGCAGTAATTAAAGAAATTCTAAGGTAATAGCTTATACTCGTTGCTATCTTCAAAGACTTAAAAACCAATATAGTTTTAAACTATGCAATCTGCTCTGAGCAAGACTGAATCCAATTTTTCCTAAAATTGCATTTTTTAATGGATTTAGGTAGCAGAATACATCACTTAATGGCTGACTTCAGTAGGATATTCCAAAGAGTCTGAACAATCTGAACATTTATAAGAATTATTTATGAATTGCTGACTATACTAGTATTCTTTGGTTAATATTACACTAATTGAATCTATGCTTTGTAGTGGTTTTAGAGCTCAGTACTACTGTATTGGATGTCTCATTGATCTCCTTTATAAATATTAAAGCAAATGAACTCTTTCCAGTTTGTTAACATAAGTAATTTCTCTCTGGAGCCTGGGAACTTACTGGAAATTTCTTGCATTTAAATAAGACATTTGAAAACTTGGATCCTAAGAGATATAATAGAAGGACAATTTTATGATTAAATATTTTATTCCAATAATAACTATTAATGAACTTAGTAACTGGTATATTTCAATGTGGTGTTTTATTAATATATTTCTACTTTTATTAAACAATCTTTATTTATACTGTATAAGCATATGTAATTTCAAGATTAGGTTTAGAAATAGTTATACCAGAAATTCATTAACTATAGCTCAGTTCCATTATATCTATGGATGATGAACAATCAGAAATTCTAATTCTATGACTTTGAGGAAACTCAGAAGTGTTGTTCAATATTCATTAGCAGTTCATTAAATTAACCTCACAAAGATAATAGAATGCTAGTATACTCCTTGGCCACATAAATAAGAATTATCCCAATTTTAATTATATAGGTAGAAGGTTACATTGTCAGGTAGGTTTTCATTGATACATTTTTATGTAAAATATAGTGTTGTGCCCTAGCTAGTTGGCTCAGTGGATAGAGCATAAGTCTGCAGAGCAAAGGGTCCCAGGATCAATTCCTGTCAAGAGCAAGTATCTTGGTTGCAGGCTCATCTCTGGCCTGGGCCCTGATCAGGGCTCATGCAGGAGGCAACTGATCAATGTGTTCCTTTCACATCAATGTTTTTCTCTTTCTTTCCCTCTCTCTTCCTCTCTCCCTAAAAAATAAAATAAAATAAATCAATGGAAAAATATCCTCGGGTGATAATTAACAAAAATAACCAACCAACTAACTAACTAACTAACTAGCTATCTTAATTAAGTAACTAATTAATTTAAAATAAATGAACAAATAAAATGTAGTGTTGTGAGTTATGTAATTCCAATCATTCCTTGAACAAAATGTCCAGTGGTAAGAAACTTTGTATCCTAGATCTGTGTGATCATCAGTAATTATTTAAATACTAGAGGCCTGATGCACAAAAGTTGTGCATGGGGTGGGGGGTGTCCCTCAGCCCAGCCTGCACCCTCTCCAATCTGGGACCACTCAACGGATATTAAACTGCCTGTTTAGACCCAATTCTAGTCAGACATCCCTCTCACAATCCAGGACTTCTGGCTCCCAACTGCTCACCTGCCTGCCTTCCTGATTGCCCCTCACCACTTCTGTCAGCCAACCTGATCACCCCCTAACCATTCCCATGCCAGCCTGATTGATGCCTATTTGCTCCCCTACCAGCCTGTTTGCCCCCAACTTCCCTCCTTTTCTGGCCTGGTCACCCCTAACTGCCCTCCCCTACAGGGTTGCTTGCTTCCAACCGCTGGCCTTCTTGTGGTGACCATCTTATGTCCTCATGGGGGCAGGATCTTTGACCACAGGGGGGCAGCCAGCTTGTGTGTTGGAGTGATGGTCAATCAGCATATTACTCTTTTATTAGATAGGATAAAGGCCTGGTGCACAGGTGGGGGCCAGCTGGTTTGCCCTGAAGGGTGTCCCGGATCAGGGTGGGGGATCCCTTGGGGTGTGGGGCAGCTTGGGAGAGGGGTCTGTGGTGGTTTGCAGGCCTATCACGCCCTCTGGCAACCCAAGAAGAGACCCTGGTATCTGGAATTTATTTACCTTCTATGATTAAAACTTTGTAGTCTGGAGCAGAGCCAAGCCTCCTGCTTGCTCCATGACTGCAGCCATTTTTCTTGGGATTTATCTTCTATAATTGAAACGTTGTATCCTTGAGTGGAGGCCTACGTTGGCCAGAGTGTGTGGAAAGCTTGGCTTCCATTGCAGGGAAACCCAAGCCTCTCAACTGCTCTCTGTGGCTGCAGCCATCTTGGTTGTAATAAATTTGCATACTCACTCTGATTGGCTGGTGGGAGTGGCTGGTGGGTGTGGCTCAAGCAGAGTGATGGTTACTTTGCATATTACTCTTTTATAAGGTAGGGTTGCATATATATCTTTCAAAATGAGATATTATATGTCTCCTGATTTTCTTTAAACTAAATTTGAAAATAGTATGCTTAGTACCAAGCACATTATAATAAGTACTCAATACTATCCATCTATGCTTATGTTTACTTTTTATTTCCACTTCTAAGGACTCCTAGAGTCTACAGTGGGTGCATCATCATACATTATCAGGCATTTCCATTTTTGAACTAAGACAGACTTCCAGAAATAACATTTCTACCTCCTCTAAAGATAAATGATCAGTAACCACTGAGCAAAGTAGGAACATCCCAAACCAGATATGTTCCAACATTCATTCTGAGCATAATAGAATAAATCGGATAAAAAAGAAAATACCTGGAGTTAATAAATTAATTGATTAATATTTAAAAAAAATTTGTTTCTGACATCAAACATGATTATGATAGATTATAGTGCCCTAAACAGATTCATTGCCCTTGTAAACTGAAATTGAAAAAACATATTTGAATTGAACCTTTTATTTTAAGCATACAAGTGTTGGTAATTTATGTATTAATTTTTACAGCATGACTTTGTGTATGATTATCTGGTTAATCCCAGGGTCACCAAACTATAAGCTTTATGAAAGAAGAGAACCATAACATTGTCCTACACTAAGTCCTGGAAACATTACCCAATGCTTAGTACAGAGTAAGGGCTTATTCAAACGAATTTAAAAGAATCAAGGACTGATTGATTAAAAGAATATGCTATAAATAGCAAAGAGTAATTTATTACATTTTACTTGAAAATGGAAGTCATTTCCTATTAAAGATAAGACAATAGTGCACTATTTCTACACTAGAAGGAAAATGCAAAAAACTACAATCTTGTGGTAGTATGACTTTATGCCTATTGTAAAAATATTTAAACATACTTATCAGACATGGAGCATCATTGAAGAACAAGGTAAGACATGTACAAAATTTTCAGAAAGAATATTTCAATTAGATTTTCTTCCCAAAACCTTTTTTCTTTATGCTTTCTTTTCAAATCTTATGAAATGTCTGCAACATGTTTATTCAGTTCATTTACATTCTTTACTTTTCAAGCAAAGATTCATACCTACAATATATTTATGATTACATATTTCATATGACAGGTACTTAAGTCTAAGACGGGATGAGGTTAAGGCCTTGACAATTAAAAGTTGAACAATCTAATTTTCATTCGGGTAGCAATAAAGACTGTTAAAATATTTGAGGTTTTTAAAAAGATATCTGCAATAAACAGTTGTAACCAGCCACCCTTCTAATTTCCTCAGCCCGAAATCCATTACAGCCTCCCCTTTAAAGTCTGTCTTTTTTATTCATGTTTACCTAATTACCATTTACAAAGCACATAGCATTTCTTATAAGCCTGATTCACATTAGGAAGAGATGAATTGGTTATAACTTCACAAAGAAAATCAGTCCTGATAATTACAGTATTCAGCCTGAATACATGGGTATTCGTGCATATCTGGTGAATAATTGTGGACAACTCTAGAGTTTGTAGAATTTATAAAGACTCACTAATGCAAAGGGGGGGGGGTAGTTCAGAAAATAGGAGAAGCCCAAACTACTTAAATAAAGCTATCTGCATAATCTTTCAAATTCATATCATTTCTGAACAAGCATCACAACTTGGAGGATGTATGCATGCTTCGCTTCCTCATCCTTCAGGCAAGACTGTACATCAAAGCAAGAAAAGAATTGATAATCATTCACATTCTGTTCAGTCAGTAAAGAGCTTTACCAAATGATACATAGAAGAAAAGATGGAACTTCATATAAAATGAGCAGTGCAATTATTAACAACAATAGTATTTAACAATTTATGAATATTTATGATTCTTCTCCATGTGATTTGATTAATATTCTTTGAGAACCCTCATTATTTAAATGATGTGTAGAGGGTGAGGTTATTTTAAAGTCAATAGGTTTTTATTCTCAAATGTATGTACACTATCAGGCTGAATGCTACAGTTTGTTGCAAATATAAAACCATTGCTAGAATATCAATGAAAGGTTTTTTAAGATCCTAGTATATTCCAATCACTGTTTTAGGCCAGGGTGGGGATGGAAGAAACAGGAAGCATAAAAGGGGAGCATACAAAAGGAAAATGTATAATGTATTGCAAAGAAAAAAGAAAGATGCCAACAAAAAGTTAACTAAGAAAAAAAAAAATAACTCTAAAGAAGCAAAGCAGTAAGTAAAATCTGTGAAGTTTAGATTGTATCCACAAAGTGTTAAAAGCACTCCTATTACTTTGGGGCACTATTATTCTGGGAAGCTTATATGTACACTGTTAAATGATAGGAAAGTTGTTCCCTATAATAAAGAATCAGGCACTGCCATAGAAGAGATGGACTTTGATTTCTTATAGCTAAGGTTAATTCCCTTTATCATGATTTTCTATAACTTAGTAATAAATATCAGAGATTTTAAAATGCCAAATCAAAATTTAACTGCCCTATTAAAACAAATAGAAGGAAAAAAAAAGAACCATAAAAAATAGCAACATGAAAGCGGCTCTATATCAGTAAAATGAACTGCAAAACTACATACTTTGCGAATCTGTTTCCTTCCTTAAAAAGTGAGAGAGCTCCCTCGCGGTGTTTTGGTTTTGCTCAGTGGATAGAACATGGGCTTGTGGGCCTGTGACTGAAGGATCCCAGGTTTGATTCCTGTCAAGGGCACATGCCCGGGTTGTGGGCTCAATCCCCAGTAGTGGGTGTGCTGGGGGCAGTCCATCAGTGATTCTCTCTCATCATTCATGTTTCTATCTCTCTTTCTCTCACTCTCCCTTCCTCTCTGAAACCAATTATATATATATAGTGAGAGAGCTAAAGAAATCTCCAAATGCCTATGATTTCATATTTATGGTATAAAAAATACTTTGAAATGCAACATGTGTAAATATTTATGTACATTTCTAACAGAATGTAATGTTTTAATTTTATTTGAATTTCAAGTAGTTATAATGTTGTAAATCGTAGGATTTATTACCATGTTGATTTATTTAGGCTATAACCACATTGCTCAGAATTTGTTTACTATATGGCCCCAGGTTAGTGTTAGACACAAGACAAATTTCTATGAGACTTCAAAGGCAAGAATGAAGTAGCAGCCATGAGTTTATAGTGTGAGGAATGAAGAAAGATACCAGGAACCACGGTAACTTGCGCCTATTGTCATTACTGTGTTGGTCATCTTTTTGGCACATGGTCATCATCAGAGCCTGTCTTTTCTCCAGCTCCCACAGATCTGCTCCTTCATCTTCAGTCGTGGGCCAGGATAAAGAAAGGCATATACTTCTCTACTAATTCCCAAACTGCAAAGGGCCCAGGCATTGTGAAAAATCCCCTATTCTACTTCACTCAGGGTAGTTTTGCTTCTCTTTGTATAAATCCTAATTGTTGGAAAAATAAATATACTCTAAGATTCCACAGGAACAGAATGTTAATGGAATCTTTAAATATAAATGTATTTTATAAATATATTTTATTGATTTTTTTACAAAGAGGAAGAGAGAGGGATAGAGAGCTAGAAACATTGATGAGAGAGAAACATCAATCAGCTGCCTCCTGCACACCCTTACTGGGTATGTGCCTGCAACCCAGGTACATGCCCTTGACCAGAATCGAACCTGGGACCTTTCAGTCCGCAGGTTGATGCTCTATCCACTGAGCCAAACCAGTTTCGGCTATAAATGCATTTATATTAAAAAAAACCAAAACATTAAAGACACCATTTCCCATGTGGTTATTGGTAGTCCGGGCAGGAAGTGGCAAAGGGGTTACTTAAATTGTTACTTTTAGAGACTAGTATCACATATCTGTGGGAGACAAAATGCTGGAGGATCAATAAGCTGCTAACATAGAGCAGTTTCATGAAAATAACATGTATAAAGTTTTGTATTACTTGATTTTTTTTTTAAGTTCACTAGGTGTCATAGACAAAATTCTGAGGGTCTACAAGATTCCTGCCTCCTGGTGTTTATTCCTTGTGTATGCCTCCCCTTGTGTGTATACAGAAGTTGTGAATGTATATTCCTCCCCTTGTGTGAATACAGAAGTTGTGAATGTGGCAGGATATCATTCCCAGGATTAATTTATAAATGAGTTGGCCTGCATGTAATCAAAAGGAGATTATATTGGGTGGACTTGACCTCATTCGATGAGTCCCTAAAACAAGGTGAGACAGATGCTCTGCCCGCTGGTTTGAAAATAGCAAACTGCAATATTACAGAAGACACCAGAGGATAGAGAACTGAAGGCTGTCTCTAGGAAGAGCCCTTGGTGGACAGCCAGCCCCTAACAGTTGTAAAAGCAAGGAGTTCAGTTCTACAACCATAGGGAAATAGACTTTGCCAACAATCCAAATAAACTTAGATGAGAACCCTACATTTCAGATGAGACTACAGGTTCAATTGAAAACTTGATTTCAGCCTGGTGAGATCCTGGTGAGAGGACCACAGTAATCTGTGCTCAGACACTTGATCTGTAGAAACTGAATATATTTGTGTTAAGCCATCAACTTGGTGGTGATTTTTTGGGAAACAATAGAAAATTAGGAGGGATTTTGTTACCTAGAAATGGAGTGCTCTGTGACAAATTCCTAAAAAATATGAGCCCTAACCCGTTTGGCCCAGTGGATAGAGTGTCAGCCTGTGGACCGAAAGGTCCCAGGTTAGATTCTGGTCAAAGGCATATATCTTGCTTGCGGGCACATCCCCAGTAGGAGCTGTGCAGGAGGCAGCAGATCAATGTTCTTCTCTCATCAATGTTTCTAACTCTCTATCCTTCTCCCTTCCTCTATGAAAAAAAAAATCAATACAATATATTTTAAAAATAAAGAAATAAAAATGTGAGAGTGGCTTTGGCAGTAGGCAGAGTCTGGAAGAATTTTGAGGAGTATGATACAGGAAGGCTACATTTCCTTGAACAGACTGCTGGTAGGAATATGGACTTGCACAATGGTACCAGTGAGAGCTCAAAGGAAATGAGGAACACATAATTGTAATCTGAAGCATACCTGTTATGTTATATTTAGGAAGGAATGGGATGCTGAAAATTGTGATGGGCAGATTTCAGTAGCTGGGGACCTTGATTTCCTAATATTTTGCTAAGCCTCCCTTGCCAGTAGGAGCAGTATCTCTTCCTTGCCTGAGGAGGCGATCTGATTTTGCCTGAGGAAATTTTAGTGGCCTTCCCTTTGATACTGTTGTTAGAGACTTCTAATCCTCTCCCAGCTCTAATGCCCCACAACTCATTACTTCCAGATCTGTAACTAGACAAATTCTAACAAGTCCAGACAGCAAGGTACAAAGTAGGATCCATAGAAGGTCTGCTGCACACAAAAGCATTTACCAAGATTTTGCAAATGTATGTAGATAGAAACCTGGGAAGCATATGTTGCAAGTAATTCTAAAGGTGTTAGGTCAGGTTTAAAAGATATAAGGTTAGATCAGACTGAATCTAGGTTCCCTAAATAGATATTCAACATTTGGTATTCATATCAATATTCAATAGGTATTAGCATTCAATCACTTAGGTCAAGCGTATAAGGAAGCCTCTAATATTTTGCTTGGTTGATTGATTTGGACCCAAATGTGCACTATAGTAAATGAAGGGGAAATACCAGACCTTTATTAGTATGCTGTAGATTAAGGTATCCAAATGCTGAAGGATATTGGAATGCTTGAATGAATTTATCATGTAAAACTTGCTGACTGTGTCCCATAGAGGTTACAACAGACAGTCCTTCCCGAGTATAGGAAATGCATTCATGAGTGAAACCTTTCCATGCTGGAATAGTTCTGTCATGGCTATTATTTGTAAGCCAGTGGAAACTACTGCCATTGAAATGAGTTCTCCAAATTTAATGAGAGTAATCAGATCTGGGCGAAGTTGTGACTCTTCATTGCCAAAGACAAAGCACACATATTTACTATAATGGCTGATGAAGTCAATACTCTGACCTGTAGAGATTTAGGGCATTGACTAGTTGAACATTGTATCACTAAACTGAAATGTGTGGGTAGCCTACTGAACTTGTATTAGTAACTAACCTTGTATTAGTAACTGAACTTCTATTAGTAACTAAACTCCAAGTTTGGTTAACAAAAGTGTTTAAATTACTATAATATAGTATCACAGCCTCAGACTTTAGCCAATTCACAAATGGTCCTTTTATTTTCAATTATAATTGACGTACAATATTATAACAATGTCAGGTGTACATAATATTGATTAGACATTTATAAATCTTACAAAGTGATCACCCCAATAAGCACAGTACCCATCTGGCACTATACATAGTTATTTCAATGCTATTGACTATATTCCCTATGTTTCACTTTATATTTCCATGACTGGTTTGATAATTGCCTATTTTCAATTATTAATAATTTTATTATTTCTACAATTACCTCAACAACCCCTGTTATCTGCTGACCATTAATTTCTTCTCTGTATTTATGAGTTTGTTTTGTTTATTCATTTATTTTTACAGTTTGGATTCCACATAGAAGTTTCAGGGATCATTTCTGTAGTTTGTTAGAGACAGTCTTTAATTAAAGAGAAGGCCATGTCCCCTTAAGGAAGGATCCTTCCATAAAGCCACAGAATAAATGCGGTTATTACCAGGTTGACTGTGTTGGCAAAGAGGAAACAGTCATATTTTTGAGGGATTACTGGACCCTGTCTCTGAAATGATCTTAATCCTGGAGACCTAAAATGCCACTGTCATTCACCAGTCAGACTGGAGGCTTATGAAAGTCTAATGAGAAATGGACTTTTGGCTTGTTCTCATTTCAGAGGGCCTAATGGACTCTTGAACCTATTTTGTGGTTATTTCCTATAATTTGGAATAGTCATAGTTAGCAACTGGCACGATTTGCACATTGATTTACTGGGGTCTTTTAATAAGAAAGGTCAAATGGAAGCCACTAAAACTAGTCCTGTCAACCAAAAGAGTATTTCAAGTCAATCTTGAGGATTCTGCAGAGATTAGTGACAATCTACATACTTGAAAATGCAAGGAAGGTGATTCATGTTGCATTCTCATTCAATTTGCCTATTTGGGTCATACACAATCCAAATGAATCTTGAAGAATAACAAGGGATTATTTTCATCTCAATAACATGTTAACTAGAGTTGCAGCTGCTATTACAGATGAAAATTCATTCTGGAATAAATTAACATATCACTAAACCAGCACCTAATATGCAGCTATTAATCTGGGAAATGCTTTCTTTCTCTATATTTGTTAGTAAATATTATATCATCAAAGCACTTTTCTTCAGCTGAGCTTACCAGTAATAAGTCATTACATCCCCATCTCATATACATGTAGCACTGTAATCTTATACAGAGGCAAATTTAGAGCAGCCTTGATCATTTTCCCATTCTACACAAATAAACTGATTCACTACATTGATGACATCATGCTGCTTAGATAATATCCCAGTTCTTAGGATATAGCAGGTATCCTGGATATCTAATTTAAACAAATACATGGAAAATATTTTCCCAAAAAATTAATGCATCTAGGAAATGTTGAAAGATTACTTCCAAGTTGAATGACACTTGACTTCCTCAAGCCTCTTCAATGACTAAGAAAGAGACACAAGGCTGAGAGGAACTCTTAGGAACTGAAAGCACTACTTGTACATCCTAACCTGAATTATCTTACTGATTAACGTTAAAAGCTGACCTTTTTTAGCGGGTCTCAGCCCAGACTGCACCCTCTCATAGTCCGAGAGCTCTCAGAGGATGTCCAACTGATGGAAGGCCCATAGGGAGTGGGCCTAAGCCATCAATTAGACATCCTTAGCACTGCCACAGAGTTGGGAGAGGCTCCCACCACCACTGCTGAGCTAGCCACCCATAAGCCTGGCTTCTGGTTGAGTGGCGCTCCCCTGTGAGAGCATACTTACCACCAAGAGACAGCTCCTGCATTGACCATCTAACCCCTAGTGGTCAGTGCGTGTCATAGTAACCAGTTTTCTGTTATTCCGTCCATTTGCATATTAGAATTTTATTATAAGATATTGTCTTATTATGGGCAAGACCTCTAATTCAATTTTTTTAGGTAGTTAAAAAGAGGGGCAGAATTTTCACTTGAACCTAAAGCTAAAATTGCCCTTAGCTCAAAAGTCTACATATCACTGAGCCACATCTTGGTGAGGCTCATTCTGAACCCCCACACTGTTCTATTATGTGTATAAGTATTGGGAACCATCTCTTTAGTGAAAGGAACCCTTTGTTATGTTATAATGACTAACTTTATCTCATGAGTTGTGTTTTTGCTTCAAGCCTGTGTTCAGAATTCATGCAGGCAGCAACTTCAGCTCTTCCCTTAATTATTTACCTGGAATATCTTTTATTTTATTTTTACTAAATATTTCTAGATTTTTATGTATTAGATAGGAATAGTCCATGGACACAAACATTAGTCTGGTGAAGGCCTGGAAGGGGTAGATACAGGGTGGAGGAAATCAATGACGGGCGGGAGGGGAACAACACAAAAAAAAAAACCCTAAAATGAAGGTACATCTACCCTGTTTCCTCAAAAATAAGAGAGTGTCTTATATTAATTTTTTCTCCCAAAGTTGCGCTAGGTCTTATTTTCAGGGGATGTCTTATCTTTCCATGCGCTAGGTCTTATTTTGGGAGGATGTCTTATTTTCAGGGAAACACGATATAATACTTTCAACAATAAAGATACATTTTAAATAAAGGAAAAGATCTTAGTTGAAAAGAGTTTTATGTGAAATAATATAAGTAATTGCTATACACTGTACTTTTATATTCTCAACTCCTCTCAAAGAGATATTAATTGGCCCTTTGTTTACTTAATATTAATTGGTCCTATGTTCACTGACTGAAGGACTGACTTTCGCCATGTCAACCCAGCACTGCCACGGGGGCTGTGATCAGACCCTGATTTTCTCTCCTGGCTTCTGTCTGGGCCTGATCACAACACCCTTTGCAGTCAGTGCTGGGTCCCTGAGATGCCCACAGTGCGGCAGTCAGTGCTGGATTGCCAAGGCTGACTTCTGCCACGCTGGCCCAGCACTGACTGCCACGGAGGCTGCAGTCAGACTCTGCTTTTCTCTCCAGGCCTGATTATAGCCCTCTTGGCAGTGAGTGCTGGGTCAATGAGGTGCCTACAGTGCAGCACCCAGTGCTAGGTCACCATGGCAATACAGCACTGACTGCAGGACTGACATCTGCCATGCCAACCCAGCACTGACTACCATGGTGGCTGCCATCAGACCCTGCTTTTCTCTACCAGCCTCTCTGGGCCTGATTGCAACACCCTTTGCAGTCAGTGCTGGGTTGCTGAGGTGCCCACAGCGTGGCCGTCAGAGATGGGTCACCATGCGGCCCAAAATTAACTGCAGGACTGACTTCTGGAGTTCAGTCGAACCTTTGGTCATTTTGGACATTACGGTCACTTGAATTTTATATATAAAGATGGATAATTCAAAATTGGAATATAAACAAATTGCCTCACATCAGTATGAAGGTTGAGAAGTCCCATAATCTGCTGTGTGTGACTAGAGAGCCAGGATAGGTGGACATATAGTTTCAGTTTAAATCAGAGGCCTGAGAACCAGAAGAAACAAAGGTACAAGTTTCAATCTGACTCTGAAAGCCCGTGAACCAGGAGCACTGATGATGTAACTTCTAGTCCGAAGGCAGAAGTAGACAATGTTCTGACTCATTCAGTCAGGCAGCGAGTGAATTCTCCCTTCCTCTGCCTTTTCGTTCTACTCAAGACTTGACCTGATTGGATAACTTCCACCCACACTAGGGAGGGAAAACTCTTCACACAGTCTATCAATTCAAATGTTACTCTCATCCAGAAACACCCTCAGAAACACATCTAAAAAACTTAAACCAAATATTGGGCCACCCTGTGACTGGTCAAAATGACACATCAAATCACCCACCATGGATGGATATGGAACTCAGTCATGATGTTATTCAAAGCACATTCTTTTTCCTACACACTATACACCTTCCCTTTTATTTTTTTAATATATATATATATATATATATATATATATATATATTAAAAAAGGTGTATATATACTATACACCTTCCCTTTTATTTTTTAAATATATATATTAAAAATATATATATTAAAAAAATAAAAGGGAAGGTGTATAGTATATATATATTGACACATATATATAAATGACACATATATATAAATGACACATCAAATCACCCACCATGGATGGATATGGAACTCAGTCATGATGTTATTCAAAGCACATTCTTTTTCCTACACACTATAACCTTCCCTTTTATTTTTTTAATATATATATATATTAAAAAAATAAAAGGGAAGGTGTATAGTATATATATATTAAAAAAATAAAAGGGAAGGTGTATAGTGTGTAGGAAAAAGAATGTGCTTTGAATAACATCATGACTGAGTTATGGGAAGGTGTATATATATATTATAGAGAGGAAGGGAGAGGGATAGAGAGCTAGAAACACCGATGAGAGAGAAACGTGGATCAGCTGCCTCCTGCACACCTCCCACTGGGAATGTGCCCGCAACCAATGTACATGCCCTTGACTGGAATCAAACCTGGGACCTTTCAGTCCACAGGCCGATGCTCTATTCAATGAGCCAAACCGGTTTTCTCTACACCTTCCCTTTTAACCAGGATTATAATTACATTATTATCTAGGTATGTATATACTTCCATAAGAAAATATATGCAACTTCTTGTTAATTATTCTTTCTTTCCAAGTTGAACTGAACTCACCTCTACTATTCCTTTTTTCCTCCACTGAAATAGAACTTAAAAATACTTATAAAAATATCTGTTTTAAACAAGACTGTATTTTTCAAATTTTCTAAAGAATTTGAAAATTCCTCTTTTTTGTTTTTTAATGAATCCTGGAGATAGATATAACCCCCAACCTCAAATATACATATTGGAGCTGCCGAAAAGCAGCTGAAGCTGAGCAGAAGTTATCTGAATATAATTGAAGACAAAAACACAATGAATGATGAGAGCACTATCCTTGGTATAGCTCAAAAAAAGCACAGACAAAAGAAATTTACAGTTGAAATACTTATTCTGAAGTCAAAAGCAATAATGGATAAAGTAGCTGTTTGATGCAAAGAAGCAAAGGACACAGAGTTACTACAAAGCATGACAAAGATGGGCCACATCTTCAGGAACCAGCCTTCCTTTGTGGCGAGAAATAGTCTCCCACTGTTTATGTGAGCACACAGCTGGCTAGCATAAAGAGAAGTCTGCCTTTAGTCATAGTGAGCGGCCACATGAATAAGTGCTGACTTCAGATGTAAGCTGAGCTTCCTGGAAACTTTAAAAGATGATTCAGGAGTTTCAGTAGTCCCCTTTCTCTCCCCCTTCCTCCTGCTTGAGATGCAGATGCAATGCCAGAGCGGTAGATCAGATAGGAAGAGCTTCATAAGATATAAATAAACTTCTCTCTTGTTTAAGCCAATATCGCTTTGCATTTTCTTTAGGATGGCAGCTAAATCTAACAAAAATATATTTTTTTTACAAATATACCTGGGTTCAAATTTCCTTTGATGGCATTTTCAAGATGAAAAATGGTAACAATTCTGATCACTTATTAAACAAGGAAAGTGTTATATAAAGAATAATAAAAGTGTGCATGTTAAGTAAGGAGACCATAGTCAACAGCTAAGATATGAAGTCCCATTCTTTTTTTTTTTTTTTTTTTTTTTTAAATTGCAACACAACCTCTAGATTTCACAAAAAGAGGAATCCAAAGTGTGGTATCTTTATGAAGACGTTGCCCATAGATTGTTATTATTTTTTTTATTCAATGACTTCAACATTTTTTTTTTTGTCTGGGTAGTTTTAGTTTCTGCAGATTTGGAATGCTGTCCCTGAAACATGATACTTCGGATAATTAATTAAGAACGAAAATACACTATTTGCTGGCATTTTCACATTCCATAAATGCCTAACTCTTAAAACATATTGTTGAGCAGCAAATACTAAGATGCAATGTTATTTATAGAAAATATACCTTATGAAAATTATAAACAGCTACATTCGTGAAATGATGTCTGACTTCAGATATGCACACACATGCACATCTCCTGAACACTTTGAAGCGAAAGCCCCTGAGGGATGTGTGCTCAGGAAACACAGAAGCGGTCATGGAACTAAAGAAGAAGGTTAAAGGAGAGAGGGACCTTGCTAGTTCTCATTTGCTATGAGGCAGAGTATGGTTAGGTTTCAACTTTCATACTATTAGAAAAAAGCATATACATATATACACATAGAAAGGTGTTTTTAATGTGTTTAACATTGATTTTTAGAGAGAGAAAGAGAAACATTGATCAGCTGCTTCCTGCATGCCCTCTTTTAGGAATCGAGTCCCAAACCCTGGCATGTGCCCTGACTGGGAATCGAACCCCAGTGACCTTTGGGTGGATGGAGGATTCTCAACCAACTGAGCAACATGGCCAGGGCCACAAAGGTGTTTTGTTTTGTTAATCTGTAGAGACATCTGCCCAATATCACTTATCATTAGACACAGGTTCATTTCTCTGGTTACAATGTCCCGTTTATTTATCTATGCATTTTAAATGGGCAAATACCCCTTCCGTGTGTGTGTGTGTGTGTGTGTCCTTTGCACAAAAGAGAAACCACTACAAGCTTTAAACAGTAGCTACAGCATCTTAGCCCTAATTTCAGAGAGTTGACATCTATTCGAAATTCTTTACTTTACTGGGATATTATTCATTTTCTTTTCTATGATCTCAAATTTCCCATTAATTCCAGTTTTCACTTGGAAAAAAAATTATATATATATATATATATATATATATATATATATATATATATATATATATATATTTCAATCCCTGCTCAAAAATGGATCCTGCCCCTCTCCTAGGTAATATTGCTCCCTCTGACTATCACTATTATTATCATTATCATGACCAGATATTTAACTCCTCTTTCCACAGGAAAACTTACATAGATATTTTACCAGTTTGACAAATGTTACACATATGCCGAAACCAGTTTGGCTCAGTGGTAGAGCATTGGTCTGTGGACTGAAAGGTCCCAGGTTCTGGTCGATATTTACCTCTCATCAATGTTTCTGCCAAAACCGGTTTAGCTCAGTGGATAGAGCGTTAGCCTGTGGACTGAAAGATCCCGGGTTTGATTCCAATCAAGGGCATGTGCCTTGGTTGTGGGCACATCCCCAGTGGGAGGTGTGCAAGAGGCAGCTGATCAATGATTCTCTCTCATCGATGTTTCAAGCTCTCTATCCATCTCTCTTCCTCTCTGTAAAAAATCAATAAAATATATATATTTTAAAAATGTTACACATAATTCCAGGAGTGTCACATCACTGGCAAGGGCTCTGGTTTTCTAGATTTGAAACTGATGCTACAAATGAGTTATCATATATGTTTAATAAAATTGTATTATATTTTCCTGTGTTTGTCTCATGGCTGAGAAATTATCCCTTCCTGTTTCTGAAGAGGCCCCTAAATGCAAATAGGTGCCCAGTGTCTAATGACCAGAAAGATCAAAGAATGAGGCAGACAAGTCTAGCTTGTTGGTTTAATAATGAGTTTAACAAAGAACTTACATACAGAAATTCTGTCCTGGTGCAGCAAGATGAAATGGACCTGTGCACCTTCCATCCTCTTCCTCATGTGCTTATGTGCTTATATCTCTTAAGCCGTGATAATTAGTCAACGATCAAAGAGATCATGTGCTGAGAGACTCTAGTGGATAACATTGAGGGTGAATAGGTGAGAGAGAACTAATCAGAGAACTAAATCCTCTGGTCAGCCCAGAGTTCTGTGTCCATATTCACCCAGGATAAATGGAGAGCATCAGTGGTCTGGGTTCACCCAACTGTCAAGATGGCAGATTAGATTTAAGATGGAGCCACTTCTGTTCTGCATGCTCTTCACCCCTCCAATCGGCTCTTAGAGTCTTACTCACCCTTCTCTTCCAGGAATGTTCCCTAAGGGATTTTAGGAGGGATTGTTTTTGGAAAAACTGTGTTAAGCAAAACATTGATTACATTGTAGGCATAACCTACTGCAACATTACAAACAGCAGCAAAATAACAATAGTCCTAATAAAATAACAAATAGTGCAGTAGCAATATTGTTCCTCATTCCCCCAGCAGAAAGTTTACCCATGTACTGAGTAGTCTGCAAAGGAAAGTTTTTCTACCAGTGCAGTAGTCTTTTCCATGTGGGGCATCAAATCAGTTATATTAGCTTAGGGGTCTGTTATATGTGTATAACAATCTTTGCCTGTTAGGCTGCGTGTTCTGCCCTGGGCAGCTATTGGTATATCTAAGCTCATCATGTCTTGTATGACTACACCTTTGTGCAATTCCTTGGTTTGGAAGCAGTGTGCTTTGGTGGGAACCATTAGGGTGTTAGCAGTGAATCTGGCTAATGCAGTGATTTCTAGTTCGGCTTTTATTACAGCCTAGATAGGTAGAAACAAAGAGACTGGCCATTCCCACCAGGACATGCTACATGTCCAACAGGTCCTGCATCGTCAGAAATGATGAGGGACAGTAGGCAAATGTGAATATAAATTTCCAGCTGTGGCTACATACCCTGAAGTATATCAGCCAGTCCACCATAGGGAACATAGGGCTATAAATTAATTCTACATAGCCAAGCATATTCTTTTAGAGCTGGGAATATTCCATAGGTATAATTAAGATTTCCCTTTTCTGTCCGTCCAGTGAAAACTACAGTGTGTGTAGCTTGCAAGCATTGAGAGGCAGCCACCCCACACATTTGCGTAGGGAGTGAGTACAATCAGTTCATTGTATGTGTAGGGGAACTTTGTGCTGGAGCATCCTGTGTTCTGCCAATAGGCAACCTTATCTATCCCAAACTCTGTAGTCATTACCTATATAGGGATGGTTTTGTCTACCTTGAACTAATTGGAAAATGTATGTTTTAGTCTCACATGAGTTGGTTATAGATACATCTGCTAAAGAGGAGGAGTTTGCCACCTCCTCGACTCCCCCATTCTGTGAGGTTGAAGGGAATGTACATCCATGGCGTGGCCTGGGCTCTGGAGAAGGGCCGCAGGCCGCAGACCCAGCAGCTGGAATGGTTTTGAATTTCGGCATATGTCTGTGCCCAGGTGAGAAATGCATTGATGGGTGGGAGTTATCTCAGTTAGGAACAATATGATGCCACTCGGGTCAGAAGAACAAACATTTAGTGGGTACTTGGCAGGGAAGGTCCTGCTGTCATGATAACAGAAGTTTCATGCTATTGGTTCCTGGGAGCAGCTTGTGGATGTTGGCCAGGCGGTGCATACCAGGTGTTTTGCCTGAGGGGCAAGGATGTGGGGATGATTTGCATTGTGAGGAGGGTAGCAAAAGACCATGCTAAAAGGCTTGTTTTGGGACCCTTTGATATTGGTTTCTGTCCATTTCAACTGGAATACAGAGCGTTTGGGCCCAGACTCCAGCAGGATGGATGGTAACCGTTTTAGCTGGCCAAGACAGTCTTCGCTCTCTGGCAAGAAGTAGCCTATGCAACTGGGGGAAGTTTCCAGCCTGACACCCATTGAAGTGTCCCCTCCCCTGCCGTGACACCTCAAGGAGCTCTGAACAGCAGTTGGCCTTGGCCATGTGTCAGCTCTGGCACTCAGCCATCGGCCGGAGCTTTCTGACAGACATGGTCAGCGGAGCTTCCTTTGTAGCAGTTCCTGAGCGCTGGTAGAAAGCCACAACGTACTGCTACCAGTCAAATTTATTTTTCTCACTGTCTCTGCCAGGACGTGTGTGAGGTAGAGGTTTGTAAAAGCACTTTAAAATATCATTTTTTAAAAATCCAGCAGCCTGTGGGTTATAGAGTAAAAAGGTTGTCCTTATCTTGTCCCTCTCATGGGCTCAATCTTGGACATCATTTCCAGTGAAATGTGCCCCAGTCACTGTCAAGGCAACAAGGGAAATCATTCACAATACTCGGCTATTCTGACCCCTTTATTATGGCTGCTTGCTTTGCTCTTTGCAAGGAAAGGTTTAATAAAGTCCTGATGCAGAATTTACATGCTAATGCGTATTTCTGTCCTTAGCTCACTGCCAGAGGCCCAAAGTGATCTATCTTCCCGTCTTGTACAGGGACAGGTCCTCTGTGTATAGGTACTGGGACATGTGGGAGGTGGTGAGGAGCAAGCAAGGACATAGCAGGCAATTGGTTACTGCTGCCATTAGTTCAGCACAACACAGGGGCAATCCGGCCCCTTTGCTATTTGCCATCCCTCACAGCACTGCGGTGCCCAATCTGCTAGTTCAGATGTTTGGGAGGGAGCCAGTGTCCTGGTATTTACTAGTGTATCAGCCTCCATATTTTTGGGAGGTGAGTCAGATTGGTTACCAGAGACACGATAGACTGTCAGGCCAGTGGTTGGCTTCCTGCAAACTTTCACAGATTTCCTGCCACATTTTCATCGCCCACAATAGCTTCTTCAGCGTTTGCCAGCTGTCTCATGCCTTTTGTGCTAGCCAGGTTGTGGAGCCCTTAAATATATCTAGTTCAGCTGTCTGTACAGAGGACTGAAGACTATAGCACGTGCCACACATGAAGGCCTTCACTCTGTCCTCTTGCTACTCTGTTGTACTCCTTGCTACTCTGTCTACCCTCTGTCTGGGATTGCATGGCCACATTGTCCATAAGACTTGCCTAGCCCCATTTGTGTACTATGCTTCTTCAGGGATGGACACCATGCCATTATTCACCGATGAGGACATTTCTTGTAGGGGCTCTACAGGAAGGGCTGAAGCGGTTTCATAATACATTGACCCCCAAGTGGCATGCAACTCGTTGCCCAAAGGGCTTGTGGAAAGGGAATTGCTGTGCTGTCAATATGCATGTCATTCCTGTAAAGTGGAGGTTTGGGCCACAGTGGAAGTGGGCCTTGCAAGTAACCCTTCTATCCACCCCATTGGGAGGCCTGACCACACAGTCACTGGCAGGGCAGTAGCAATGGATTCTATTTGTTGCAATGCTTTAAGAAGACCTGTAATTTTAAGGGGAGTAGTAGGTCTCGGTATCCTTCCATAATTGGGTCCAGAACCCAAGGGGGGACACCTTTCCCTTTATAACTTGCCATAGAGCCTCATTAGTTCCTTCCAGGCTTATAGCTTCATCCAAAGACATGGGTACCCCCAAAAGAGAGGAACACCCCCTCAATCAATTAGTTTTGATGCTAAAATGTGTAGACATTCTAACATTGTCTTTAGTTTCTTTAATTTTTTAACCTAGGTTTCAGCATCAAGCTGGGCATCAATGGTCAGCCAAATAGTCCTAAGAGGGACCAGTCTATGTCTTGGGCCATGTTTTCCTGCTTTGCTGCAATGCAGTTCTTCAAACAAGTGCATGACACCCTGCTGTTTTGGGGGCATCCCCATACTTAGCTGCTTAAGTGGCAGTCCACATGTATCCAGCATACGGACCACCCCTCTCCCTGTGGAATTAAATTGCCCCTGTCATATATCCAGAGATCACCTGGTAGGAGAGGGGTAAAAAGATTAAAGTTCATCCAGATGTAAAAATGACAGATTGGCTTTAATATAGAGTCACTTGTTTTCTTCAAACTTCAGTATTTTTATCAGTGAAGACTTATACTCCAAATGGTGGTTATTTCATAAAG